>NW_027361978.1:2625000-3225000 GCF_039654945.1 Dendrobates tinctorius
CCGTCTGCACAGTCAACACTTGCTCCTGTGTTATTGGGGTTCAGTAACGTCAGCTGATCCCCTGCTGTTTGTCCGGCAATTTCTCCTGCTCTGTCCACAGGAATGTGGACAGAGCAGGAGACATTGCCGGACACACAGCCGGGGATCAGCTGACGTTACTGAACCCCAGTAACACAGGAGCAAATGTTGATTGTGCAGACGGTACTTCTGAGCAGCAACTGGCGTTGTTGGAGCATAGGGTAAATATTAGCGACAGAGTAGAGCCAGAAGCCTAATTGGAGCAAGTTTAAAATCAGTAGTAGTGTGAATGTGGACAGAGCAGGAGACAGTGCCGGACACACAGCAGGGAAGCAGCTGGCGTTACTGAACCCCACTAACACAGGAGCTAGTGTGTTTTTCTCTGTGCAGACGGCACTTCTGAGCAGCAACTGGCGGTGTTGGTGCCCAGGGTCAATCAGGGTGTAGGCTGAGGCCTATTTGGAGCAAGTTTAATATCTGATGTTGGGATGAATGTGGAGGGAGCAGGAGATATTGCCGTACACACAGCAGGGGAGCAGCTGACGTTACTGAACCCCACTAACACAGGAGCTACTGTTTTTGTCTGTGCAGACGGCACTTCTGAGCAGCAACTGGCGGTGTTGGAGCCCAGGGATTACAGTTCAGGTGGTAGAAACATTAACACAACAGGAGACCTGGATACTGTTGCCAACCAATTATTTAATCTGGAAGAGGACTGGCATATTCCAGCAAGATCCAGGCCTTGTTCATTTTCAGAAAAGTAAGCCGGTCAACGTTATCGGAGCATAGTCGCGTTCGACGGTCTGTTAGTACACCACCTGTGGCACTAAAGACGTGTTCCAATAATACACTAGCAGCAGGGCAAGCCAGCACCTCCAATGCATACTGGCTAAGCTCTGGCCATGTATCCAGCTTAGAGACCCAAAACTTGAAGGGGGAAGAGCCGTCTGGGAGTACACTGAGAGGGCAAGACATGTAGTCTGTCACCATTTGACGGAAACGTTGCCTCCTGCTGACTGGAGCCATCTGTGATGGTTTAGACCAGGGATCCTCAAACTACGGCCCGCGGGCCACATGCGGCCCGCCAAGGACTTTTATCCGGCCCCCCGACAGGCCGACATTGAACTCATGAACTGCACTGCAGTTCAATGCCGGCGGGCCCTGTAATCGCGGGCGGGACGAGGCGCCGAGGAAAGGCGTTACGCAGCCCTCCGTATGCAGCAGAGCACAGTGCACACAGATGGCGTGATTGTCATCACACCGCCTGCACGGCCTGATGACGTCACGCCGCCTGTGTGCCTGTGCAGGAAGAAGACTAAGATGAGCGGGCGCCTCTTCCGAGCAGGTGAAATAGGTGAGTACTTTTTTTTTTTTTTTTTTTAACGCCGGGTCCTATTGGGGTCATTTATCTGCCTAATGGGGACATGTGCTGCCTAATGGGGACATTTACCTGCCTAATGGGGACATTTACCTGCCTATTGGGGACATTTAGCTGCCTATTGGAGACCTGTGCTGCCTAATGGGGACCTTTGCTGCCTAATGGGGACATTTACCTGCCAATTGGGGACTTGTGCTGCCTAATGGGGACCTGTGCTGCCTAATGGGGACATTTACCTGCCAATTGGGGACCTGTGCTGCCTAATGGGGACCTGTGCTGCCTATTGGGGACATTTACCTGCCTAATGGGGACCTGTGCTGCCTAATGGGGACTGTGCTGCCTATTGGGGACCTGTGCTGCCTTTTGGGGACCTGTGCTGCCTAATGGGGACCTGTGCTGCCTATTGGGGACATTTACCTGCCTATTGGGGACCTGTGCTGTCTAATGGGGACATTTACCTGCCTATTGGGGACCTGTGCTGCCTAATGGGGACCTGTGCTGCCTATTGGGGACATTTACCTGCCTATTGGGGACATGTGCTGCCTAATGGGGACCTGTGATGCCTATTGAGGACATTTACCTGCCTAATGGGGACCTGTGCTGCCTAATGGGGACATTTACCTGCCTAATGGGGACCTGTGCTACCTATTGGGGACATTTACCTGCCTATTGGGGACATTTACCTGCCTAATGGGGACCTGTGCTGCCTATTGGGGACATTTACCTGCCTATTGGGGACCTGTGCTGCCTAATGGGGACCTGTGCTGCCTATTGGGGACATTTACCTGCCTAATGGGAACCTGTGCTACCTATTGGGGACATTTACCTGCCTATTGGGGACCTGTGCTGCCTATTGGGGACATTTACCGGCCTAATGGGGACCTATGCTGCCTATTAGGGACAATTACCTGTCAATTGGGGACCTGTGCTATCTATTGGGGACATTTACCTGCCTGATGACGTCAAGCCGCCTGTGTGCCTGTGCAGGAAGAAGACTGAGATGAGCGGGCGCCTCTTCCGAGCAGCGGGGGGACATAGGTGAGTACTTTTTTTTTTTTTTTTAACGCCGGGTCCTATTGGGGTCATTTACCTGCCTAATGGGGACATGTGCTGCCTAATGGGGACATTTACCTGCCTATTGGGGACCTGTGCTGCCTAATGGGGACCTTTGCTGCCTAATGGGGACATTTACCTGCCAATTGGGGACCTGTGCTGCCTAATGGGGACCTGTGCTGCCTATTGGGGACATTTACCTGTCTAATGGGGACATCTACCTGCCTATTGGGGACTTGTACTGCCTAATGGGGACATTTACCTGCCTATTGGGGACCTGTGCTGCCTAAAGGGGACCTGTGCTGCCTAATGGGGACATTTACCTGCCTATTGGGGACCTGTGCTGCCTAATGGGGACTGTGCTGCCTATTGGGGACCTGTGCTGCCTATTGGGGACCTGTGCTGCCTATTGGGGACCTGTGCTGCCTATTGGGGACATTTACCTGCCTATTGGGGACCTGTGCTGTCTAATGGGGACCTGTGCTGCATATTGGGGACATTTACCTTCCTAATGGGGACATTTACCTGCCTATTGGGGACCTGTGCTGCCTATTGGGGACATTTACCTGCCTATTGGAGACCTGTGCTGCCTAATGGGGACCTGTGCTGCCTATTGGGGACATTTACCTGCCTATTGGGGACCTGTGCTACCTATTGGGGACCTGTGCTGCCTATTGGGGACATTTACCTGCCTATTGGGGACCTGTGCTGCCTAATGGGGACCTGTGCTGCCTATTGGGGACATTTACCTGCCTAATGGGGACATTTACCTGCCTAATGGGGACCTGTGCTGCCTATTGGGGACATTTACCTGCCTATTGGGGACATTTACCTGCCTAATGGGGACCTGTGCTACCTATTGGGGACATTTACCTGCCTATTGGGGACATTTACCTGCCTAATGGGGACCTGTGCTGCCTATTGGGGACATTTACCTGCCTATTGGGGACCTGTGCTGCCTATTGGGGACATTTACCTGCCTATTGGGGACCTGTGCTGCCTAATGGGGACCTGTGCTGCCTATTGGGGACATTTACCTGCCTATTGGGGACCTGTGCTGCATATTGGGGACATTTACCTGCCTAATGGGGACATTTACTTGCCTAATGGGGACCTGTGCTGCCTATTGGGGACATTTACCTGCCTATTGGGGACCTGTGCTGCATAATGGTGCCCTGTGCTGCCTATTGGGGACATTTACCTGCCTATTGGGGACCTGTGCTGCCTAATGGGGACCTGTGCTGCCTATTGGGGACATTTACCTGCCTACTGGGGACATGTGCTGCCTAATGGGGACCTGTGCTGCCTATTGAGGACATTTACCTGCCTAATGGGGACTTGTGCTGCCTATTGGGGACATTTACCTGCCTATTGGGGACTTGTGCTGCCTAATGGGGACATTTACCTGCCTATTGGGGACCTGTGCTGCCTAAAAGGGACCTGTGCTGCCTAATGGGGACATTTACCTGCCTAATGGGGACCTGTGCTGCCTAATGGGGACTGTGCTGCCTATTGGGGACCTGTGCTGCCTATTGGGGACCTGTGCTGCCTAATGGGGACCTGTGCTGCCTATTGGGGACATTTACCTGCCTATTGGGGACCTGTGCTGTCTAATGGGGACATGTGCTGCATATTGGGGACATTTACCTGCCTAATGGGGACATTTACCTGCCTATTGGGGACCTGTGCTGCCTATTGGGGACATTTACCTGCCTATTGGGGACCTGTGCTGCCTAATGGGGACCTGTGCTGCCTATTGGGGCCATTTACCTGCCTATTGGGGACCTGTGTTACCTAATGGGGACCTGTGCTACCTATTGGGAACCTGTGCTGCCTATTGGGGACATTTACCTGCCTACTGGGGACCTGTGCTGCCTAATGGGGACCTGTGCTGCCTATTGGGGACATTTACCTGCCTAATGGGGACATTTACCTGCCTAATGGGGACCTGTGCTGCCTATTGGGGACATTTACCTGCCTATTGGGGACATTTACCTGCCTAATGGGGACCTGTGCTACCTATTGGGGACATTTACCTGCCTATTGGGGACATTTACCTGCCTAATGGGGACCTGTGCTGCCTATTGGGGACATTTACCTGCCTATTGGGGACCTGTGCTGCCTAATGGGGACCTGTGCTGCCTATTGGGGATATTTACCTGCCTATTGGGGACCTGTGCTGCCTAATGGGGACCTGTGCTGCCTATTGGGGACATCTACCTGCCTATTGGGGACCTGTGCTGCGTATTGGGGACATTTACCTGCCTAATGGGGACCTGTGCTGCCTATTGGTGACATTTACCTGCCTATTGGGGACCTGTGCTGCCTAATGGGGACCTGTGCTGCCTATTGGGGACATTTACCTGCCTATTGGGGACCTGTGCTGTCTAATGGGGACCTGTGCTGCCTATTGGGGACATTTACCTGCCTATTGGGGACATGTGCTGCCTAATGGGGACCTGTGCTGCCTATTGATGACATTTACCTGCCTAATGGGGACTTGTGCTGCCTATTGGGGACATTTACCTGCCTATTGGGGACATTTACCTGCCTAATGGGGACCTGTGCTACCTATTGGGGACATTTACCTGCCTATTGGGGACATTTACCTGCCTATTGGGGACCTGTGCTGCCTAATGGGGACCTATGCTGCCTATTGGGGACATTTACCTGCCTATTGTGGACCTGTGCTGCCTAATGGGGACCTGTGCTGCCTATTGGGAACATTTACCTGCCTAATGGGGACCTGTGCTATTTATTGGGGGCATTTACCTGCCTAATGGGGACCTGTGCTACCTATTGGGGACATTTACCTGCCTATTGGGGACCTGTGCTGTCTATTGGGGACAATTACCTGCCTATTGGGGACCTGTGCTGTCTATTAGGGACATTTACCTGCCTAATGGGGATTTGTGCTGCCTATTGGGGACATTTACCTGCCTAATGGGGACCTATGCTGCCTATTGGGGACAATTACCTGTCAATTGGGGACCTGTGCTGCCTAATGGGGACCTGTGCTGCCTATTGGGGACATTTACCTGCCTAATGGGGACCTGTGCTACCTATTGGGGACATTTACCTGCCTATTGGGGACCTGTGCTGCCTATTGGGGACATTTACCTGCCTAATGGGGACCTGTGCTACCTATTGGGGACATTTACCTGCCTATTGGGGACCTGTGCTACCTATTGGGGACCTGTGCTGCCTATTGGGGACATTTACCTGCCTATTGGGGACCTGTGCTGCCTATTGGGGACATTTACCTGCCTAATGGGGACATTTACCTGCCAATTGGGGACCTGTGCTGCCTAATGGGGACCTGTGCTGCTTATTGGGGACATTTCCCTGCCTAATGGGGACATCTACCTGCCTATTGGGGACTTGTGCTGCCTAATGGGGACATTTACCTGCCTATTGGGGACCTGTGCTGCCTAATGGGGACCTGTGCTGCCTAATGGGGACATTTACCTGCCTAATGGGGACCTGTGCTGCCTAATGGGGACTGTGCTGCCTAATGGGGATTGTGCTGCCTATTGGGGACCTGTGCTGCCTAATGGGGACCTGTGCTGCCTATTGGGGACATTTACCTGCCTAATGGGGACCTGTGCTGCCTATTGGGGACATTTACCTGCCTAATGGGGACCTGTGCTGCCTAATGGGGACTATGCTGCCTATTGGGGACCTGTGCTGCCTATTAGGGACCTGTGCTGCCTAATGGGGACCTGTGCTGCCTAATGGGGACATTTACCTGCCTATTGGGGACCTGTGCTGTCTAATGGGGACCTGTGCTGCATATTGGGGACATTTACCTTCCTAATGGGGACATTTACCTGCCTATTGGGGACCTGTGCTGCCTATTGGGGACATTTACCTGCCTATTGGGGACCTATGCTGCCTATTAGGGACAATTACCTGTCAATTGGGGACCTGTGCTGCTTATTGGGGACCTGTTCTATCTATTGGGGACATTTACCTGCCTGATGACGTCAAGCCGCCTGTGTGCCTGTGCAGGAAGAAGACTGAGATGAGCGGGCGCCTCATCCGAGCAGCGGGGGACATAGGTGAGTACTTTTTTTTTTTTTTTTAACGCCGGGTCCTATTGGGGTCATTTACCTGCCTAATGGGGACATGTGCTGCCTAATGGGGACATTTACCTGCCTATTGGGGACCTGTGCTGCCTAATGGGGACCTTTGCTGCCTAATGGGGACATTTACCTGCCAATTGGGGACCTGTGCTGCCTAATGGGGACCTGTGCTGCCTATTGGGGACATTTACCTGCCTAATGGGGACATCTACCTGCCTATTGGGGACTTGTGCTGCCTAATGGGGACATTTACCTGCCTATTGGGGACCTGTGCTGCCTAATGGAGACCTGTGCTGCCTAATGGGGACATTTACCTGCCTAATGGGGACTGTGCTGCCTAATGGGGACTGTGCTGCCTATTGGGGACCTGTGCTGCCTATTGGGGACCTGTGCTGCCTAATGGGGACCTGTGCTGCCTATTGGGGACATTTACCTGCCTATTGGGGACCTGTGCTGTCTAATGGGGACCTGTGCTGCATATTGGGGACATTTACCTGCCTAATGGAGACATTTACCTGCCTATTGGGGACCTGTGCTGCCTATTGGGGACATTTACCTGCCTATTGGGGACCTGTGCTGCATAATGGGGACCTGTGCTGCCTATTGGGGCCATTTATCTGCCTATTGGGGACCTGTGCTGCCTAATGGGGACCTGTGCTACCTATTGGGGACCTGTGCTGCCTATTGGGGACATTTACTTGCCTATTGGGGACCTGTGCTGCCTAATGGGGACCTGTGCTGCCTATTGGGGACATTTACCTGCCTATTGGGGACCTGTGCTGCCTAATGGGGACCTGTGCTGCCTATTGGGGACATTTACCTGCCTATTGGGGACCTGTGCTGCCTAATGGGGACCTGTGCTGCCTATTGGGGACATTTACCTGCCTATTGGGGACCTGTGCTGCCTAATGGGGACCTGTGCTGCCTATTGGGGACATTTACCTGCCTATTGGGGACCTGTGCAGCATATTGGGGACATTTACCTGCCTAATGGGGACATTTACCTGCCTAATGGGGACCTGTGCTGCCTATTGTGGACATTTACCTGCCTATTGGGGACCTGTGCTGCCTAATGGGGACCTGTGCTGCCTATTGGGGACATTTACCTGCCTATTGGGGACATGTGCTGCCTAATGGGGACCTGTGCTGCCTATTGAGGACATTTACCTGCCTAATGGAGACTTGTGCTGCCTATTGGGGACATTTACCTGCCTATTGGGGACATTTACCTGCCTAATGGGGACCTATGCTACCTATTGGGGATATTTACCTGCCTATTGGGGACATTTACCTGCCTATTGGGGACCTGTGCTGCCTAATGGGGACCTGTGCTGGCTATTGGGAACATTTACCTGCCTAATGGGGACCTGTGCTACCTATTGGGGACATTTACCTGCCTAATGGGGACCTGTGCTACCTATTGGGGACATTTACCTGCCTATTGGGGACCTGTGCTGCCTATTGGGGACATTTACCTGCCTAATGGGGATCTGTGCTGCCTATTGGGGACATTTACCTGCCTTATGGGGACCTATGCTGCCTATTGGGGACAATTACCTGTCAATTGGGGACCTGTGCTGCCTAATGGGGACCTGTGCTGCCTATTGGGGACATTTACCTGCCTATTGGGGACCTGTGCTGCCTATTGGGGACATTTACCTGCCTAATGGGGACGTGTGCTACCTATTGGGGACATTTACCTGCCTATTGGGGACCTGTGCTACCTATTGGGGACATTTACCTGCCTATTGGGGACCTGTGCTGCCTATTGGGGACATTTACCTGCCTAATGGGGACCTATGCTGCCTATTGGGGACAATTACCTGTCAATTGGGGACCTGTGCTGCCTAATGGGAACCTGTGCTATCTATTGGGGACATTTACCTGCCATTTAGGGACCAATGCTGCCTATTGGGGATTCTTGCACCACACCAGTCTGAGCCTGAGGTAAAAGTGGAGTTCCACCAATATGTGCACTGGTGAGGCTGCATTGATGGGCACTGATCAGGCTGCATTGATGGTCCATGCAGTCTGTATGTCTCTGTGTGGGCAATTTTATTGCTGGTATATTGTTTTTGTAGCGCTGAATATATGTTGGTATTTTACTAATAGCAATTTTGAATCCCCAGGAAACAATGATATCAAGAAAGAGAAAAAATTGACTCGAAGTGTAGGATATTCGAAGAACCCAAAAAATCGGTAAGTTTGATGATTTAACTTCATTTTTAATATTGTATTTGTTCCTATTTTTGTTTTATTACTTCTAAATAAGATATGTGCAGTGTGCACAGGAATTTATTCATAATTTTTTTTAAACTATATTCCGGCCCTCCAATGGTCCGAGGGACCGTGATCTGGCCCCCTGTTTAAAAAGTTTGAGGACCCCTGGTTTAGACATTTGTGGCGGGCACACAAAACTTTGCCATATTTGGGCCATACTGGTCTTGCCTTGTGCTGAGGCGCTGCCTCTGCTCCCTCTTTGTTTCAACAAGCCTGTAAATTGTATTTCAGGCTGCGCCCTCGTTCATCAGGGAGTGAAGAGCAACAGGTGGGAATCATTATGTCCCTTCTTAAAGGGGATCTCCAATTCTGGGCCTTCTCCCTACTGGACGATTCTCCATCTTTAGAGTCCGTGGGCGAGTTCTTTGCGGCTTTGGTGCTTGTGTATGGGGATCCTGATGGAGTCGCCCTGGCGGAATCCGTAGGTGTAAACAGGGAGCCCGGGTCGCTGAGGAGTACTGCTCAGAGTTTAGGAGATGGGTCACTAATACTCAGTGGAATAACCCTGCACTTATGAGTCAATTTGTGCAGGGTTTGTCTCCAAAGTTGCAGGATACTCTGGTGCAGTACGCCGCCCCCAGGTTGCTGGAGGCCGCCATGTCCCTTGCCATCTGGGTGGATAGACGCCTTAGGGAAAGACATATACAAAAAGTGCCCCTGATGTCCTCGCTAGGGAGGAGGACCCACCAGTTGAAACGGAGGAACCCAGATAGCCCGGTGTTGTTGATACAAAAAAGGGGGTGTCTGCAGCTCGTTGTGGTGGGGGGGTATGCTTTTCCTGTGGGAAGCCGGGCCATTTTATGAGAGCCTGCACAGTTCATGACAAGTCTCCTGACGAACCCATGCAAGTAGGAGGAGCTAGTTTGTATTCGGAGCTGCCTACGGTTCGGGGAGTGGTGTCGGCATATTTGTACTGTGGGCAGACAGGTCATGTCCTGAAGGCTTGCCCATTGCGTGCCAAATTATTTGTGCCATCTGAGAAGCCGCATTCCCCTGGTCGCTTGGAGGGAGGTGACCAGGGAGTATACATTTCCTCCATTTTGCCCTCCCAAAGTACCATGTCAACAGAGGTCTTGGCTGGCGGGGTACCGGAGGTGATACCGGTGTTTGTGGACAGTGGAGCAGGAGCCAGTCTGGTGGATTCTCGCTTTGTCCAGACTCATGGTCTGAGGTGTAGGACGCTAGCCCAGCCTATAAGCGTCCAGGCCATAAACTCTGTTCCATTGAGCCAGGGGAGCTTGACCAAGGTCGCAGAGAATATCCATCTGCGTATAGGACATCATGAGGAGTCCTTGTCATGCTACATCTTGGAAGGAATGCCCATACCTATTGTTTTGGGCCTCCCTTGGCTGAAGAGACACAACCCGGTAATAGATTGGCGGGCGAGGGAAGTGGTCAGCTGGGGGCACTCGTGTGAGGGCTGCTGCCTAGGAACTACTGTCTCTGCCATCTCTCTTCAACAGACCCCTTTCTCTCCGGTGAGGGCAGCAGATGTGCTGCAGGAGAGTAGGGGCAAGTCTCAACCCTCGCCATTGGCCAACCCTGGGAGGCGCGGACCTCGTGGTGGAAGGGGTTGGAGGGTGGAGTACCCTGTTATGATTGAGTCACCGTAGGAGGCAAAAACAGAAATGCTAGCTAAGTCCAGAAAACCAGAGAAGTTGGCAGCTATCGGATTGCAGACCCCTGAACCTATCAACACAACTAGCAGTAGCCGTGGGGGGTTCCTACGATGCCCTAGACCCCTCGATCACAGCCGGAGAATTAAATAGGCCTAAAGAAAGAAAGGGGAAATCTAAACTGCCCCAGAGCAGACCCCAAAGCAATAGGCAGCCCCCAACATATAATGACGGTGAAGCAAGATGAAAATACCAACACAGACAGAAAGATAGACTGAGCAAAGAGGGGCCCAAGCTAACTAAATAGAAAAGGACAGGAAGGCTGCTGTCTGCAATCTGTAAAAAACCCTATGAAAATAAGAGCCAACAGACTGACAGTGAAAAAGGCCCTGAAGACGCTAGGCTTCAAAAAAGCTATGTCAGCACTCAGGAATATACTGAAGACAGAGCTACAGGCAAAAGGAGATTCAGCTCACCCCAGCAGGGAATGGCAGAATACTGAAAAGCAAGGAAAACAAAAAACAAAGCAAAAAGCTAACAGGCAAAACAGAAACTTAGCTTTAGAGGAGCAGGAATCAGACTGGTGTCCGAGAACTCACCCGCAGGGCAGAAGGGCGTCGGCAGCCTTATATCCAGTCCGTGACTCCACTCAGCCAGTCATCCTCATTAGACTCAGGTGCCTGATAATCAGGCTCATTACCTTCCTTTACCAGAATAGGGAGTTCACCAGACCCCAGTGACGAAGGGGAAAATGAACTCACAACAGTACCTCCCCCTTGAGGAGGGGTCACCGAACCCTCAACCACGCCACCAGGGCGATCAGGGTGAGCCCGATGAAATGCACGCACCAATCTTTTGGCATGAATATCAGAGGCAGAGACCCAGGAATTATCCTCCTGACCATAACCCTTCCACTTAACCAAATACTGGAGTCTCCGTCTAGCCAGACGGGAATCCAGTATTTTCTCTACCTCATATTCCATGTTACCTTCAACCAATACAGGGTCTGGAGGTGCCACCCCAGGAACAACTGGTTCAACAAACCTCTTCAACAAGGACTTATGGAACACATTATGGACTTTAAATGTGACAGGAAGAGCCAAACGAAAAGAGACCGGATTAATAATCTCCAAAATCTTGTAAGGTCCAATAAATCTAGACTTAAACTTAGGAGAAGCCACCTTCATAGCAATATTTTTTGATGATAACCACACCATATCACCAATCTTAAACTGGGGACCAATGGTCCTATGTCGATTGGAAAACCGCTGGGCCTTTTCCTGGGAGAGAGATAACTTATCCACCACTTGGTCCCAGATCTGGTGCATTCTCTCCACCACAGTGTCAACACCTGGGCAGGCAGAAGGCTCCACCTGCCCTGAAGAAAATCGAGGATGAAACCCAAAGTTACAAAAAAAAAGGTGACATCAAAGTGGCAGAACTAGCTCTATTATTTAAAGCAAATTCGGCCAAGGGCAAAAACGAAACCCAATCATCCTGATCAGCGGAAATAAAACATCTCAAATACGACTCCAAGGTCTGGTTTGTTCTCTCTGTCTGCCCATTGGTCTGAGGGTGAAAAGCAGAGGAGAAGGACAACTGAATTCCCAGCTTGGAACAGAAAGTCCTCCAAAATCTAGACACAAACTGAACTCCTCTGTCAGACACAATGTTCTCAGGAATCCCGTGTAAGCGAACCACCTGTTGCAAAAACAGGGGCACCAACTCAGAGGAAGATGGCAACTTAGGGAGTGGTACAAGATGAACCATCTTAGAGAACCTATCACAAATCACCCAAATAACAGTCATTCTTTGAGAGACTGGCATATCAGAGATGAAATCCATTGAAATATGGGTCCATGGCCTCCTGGGGACCGGCAAAGGCATCAACAACCCACTAGAGCGAGAACAAGATTTAGACCGGGAGCAAGTCCCACAGGACTGCACAAAATTCCTGACATCATGAGACGAGGTGGGCCACCAAAAAGAGCGACTCACCAGATCTCTAGTACCAAAAATACCTGGATGACCAGCCAATGCAGAGCAATGAACTTCAGACATCACTCTCTTCTTCCACTGGTCAGTAACATACAACTTTCCACTGGGACAACGCTCAGGTTTGTCCTCCTGGAACTCTTGCAGAGCAAGTCTCAAATTGGGCGAGATGGCAGAAAGAACTACCCCTTCGCCTAAGATGGTAGCAGGCTTGGTCACCACAGGAGAATCAGCAAAGAAACTCCTAGAGAGGGCGTCTGCCTTGACATTCTTAGTTCCAGGAAGAAAAGAGACCACAAAATCAAAACGTGTTAAAAACAAGGCCCACCTAGCCTGTCTAGGGTTCAAGCGTTTAGCCGACTCTAGGTAAATCAAATTCTTGTGGTCAGTGAGGACCACAACTTGATGTTTAGCTCCCTCCAACCAATGTCTCCACTCCTCAAATGCCCGTTTCATGGCCAACAGTTCCCGGTTCCCCACATCATAGTTACGTTCAGATGGAGAGAACTTTCGGGAAAAGAAAGCACAGGGATTCATTTTAGATGTTACAGGATCCTTTTGGGACAAAACAGCTCCTGCACCAATCTCAGAAGCATCCACCTCTACCTGGAACGGGAGTGAGACATCAGGTTGCCGCAAAACCGGGGCGGAGGTAAATCTTCGCTTCAGCTCCTGAAAGGAAGCAATAGCCTCAGGAGACCAATTCAAGACATCAGCACCCTTCTTAGTCAGATCAGACAATGGCTTGGCAATACTAGAAAATTTTGCTATAAATTTCCGATAAAAATGAGCAAAACCCAAAAACTTCTGGAGGGCCTTCAAAGAAGTGGGCTGAACCCAATCATAAATGGCCTGTACCTTGGCCGGGTCCATTTCAATAGTTGACGGAGACAAAATAAATCCCAAATATGAAATCCTCTGTACTCCAAAAAGGCATTTCGATCCTTTGACATACAGGGAATTCTCCCTCAAGATCCGGAACACAGTCCGAATATGTTCCACATGAGAATCCCAATCCTTGGAGAAGATCAAAATATCATCCAGATAGATAATCAAAAATTTATCGACAAAGTCTCGGAAAATATCGTTCATAAAGAACTGGAAGACAGAAGGGGCATTAGTGAGCCCAAAAGGCATCACCAGGCACTCAAAATGTCCCTCCGAAGTATTAAACGCCGTCTTCCATTCATCCCCCTGCTTAATGCGGATAAGATTATACGTCCCCCTGAGGTCAAGCTTGGTAAACCAGCAAGCACCTCTAACTCTAGAGAATAGATCCGAAATCAGGGGTAACGGATACTGATATTTAATAGTAATTTTATTGAGGGCACGACAATCAATATAAGGCCTTAAAGAACCATCCTTTTTGGCCACAAAAAAAAAAACGGCACCTAAGGGTGAAGAGGATGGTCTAATATGACCCTTCTCCAACGCCTCCTTAATATAGGACCGCATAGCCTCGTGCTCGGGTACAGATAAATTGAAGAGCCGACCCTTGGGAAATTTACACCCCGGGCTTAGTTCAATTGCACAGTCATAACTCCTATGAGGAGGCAAGGACGCAGACTCATTCTCACTAAATACATCATAAAAATCCGCCAAATAGTCAGGAACATCATGCGACTGGGGAGAGGTGGAAAACACCGGAGCCTCACTAAAGGCACACCGACAACCACAACTCACCACAGACACAGATTTCCAATCCAAAACTGGATTATGAATTTGCAATCAGGGAAACCCCAGAACAACGGCATCATGCAGACCATGCAATACCAAAAATCTGCAATTTTCTTGATGGTCTGGGGCGACCCGCATGACCACCTGGGTCCAAAACTGAGGTTTATTTTTAGCCAAAGGAGTAGCATCAATCCCCCTCAAAGGGATAGGCGTTTGCAGAGGTGTCATCGGAAATCCACAACGTTTAGCAAAATCCAAGTCCATTAGGTTTAGCTCTGCTCCCGAATCCACAAAAGCCTTGGCGGAAAATGTGGACGGGGAGCAGATCAGAGTAATTGCCAGAAGAAACTTAGGTTGAACACCACCAACAGAAAACGTGTGTGCAAAGCGTTTCTCTCGTTTAGGACAAACAGAAATAATATGCGAGGCATCTCCACAGAAAAAACACAGCTTATTACGCCTTCTGAACTCCTGACGTTGCGCCTTAGACAAAACTCTATCACATTGCATAGGTTCAGACGACTGTTCAACCGGTGGCAACACCTCTCGTGCAATCCTGCGTTCATGTAAACGCCGATCAACCTGAATGGCTAATGACATAGAATCGTCCAGACCAGAGGGAACAGGAAATCCCACCATAGTATCTTTTACGGCTTCTGACAAACCCTTCCGAAAGAGAGCAGCCAAGGCATTATCATTCCAGGTAGTAAGGACCGCCCACTTTCGGAACTTTTGACAGTACAACTCTGCAGAATCTCGACCCTGGTTCAATGCCAACAGGGTCTTTTCAGCCTGATCAATAGCATTAGGTTCGTCATACAACAACCCCAAAGCTTGAAAGAATGCGTTCACATTAGTCAGAATAGGATCATCTGGTTTCAAAGAAAACGCCCAATCCTGGGGATCGCCACGCAGCAAAGAGATGACAATTTTAACCTGCTGTGCGGAGCTCCCTGACGAGTTAGGCTTCAAGGCAAAAAATAATTTACAATTATTTTTGAAACTCAAAAATTTAGATCGATCCTCAAAAAATACATCAGGTGTAGGGATCTTTGGTTCAACAGCATGCGAACGAGCAAGGTAGGCGGAAATTCCCCCCACTTGTGCAGCGAGCTGCTCCACACGATCAGACAATTGCTTTATCTCCATTGAGAGAGAAAAAAAAAAAAAAATTCCCCCTACGGCCTCAGAGATATAGAGGAAAGAATATACACACACCTTTTTTTTTTTTTTAAACACAATTCTTTCCTGCTATTGAGTACCCTAGGATCTGCGGTATGGCTGGTGATTCTGTTATGATTGAGTCACCGTAGGAGGCAAAAACAGAAATGCTAGCTAAGTCCAGAAAGCCAGAGAAGTTGGCAGTTATCGGATTGCAGACCCCTGAACCTATCAACACAACTAGCAGTAGCCGTGGGGGGTTCCTACGATGCCCTAGACCCCTCGATCACAGCCGGAGAATTAAATAGGCCTAAAGAAAGAAAGGGGAAATCTAAACTGCCCCAGAGCAGACCCCAAAGCAATAGGCAGCCCCCAACATATAATGACGGTGAAGCAAGATGAAAATACCAGCAGAGACAGAAAGATAGACTGGGCAAAGAGGGGCCCAAGCTAACTAAATAGAAAAGGACAGAAAGGCTGCTGTCTGCAATCCATAAAAAACCCTATGAAAATAAGAGCCAACAGACTGACAGTGAAAAAGGCCCTGAAGACGCTAGGCTTCAAAAAAGCTATGTCAGCACTCAGGAATATACTGAAGACAGAGTTACAGGCAAAAGGAGATTCAGCTCCCCCCAGCAGGGAATGGCAGAATACTGAAAAGCAAGGAAAACAAAAAACAAAACAAAAAGCTAACAGGCAAAACAGAAACTTAGCTTTAGAGGAGCAGGAATCAGACTGGTGTCCTAGAAGTCCACAGAGAACTCACCCGCAGGGCAGAAGGGCGTCGGCAGCCTTATATCCAGTCCGTGACTCCACTCAGCCAGTCATCCTCATTAGACTCAGGTGCCTGATAATCAGGCTCATTACCTTCCTTTACCAGAATAGGGAGTTCACCAGACCCCAGTGACGAAGGGGAAAATGAACTCACAACAGTACCCCTTGGTACCCCTCTGTTGTCAATCTCAGAAAGAGTTCTCCAAGTGGTGATAAACAAACAAGTGGCAATAAACGTTCAGGTCCGGACCTGTGTGTGAACGAGCGTGTATGGGTGGCCACCAAAAAACATCCAGTGGAAGTGTGTTGTGGAGTGTTGCCAGCTCATACCAAGCATACACATATACAACCCATTCCCCAGGTCAGCGCTTCGGAGATGTGTGTTGCCTCCAGAGCATACGTTGCCAGTACCAGCAGGCTCGTTTATCATCAACCTGACATGCAGGTGGTTGCTGGGGTGAACTCTGGGTCTGGACGTCCCCGCAGTAGGTGGTTCCCTGATGGGGAGCAGTCTTGAGGGTCCAGAGGCCCCTCATTAAGGGGAGGGTACTGTCATGATCCATGCTGGATCAGGACTGATAAAAAGCACAGGTAACCTTTTTTTCTTCCTAAGCTGTGCTTAAGTTTGGTTTTTGTCCCCGGTGGCCATTAGGATTATTGCACTGTGGTGTCGTTTGTTCTAAGTTTGCCCCCGGTGGTGGTGAGCATCATTGCACTCTAGTTTCTTTAGTTAAGTGCACATGATTATAATGCAGGAGTGATTGCTGGCTCTGCTATAAAAGAGTCACAGGTGTTGCAATCAGTGTTGGTGATGGCGTTCATTTCAACCATCCTTGGTGGAGGAAGGAGCTGGAGAGCATTCCTTGCAGCACTGTCTTAGCCCTGGTGTGGAAGGACTCATAGGGGATTTCCTTGTAGCTCTGACAGAGCTTGGTGGCAGTGATTCAGGAGGAGAGCTGCATTCTGGTGGTGGACTCTGTTGCAAGGAGCAAGTGCAACAGAGTAAAGCTAAGTTGTGTTTCCCCGTTTGTGTTTTTCCTTAGTGTGTATTAGTACAGCGGTGGGGCCAGTGCCTGCGCCACCCAGCTCCCTAGCAAGGGATAGGTGTAGGGTGTGCTAGGGCGACAGGTTCCTGATCGGCGCCCGGTGCGGAACCGGCATAGGGAACATTAGGAGCGTTAGGGACACTGACTCAGGGGAGTGCAGGAGGTCTCCACGTCCCCTGTTCCTATCACAGGGCTCACCGTTGTAACTGTTGCTCCCTTCCCCTTGTCTTGTTGATTTAGTTACCGGCCTGCGAGCCGTGTCACACAGGACAGCATCACATGCCGCGTCTTGTTGTGTTAGTTACCGGCCTGCTGGTCGCGTCACACAGGACGGGTCCACGTGACAATACCGATATCCAGAGTGATATGGGTCCCTGACAAATTTGCAATGTTTTTTGCTATTATCTCCTTTTCCTTCACGTTAATCTGCTGTTTTTTGCTTTTAGGGAGGTGACTTATTTCAGGATGATGTTTATAAGGTTTTATTTCTTCAAATACTTTCAAAATTTGGTTGCTACTGTGAACTAGGTGATTTTTTTCGTTTATCTCTATATATAAAAATGAATGTGTGTATCACCCACCAATCACGAAGCATCTTTCGTTTTACCAGAGCTGTTTAAAAGAAGCTGAGCTGTGATTGGTTGCTATGAGCAACAGTTTTCCCACTCCAGAAAACACCTCAGCAGACACTGACATGGTGAGAGAAATCTAGCATCCCTGGGAACATAAGCTCCCAGCCATTGTCTGCCCCCAAGAAAGGAGCAGAGAGCACATGACAGAAATGAATCCCCCCCTCCCGTGCTCATATGCACATTACACATCCACCATCCAATAGGCACATCTTCCCTCTTAAAGAGATCTCCGGTATGGAAGTCAGGGCAAATCCACTCTGCACTCTGATTCTCACCCCAGGCTCCTATTAAAGGGATCCCTGGCATAGAAGTTAGGACCGTTCCACTCAGCGCTCTGGTTCTGACCCCAGGCTGATGGGATGATGTGGGATATTAGGAGTAGTAGTCCAGTGGCTCTGGCGGATGGGATGATGGTGGATATTAGGGGTAGTAGTCCGGTGGCTCTGGCTGATGGGATGATGGTGGATATTAGGGGTAGTAGTCCGGCGGCTCTGGCTGACGGGATGATGTGGGATATTAGGGGTAGTAGTCCGGTGGCTCTGGCTGATGGGATGATGTGGGATATTAGGGGTAGTAGTCTGGTGGCTCTGGCTGACGGGATGATGTGGGATATTAGGGGTAGTAGTCCGGTGGCTCTGGCTGACGGGATGATGTGGGATATTAGAGGTAGTAGTCCGGTGGCTCTGGCTGACGGGATGATGGGGGATATTAGGGGTAGTAGTCCGGTGGCTCTGGCTGATGGGATGATGTGGGATATTAGGGGTAGTAGTCCGGTGGCTCTGGCTGACGGGATGATGTGGGATATTAGGGGTAGTAGTCCGGTGGCTCTGGCTGACGGGATGATGGGGGATATTAGGGGTAGTAGTCCGGTGGCTCTGGCTGACGGGATGATGTGGGATATTAGTGGTAGTAGTCCGGTGGCTCTGGCTGACGGGATGATGTGGGATATTAGGGGTAGTAGTCCGGTGGCTCTGGCTGACGGGATGATGTGGGATATTAGTGGTAGTAGTCCGGTGGCTCTGGCTGACGGGATGATGTGGGATATTAGGGGTAGTAGTCCGGTGGCTCTGGCTGACGGGATGATGGGGGATATTAGGGGTAGTAGTCCGGTGGCTCTGGCTGATGGGATGATGTGGGATATTAGGGGTAGTAGTCCGGGGGCTCTGGCTGACAGGATGATATAGGATATTATAGTGAATGTGACTATTCAGAGTGGGCGGGGCTAAACACTCAGCTTTATATATATAGATATAATCATTATAATTTGTTATAACTAGTTACTATGCCCGGGCAGCACCGGGCTCTTCAGCTAGTTAATAATAAATGTAACTGCTTGTGTGGAAAAACTTTTTAACAATAAATCCTGTTCCTCTAGTGTATCGTTGTCACCTACTGTACATCTCCTGATCTCAATGACTAATCCTATAGGTATAATGTCAGTAGCTTCCCATAAGTCGCGCATTTCTTTAAGGTGTAGTTGTTCTAAGGTTTTGAAATTTAGAATTGCCCCGTGTGAATGCGTTCTTTATGATCTGAACATAAATCTCCCATATTAGAAATAAGGGCAAATTTAGACAAGGGAAGAATATGTATATATAAATGAGGATAGATCAGCTGCTGGGTGGAGGTGGATAAAAGAACAATAATAATTAATAAAGCGGAAACCCACTGGCACTTGACACTAGAATTAGTTTTTAGTCGCCTTGTTTGATTGACAACTACCACATTTTGGATTACTTTCACATCCTTAGTCAATGCTCATACCCTAAATTCTTCTGACAGCCCAGTGTCACGCTGCAGCTGTGCAGGTAACTGCAACCTCCACTAGATGGTATTAGAGTGGAAGAAAAGTAGCAAGTCTGCAAGAGCAGACGTGCAGTGCTGCAGCAAAGCTACCACCAGGTGGCAGCAGAATAGTCAAACAAGCCGAGTCAAAACCAAGACTATCAGGCAGTCCAAAGGGGAAAAACAAGCACAGAGTCAGTGGAAAGCCAAAGGGTCAATACCAGACAAAAAGCAGAAGTACCAGGGACCAGAGACAACGTCAAGTCAGAGTCAAAACTGAGTCAAACACCGGGAAATCCAAAAGCAATCAGGAAACACTAGGACGGATACTTACGTCGTAGGCAAAAATATAACTGACATCGCCTACAGAATGCAGCAGGAAGAAATAGCAGACCTAAACCCAAAACGAAGCCAGTCAGAGTTAACCCTTGACATGATCAGACCGGGAAAGGGGAAGACGGGACTCAAAACCTGGACTGGTTCATGACACCCAGACTATTTTCACACCCTTAGACAATGTTAATATCCCAGACTATTCTCAGACTCCCAGATTATTCTCACACTTTTAGACAATTATTCTCATACCCCCAGAATATTCTCACATCCACAGGCTATTCTCTTACAACCCCACACTATTCCTACAGCCCCAGACTATTCTCACAACTATTATTCTCATATCCTCAGACTATTCTCATATCCCAAGATCATTATTACAACCCAAAATTATTCACACACCTCCGACTATTCTCAAGCACTCAGAATACTCTTACAACCCCTGACTATTCCCAGACCCAGAGACTGTTCACAAACCGTGACAAAACCCTTACAATCTCAAACTATTCTCACACCCCCACTGTCATGATCCAGGACGGGGCTTTTTCTTTGTCCCATCCTGGTCAGACAGGGGTTAATTGTTCCTGCCTCTCTCTGGCAGAGGGCGGCTGTTTAGTTGCCAATTGACCTAGGTCCGGTGTCAGTTATACTCCTGCTCTCGGCTGAGTTAGTTGACCCCTATGTGCCTGTGCCTTTTGCCTGCCTTCTAGCTTGCTTATATGGTTCTGACCCGGTTCTGTCCCCGGTTGTGAGTTTGCCTGTTGATTCTGTATGGTGTATCTGTTTCTCTGGTTTCTGACTTCTTGGCTACGTCCTGACTATCCATTCTGTCTAATCCTTCGGTACTGTCGTGCTATCTCGTGCTTTGACCCCGGCTTGATCTGTTTACGTCTCTGTCTATGCCCCTTGGTAACTTTGTCACGACTTTGTCCCGTAGTTTCCTAGCTCTCTGGAGCTTAGACTCCGCCCTCAGCAGTCACAAACCAGACCCTAGAGTCTTATTTAAGATGTTTTATATCTGCTGATCAAGATGATTGGGTCTCATTTTTGCCCTTGGCCGAATTTGCGCTGAACAATAGAGCTAGTTCTGCCACTTTGATGTCACCCTTTTTCTGTAATTTTGGGTTTCATCCTCGATTCTCTTCAGGGCAAGTGGAATCTTCGTCCTGCCCAGGTGTGGACACTGTGGTTGTGGGAATGCAGCAGATATGGGACCAAGTGGTGGATAAGTTGTCACTCTCTCAGGAAAAGGCCCAGCGTTTTTCCAACCGGCATAGGACCATTGGTCCCCGGTTTAAAGTGGGTGATATGGTGTGGTTGTCGTCTAAGAATATTCCTATGAAGGTTGCCTCTCCAAAATTTAAGCCCAGATTTATTGGACCTTATAAGATTTTGGAGATTCTTAATCCTGTTTCTTTTCGATTGGCTCTTCCAGTTACGTTCAAAATCCATAACGTATTTCACAAGTCACTATTGAAGAGGTTTGTTGAGCCAGTAGTTCCTGTGGCGGCACCTCCTGACCCTGTATTGGTTAAAGGCAATGTGGAATATGAGGTAGAGAAAATATTGGATTCTCATTTGGTTAGACGGAGACTCCAGTATATAGTCAAATGGAAGGGTTATGGCCAGGAGGATAATTCTTGGGTCTCTGCCTCTGATATTCATGCCAATAAATTGGTTCGTGCTTTTCACCGGGCCCATCCTAATCGGCCTTTTGGCATGGATGAGGGTTCGGTGACCCATCCTCAAGGGGGGGTACTGTTATGAGCTCATTTTCTGCTCCTCCATTTGAGAGTTCTCCTTCCGATCTCCCTCTGGTGGTGACAGGAGGTAGTGAGGTTGGTTTAAGTGGTAGTGATCTGCCACCTGATGAGAAGGATAACGATTGGATCTCTGGAGTATCAGACTGGATATAAGACAGCCAACGCCCTATCCTGCTGCTGGTGATTTAGTCTGCTTCTCAGGTCTTGGACTTTAGCTCTCTTCCAGTCTTCTTAAGTTAAGTTTGTTTTTTGCTAATGTTCCACACTTGCTCTTGTTGGTCAATTCAGTTTCTTGTGTGGTCAGCTTGCCCCTGCTGGGGCTATGCTGAACTTCCACTCCTATTTATCTGTATTTGCCAATTTGCCTTTTTGTCCCTTATTAGATTGGCCTCTTTTTGCTCTGTTTCAGAATATTTCAGAGTGCTGATATAGTGGGAGAAGTCTACTGACTTCAGGGTTAATTTTGCTATAATAATAATAATAAATTTTATTTTTATAGCGCCGACATATTCCGCAGCACTTTACATTTCAGAGGGGATTTGTACAGACAATAGACATTACAGCATAACAATAATCACATACAGTAGATTATAACAAATACCAAGAGGAGTGAGGGCCCTGCTCGCAAGCTTACAGTCTATGAGGAAAGAGGGAGACACGAAAGGTGGGTGGTAACAGTTGCCCTGATTGTATGGACCAGCAATAATGTTAAGTGTGTAACAGTACAGACACAGAGGGCTAATGGATGCATAAAGCATGTGGGAACATGATGCTGGGAACCTGGTTATGGTAAAACTTTTGGCTGTGCCACACAGGGATAGATTAGGTTAATGTGTTGAGGCGATAGACCAGTCTGAATAAATGCGTTTTCAGGACACGCTTAAAATTGTGGGGATTGGGGACTAATCGTATTGACCTGGGAAGTGCATTCCAAAGAATTGGCGCGGCACGTGTAAAGTCTTGGAGACGGGAGTGGGAGGTTCTGACTATTGAGGATACTAACCTCAGGTCATCAGCAGAACGGAGGGCGCGGGTAGGGTGGTATACTGAAACAAGGGAGGAGATGTAGGGTGGTGCTGAGCCATGGAGGGCTTTGTGGGTGAGGGTAATAAGTTTATACTGAATTCTGGAGTGGATGGGTAGCCAGTGTAATGACTGGCACAAGGTAGAGGCATCGGTGTAACGATTGGCGAGGAATATGATCCTGGCTGCAGCATTCAAGACAGATTGGAGAGGGGAGAGTTTGGTAAGAGGGAGACCGATTAGAAGAGAGTTACAATAGTCGAGACGAGAATGAATAAGAGAAACAGTAAGAGTTTTTGCAGAGTCAAAAGTAAGAAAAGGTCGAATTCTAGAAATGTTTTTGAGGTGCAGATGACAAGAGCGAGCCAGTGATCGAATGTGGGGGGCAAAGGAAAGCTCGGAATCAAGTATGACCCCAAGACAGCGGGCATGTTGCTGGGGAGTAATAGTGGAACCACACACGGAAATGGCAATGTCGGGTGTAGGTACATTAGTAGCGGGAGGAAACACCAGGAGTTCAGTCTTTGACAGGTTCAGTTTCAGATATAGTGAGGACATGATATTAGACACAGCGTTTAGACAATCGCCGGTGTTTTCTAGAAAGGCTGGCGTGATGTCAGGAGAAGAAGCGTATAATTGGGTGTCATCAGCATAGAGATGGTACTGGAAACCAAATCTACTGATTGTTTGACCAATAGGGGCAGTGTACAAGGAGAAGAGGAGGGGGCCTAGAACCAATCCTTGAGGAACCCCAACAGTAAGGGGAAGGTGAGAGGAGGAGGAACCGGCAAAAGAAACAGTAAAGGAGCGGTCGGAGAGATAGGAGGAGAACCAGGAGAGAACGGTGTCCTTGAGGCCAATGGAATGGAGCATAGTGAGGAGGAGCTGATGATCCACAGTGTCGAATGCTGCAGAGAGATCCAAGAGAATTAACATGGAGTAATGACCATTTGATTTAGCTGTTAGCAGATCATTAGAGACTTTAGTGGGGGCAGTTTCAGTGGAGTGTAAAGAGCGGAAACCGGATTGGAGAGGGTCGAGAACAGAGTTTTCTGAGAGATAGCGGATAAGACGGGAGTGGACCAGGCGTTCCAGGAGTTTAGAGATGAAGGGAAGATTAGAGACAGGTCTATAGTTAGCGGCACAGTTTTGGTCGAGGGATGGTTTTTTAAGTAGTGGATGTATGATGGCATGCTTAAATGAGGAGGGAAAAATACCAGAAGAGAGAGAGAAGTTAAATATTTTAGTTAGGTGAGGGGTGACAGCAGGGGAAAGGGACTGGAGGAGATGTGACGGAAATGGGTCACTGGTGCAAGTAGTTGGGCGAGAAGATGCAAGGAGCCTGCTTACTTCTTCTTCGGTGACTGGTTCAAAATCAGAGAGTGAGTTAGATGCAGTGGGGGAGGGAGGACAGTGCATGGTATGAGGGGATTTGCTATCAGACGTGTTGGACATTATTTTTGGTAGGGTTTTTTGGCAGATTGCAGACAATGGCTTTCCTTTCCTGTCCTTTCTAGTTAGTCGGGCCCCATTATTTGCTCAGCCTATTTTCCTGCCTGTGTATGTGTTTTCATCTTGCTTCACCGTCAATACATGTGTGGGGGCTGTCATTTCCTTTGGGGTCTGCTCTGGGGCAGTTAGTTTTCCCTTTTCTTGCTTTAGGTTTATGTAGTCCTCCGGCGGTGACGAGGCATCTAGAAACAACGTAGGCACGCTCCACTGCTACTGTTAGTTGTGTGGTTAAGATCAGGGATCTGCAATCTGCATAGTGACCAAGCTCTCTGGTTTTCTGGGACTTAGCTTTTGTTGTTCCTCCTCGGTGACCCATTCATAACAGGGCAGCTATTTAGTTGACCTAGGTCCGGTGTCAGTTATACTCCTGCCCTCGGCTGAGTTAGTTGACCCCTATGTGCCTGTGCCTTTTGTCTGTCTTCTAGCTTGCTTCTATGGTTCTGACACGGTTCTGTCCCCCATTGTGAGTTTGTCTGTTAATTCTGTACTGTATATCTATTTCTCTGGTTTCTGACTTCTTGGCTACGTCCTGACTATCCGTTCTGTCTAGCCCTTTGATATTGTCGTGCTATCTCGTGCTTTGACCCTGGCCTGATCAGTTTTCGTCCCTGTCTTTGCCCCTTGGTGACTTTGTCCTGACATTGTCCTGTAGATACCATCTAGGAGTTTTCCTGCAGCTCTCTGGAGTTTAGGCCACGCCCCCAGCAGTCACGTGCTTCAGGTCCTGTTAGTCTGAAGCATGCATCTTCTCCACTGCTGCCCCGCTCCACAGGTATCTTAGAGCACAGCTTGTCTTACTCAGGACTCGTGCACTGGCTCAGTGAGCAATTGCAGTGCGGTGTTTCTGACATCCAGATTATTCACATACAGAATACTCTTATAACCCAGACTGTTCTCACATCCCAAGATTATTCTTGCAATCCCAGACTATTCTCACACACAGACTATTTTATTACGTGCACACTATATTCACACTCTCACAATTTTCTAACAGACCCAGACTATTCCATAACCATTAGACTGTTTTCATATTCCACAGTATCCTTACAGCTCTAACCTGTTCTCACAATTCCAGAATATTCTCACACCCAAGTCTATTTTTACGTCCTAAACTTTTCTCACACACTTAGACTATTCTCAAACCCTCAGAGCATTCTTACACCCACAGACACTTTTCTCATTCTTAGACTATTTTTAGCCTATTATGTAAAGCTAACCCAATATTATTCTCAGAACCTAGGACAATTTTCACACCTCAATTTACTCTGATAGCCTCAGAATACTCTAACACGCCAACACTAATTTCACAACCGACAACATACTAATTCTGAGATTATTAATTCAATTTCAGACGATTGTCATAATATTCCCAGATATTTCCCACTCATAAGATTTAGTCTGCAGCCACCACTAGGGGGAGCTCCCTGTATTCAGAGATACATGATAAGATCCTGTCTGCAGCCACCACTAGGGGGAGCTCCCTGTATACAGAGATACATGATAAGATCCTGTCTGCAGTCACAAATAGGGGGAGCTCCCTGTATACAGAGATACATGATAAGATCCTGTCTGCAGTCACCACTAGGGGGAGCTCCCTGTATACAGAGATACATGATAAGATCCTGTCTGCAGTCACCCCATTGGGAGGAGCTCCCTGTATACAGACATACATGATAAGATCCTGTCTGCAGTCACCACTAGGGGGAGCTCCCTGTATACAGAGATACATGATAAGATCCTGTCTGCAGTCACCACTAGGGGGGGGAGCTCCCTGTATACAGAGATACATGATAAGATCCTGTCTGCAGTCACCACTAGGGGGAGCTCCCTGTATACAGAGATACATGATAAGATCCTGTCTGCAGTCACCACTAGGGGGAGCTCCCTGTATGCAGAGATACATGATAAGATCCTGTCTGCAGCCACCACTAGGGGGAGCTCCCTGTATACAGAGATACATGATAAGATCCTGTCTGCAGTCACCACTAGGGGGAGCTCCCTGTATACAGAGATACATGATAGGGTTCAGAGTTTGTGCTCTCAGAGCAAGAAGAAATTAAAGGGCAGGTAGTCATCAAAATCCATCTGGCGGCACAAGCACTGTGGTCTCAGTGGTCTTATAAACGGCCTGTGAGGTGGAGGGTCCCCACCCCTGTGCTACGTATTTGCAGAGGTTTTGGAGCTTTGTATCAGAATAACTCATTACGAGACATGACTGTGAGATTTCGGTTTCCGCCTCTCTATTCTCGCGTCCCCGTCGTGTCTTGTAAGTGGCAGCTCAGGTATTTTTTCCAGCTTCTATCTGGTGGTTGCTCGGTAATTGTCAGCACCGTCTGTGGATATATTTGCATCAGGGGTGTCCTGTATCAGCGCTGGGGCTGGAATGTGAGGACTGTGGGAACTGTGACCCGCCACTGTTTGTTTTGGCCCCGTTGCCGTGGTGACGGGCCTCGATGCCATGAATTTACCTCTTTACTGCTCGGTGTATTTCTGATATTTCAGTTTTATGGTAATTTTTTTTTTTTTTCTTAGTGCCGGGACATAAAATAAAATATTGGCTATTGCTGAGCAGAACTAATTCCAGGGCCGCGGGGCGTAAATTACGTCTTGTGGGTCCAGACTGATGTCACGTTCCCATAGACGCTCGTTATTTCTAATGCTGCGCTCATTTCCTCAGGATTTAGGAGGCCGCAAGGCTCAGCGCGCGCTGATACCAGACGACCGACGACGGCAGAGCGCTGCCAGACCAACCAAGGGTTAATAATGAGACCGTGGTAAGAGGCCGAGAGCGCCAGAGAAGAGCGCCGCAAGCGGATATTAATAACTGCTAATGTGCAGAGGTGACAACTGACAACCGTGGCAAGCACAACCTCAGCCCGTGACCCAGAGCCACCCCCGG
Organism: Dendrobates tinctorius; assembly: GCF_039654945.1. Classification (NCBI taxonomy): domain Eukaryota; kingdom Metazoa; phylum Chordata; class Amphibia; order Anura; family Dendrobatidae; genus Dendrobates; species Dendrobates tinctorius. Next base: position 2,652,031 of record NW_027361978.1, read on the forward strand.
GAGCAACGGACGGGCGAGCAAAAGGGAAAACTCTCAGACACACTAGATAGAAAGATAATGTATATATATATAATTGCCTTACATTGTCTGTCATCCACTTCCGTCTGGATGTCCCCAAATCCCACAATCCACTGCGCCGCACCGGAAGTATGCCGACCGCCATTTTGGAACACCCAAGGGATGCTGCTCGGATCCAGGACGCCGCTGCCATCCAGAACACTGCTGTGATCCCAACCGCCACTGCGATCCCGACCGCCGCTGCGATCCTGAACCCCGCTGGGATCCCAGCTACCACTCGGATCCAGGCCAGTGCTGTGATCATAGCTCCCAACCGTCCCGATTCCCATGGGACAGTCCTGTTTTTGACACATCCCACCCACGTGCTGCCCGGGACGCTATTTTTCCCACATTGCACTGAGCCACCATGCCCCCCCATACACCAACCCCATGATCCTCGCCCTCCCAGATCGACCCACCGCAGCCTGCAATGATGCGGCTGGGCTGTGTGTTCTGTGCGCACAGGACCTGTGAGACAGGAGGAGTCAGGGGTCACATGATCGGGGGCCTCTTGTCTGTCTGCACTCTGCAGGACTTTGCTGTGCTGGTTGTCATGGTGCTGGATGAGGTAAAGTTTCTGTGTGGAGTCAGGAGTCAGGAGGGGTTTACAGTGTGGATGTAGCGGAGCCGTGTGTGTATGAGGTGTACGGAGCAGAGCCGTGTGTGTACGAGGTGTACGGAGCAGAGCCGTGTGTGTACGAGGTGTATGGAGCGGAGCCGTGTGTGTACGAGGTGTACGGAGCAGAGCCGTGTGTGTACGAGGTGTACGGAGCAGAGCCGTGTGTGTACGAGGTGTACGGAGCAGAGCCGTGTGTGTACGAGGTGTACGGAGCAGAGCCGTGTGTGTACGAGGTGTACGGAGCAGAGCCGTGTGTGTACGAGGTGTACGGAGCAGAGCCGTGTGTGTACGAGGTGTACGGAGCAGAGCCGTGTGTGTACGAGGTGTACGGAACAGAGCCGTGTGTGTACGAGGTGTACGGAGCAGAGCCGTGTGTGTACGAGGTGTAGGGAGCGGAGCCATGTGTGTACGAGGTGTACGGAGCAGAGCCGTGTGTGTACGAGGTGTACGGAGCAGAGCCGTGTGTGTACGAGGTGTACGGAGGGGAGCCGTGTGTGTACGAGGTGTACGGAACAGAGCCGTGTGTGTACGAGGTGTACGGAGCAGAGCCGTGTGTGTACGAGGTGTACGGAGCAGAGCCGTGTGTGTACGAGGTGTACGGAACAGAGCCGTGTGTGTACGAGGTGTACGGAGCAGAGCCGTGTGTGTACGAGGTGTACGGAACAGAGCCGCGTGTGTACGAGGTGTACGGAGCGGCATGTGTACGGAACAGAGCAGCGCGTGTATGAGGTATACAGAGCGGAGCCGCGCATGTGTACGAGGTGTATGGAGCCACGTGTGTACTAAGCAGAGCTGTGTGTGTACGAGGTGTACGGAGCCACATGTGTATGAGGTGTACGGAGCAGAGCCGTGTGTGTACGGAGCAGAGTCGTGTGTACTTGATGTACGGAGCGGAGCCGCGTGTGTATGGGGTATGCGGAGCGGAACTGTGTGTGTATGGAGTGGAGCCATATGTGTACCGGATGTATGGAGCAGAGCCAAGTGTGTACAAGGCATACAAAGCGGGCTTTTCCCACGGACACAGGAGCACACAGCGGAGCCCAGAGGAGCATTTTAAAACTTGCACATGACGGTCCACCGGAAGTGATGTGCTGGAAGCTGACCGGAAATTAAGTAATTTCATGAGGAGATTGCGACGGAACCAGGAATGCTTCAGATCCATCACCATGTCATCCTCCGACAGCGCGGACAGCAGGATCACCTTGGAATCGGGGATGCCGGCCATGTGAACGGATCTTGATATGTCCTGTACCGGGAGGCTCAGGGGGGCATTACAATGGGAGCCGGGCTGCTGTAGTATCTTTATAGAATCTTTCTTTCTTTTCTTTCTCTTTCTTTCTTTCTTTCTTTCTCTCTGTTTCTTTCCTTCTCTGTTCCTTTCTCACTCTCTGTTCTTTCTTTCTTTCCTCTCTTTCTCTCTCTCTGTTCTTTCTCTATCTCTCTCTGTTCTTTCTTTCTCTCTATCTCTCTGTTCTTTCTTTCCCCTCTTTCTTTCTCTCTCTGTTCTTTCTTTTTTCTCTTTCTTTCTCTCTCTCTGTTCTTTCTTTCCCCTCTTTCTTTCTCTCTATTGCTCTGTTCTTTCATTCTTTCTTTCTTTTTTTCTATTTCTTTCTCTCTCTGTTCTTTCTTTCTTTCCCCTCTTTCTTTCTTTTGCTCTCACTCTGTTCTATTTTTCTGTCCCCTCTTTCTTTCTCTCTCTGTTCTTCTTTTCCCCTCTTTCTTTCTCTCTGTTCTTTCTTTTTATTTCTCTCTTTTCTTTCTTTCTTTCTATCTGTTCTCTCTCTGTTCTTTCTTTCCCCTCTTTCTTTCTCTCTCTCTCTTTGTTCTTTTTTTCTGTCCGCTCTTTCTTTCTTTCTTTCTCTCTCTGTTCTTTCTTTCTTTCTCTTTCTTTCTTTCTCTCTGTTCTTTCTTTTCCCTCTTTCTTTCTCTCTGCTCTTTCTTTCTTTCCCTCTCTGTTCTTTCTTTCCCTCTCTTTATTTCTCTCTCTCTGTTCTTTCTTTCTCTCTCTAATCTTTTTTTATTCTCTCAGTTCTTTCTTTTTCTCTCTGTTCTTTCTCTTTCTCTTTACTTTCTTTCCCCTTTTTTCTTTCTATTTCTTTCCACTCTTTCTTTATTTCTATTTCTTTCCCCTATTTCTTTCTCTTTCTTTCTTTACTTCTTTCTGTCTGTCTCTTTCTTCTTTCTTTCTTTCTTTCCCCTCTTTCTTTCTCACTCTGTTCTTTCTTTCCCCTCTTTCTTTCTTTTGCTCTCCCTCTGTTCTTTTTTCTGTCCCATCTTTCTTTCTCTCTCTGTTCTTCCTTTCATCTCTTTCATTATTTCTCTCTGTTCTTCCTTTCTCTTTTTCTCTCTGTTCTTTCTTTCTCTGTTTTTTCTTTTTATCTGTTCTCTGTTCATTCTTTCCCCTCTTTCTTTCTTTCCCCTCTTTCTTTCTCTCTCTCTGTTCTTTTTTTCTGTCCACTCTTTCTTTCTCTCTGTGTTCTATCTTTCTTTCTTTCTCTTTCTTTCTTTTTCTCTGTTCTTTCTTTCCCCGCTTTCTTTCTCTCTGTTCTTTCTTTCCCCTTTCTTTCTCTCTTTCTGTTCTTTATTTTGCTCTCTGTTCCTTCTTTCTTTCCCCTCTTTCTTTCTCTCTCTCTGTTCTTTCTTTCTGTAAAGTAAAATGTCTATAAGGTATGATGTTTCTAGAACCTTCTAGAAATCTCCCACTTCACTCTGATGAGAAATTCAGCCTGTCAGCTCCTACAGCTTCCCTCCTTCCCCCTCCTTAACAGCCTGTGTCCGCACTGGTAATAGGACACTTCCCCTATAGCATTTGGCCCATCTCCACATAAAGGAATGTTAATTAGTTAAGCTAAAGGAAGTCCTTTGTTTTCTGGGACATGTGTCTGAAATAAAACTATGAGAGATATTAAAATAGGCTAGCATGGGCTCCGATTGCGACAGAAAAACGAAATTGACATTTCTGTGATCTGCGCGGACCCGGCTTCCCTACGGTGGCTCTTGCAAAGTTCTCCGCCAGAACCTGAGATATGGATTGCTCCCAAACGGAGTGTCCTAAGTATGGCATGTTTGATGTTGCTTTATTACATTCGATGAACTTCAACCTATGAGGCCCTCAGTGTGTTGATACGAGCTTCCCTCGTTGAGATATGGTTATCATAAGTTTTTTAGTTAATTGGCAACTTGGAGAAAGGGTGGATGAACTTCTGCAGACTGCCCCTTTCGTGATGTCACAGACCCTGGGATATAAGGCACCCCTCCCTTACAATGAGTCAGTAGAAGCTACAGCGTCCGTGCCGACCAGAACCCAGATGAGTGGAGACATGTGGCTCCGCCTTCTCTCCCCAGCCACATGGTCTGCCTGATACCGACTAAGCACATGTGAGTGTTACTTTCTGTCTTTTTAATCCACTTTATGTTATATTTGTATTGTACATAAGTAATGTCTCAACTTTATAGCAACTTTTATCTATGTAATCACTGCTCGCATTCTTTTGGGAATAAATGATAAAATCTATTAGCTCTGTCTCCATGCTCTAAGAAACGAACTATGCGCCTTTTTTAGATAATCGCTACTAATTTCAGGGGTTTGCCGCGGACCCTCTTAATTAACTCTTTGATTAAGTAAAGCGTGGCTGCTGGCAGCGTGGTGTGCGCGGCTGGTGAGGCTAGCTGGCAGTACAGAAGGGTCTTATATTGCTGAATGAGGGGCTGCGGCCACTGCATTGATAATTCCCTTACTGCAGTAGTCTAATTGCCCGTGCACAACAAGCAGCCCGTCCGGCGACTAATTATCCTAGGTGCAGTTCCCTGACTGACCTCAGGGTAAGGGGCGCGCCGGAGAGCTGCGAGTTCCAAAGTAGAAATGAGAAAGCGGGATATACATAAATCCCCGCAGTTCTTGGAATGTTGTTAGCAGTGGTGGGGCAACCAAAATAACCCCCCTGCGGTAAATTGTCAGAGCAAGATTAACTTGCTGTGTTTTTGCCACATGGTGCCAGTGGTGGGATAACTAAGATAAGCCCCCACTGTGCCTGTGATAGCCGTGTGCTGGCAGTGCGTCACGTCCCTCCGTCCGCTGACAAACCCGTGTCGGTGGTGGGATCGTGACCTGTTGGTGGCACAGGGTCCGCTGTCCGTCACAATTTGGTGGCAGCGGCCCGCCCATTCCTCACATATTGGTGGCAGAGTGGTGGGAGAATCCTAGAGCATTAGTGATTTGATTTCAGCAATCATTCCTCTCACTAAAAACCTGCACGGTTCCTGCGGGAATCCTGCATCATAGGTTTTGGAGAACAGACTCAGTGGTTACTAGTCTTGAGACATTTGTGTTTACGTGCGAGTATTCCCTTCTCTCCATTTTTCTTTTCTATCTTTTATTTGGCAACCATGGCTACAATGGGAGCAGAGTGGTATAAGCAGCATAACAAGGCATCTCTTATTTCCCTCTGCGGGGTGTGGCGGATCAACACCCCGAACGAAAACAAAGCCCAACTGATCACGGCTCTGGTGCAACGGGAAAACGACCAGAGCCCAGCGAACACAGAAGCGGGCCCAAGTAACAATGGGGTTGCAGCAGAGGCTCCACTACTGAGCACTGGCTCCACATACAATCAGGACAGATTGGACCCCTACCTGCAAGTGGCCTTGGATGAACTCCCCGCCGAAGACGGTGAGGGGCGGGTGAGGCTGATCCAGAAATATCGGCAGGAGGCCCGAGCCAAACGCCAAGCACAGGCGGAGAGAGCCGAGTGCCAAGCAGAGGCTGAGAGAGCCGAGCGCCAGGCGCAGAGGGCCCATGAACTGGAGGTGCTCCAGCGGGGGGGGAATGCCCCCACTGCCCGAAGCAGTGAGCCCAGCAGCATCCAGATTCCTAAACCCCGGCCAGAGCATTTTCCCATGATGGAAAAGGATGGGGACTTAGACACGTTTCTGCGAGCCTTTGAGAAAGCCTGCCGACAGTACCGGCTGGATAAGGTCCAATGGGCCAGGTACTTGACCCCAGGGCTAAAAGGCAAAGCACTGGAGGCATTTGCTTCTCTGCTGTCAGAAGATGATGACCACTATGATGCCATCAAGCAGGCTCTGATCGCCAAATACCGGCTGACACCTGAGGTATACCGAAAGAAGTTCCGGAACCTCCAACGTGGCCCACACGATAGCTATAGTGATGTGGTGCAAGGACTCAGGACTCACTTTGACCAGTAGATCCATGGACTGTCCGTTGATTCCTTTGAGCAGCTACGGGACATGATGATCAAAGAACAGTTCCTGCATCTTTGCCCAGCTGAGGTCCGACAGTTCATCCTGGACTGTGAACCACCGAATGCAGACAAAGCGGCGCAGATCGCCGACAACTATGAGGCCAATCGGAAGTCAGAGACGCGGAGGCCAGTCACCACCAGCTGGAGAGTGGGTAAGCCTGCAACCAACCCCAGTGCCCCAGCTAGCTGTCCCTCTGGAGGCCCTGTCCCTGTTGCCAACACCAGGCCTACTACTGACAGTCGCCTGTGTTTCAACTGCAATCGGACTGGTCACTTCCGTCACACCTGTCCGGAAAAGTCGAAGAATCCCCCAGCCAAGGCCTCTGGGCCCACGCCCCTGTTCTTTTGGTGGGAGGAGTGTTTGGGAGGATTGACGACAACGTTCAATCTGTTCAGGTGGGGGCCCGTCTTGCTACAGGCCTCAAGGACACCGGGGCTGAACGAATCCTCATCCGTCCTGGACTGGCGGCCCCTGAAGAGTTTGTTGAGGGGAAAACCCTGACTGTCACCGGGATTGGAGGCACCCGTTGTTCCTTGCCAGTGGCTCGGGTTTTTCTTGATTGGGGTGCTGGGAGCGGGATGAGGGAAGTGGGAGTGTCTGAAAACCTGCCCACTGATGTTTTATTGGGGACTAACTTGGGTAGGATGGTTGCATACTACGTCCCTGACGCCCCTCCCCAGTTTGACAATAAGGATAACGTTAACCCTGGTGATGATGATGCTGATGGGAAACTGAATGTGTTACCGGCTAATGACTTGATGAGTAATGATGCAACTAACAACCATTCTTTCGCCAGGAATGATGCTGATGGTGATGTAAATGTACCAAAGAAACCTGATAACCATTCTTTTCCTAGGAATGATGATGATGATGATGATGTTGTGTCTGTGCCGACTGAACCTGTTAACCCTTTCTTTGAAACGGTAGATGTATCCACAGGTACCGAAGTGCTCAGCCCCGTCACTCTGCGGAGTGAGACGGCTGAGGAACCCCTGGCAGGAGCAAGCAAAGGTGCTCAAGGAAATGGGGAGGTGCATGGGGACCATGAGGAAGGTAATGCCATGCAACTGACCAGTGCCGCTGAGGAAGGTAACTGGCCCATAAGTAGCACTGCTCCTGAAGTATTGGGGGTGGATGGGGAGGTAGGGCCCAAGCCAGCACCGGCTGGTGGGTCTGTAGAAATCCCCAGGGAGACAGCATACATAGCAGCTGTCACACGCAGTCAGAGTGCCCAGATCGCAGGTAGCGCCCTGTCTTCTGGACCCTCTTCTGCTACAGGAGAGACTGAACCAGAGGTGACCCCAGAGCCGGTTCCAGGGGGTCCCAGTAAGGAAGGAACCTTGACGTCACTTCTGGCAGCCTCCAGCAAGGAGTTCCAGGCTGTTCTGCACTCAGATGCGAGTCTGGAGAAATTGAGAGATCTCGCCGAGATGCCCACCTCCAAGTCTGATAAGGAGAGGGTGTTCTGGGAACGAGGAAGGTTGTACCAGGAGACAGTTCCCGGAGATCCCCAAAAGGAGTGGTTGAGGGAAAGACAGCTAGTCATCCCCCTACAGTTCAGAACTGAATTGTTGCGGATTGCCCATGAGATTCCACTCGCTGGACACTTGGGGATCAGCAAAACAAAGGCACGGCTGTCTCAGCACTTCTATTGGCCCAAGATGGGGACAGAGGTAACACAATACTGCCGCACCTGTAACACCTGTCAAAAAGTGGGTAAGGGGGGGCCTGCTCTTAAGGCTCCCCTTATTCCTTTGCCGGTGATAGAGGAGCCTTTCCAGAGAATCGCGGTGGACATTGTAGGCCCGCTGGCGGTCCCCAGCAGCTCTGGAAAGCAATACATTCTCACCGTGATAGACTACGCTACCTGGTACCCAGAGGTAGTAGCTCTGTCTTCAACCAGGGCAGATAAGGTAGCTGACGCATTGGTGACCATCTTTTCAAGGGTAGGATTTCCCAGGGAGATGTTTACCGATCAAGGGACCCAATTCATGTCTCGCCTAATGGAGGCTCTCTGTGAGAAAATGCAGGTGAAGCACCTGGTATCGAGTGCGTATCTCCCACAGACTAATGGTTTGTGTGAACGATTCAACGGTACCCTCAAACAGATGGTCCACATGCTGGTTGAGACCCAAGTGCGCGACTGGGCGCGGTACCTCCCACACCTGCTGTTCGCTTACAGAGAAGTTCCACAGGCCTCGACCGGGTTCTCCCCCATCAAGTTCCTGTATGGCAGGCGAGTCCGGGGACCCCTTGGGTTGATAAGAGAATCCTGGGAAGATAAGCCAAACCCCACAGAAGAGTCCATCGTGGATTGTCATGCGCTTCCGTGACAAGATGCAGACCTTGACGCAGTTGGTGCATGACAACATGACGCAGGCTCAGGCTCACCAGAAGCGCTGGTACGACCAGAACGCCCGGGAGCAGACCTACCAGGTGGGTCAAAAGGTGTGGGTGCTGGTCCCCGTACCAATGGATAAGCTTCAGGCAGCCTGGGAAGGCCCATACGTCGTCCACCAACAGCTCAACCCGGTCACCTACGTGGTCACGCTTGACCATGCTCGGTAGGCGCAAGGCCTTTCACGTCAACATGCTGAAGGCGCACCACGAGCGTGAAGCTTGCTTCCTACCGGTCTGCAACCTGCCCGAGGATGGGGAGGAAGATCCCCTCCTGGACATGCTGGCCCAAGCCAAGGCCAATGGGTCCACTGAGGACATGGAGATAAGTGGTTTGCTAACCGTATCCCAGCGGTCGCAGTTGGTGGAAATCCTGGAACCCTTCCGGGCCGTGTTCACCAACTGACCTGGGAGGAAGGAGTTAGAGGTTCATTAGGTGGACACCGGGAATCATGCCCCACTACGGCGAACACCTTATCGGATCTCTGAGGGGGTGCAACAAGTCATGCGCCAAGAGATCGAGGAGATGTTAAGACTGGGGGTGAATCGACGGTTAAAAAGCGCGTGGGCCTCACCTGTAGTCCTTGTGTCTAAAAAGGATCGAACCACCCGGTTCTGCATGGACTACAGGGTGCACAATGCCATCACAACCTCTGATGCCCACCCGATGCCGCGCATCGAGGATCTGCTTGAGCGGTTGGCAAAAGCAAGGTACATATCCATCATGGATCTGAGTCGGGGATACTTGCAGATTCCCCTGAGTCCTGAGGTGCAGGAGAAATCCACCTTTATCACCCCCTTTGGACTGTACGAGTCCACAGTCATGCCCTTCGGCATGAAAAATGCCCTTGACACTTTCCAGCGGATGGTCAACCACCTACTCCGGGGACTGGAGGAGTACGCAGTGGCGTACTTGGACGACATCGCCATCTTCAGTTCCACCTGGGAGGAACACCTTCAGCATCTCCAGGAGGTGCTCAAGCGTCTTCACCAGGCAGGCCTGACTATCAAGCCGGAAAAATGCCAGATGGGCATGAGCGAGGTCCACTACCTGGGGCACCGGGTAGGCGGGGGTTCCATGAGTCCGGAGCCAGAAAAGGTGGACGCAATCATGTCCTGGCCCAACCCCCAGGACCAAGAAACAGGTGAAGTCCTTCTTGGGCACTGCAGAGTACTCTAGGCGGTTCGTGCAGGACTATAGCGCCCTTGCAAAACCCTTGACTGACCTCACCAAGCAGAGGCTACCTCAAACAGTCAACTGGACAGATGACTGTGAGGCGGCCTTCCAAGCTTTGAAAGCAGCCCTGTGCAACACTCCAGTATTGAGAGCAGTTGACAGCAGTAGCCTATTTCTTATACAGACCGATGCCAGCGAGTTTGGCATCGGTGCGATGCTCAGCCAGGTCGACTCGGGGAAGTGGCATACTTGAGCATCGAGAAGGAATGTCTGGCCATGGTGTGGGCACTGCAACGTTTGCAGCCCTACCTGTAGGGGCGCACCTTCAAGGTGGTTACCGATCACAACCCTCTGAGCTGGTTGCACACAGTGTCCGGAACCAATGGAAGGTTGCTCCGCTGGAGGCTTACCCTTCAACAGTACGACTTTACAGTAAAACACAAAAAGGGCAGCGAACATGGAAATGCCGATGGGTTGTCCAACCGGGGCGAACCCGCTGAGGTGCGCATGGCCGATTACCGAGAAGTAATGCCTCCGTAGCGCCCTCTAAAAGGGGAGGTGTAATGTAAAATGTCTATAAAGTATGATGTTTCTAGAACCTTCTAGAAATCTCCCACCTCACTCTGATGAGAAATTCAGTCTGTCAGCTCCTACAGCTTCCCTCCTTCCCCCTCCTTAACAGCCTGTGTCCGCACTGGTAATAGGACACTTCCCCTATAGCATTTGGCCCATCTCCACATAAAGGAATGTTAATTAGTTAAGCTAAAGGAAGTCCTTTGTTTTCTGGGACATGTGTCTGAGATAAAGCTATGAGAGATATTAAAATAGGCTAGCATGGGCTCCGATTGCGACAGAAAAACGAAATGGACATTTCTGTGATCTGCGCGGACCCGGCTTCCCTACGGTGGCTCTTGCAAAGTTCTCCACCAGAACCTGAGATATGGATTGCTCCCAAACGGAGGGTCCTAAATATGGCATGTCTGATGTTGCTTTATTACATTCGATGAACTACAACCTATGAGGCCCTCAGTGTGTTGATACGAGCTTCCCTCATTGAGATATGGTTATCATAAGTTTTTTACTTAATTGGCAACTTGGAGAAAGGGGGATGAACTTCTGCAGACTGCCCCTTTCGTGATGTCACAGACCCTGGGATATAAGGCACCCCTCCCTTACAATGAGTCAGTGGGACCTACAGCGTACGTGCCGACCAGAACCCAGATGAGTGTAGACGTGTGGCTCCGCCTTCTCTCCCCAGCCACATGGTCTGTCTGATACCGACTAAGCACATGTGAGTGTTACTTTCTGTCTTTTTAATCCCCTTTATGTTGTATTTGTATTGTACATATGTAATGTCTCAACTTTATAGCAACTTTTATCTATGTAATCACTGCCCACATTCTTTTGTGAATAAATGATAAAATCTCTTAGTGTAACGGGGTCTACCCAGGCTGGGGTACCTCTTTCAGTACCACCCCGTGTTTTCGGAGGTCCGCTCTCCGTTGGCTGGAGTCTGAATGAATGACGCTGGCTGGAATTCCTTGGTTACATGGGCGCATATAAAAGATCACTGCTTCTCCACGTATTTCACACAGAAAATATCACAAAGATACAGAGGGCAGGCCAATAGAAAAGCGGCAGGCCAGACATGCATTGCAAAAGCCGCAGGTGGCCGGAGCCTGCCGATGTTTACTGTGGGAATTGCAAAGGTGGGGGAAGGGCGGACAAAAGGAGAATATCGTGTCCCCTCTGCCCAGGGGCGCAGCCTGTGGGCTGATGCATTAGGGACATGCATCTCACATTGAACCTATTATACATACATATAACTGCACAACATATTCTGGCTGCTGAGTGGTTCTGTAACACGTAACACGGCTCCCCCTTTTCAGCGACGTGATCGGCATACACAGTCTGATCCTCAACGGATCGGTTTGGGGATGACCGAAGTTTATGGGGTTGGTACAAGTTCCGTTTGTCGACTTAGTCCATCGGCGTTACCATTTTGTTTGCTGGGTCTGTGGTGGATGGTGAAGTCCAGAAGTTTATGGGCTAAACTCCACCGCAGCAATCTGGCATTGTTTCCGGAGACCCGATTAAGCCAGATTAGGGGATTATGGTCCGTTAGGAGGGAAAACTGTCGTCCATACAAATATGGTTGCAACTTTTTGAGTGCCCATACTACCACCAGGCACTCCTTCTCGATGGCCGCATAGCTTACTTCACGGGGCAGTAGTTTCCGACTCAGGTAAGCTACCGGGTGTTCTTGGCCATCCGGCCCGACTTGGCTCAGTACTGCCCCCAATCCAAACATAGAAGCGTCTGTGTGAACCGGGAAACGTTTAGTTGGATCGGGTGCGGCCAATACAGGGGTATTGGTGAGGGCATCCTTTAGTTGGCGGAAGGCTTCCTCACACTCTGAGGTCCAGGTAACCTGGCGGGGTTGGTTCTTACGGGTCAAATCAGTGAGGGGCTTGGCTACGCTGCTGTAATTGGGAACAAATTTGCTGTAATACCCTGCTGTCCCTAGAAACGCCATGACCTGGGTTTTAGTGCGTGGGATGGGCCACTTGGCTATGGCCTCAATCTTGGCTGGTTCTGGTCGCTGTTTCCCACTTCCCACCCAATGCCCTAAATACTGAACCTCTGCTTTGCCCAGGTGACACTTGTTTGGGTTCAGGGTGATTCCGGCCAGGTGGATCCTGTCCAATACTGTCTCTAGGTGATTTAGATGCTCTTCCCATGTCGCACTGTAGATGGCGATGTCGTCCAGGCAGGCACAAGCATAGCCCTGGAGACCATCCAGAAGCCGGTCAGCCAGCCTTTGGAAGGTCGCCGGGGAATTCTTCATCTGAAATGGCATAACTCGAAACTGGAAAAAGCCGAACGGGGTGACAAATGCCGACTTGGGAATAGCGTCAGGACTAGAGTTGAGCGAAACGGGTCGAAAAAATTCAAAAGTCGCCGACTTTTGGCAAAGTCGGGTTTCATGAAACGAAACCCGACCCTAGGATGAGGTCGGCCACGAGGTTGGCGACTTACGCGCCAAAGTCGCGTTTCAAAAGTTTGTTTTGCGCTCTTTTTCAACCAATCAGGATCCACGGACACTGTGGGCAACGTGAAGACATAGGCACGGGTCACCACCATCTTTCAGAAGGGCATGCAAGTGATTGGCTTGCTTTGGTGGGCGTCACAGGGGGTATAAAAGGGCGTGCACGCCGACCGCCATCTTACTTCTGCCGATCTTAGTATAGGGAGAGGTTGCTGCTGATTCTGTAGGGAGAGCGTTAGGCAGGGAAGAAGACAAAAAAACTGCTTCTGCTGCTAGCGATTTGGCCTGCACAACACACCAGTCACTGTGTGTGCAGTGCAAGGGGAGGCTATATAGTGGTGTATCAGTGGTGTTGGTTGTTGGGCTGCCTTCTAAGGCTTCCTGACATTCCTCCATTGCTGTTTAGCCACTGCTCCGCAAACTGCTTTTTTTAAAAGCAATCCCAATTTTTTTTTTTTTGTCCTGCTGAGAAGAAAAAAAAACTGCTTCTGCTGCTAGCAATTTGGCCTGCACAACACACCAGTCACTGTGTGTGCACTGCAAGGGGAGGCTATATAGTGGTGTATCAGTGGTGTTGGTTGTTGGGCTGCCTTCTAAGGCTTCCTGACATTCCTGCATTGCTGTTTACCCACTGCTCCGCAAACTGCTTTTTTAAAAGCAATCCAATCTCCCTTATCCTCTAGTCACTTTTGTCACAGCTGTGCCATCGAGCCTGTCACATAGCGCTCAGATATTCATTGGGCCTCACACAATCCAAAAGTGTCCAGTGTCCAAAAGTGTGTGCAGAGATTCAAAATCTCCCTTATCCTCTAGTCACTTTGGTCACAGCTGTGCCATCGAGCCTGTCACATAGCGCTCAGATATCAGTGGGCCTCAGACAATCCAAAAGTGTCCATCCAGTGTCCAAAAGTGTGTGCAGAGATTCAATATCTCCCTTATCCTCTAGTCACTTTGGTCACAGCTGTGCCATCGAGCCTGTGACATAGCGCTCAGATATCAGTGGGCCTCACACAATCCAAAAGTGTCCAGTGTCCAAAAGTGTGTGCAGAGATTCAAAATCTCCCTTATCCTCTAGTCACTTTGGTCACAGCTGTGCCATCGAGCCTGTCACATAGCGCTCAGATATCAGTGGGCCTCACACAATCCAAAAGTGTCCATCCAGTGTCCAAAAGTGTGTGCAGAGATTCAAAATCTCCCTTATCCTCTAGTCACATTGGTCACAGCTGTGCCATCGAGCCTGTCACATAGCGATCAGATATCAGTGGGCCTCACACAATCCAAAAGTGTCCATCCAGTGTCCAAAAGTGTGTGCAGAGATTCAAAATCTCCCTTATCCTCTAGTCACTTTGGTCACAGCTGTGCCATCGAGCCTGTCACATAGCGCTCAGATATCAGTGGGCCTCACACAATCCAAAAGTGTCCATCCAGTGTCCAAAAGTGTGTGCAGAGATTCAAAATCTCCCTTATCCTCTAGTCACTTTGGTCACAGCTGTGCCATCGAGCCTGTCACATAGCGCTCAGATATCAGTGGGCCTCACACAATCCAAAAGTGTCCAGTGTCCAAAAGTGTGTGCAGAGATTCAAAATCTCCCTTATCCTCTAGTCACTTTGGTCACAGCTGTGCCATCGAGCCTGTCACATAGCGCTCAGATATCAGTGGGCCTCACGCAATCCAAAAGTGTCCAGTGTCCAAAAGTGTGTGCAGAGATTCAAAATCTCCCTTATCCTCTAGTCACTTTGGTCACAGCTGTGCCATCGAGCCTGTGACATAGCGCTCAGATATCAGTGGGCCTCACACAATCCAAAAGTGTCCAGTGTCCAAAAGTGTGTGCAGAGATTCAAAATCTCCCTTATCCTCTAGTCACTTTGGTCACAGCTGTGCCATCGAGCCTGTCACATAGCGCTCAGATATCAGTGGGCCTCACACAATCCAAAAGTGTCCAGTGTCCAAAAGTGTGTGCAGAGTCAAAATCTCCCTTATCCTCTAGTCACTTTGGTCACAGCTGTGCCATCGAGCCTGTGACATAGCGCTCAGATATCAGTGGGCCTCACACAATCCAAAAGTGTCCAGTGTCCAAAAGTGTGTGCAGAGATTCAAAATCTCCCTTATCCTCTAGTCACTTTGGTCACAGCTGTGCCATCGAGCCTGTCACATAGCGCTCAGATATCAGTGGGCCTCACACAATCCAAAAGTGTCCAGTGTCCACAAGTGTCTGCAGAAATTCAAAATCTCCCCTTTCCTATAGACACCTTGTACCTTGTTTTACATTACTATATAGTTTGTTGGATTTTGTCTACATTTCTACCAAAAATGAGGAAGGCTGGTGGAAGAGGCCGTGGAATTGGGCGGGGGTTGGCAGCTGGTAATGATGGTGTTGGTGGTGGATCTGATGGTAGTGGCAAGAGCAAAATAGGACCGAATGCAGGAGGTGCTGACCCTGCGTCATCGTCTGGCTACATAAGGCCTCGAACGCTTAGTTTTCTAGGAGTTGGCAAACCGCTTTTAAAGCCAGAGCATCAGGAAAAAGTTTTGTCTTACATTGCTGACTCAGCCTCCAGCTCTATCGCCTCCTCTTCTTCAGTTGTAAAAAGTAAAAGCACTGAGTCGTCATTGGAGGCTCATGTTCATGAACCACACCTTTCCTTGTGTCCTTCACCCCAACCAAGATTGAAGGATGACGCAGGCCATACTACTGATTACTACATGGAGCTGTTTTCACATACCATGCCTGGATTATCAAGTGAAATGGTGAATTACCCAGGCCAAGATGAATCTGACATGGAGTGCACTGATGCACAGCCGCTGATGGATGATTCTGCTGTTACATTCACTCAGAGCACTACATTGTCCTCGCAGTGTACAGAGCCAGATTCTGACCCTGATGAGACTCAGGTGCCCCTTCCCGCACACTATACCACCATACACGGTGACACAGAGGAAGGTGCACATGACATAGAAGAGGAGGTGATGGATGACCCAGTTGTTGACCCAGATTGGCATCCATTGGGGGAAGAGGGTGCTGCTTCCAATAGCTCAGATGAGGAGCATCCACAGCAGACATCGACATCGCAACAGCTGTTATCTGGCAGGCCCGGAGCACTCCAAAGACAGGTTCCAAACATCAAAAGAGTTGCTGGACAGCTTGTCCAGAGGGTCAAAAGATCACAGCGTGCTAGGCCGCAAAATGTCTGCCAAAGTAGGAAGAGTGCAGTGTGGCACTTTTTTGACCAAAATCCTCATGATCAGGCCAAGGTTATCTGTAAGAAGTGCGCAAAGACCTTTAGCCGAGGGAAAAATCTGAAAAATTTGAATACCAGTTGCATGCTTAGACATTTAAACACCATGCACTTGCAAGCGTGGACACAACACCAAACCTCAAGTGCCACATGTGCAACTGATCACAACGAAGGTAGTCAGCAACGCTACATTGTTTCCCCCACTGTAAGCCCACCGGTTAGCACAGCAGCAAATGTTGAGGTGTTGTTGCAAGGCCACAGCAGTCAGGGAATCCCACTGTTATATCAACGAAAGACTGATTCTAGGCCATCAGAAAGAACACCAACTCCATCACCATCATCAACCCTCTCTCAGTCCGCCCTGTCCACCGCTACTTCCACCATATGCAGCTCTCAAGTCCAGCTCACCCTCCCAGACACTAGGTCAAGAAAGTACTCAGTCTCTCATCCGCGTACACTGGGTTTGAACGCCCACATTGCCAAACTAATCTCGTTTGAGATGATGGCCTTTCGGTTGGTGGAAAGCACAGCTTTCCGCGAACTCATGGCCTATGCAGTACCACGCTATGACCTACCCAGTCGCCACTTCTTCTCTCGCAAAGCCATCCCAGCCCTCCACCATCATGTGAAAGACCGCATTGTCCATGCACTCAAGCAGTCAGTGAGCGGAAAGGTGCACCTCACAACTGATGCATGGTCCAGTCGGCATGGCCAGGGCCGTTACGTGTCCATCACTGCGCACTGGGTTAATGTGGTGGATGCAGGGTCCACAGGGGACAGCGGTGGTGGGACAGTGCTGCCTAGCCCTCGGTATAGGAAACAGTTGGCTGTAGGCGTTCGACCCTCCTCCTCCTCCTCCTCCTCCAGAAGCGAAAGCTCGTCCACAGAGCGCAGTCGTACGAGCACTCCATCTGCAGCTGCCACTGTTGCACACGATGTGTCCCCCTATCGAGCAGCTAGTGGAAAGCGTCAGCAGGCTGTGTTGCAGATGATGTGTTTGGACGACAGACACACCGCCGAGGTGCTGGCCGAGTACTTGAAGCGACAAACTGAGTCATGGCTGGGCAGTGTACATCTTGAGGCAGGCAAGGTAGTTAGTGATAACGGCCGTAATTTTGTGGCAGCCATAGCCCTTTCAAAACTCAGCCACATACCTTGCTTGGCTCACACCTTGAACCTGGTGGTGCAGTGCTTCCTCAAAAATTCTATGATTCTATGATTCTATGATTCTATCCGGAGTTAACAGCCCTGCTCCAGAAGGTGCGAAGACTGTGCGCGCACATCCGCCGGTCGCCTGTACACTCCGTTCGTATGCAGAAGCTGCAGCGATTGCTCCACCTTCCCAACCACCGCCTCATTATCGACATTACAACAAGGTGGAACTCCACCCTGCACATGGTGGAGCGGCTGTGCGAGCAGAGGCAGGCCATAATGCATTTGTGGGAGGATACACGGCCAGGCACTTTGAGAGCAGACATGGAGTTGACAGGTGTGCAGTGGTCGAAGCTGAAAGACCACGGCTGGTAAGCGCAGACGACGCCATCCTAAGCATGAGCATCCCACTTATGCGTCTGCTCATGCAAACTTTGACGCACCTTAAGGAGCAGGCGTCTGCAGCCAATGTTGATGAGGAGGAAGAGGAGGAGGGAATCCTTGATGACATTCAGCCATTGTCTGCTCAGGGACCTCTCCTGGACGAGGTGGAGGAAGAAGAGGAGGAGGATGATGATGGGGATGATTACTTAGGGGAGGAGGATGCATCTCGTGGGGCAAGTGAAAATGTTGGCGTGGCAAGGTCTGGTACAGGGTTTGTGCGTGACTGGAGGGATGTGGATTTGCCAGAAAGTGCTCCTCCACCCAGCACTCGCAGTGCATCATTGACACCGGGAACATTGGCCCTCATTTCAGATTATGCCTTGCGGATCCTAAAAAGGGACCCCCGCATTGCCAAAATGATGAACGATGACGACTACTGGTTGGCCAGCATCCTGGATCCACGCTATAAAGGCAAATTACAAAACATCATGCCACAGGAGAACCTTGACCTAATATTGGCTAATAAACAAGCAACTCTGGTAAATCGGTTGCTTGAGGCATTCCCAGCACACAGCAGCGGTGATGGTTCTCACACGAGCCGTACGGGCCGGGGGCAGCTTGGCAGAGGTGTTCATGGTGCACACAGCAGAAGTGGCGTTGGAGACAGGGGTTTTATGACAATGTTGTGGACTGATTTTTCAAATACCGCTCACACAACTGGTAATACTGCATCGATGGAAAGTGACAGGAGACAGCAGTTGTCAACTATGGTTACAAACTACTTTTCCTCCCATATCGATGTTCTCCCACACAGGTCATTCCCCTTTGACTATTGGGCCGCTAAACTGGACACCTGGCCTGAATTGGCCCAATGTGCCTTACAGGAGCTCGCTTGCCCAGCTGCAAGTGTGCTATCGGAAAGAGTCTTCAGTGCAGCTGGATCAATCCTGACAGAAAAAAGGACCCGTCTGTCAACCCAAAATGTGGATGATCTAACCTTCATTAAAATGAACCACGCATGGGTTTCCAAGGATTTTGTCCCACCTTCCCCTGATGACACATAGGGTGACAGAAAAATGGCTTGCTTTGGTCCACCTCTTCCTGGTACTTCACCTATTTCGCCTTTTGCATCAGCTGAATGTCCATCATCAACATATGCCACTTTCTAAAACTCCCTAACTGTGCTGCCTCCCCCCCCCATGGCCGGGGTCACCACCTAGCGCACGACACCGTGCGAGTGCCGTTGCCCTGGACAGGTGGGTAGGCCGACTCTTGGGCGCGGGCACTGGCACAGGGTCCCTCATAGTGCAATCAAGTGTCTCTGATGGTGGTGGTGCACACCCGCCGTCAGACACACCGCTGTACTATGAGGGGCCCAGTGCCAGTACCGACGCCCACGAGTGGGCCCCCCTTGCTTGGGCAGGGCCCCATCATTTGCAACCTTTACCTCTCCCTGCTCCTCCGCTGTGTAATCTGGGCCGTCAAATCCATACTGTGCCTGACACCGTCTGAGCCTGCCTCCTGATGTATAGACATATATTTTGAAAGTGTACACTATCCATACATGTTATCCGGGGAAAAGGGACCCTTTCTAACCTTTGTGCAATCACGTGCAATCCATACTGGGCCTAACACCGTCTGAGCCTGCCTCCTGAGACATATATTTTGAATGTGTACGCTATCCATACATGTTATCTGGGGATACGGTACCCTTTCTAACCTTAGTGCAATCACGTGCAATCCATACTGGGCCTAACACCGTCTGAGCCTGCCTCCTGAGACATATATTTTGAATGTGTACGCTATCCATACATGTTATCTGGGGATACGGTACCCTTTCTAACCTTTGTGCAATCACGTGCAATCCATACTGGGCCTAACACCGTCTGAGCCTGCCTCCTGAGACATATATTTTGAATGTGTACGCTATCCATACATGTTATCTTGGGATACGGTACCCTTTCTAACCTTTCTGCAATCACGTGCAATCCATACTGGGCCTAACACCGTCTGAGCTTGCCTCCTGATGTATAGACATATATTTTGAATGTGTACACTATCCATACATGTTATCTGGGGATACGGTACCCTTTCTCACCTTTGTGCAATCACGCGCAATCCATACTGGGCCTAACACCGTCTGAGAATGATAGATGGGGCCCACCATACACTGGAACATTCCAAAGGTGGACATCAGACACTGGAGCAGCATTTACAGGGCCCATTATACACTAGAGCATTAGAAATGGGGCCCATTATGTTTGGAGCATTATTTGGGCCCATAAGACAGTAGAGCTTCATCCATGGGGACCAACATATACTGTAGCATTATGTGGAGCTCATCATATACTGTTTCAAACATTATGTGGGACCAATGATTCTGTATGGAGAAATAGATGGGCCTCGTCATGAGATGTAAAAAGTGAGGTATTTTTCATTGTACTATACCGCTATTTCTCTGCCGTATCGGAGCATGATGAGTTGTGGTATGTGTTAAAGGGGCGCTCTTTCGCCCAGGGCACATGAAAACCTGGAGCCAGCCCTCCCCCCCCACAGTCTGTAGCCAAATAACCCCCATTTTTCAGTGCGTAACTTGTATTATGAAGTTAATTAAGGTTGATAAGCTTAAGTAAGAAGAATTGATGCTTTTGGCATTCAAATGGGCACTGTTGGTGTGTTTCCTGTCCTCCTCTCACTGCCGACTTTTATTCCCCATTGACTTACATTGGGTTTCGTGTTTCGGGACGACCCCGACTTTTCCCTATAATCGGACGATCTTGCTCGACCCGACTTTTGGAAAAGTCGGGTTTCACGAAACGAAACGTGACCCTAAAAAACCAAAAGTCGCTCAACTCTAGTCAGGACTAAGGGGAATCTGCCAGTTGCCTTTGCATAGATCGATGGTGGTCAAATACTTTGCCCCCGCCAGCCGGTCTAACAACTCATCCACACGCGGCATGGGGTATGCATCCGTCACTGTTTTCTCATTGAGCCTACAATAGTCTACACAAAACCATGTAGTCCCATCCTTCTTGGGCACTAACACTACTGGGGATGCGCAGGGACTATCTGACTCTTCAATGACCCCTAAACGCAGCATCTCTTGTATCTCTTTTCGCATCCCCTCTCGTACAGACTCAGGGACGCGGAAGGGGTTTTGTTGCAGGAGGGTCTGATCCTGGGTTTCAACCTTGTGTTGTGCCAGGCGAGTGTACCCTGGACTCCCCGAAAACATCCTCTGTCGCTGCCTCAACAACTCCTCCGCCTGCTGTCTCTCCCGGGGGCCTAGGTCTTCACCCAAGTGTACCTGGTCCCATGTTTTAGACTTTGTCCTTTCCCCTAAGACATCCGGCAAGGGAAGTCCGGCTAAATCCTCTGCTTCAGGTGCACAGATGGCCACTACCTCTTCAGGGCGCTCCCGGTAGGGCTTCAGCATATTCACGTGGAACATGCGGATAACCCTGGGGTCGTCACAATCGGCGACATTATAGGTTGTGTCGGCTATTTTCCCCACTACCTGGTAGGGCCCCTGCCATGCAGCTTGAAACTTATTCTGCTTAGTGGGCTCTAACACCAGGACCTTCTGTCCTATTTCCAAAGTGCGCTCTCTGGCCTTTCGATCGTACCATATGCGCTGATGCCGCTGGGTCGCCTGCATGTTCTCACGTACAGCCTGAGTCAGCTCCTGTAGGCGGTCCCGGAATTCCAGCACATAGGGTACAATAGGTACCCCTTCTATGAGGCCTTCCCCTTCCCAGTGTTCCAGCACTAAGTCTAGGGGTCCCCTTACCCGTCTTCCGTATACCAGCTCGAACAGGGAGAACCCCGTGGATTCTTGGGGCACCTCCCAATAGGCAAACAGGAGGTGTGGCAAGAATTTCTCCCAGTCCCTGTATGTCCTGGTAAAAGTCCAAATGAGCTGTTTTAATGTCCCGTTAAAGCGTTCACACAACCCATTGGTTTGCAGGTGGTACGGGGCGCTTCTAATGAACTTTACGCAGCACAGCTTCCACAGTTGGTTGAACACCTCTGCTGTAAACTGGGTACCCTGGTCCGAGATAATCTCCCGGGGAAATCCAACCCGTGAGAACACCTGGAGCAGGGCGGCCGCCACCGTCTCTGCCAGTATGTTAGGTAATGCAACCGCCTCTGGATACCATGTGGCATAATCTACCATTGTCAATATATACTTTTTCCCTGACGGACTGGGTTTGGCTAACGGCCCTATCAGATCGACAGCTACTCAGCTAAATGGTTCCTCCACAATGGGGAGGGGGCGTAGTTTGGCCTTGCATTGATCCCCCCCTTTTGCCAATGCGCTGGCAACTGTCACAGGTCTGGCAGTACTGACGAACATCATAGGTTACCCCCGGCCAAAAGAAGTTTTGTGTCAGATGATGCCTGGTGCGACTGACGCCAAAGTGCCCGGCTAAGGGTATGTCATGAGAGATTCGCAGTAGCTCCTGCCTATACTTCTTGGGAACTACCAGCTGTCGTTTTATAGTGGGGCTCGTCCCTGTGTGGTGCTGCTCTGTGATCCGGTAGAGGAGTCCCTGCTCCATACAAACTGTTCTCCTTTCAGTACCCCTCTTCCCTCCTGTTCCTTCCCACGATATCCCTCTAATGAAGGATCCTCAAGTAACTCCCTCTTAAATTCCTCTGGGGTGGCCCAAGAAATGTGTCTGGCTATGGGAATACGTGTAGGGCTGGGATGTCTTACCTGGGCCTCCTCTGAGTGTGATTCCGCCTTCGCAGCTCGAGCTTGTCTCCGGGTGGCCACAGGATATGTCTCAGCCAGAGGGGCCACCGAGAATGTAGACAACATGGGCCCCAAGTCATTTCCCAGCAAGACGTCTGCAGGCAAATCCTCCATCAAGCCAACCTCAACAAGGCCATCCCCGACTCCCCAGTTCAGGTGAATCCTGGCAGTGGGCAGTCGATGTATGGCTCCCCCTGCTACACGGACTGCCACTGTCCGGTCCGTCTTCTCTTGGTCCCTGACGAGATGAGGCTTCACAAGGGTCAAAGTTGCTCCGGAATCTCTTAGTCCCTGCATACGTTTCCCATTAACCCACACGACCTGTCGATGCTGTTGTCAATTATCTAACCGGGCCGCTGGCACAGGGTCTACTTCATGCAGCACTTCCTCCATCTCTTCCACCTCTTGGTTAGTCATAGCCCCCAATGCCGGGTCAGCTTCGCCTTGGTAGCAGTGTACAGCAGCCCGGCTGATGGTAGCTGTTCCTGCCTTTGGCCACTGGGTATGCTGAGTCCGGTTGGGACATTGTCTTTGCAGGTGGCCCAGCTTACGGCAGGTGTGGCATCGCGCCCCAGGGGGACTGTGGTAGGCCGGATTTCTAGCTGGTCCCCCTACAATCTTCGGTGGTTTGGAGTCCTCCAGGTCCATGGGCGGGCCCCTAGTGACCATCTTTGATCCGGACAACTGTGGCCTCCTGGCATCATGATGCTCATCGGCCAGACGAGCGGCTTCCTCAAGAGTCGTTGGCCGCCTGTCCCGAAGCCATTCCTGTGTCTCGGGGGGGTTAGTCCATTAAAGAATCGTTCTAACAAGAAGAGCGGGAGGACATCTTCCTTAGTGGTTGCTTTGCTCCCTTGTACCCACTGTAGCAGTGACCGCCGTAATTTACAGGCCCATTCAGCGTGGGTATCGGTTACGCGTTTTATAAGTCCGCGGAACTTTTGGCGGTAGGCCTCTGGTGTCAGCGCATACCGGGACAAGATCACTTCTTTAATCCGCTCATAGTCCATACAGTCCTCATCAGGTACCGTGCGATAGGCGTCCGCTGCCTGGCCTGTCAGCTTGCTGGCCAGAATCTGAACCCGTTCCTCTGGCTTCACTTGATGAAGGGCACACTGCCGCTCAAAGTCCTGCAGAAAGCCATCAATGTCTTCCTCTGCCTCCCCCAACTGTCGGAAGGCATTATACTGGATCTTTTTGTGGCTTACTGTTGAAGGTACCTGGTCGAAGGCCAGAGCTCCCCCTGCTCGCTGACTTTCCTCTCTCCTCTCATTGGGGGGCACTGCACTGTCGTGTTCCATGATGGCTGCTATCAAATCCGCTTTTGTTTTGTTGCTGGCGATCAACCTTCCGGCTTCCACCAGATCTTTTAATGTAGTCCTCTTTAACTTCTGGTAGTTGCTTTCCATTCATTCCTTTCCTCCTGTAGAAGGGGTATCATATCCCACCACTGCCACCAGTGTAACGGGGTCTACCAAGCTGGGGTACCTCTTTCAGTACCACCCCGTGTTTTCGGAGGTCCGCTCTGCGTTGGCTGGCGTCTGAATGAATGACGCTGGCTGGAATTCCTTGGTTACATGGGCGCATATAAAAGATCACTGCTTCTCCAAGTATTTCCAGGACACAGAATATATCACACAGATATAGAGGGCCGGCCAATAGAAAAGCGGCAGGCCAGACATACATTACAAAAGCCGCAGGTGGCCGGAGCCTGCCGATGTTTACTTTGGGAATTACAAAGGTGGGGGGAGGGCGGACAAAAGGAGAATATTGTGTCCCCTCTGCCCAGGGGCGCAGCCTGTGAACTGATGCATTAGGGACATGCATCTCACATGGAACCTATTATTCATACATATAACTGCACAACATATTCTGGGTGCTGAGTGGTTCTGTAGCACGTACCATTGTGACCTTCACTTTTCTTGTGTACAGAAGTGATTTTCTTTCTCAGATCTTGTGACATTTCTCTTCCATGTGGTGCCATTGCTGACAGTATGAAATGAGAAGGGCTTTTCTTTGTTAAGTATCACCCTTTTATAGTCACCTGTCTGTTATGCACCTATATTTTCATTTTTTCAACATGGTTTTGAATTAATTTGTTGGAAAAATTACTTTTTTTGGGAGTGTAAAATAACAAACCTAGTTTGTGCTCAATGGTCCACCCCTGTGGGAGTGCTTTGTTGTACGGCATTTCATAGAAAATGGTGATTCTGTAAGGAAACTAAAGGTTTTCTGACAAATCTGTTGGGGTGTACTCATTTATGGTGTCTCACGCTATATGTACAGGTTCATCAGTGTTTTACTGATTTCTCTCCCCATCTTTATAGCTAGGCTGCGATCTGTGACATCTACTTAATATACAGATTCACTGTAAAATGAGCGCTGCATTCCTGACTTTGCTTTTATACAGGCTATATTATCCCCTTTTGATTGGTTGTTGTGATGTAACAGCAGCAATGCATTAAGGGGAAGCCAATCAACCTCAATTGATGTAATACGAGCCTTCTCTGATTGATCTTCTGCAATCTTCTGTGATTTGTGCAGAATGAGTGTGATATTTTTTGAATTTTCTGAGTTCAATTTTTCCCTAAAAATTTGACTCAAATTTGATTCACGTATCTCTAGTAAATTATCATCAGAGTAGAATTAATTCATAACCAGGCTCCGATCACGCACCTCCACCTATGACCTATGTTAGACCTTGTCACTCTTATATCACGGCTCTGCTGGTCAGTCCAAGCCCATAATGAGTTGCACCTTTTGGCTTGAAGGCAAATATAACAAGTAAGAGAATATGGAACCATTTTATCTGATACGCGTTCTCCATCGCCAGCTTGACAGGCCAACCACCGTAACACCAGACACGGCACAAGAAACCCAGACCCTAATAGAATAAAAGGCATTATCCCCTGGAAAAAGCTACAACATTGAAATGCTATGAATTCTGATCTGCTGTGTACAATCTGTGGGTCGGAGAGTATCGTTTTAACTGTTCTGTTCCAGGTTGATAATTTCTAATACTAAAAAGCCCCGGGCAGCTAATTACGCTCAAGCACTTGGAATGGGTCAATGTTCCTTACCAGGTTTTTAACAATGTGCCATGACTGACTGGAATTTACTGTGGATTCACTTATTATATTTAAGCGTTGGAGCCTCCGCAAAGAAACAATTTTGATGTGAAGGAATGTGTCTGACAGCTTGAAGGAAAACTTCACCATGGTGGACAACGGCGAAAAAAATGAAAATACAAAGGGTTCTACAAAAATGACTCAGATAAAAAAATAATTTTTCCTATTCATAAAGTTTTCAGATGCTGTAGATGATTTCCTGTTAATTATTAACTTGATCATCTTCATCTTTACTTATTAACCTTAAAATAAAGTTGAAATAAGCTGGTCATACATCAGAGATCGTGGAAGGCTTCAAAGTCTAATCTAGACCAATATCTACTGAACATTGTTGCCTTTTTGCGACAGGAAAGAGGGTGACAAATTCAGACCAATGGCAGATATCTATGGAAAAGCATAAATGACATGTTGGTTCTCTTCAGTCATTGTATGGTTCTGTTTCTGAATAGTTGCTCATGCCTAATGACCAATCTGCATCCAAATAATGGACGTCCACACCACAGATCACAGCAAAGACCAAGCATGAATGACAGATCTCCATCCCATCAATGGAAGTCCAGACCACAGATCACAGTACAGCTCAACCATGGATGGCAGATCTGCATCCATCAATGGAAGTCCAGACTACAGATCACGGTAGATATCAATAATTGATGATGACAGATCTGCATCCATCAATGGAAGTCCAGACCACAGATCACAGTAGAGATCAACCATGGATGACAGATCTGCATCCATCAATGGAAGTCCAGACTACAGATCACAGTAGATATCAGCCATTGATGATGTCAGTTCTGCATCCATCAATGGAAGTCCAGACTACAGATCACAGTAGATATCAATCACTGATGATGTCAGATCTGCATCCATCAATGGACATTCAGACCACAGATCACAGTAGAGATCAACCATGGATGACAGATCTGCATCCATCAGTGGAAGTCCAGACCACAGATCACAGTAGAGATCAACCGTGGATGACAGATCTCCATCCCATCAATGGAAGCCCAGACCACAGATAACAGTAGAGATTAACCATGGATGACAGATCTGCATCCATCAATGGAAGTCCAGACCACAGATCACAGTAGATATCAGCCACTGATGATGTCAGATCTGCATCCAATCAATGGAAGTCCGGACTACAGATCACAGTAGATATCAATCATTGATGATGTCAGATCTGCATCCAATCAATGGACATTCAGACCACAGACCACAGTAGAGATCAACCATGGATGACAGATCTGCATCCATCAATGGAAGTCCAGACCACAGATCACAGTAGAGATCAACCATGGATGACAGATTTCCATCCCATCAATGGAAGCCCAGACCACAGAACACAGTAGAGATCAACCATGGATGACAGATCTGCATCCATCAATGGAAGTCCAGACCACAGATCACAGTAGATATCAGCTATTGATGATGTCAGATCTGCATCCATCAATGGAAGTCAAGACTACAGATCACAGTAGATATCAGCCACTGATGATGTCAGATCTGCATCCAATCAATGGAAGTCCAGACTGCAGATCACAGTAGATATCTATCATTGATGATGTCAGATCTGCATCCAATCAATGGACATTCAGACCACAGATCACAGTAGAGATCAACCAAGGATGACAGATCTGCATCCAATCAATGGAAGTCCAGACTACAGATCACAGTAGATATCAATCTTTGATGATGTCAGATCTGCATCCAATCAATGGAAGTCCAGACCACAGATCACAGTAGAGATCAACCAAGGATGACATGTCTGCATCCATCAATGGAAGCACAGCTAAAGATCACAGCAGACCAACCATGAATGACAGACCTTGATCTCTAGATTCTCTACAATGGATGGATGATGATACTATTGAAGCACGCTGGGCACCTTGTAAAGCCCTATATCAAGCACAGCAAAAAGTGGAGGTCACAGGCAAAGGGAGAGTTGCTGGGCCAAAAAGCTAAGAGAGATGAGTAACCAGGACATTGCCCTGTACACTATGCAACATAATAATAATAATCTTTATTTATATAGCGCCAACATATTCCGCAGCGCTTTACAGTTTAACAGTTTCAAAACACAAGTCATAAGTAACAACGCTAACAATACAATAATTAAAGCAAAATAAGACGAAATAAGACGACCCTGCTCGTGAGAGCGTACAATCTACAATGAGGTGAGGGAGATACAGAGTACAGGTGTGTATTTACAATGGTGTATTTACAATGAAGGTCCAGCCATCTTGCAGGAGTGAAGGATGGATGGAGATAGTGAATGGGCTACGCACGCACACTTACACAGAGAATGACTTTGATTAGTGAATGTGATAGGCCGCTCTGAACAGGTGTGTTTTGAGGGAGCGCCTAAAACTATGCAAATTGTGGATAGTCCTGATTTCTTGGGGTAGAGCATTCCAGAGGATAGGAGCAGCACGGGAGAAGTCTTGGAGTCGGGAGTGGGAGGTACGGATTAGTGCAGAGGTTAGTCGAAAGTCGTTTGCAGAGCGCAGCGATCGGCTAGGCCGATAGACAGAAATGAGAGAAGAGATGTAAGGGGGTGCCGCACTGTGGAGAGCTTTGTGGGTGAGAACAAGTACTTTGAATTGGATCCTATAATGAATGGGCAGCCAATGTAAGGACTGGCGAAGAGCGGACGCGTCCGAGTACCGATTATCCAGATGGACGATCCTGGCTGCTGCATTGAGTATGGACTGGAGAGGGGATAGTCGAGTGACGGGGAGGCCAATTAATAGAGCGTTGCAGTAATCCAGGCGAGAGTGGATCAATGCAACAGTGAGGGTTTTTGTTGTTTCCATAGTGAGAAAAGGGCGGATTCTAGAGATGTTCTTTAGGTGTAAGCGGCAAGAGCGGGCAAGGGATTGTATATGGGATGTAAAGGAGAGATTGGTGTCAAACATAACACCCAGACAGCGCGCCTGCTGCCGGGGTGTTATTGTGGTACCACCCACGGAGAAGGAAATGTCAGATTTAGGGAGGTTAGTAGACGGCGGGAGCAGAAGAAGTTCAGTTTTGGAGAGGTTGAGTTTCAGATAGAGAGCGGACATGATATTGGAGACTGCGGACAGACAGTCACTGGCGTTCTGTAGTACAGCGGGGGTAAGGTCGGGGGAAGACGTGTATAGTTGTGTGTCATCAGCATAAAGATGGTACTGAAAGCCAAATCTGCTGATGGTCTGTCCAATTGGGGCCGTGTAGAGGGAGAAAAGAAGGGGGCCAAGGACTGAGCCCTGAGGTACCCCGACAGCAAGAGGAAGAGGAGATGACGTGGAGCCAGAGAACAAAACACTGAAGGAGCGGTCAGAGAGATAGGAAGAGAACCAGGAGAGTGCAGTGTCCTTAATGCCTAGTGACTGGAGCCTAGAGAGTAGGAGATGGTGGTCAACAGTATCGAAAGCTGCAGATAGGTCAAGAAGAATGAGCAGAGAGTGGTCACCGTTACGTTTTGCTGTCAGAAGGTCATTGGTCACTTTGATGAGTGCAGTTTCAGTCGAATGTAGGGGGCGGAAGCCGGACTGTGAAGCGTCTAGAAGGGAGTGAATGGAGAGGTAACGGGTAAGGCGGGAGTAAACTAGGCGTTCCAAAAGTTTAGAGATGAAGGTGAGATTGGAGACTGGTCTGTAGTTGTTTGTGCAGGATGGGTCGAGAGCAGGTTTCTTTAGTAATGGAGTAACAATGGTGTGTTTGAAGGAGGATGGGAAAATGCCCGAGGAGAGGGAGAGATTAAAGATTGTAGTTAGGTGGGTTGTGACGACTGGAGAGAGAGACTGGAGGAGATGTGAGGGAATGGGGTCGGTAGTGCATGTAGTCGGACGAGAAGAAGAGAGGAGTCTGGAGACTTCTTCTTCTGTTATGGGATCAAATGTGGAGAGTGAGCCAGGGGAGATGTAGGAAGGGATGGGAGTCACAGCACTTGGTGGTTGGGAGCAGATTTCTTGACGGATATTATCTATTTTTTCTGTAAAGTGGGAGGCCAGGTCATCAGCACAAATGTCTGTGATAGGGGCTTGTGCTTTTGGCCTGAGGAGGGAGTGAAAAGTGTCAAAAAGTTTCTTGGGGTTGTTGGCTAGTGAGGAGATTAGGGTGGTGAAGTAGGTCTGTTTGGCAAGGTGAAGGGCAGCGTTATAGGTTCTTAACATAAATTTGAAGTGGATGAAGTCTTCTGGTGTGCGGGTTTTTCTCCATAGGCGTTCAGCACTCCTGGAGCATCGCTGGAGAAGTTGAGTTTGCGATGTGAGCCAGGGCTCTTTTACTCTGTGTTTGGAGGTTCTGAGGGTGAGGGGAGCTACTTGGTCAAGGGTGCTTCTAAGAGTGTCATTGTAGTGATGAACAGCCAGATTAGGACAGGAAAGAGAGGAGATTGGGGACAGAGATGAGTGTAGGGAATCTGAAAGTGTCTGAGGGTTAATAGCTTGTAGATTTCTGACTGTGTGGTAGGTAGGAATGAGCTGGGGTGGGCGAGGATTTGTGAGCGTGAAGGAGAGAATGTTGTGGTCAGAGAGTGGAAGCGGTGAGTTGTTTAGGTGGGAGATTGAACAGAGCCGGCAGAAGACCAGATCAAGGGTGTTACCGTCCTTATGTGTCTCAGAGGTTGAAAGCTGTGAGAGGCCTAGAGAGGTGGTTAGTGATAGAAGCTGGGATGCAGATGTGGAATTAGGGCTGTTAATGGGGATGTTGAAGTCTCCCAGGATGAGGGTTGGTAGTTCTGAGGACATGAAGTGTGGCAGCCAGGCTGAAAAGTGGTCAAGGAAGAGGGTGGGTGAGCCTGGGGGCCGGTATATGACCGCTACCCTGAGGGAGAGGGGACGGAAGAGCCTGATGGTGTGGACCTCAAAAGAAGGGAATAAGAGTGATGGGACTGGGGGGATGACCTGGAAAGTGCATTGTGGGGACAGGAGTATGCCAACTCTACCACCAGGTCTGTTTGTGGGTCTCGGGGAGTGAGAGAATTGTAAGCCACCGTAGGAAATGGCAGCAGGAGAGACAGTGTCAGAATCCTGAATCCAGGTTTCAGTGAGGGCCAACAGATTAAGAGAGTTGTTCAGAAAGTAGTTGTGTAGGAAAGGAAGCTTGTTACAAGCAGACCGTGGATTCCAGAGGGCACAATTAAAAGATTGAGATGAGGGAGTGCAAGTAATGTTAATCAGATTATTGTGGTTTCGATATGAGGTAGGGTAGGGGTCGAGGTTGGGGGATGGTGGACCAGGGTTGGGGGAGATGTCCCCTGAAATCAGTAGGAGAAGGAAGATAAAGAGCCAATAGTTGTTGGAATTGTAAGTAGTTTTTTTCTGCGATGTGTTTGGGCAAGATGGGCTGAGGTTTCTCAGGAAGGTGAGGAGTGTGTGGGAGCTGTACATGGGAGAGGGAAGTATAGAGGGGCTGATGTGTATGAGTCGTGATGGAGGGGGGATAGGGTGATGAATGTGGATGGCAAGGGAACACAGGAGGATAAAAATAAAGCACATGGTTAAAGGGGAAGGCAAGGTGTGGGTTACCTGACTCCTGCCCTGACTAACTGCCATGTATAACTGCCGTTTTGCTGGATGCTTATCTTCTGTGATGCTTTGCTTATGGGATGCTTGCGTGCTGTACCCCACACTGCGTGCTTCCCCTTAGCAACTACTACATATATAGGCCACACTACAGGGTCAGGAGAGAGGGATTGTGGGAGATGGTTGGGTATAATTTGGCAGCTGGGGCCAGCACACCAGGGGATGGTTAGATGATCAAAGGCACTAGACCAAGATGTGGCAAAATGCTATAGCACCTTCCACCTGATAAGATCTAGAAAGGCCCCAGTCACAGATCTAAAGCAGTAAGTATTACATACAGTGCAACAAATGAATTATACCAAAGCTTTAGCAAGCACATTTAAATATACAGCAAAATGATCAAGCAGCAGAAGTATGGAGTTGTACCATTTGGATATATTACAGCAGAGAAATAGAGGCAGCAGAGGTGGGAAGTTGTATCATTCAGGCTGCTTGCTGGCAGTGAATGGAGTAAATACATGCAGGGTGGCTCAGTTGATTACCATTTGGATATATTACAGCAGAGAAATAGAGGCAGCAGAGGTGGGAAGTTGTATCATTCAGGCTGCTTGCTGGCAGTGAATGGAGTAAATACATGCAGGGTGGCTCAGTTGATTACCTGTGTGAAGAGAGAAGATGAATGTTAATTCCATGCCATGTATAACTGCCGTTTTGCTGGATGCTTATCTTCTGTGATGCTTTGCTTATGGGATGCTTGCGTGCTGTACCCCAACATAACACCAACTACAACAAGACCAAGACACCCATTAAGAAGAAGCCTGATTCTCTCATAGTTTTAGGCTATGTGCCCACGCTAGCGTTTTTAAACGCTCAGGAATCGCATCCCCTTTCCCAGAAAACGCGCGTCTTTTTCTGCGCATTTTTGTCGCGTTTTTTGACACACATTTTCTGGGAACATTGGGGATAGCTAGAAACGCTCAGCTATGTGGAAATTAATGAGCATGATGCGTTTTTAGCTGCTAAGCGATTCCTGAGCGGTTAAAAACGCATGCATTGGCACAAAAAGCCAAAAATGCATGCAAATTAATTGGAAGCATCTTGTAAGCGTTTCTGCAGCGTCTGATCCGGCAGAAACGCTGCGGAAACGCTTAAAAAAATGCAACGTGGGCACACAGCCTTAAGGTCTAAAGGCAGAGGCGTAGCTAGGGTTTTGGTTCAGGGGGGGGCGAAACTTCTGAGTGGGCCCCCAACCAGGTAACCTTGATTACAACTCGGTGACGCACAATAATAGTGGAGGAGAACCTCAGAAGAGGACCGCGCTGTTGCTGAATATAATTTCTAAATAAAGACTAATAATGATATTACCGCCATATAGTGAGTGGTAGATACCTGTCCTACACAACATACCGTATAAGAGATCACAGCACAGTTACAGATGGTAACTTACAGCTGACATTCTTTCTGATGGTCACTTTTCCATCTGTCCCAGACCAACATGACAACTTCTTCCAGCCAGGACTCGTCTGCAGAGATTACAACAGAGACACATTTCATGTCTCATATTTTCAGCACTGTCACCAATGGGACTACTCCCTACCTGCACAAACTCCTTACCCTGCTGATACCCCAATGCTGAGCCGCTGCTGCTGTATGTGTCCCTTTAACTGTACCGTCTGTGTGGTTCTCTGTGCACTCTAAATTAACTCTCGAAAACAGTGCCCATATTTTGTCCCCTAGAAAGTAATAGCGCCATTTGTGCCCCTTTGACAGTTACCTGAGTTCCCTATAACAATAAGTGCCCACTTTACATTTAATAATGCCATGAGTCTCCCCCCCTGTACAGCTCCCTTATACACAGTATGATGCTCCCCTATACACAGTATGATGCTCCCCTATACACAGTATGATGCTCTCTTATACACAGTCTAATCCCCCCTCACTGTATATACACTGACCGCTTATTATTCCCCAAATTGTTTGATAGCTCCAACACTGTAATCTCCACACTGTATGATGGCCCGCTAGATAGCCTCCATATAGTATAATGCACCAGACAAGTTCACTATAGTCCTCAGTATAGTATAATGCACTCCCCATAGGCAGACCCTATAGAATAATGCAGCCCTTTATATAATGCACCCCATAGGCAGCCTCATAAAAAATAAATCCAAAACTCACCTTTCCTCCTGGTTTCTTCACTGCTGCGAGCTCCCGCACATCTCCGGACTGTAGGCTCCGAGTAGTAACGTCATTGCGACCCCCTGTCAGTGTTGGCGTTAGCGACATCAGAAGCTGATGAGAGGGGGATGATGGGAGAGGGAGCGTAATGCTCCTTCTCTCATCAATGGAGTCAGCTGAAATGGCATCCAGCCAACACAGTTGATTTTACAATGACAGGTAGGGGCTCACTGCTGGCGCAGGGCCCCTGTGCCTGCTCAGGGGCCCCATAGCAGCTGGGTGTCAGAGCAGGGAGATCGATTCTGCCTGATCTGCGGCAGAATATAACACTATCAGCGTGCTGCGGGTGGGTCCCCTCAGAGCGCTGGTCCCGGGGTGACCTCCCTCCCCCCTGTAGCTCACCACATTGTAGGACTCACTCCAACAATAAGTCACCTGCATCACTGATACCATACCTCCCAATTTTTGAAGAAGGCAAAGAGGGACAAAGGCTGCGAAGCGCGTAGCGTGGCGTGGCAAATTTTAGGCAAGGCCCCTAGCCACACCCATTTTAGTAGTCACGCCCATATCCACGCCCCTACCGCACCCATTTAGCACTGCTGATCACACTATTTCATAAACAATAATTATAAACAGAAAAAAGCCGCCGCTTCTCTGTCCTCCTGCGGAGTCCCGAACGATTACCTCCTCCTGAGGTGACATGCTATAAGCTGACCGCCGGAAATTTGGTCAGCAGTCATTCCCAGCGGTCAGCTTACAGCTCGTCACTTCCGGTGGAACGTGATGTGCGGCGCAGAGCACAGTCAGTGGCGTAGCAACTGTTTGTGGCGCCGGGGGCGGTTGAAAAATTTGCCGCCCCTTTGGTTGTTGATAATCCGGAAGCATACGAAGAGCCCACACTACACTCAAAGATCTAATTTTTAGTCTGCTACTAACTCTGCTGTTATTATTTCTAAATTTCTAGACTTTCATCTTCTTGCAGTTCTCTCTCTCTATATATATATATATGTATGTATTAGCTTGATGACCCTACTGAACCTCCACCACTGCCCTGCCGAGAGCCGCACCATAAAACAGTGTAAGGAGACCCACGTGTCCTCCCCCTGCACAGACCCACAGTACACCCCCTACAGAGCCCCATGTTCTCCCATACACAGCCCCCTATGTCCTCCCCTACACAGCCTCCCCATGTACCCCCCCAGCACAGCCCCCCATGTCCTCCCCTACACAGCCTCCCCATGTACCCCCCTGCACAGCCCCCCCATGTCCCACCTACAGAGCCCCCATGTTCTCCCATTCACAGCCCCCCATGTCCTCCCCTGCACAGCCCCCCATGTCCTCCCCTACAGAGCCCCCATGTCCTCCCCTACACAGCCCCCATGTCCTCCCCTGCACAGCCCCCCATGTCCTCCCCTGCACAGCTCCCCCATGTCCTCCCCTGCACAGCTCCCCCATGTCCTCCCCTACAGAGCCCCCCCATGTCCTCCCCTGCACAGCCCCCCATGTCCTCCCCTGCACAGCCCCCCATGTCCTCCCCTACAGAGCCCCCCATGTCCTCCCCTACAGAGTCCCCCCATGTCCTCCCCTGCACAGCCCCCCATGTCCTCCCCTGCACAGCCCCCCCATGTCCTCCCCTACAGAGCCCCCCATGTCCTCTCCCTACAGAGCCCCCCATGTCCTCTCCCTACAGAGCCCCCCCATGTCCTCCCCTGCACAGCCTCGCCGTGGCCACCTATCTGCACAGCCCCCCAATTCCCAGTATCCCTCCTCCCACCCTCACCTGCTGGTTGCCGGCTCCGTTCAGCAGCGGCGTGCTCTCCCCGGCCTCGTCCAGCTGCTCCCAGCCGGATCACGACACCCTGTTGGCCACATGCTCCGTGCTGTGCGGCCGCTCCGCTCGCTGTTTGGGCATGTGACAGCTGGAGCCTCGGCAGATCCCACGGTCATGTGACTGCCAATCTACAGTGCTGCAGCGGGGTCATACCAGGAACGCGCGCCCGAGGCATGACGGGTAATGTAGTCATATAGTGTTACTTTAACAACACGGCTGCTGGGGCCTTTCCTAAAAGCAGCTGAGGAGCTGTCATGCTGTCACGCCGCCCCCACACACGTGCCGCCTGGGGCGGACCGCCCCCCCACGCTACGCCACTGAGCACAGTGCTGTATTTTGCGGGCATACACCGGCCACCGCGATTGCGGGATAGATAGCTTCCCGGCCGGGACGGCGGGATACGGCCCCGAAATCGGGACTGTCCCGCGGGAATCGGGAGGGTTGGGACCTATGTATTATATCACACTAGTAACATGTCCATGCCACTAACAATCGCTGTATAGAAAAACACTATTCCACAGCTATTTATCATCAAGCACTAACTGCTGCTGTGGCACTACAAGTGCCAGACTTCACTTCCCAGTAGGAGCAGCAAACACTAGTTAGGCTGTGTGCACACGTTGCGGATTCTGCTGCGTTGTACAGTACAGTCTATGAGAAATGAAAAGCACAGGGCACACGCTGGGGATTTTCTGCAGATATGAATCCGCAGCATGTCAATTCTTTGTGTGGAATCTGCAGCGTTTTGACACCTGCTCCATTATAGGAATCCACAGGTGTAAAACCGCAGGGGAAATCCGCACAAAATCCACAGAGTAATCTAATCCACAACGTGTGCACATCCCCTAATCCTCTAGGACTCGCTGTCAGCCTGGTAACGGGTAGGTTAATAATTACACGCCAGCACAAACAGCGAGATAAGGTGATCGATACACTGGTTTAACCCTCCCTCTGCCTGCCAGGGAGGATGCGCCGCTCTCTCTGCACAGCTCAATGCCTGCAGCCAGCATTGCGATCTCTAGTTTGCACTTTTCCTGGTTTTCTCTCAGTCCCAAAGTGCAGTAAATTCCCAGGCCAAGACAAAGCATCGCCATATAGCGCATCAGTGACCGCTGCAAAGTGCCTGAAAACTATGTAACACGTAAGGAGAGCATCATGTAATGAATATTACACCCAAATAGCAGCAAGTTGTATGTATATATCCAAAGCAACAGATTAGACACTTCAAATAGTAATTAACATAGATCAGTCCCCATGCCGTGTGCAGTGTCCACTGGTCCTGGAGCAGCACGCTCCTCAGCTTTCAGGCTCCTCTCAGTCAGAAGCAATCAAGTGCAGAGCAGACAGTGAACTCGGCTCACAGGCAGAGGCAGAGCCCCCTGCGTCCAGGCTGCTGCTGGAGCTGATGACTTCTCTGCAGCAGGGAGCTTTCAAGGAGAGCACACTCAGCCAGGATTGGGCGAGTGACCTCCCCTCCCCCTCACCTCTGCAGAAGAGCGGTCACATGACTCACTCCCTGCTGCAGCATGTAATTGTATCGGCGCGATCTACACGCCGATATAGTAACATAGCATAGCTCCTGTGGGCCCCATCAGAGCGCGGGGCCCTGGGCCACACTACTGTCTAAAGGGTATCATTTCTCCTTGTGATACACCTTTCTCACAGCCAAAGCAGATCTCACACTTTGCACTGACGAGGGGCAGTACCCCAAAACACAGTGTCTGCAAATTGAGATTATGGCTTGGCTTTTATCCTAATTCATGTAACAAGGCTCGTTAAAGGGTTGACATTGACTTTTAGGATTGCTACTTCCAATAGTTGGCACTAGAGTTCTAGTCCTCTTCCTCTCTGAAGAGACAATTTGCATAATTAGCATCCTTGTGGAGAGTAAAGGGCCCGTTACACATAGCGATATCGCTAGTAATATCGCTGTAACGTCACCGATTTTGTGACGTAGCAGCGATATTGCTAGCGATATCACTATGTCTGATACTTACCTCCGACTGGCTCCCCTGCTGCTCATCGCTGGTCGCCCGTGAACTTTCTGGACCATTTCTCGTCGTCAGCTTCCTGCTGGGCTTCCTGTGGTGCCGACGAGCGACGCGTGGACGCAGGCGGGAGGACATCAGGATCGCCTCGTCTGACAGGTAAGTAGCGACCCCCAACCCCTGCGATGTCGCTGGTGAGATCTGCCTGTGTGGCAGCTCACTAGCGACCACTTAGCAATGCACCAGCGATCCATATCGTTGTCGGGATCGCTGGTGCATCGTTAAGTGTAACAGTACCCTAACATACCGGCTCTGACATGTCAGGGTAAGGAGGCTTATTCTCTGTGCAATTGTGGTGCCCCTGAGGCTCAGTCGCCACAGAGGTACTGCACCTTCTCCTGAGGTGTAGTGCCCCACCATCCAGGTAAGTTGGGAACTCCTTTCCACACTCCAACACTCGCATCCCACACAACAGGGTAGTTCTGCACATCCACAGTGAGGTGTCTCTCTCCTCCTAGACATTAGGAGTGCCTTGGTGGTTCCCTGCATGGAACACTGATGTGCTGGGAGGTGGGTGGAGTGGAGATCCATATAAAAGGTTTGGAAGGTTTAGAATTACAGATCAGTCTGGAGGTCAGTCTGAGGGGAGTCTGGACAGTCAGTCAGGAGAGTCTGAGGACGGGTCCGAGAGGAAGGAGATCCCTAGAAGAGGGAGAGAAGAAGGAGTGCTGCAGCTGCCTCAATGATCTGAGCCAGCTGGCACGGGGAAGGAACAGAAGCAGAAGGACATAGAACTGCAACCTAAGCTTCCATAGGAAAGAGGAGTAGCGAGTACAAGAGAGGAGTTGTGGGTTGGAAGAGGAACCCTGCCTATAGGTTCTCAGCACAAGGCCGGGGCCCGGTCCCTGAGGTTGTATGGACACTTATGGTTCTGCAGCAGACACCGGTGGAGTAGTTGGCTGTAAATGCACTACTCCCATCTAAGACTTGGGGCACAACAGCAACTGAATAGAGAGCTAGGACTCCAGAGAAGGGAGTCCCCGAGAGAGGCTACAGCTGTCTGCCATACAAGTAGAGTTGATAGGAACATCTGACAGGAGGAACTCCAGAGTACCACGGTACTGGAGCTCTTCACACTAAAAGGCGCAATAGAGGAGTCGTTCAGGAAAGGTACATGTTGGCGGAGTGTTGGAGAGGAGAATCCTGACTTGCCCGGGAGGTTGATTGAGTCTCTGCCCCGGAGGACACGGCACGGAGGCAGGCACCAGTGTGTACCACGGACTGTGAGTAAAGCTTTGGAACTGCAAGACCTGGTGTCTTCCATTCATTTGTGCGCCAACACCGTCAGCACTGCTACATCTGAGTACCAGCATTCCTCACACCGCCTGCGCCTGTCCTCATCTATTGCAATTACACTTCCCTGGGGTTACAGCTTCACCTGTGGGGAGCTACACCATCTATGCTGCAACACACCAGCCCCAGAAGATCTGCATGCAGCGTTGGCTTAACATTTTGCTTGCCAAACACCACAGGTGGCGTTATGAACTATTCCATTCCATTAACTACAAACCACCATTGATTTGGGCGCCCAGGGCCACGGACCGGGTCACCGCTCCTGTGACACATCCCCCTGACACCGGCCCGGTACCGAGTACCCCACAGCCCTGGGAGGGCGACCCAATTTTGGCGTCACAAACAGGATGATGAGACCCGATACCATCGGGTTCTGTGCGCCTGAAATTTGTGAGACTTTGTACTTTTGAAAATGTGCAGAAGACCTAATTTAATAGACAGTAAAATGGACATTAGAAATGGCCGCTGGCGCGCAGAAGAAGGGCGTGAAGAGATGGGAGGTCCTAGGAAAAGACCGCGAAGAGTATTGGGCCTTCCCTGCCTGAATTACTATATGACAGCGACATGGCCCACCCCCGAGGGGTTCGTATACTGGCTTGGTTTGGAGGTGCTGGAAGAAGACGCCGCCCCCAGAAGGAGGGGCAGAAGAAGACAGTGGCGGGAAAGGGGCCAAGGCAGGAAGAAGAACGCCAGAACACGATTTTGGAGAGTGAGGGAAGGAGGCCTGCGGAGCGCGGGGAAACGGATCTCCCCGGCGCCATGGCTGAAGGCTCCGACCCGATCTCAGAGATGAATCACCAACAGCTGGAGCATGAGATTATTCAGCTGACGCACCGCCTGTGACTGAGGCGAGAAGCGCTATGGACATTAAACCTGCAGCGCGCCCGGGAGGGGCCTACACCTGTGGTACCCGCGACACCGGTACCCGCCGCTGCTGCACCGGATCTTTTCCTGACAGACCCTGCGGAGCTTGGAGCTGCTGCCATGCCATCGGCAGCGAATACTGTCTCCTCTTTGCCGCTGATACCGGAGGAGTTGTACACAGCCCAGGGAGCTGAAGCGGAGGAAGAGAAGCTCCCGCTCGGACCTGACGTGGATGCGCAGGCCCCACCAGCGACCCCCGTGGAACCGTAGCTGCTGTTGGCTCCACCGCTATCCCCAGTGTCTCACCGGGCAGTGCCTATTGCCACCATGCCTGCACCGGAGCAGAGGCCGCACCGCCGGGAACTCCCAGGTATATACCCCGGCCTTCCTAATGGGTTGATGGGGAGGAGGACCCTGCTGCTAGGGGTACGGTTGGAGCCGGCACACCCGATCCGACATCTACAGGGAAGAGGGGGGTCTGGATCGTTTTGGGATGGTGATCTCGGGATCCCTTCACTGCCAAGTCCCCCGGTAGTTGCCTGCCAGCGCCGACAAGCTGCAGAAGCCTTAGGAGCTAGACCTCGTACCAGGACAGCAGAACCACCTATCGAGGAGGAGCAGTTGATGGGCATTGAGATACATCATGGGTTCCATTTGCCACAGCTTCAAGGCCCTTTAGCAAGAAATCAGAATATGAGGACAGTTCCAGTTCTACTTCCAGAACCCCAGGAGGGGACCACAATTAAGAAAAATTTACAGTAACTCTCGTTACCCAGGAGGGTTTGTTTGCACCAGTTGTGCCTTTTTGTTCATCATGTTTTTGTTTTTCTGGTAGCACTTTTGTTGCCCAGTTTTTGCAGTGGCAGCATTCTTCAATTTTGAACTACCGTGATCATGAACTTGGAGTGTATCACAAACTGTCTTGTAAATAATTTGCACCTCTTTAGGTGCTCTCTCTTGGTTTTACATAAAAGACACTTTGCGAAGATGATGGTTTACATAAAGACCCTTTGTGAAGATGATGTTTTGAATGGACACTTTTCGAAGATGATGTCTTCTTCAAAGGACACTGCAAGAAATCCCGGCTGGGAGCGGTGTCCAGCACTTACAAGAATAATTGTTGAATGTTTTACTGTGAAGTATTTGATAATGTGTTTTATAAGAGTATTAGTAACTGAGAAATGGCTTTTAGATAGAGAATTGAGAATGTTTTGATACAGAATTAAGAATAAAGAATTGGATGTAGACAGGTGACGGACCAGGTACTTGCTGTCAGCATCTTGCATCTAGAAGAGACAGTGAAAGTAGAAAAATAAATGTGTACTAGAGAAGGAAAAGCTGAATAATACTGAAGTGATAGTGAGTCACAGATAATGGCACTTAGAATGAAAAATTGCACTTTTTGACTTGAAATTTAGATAGTTAAATAAGAATTGTTTGTAATGTTCAAGAATATGTACCTTCTATACTAGGAAACTTAGTATAAGAATTGTTTATGCAGCATTATAAAAATTTTTGTATGTTCCAGTACTGTCAACTTTGTTGTCTTGCAGCCCGCTGACGTGCTGTGTTTAACGGGGGGGTATGTGGCGCCCCTGAGGCTCAGTCGCCACAGAGGTACTGCACCTTCTCCTAAGGTGTAGTGCTCCACCTACTAGGTAAGTTGGGAACTCCTTTCCATACTCCAACACTCGCATCCCACACAACAGGGTAGTTCTGCACATCCACAGTGAGGTGTCTCTCTCCTCCTAGACATTAGGAGTGCCTTGGTGGTTCCCTGCATGGAACACTGGATGAGCTGGGAGGTGGGTGGAGTTGAGATCCATATAAAAGGTTTGGAAGATTTAGAATTACAGATCAGTCTGGAGGTCAGTCTGACGGGAGTCTGGACAGTCAGTCAGGAGAGTCTGAGGACGGGTCCGAGAGGAAGGAGATCCCTAGAAGAGGGAGAGAAGGAGTGCTGCAGCTGCCTCAGTGATCTGAGCCAGCTGGCACGGGGAAGGAACAGAAGGAGAAGGACGTAGAACTGCAAGCTAAGCTTCCATAGGAAAGAGTAGTAGAGAGAACAAGAGAGGAGTTGTGAGTTGGAAGAGGAACCCTGCCTATAGGTTCTCAGCGCAAGGCCGGGGCCCGGTCCCCGAGGTTGTATGGACACATATGGTTCTGCAGCAGACACTGGTGGAGTAGTTGGCTGTAAATGCACTACTCCCATCTAAGACTTGGGGCACAACAGCAACTGAATAGAGTCAGGACTCCAGAGAAGGGAGTCCCCGAGAGAGGCTACAGCTGTCTGCCATACAAGTAGAGTTGATAGGAACATCTGACAGGAGGAACTCCAGAGTACCACGGTACTGGAGCTCTTCACACTAAAAGGCGCAACAGAGGAGTCGTTCAGGAAAGGTAAATGTTGGCGGAGTGTTGGAGAGGAAAATCCTGACTTGCCCGGGAGGTTGATTGAGTCTCTGCCCCTGAGGACACGGCATGGAGGCGGGCACCAGTGTGTACCACGGACTGTGAGTAAAGCTTTGGAACTGCAAGCCCTGGTGTCTTCCATTCATTTGTGTGCTAACACCGTCAGCACCGCTACATCTGGGTACCAGCATTCCTCACACCGCCTGCGCCTATTCTCATCTATTGCAACTACAATGCCCTGGGGTTACAGCTTCACCTGTGGGGAGCTACACCATCTATGCTGCAACACACCATCAGCCCCAAAGGATCTGCACACAGCGTTGGCTTAACATCTTGCTTGCCAAACACCACAGGTGGCGTCACGAACTATTCCATTCCAGTAACTACAAACCACCATTGATTTGGGCACCCAGGGCCACGGACCGGGTCACCGCTGCTGTGACACATCCCCCTAACACTGGCCCGGTACCGAGTACCCCACAGTCCTGAGAGGGCGACACACAATGCTCCTCAGGGAAATTTAATATGCAAATTGCTTCTTCAGAGAGAAAGAAGACTTGAACTCTATAGCGCCACCTGTTGGAAGCAGCGATCCTACAAGTCACAGTCAAAGATTTTGTCCCAAGTCATATTGCAAGACTCGTTAAAGGGTTATCTGTGACTTGTAGGGTCATGTAGGCTCACTGCTTCCAACAAGTGGCGCTATTGAGTTCAAGTCCTCTTTCTCTCTGAAGAGGCAATTTCCATAGTTTTAAGGCATGTTTTGGCTTTGAAGTCACAGTACAATATTAATAGTTGACCATTTTTTAGCCTAATTTTCAATAATTTGCGTCTGCAGAATTTTGCAATTTTTATTTCCATTGTAATCTTAAGCCAACATCTCAAACCCAATTTCATGTGGTCAGCTTGGTTAATGACCAACAAAAACATTGGTCCCTTGGATTTACCCCAATCCAACTGCCAGCTGGCAAATTGGAGTTTTGAAATATCTCCCGGGCCAATATTCTATGACTATTTTCTATCTTCCCCTCATCTGGGTTTCCATTTTTGAGGCCTTTGAGGTCTTGTGCAGAGATGAATTGGGTCAGAGTTATCTCCTCTGGTGAGTCCAAGAATCCCCAATTCCCTCAAGCAGAGTCTGGAAAGTGAGAACTTTTCATTTTTATGAAATTCGCCCGCTTTTGCTCCTCATCTGTTTCGAGCATATTCTTGGTTTTTCAGGTTCTGTGTTGTTTTCCCTGCACCTGCATGTTTTTTGACACTAGGTGACGTGTTCC
Organism: Dendrobates tinctorius; assembly: GCF_039654945.1. Taxonomy (NCBI): domain Eukaryota; kingdom Metazoa; phylum Chordata; class Amphibia; order Anura; family Dendrobatidae; genus Dendrobates; species Dendrobates tinctorius. The sequence goes on from NW_027361978.1 coordinate 2,694,665, forward strand.
TGACCTCGCCATTTGCATCTGGAGGACATGAGCCAAGAACGATTCAGCTTCCTAGGCGTGATGAATGTGAGATGTTTGTGTGATGGACATTTGTGGGCTACTATGAGGTAAGCCACCGCTACTAATAATAATAACATCATCGCCATGGAGAGCCTGTGTGGCCTCTCACCACCACCTCTCGCCGCCTGGACCCCCAAAGAGCTGTGCAGAGACACTGGGTAGACATGGTCCAAGTCCATTATTATCTCTCTCGTTCTTGCGCTCGTCGCACCTCGATGGAAATTTGGAATTACTGTTTTATAGCGGTGTTTACAGATTGCTGCTTTTACGAGACTTTGCAGTGTAATAACGACAGGCCGCGCAGCTTTCATTGATGTATTTAGTGAGTGCCATGTTCCCGTGGGTGGATTTAACTAAGACTTGTGAACTCCAAGAAACTGACAAGCCGGGTGAGTTTTGGCAAAGTTTCCAAACCTGGCTCAGCAACTCGCCATAGTGAGATTTAGTAATGTTATTGTATAAGTCAGACCACACCTCACGTAGAGCGCAGCTCATGGCCGCCTGTACCCTGCTCATTATCTAGTCTGATGTCTAGGTGTTAATAGGTCACAGTTTATGCAGCACACATCGGGGGGTGTCCCGGATCATACTCTGTAATGTGGGGAACATGCAGAAAAGTCTAATTGAGCAGCTTAATGATGAGGATAATTAGAATAGAGGCCGCAGATCTGACTCTTTGCACTCTCTTGTAAACTCTGAGATGGGTTGAATGGGTTGAACTTCATTTCCATGTATCCATGAACTAATAATGCCAGAGGAAAGCTGGTGTGAGTACTGACCCCATAATTTTCTATGGGATGGTTCCCATTCATTCATAGAATCATAGAATGGTAGAGTTGGAAGGGACCTCCTGGGCCATCTGGTCCAACCCCCTGCTCAAAGCAGGATTTAGAGTTGAGCGACTTTTGGTTTTTTAGGGTCGCGTTTCGTTTCGTGAAACCCGACTTTTCCAAAAGTCGGGTCGAGCAAGATCGTCCGATTATAGGGAAAAGTCGGGGTCGTCCCGAAACACGAAACCCAATGTAAGTCAATGGGGAATAAAAGTCGGCAGTGAGAGGAGGACAGGAAACACACCAACAGTGCCCATTTGAATGCCAAAAGCATCAATTCTTCTTACTTAAGCTTGTCAACCTTAATTAACTTCATAATACAAGTTACGCACTGAAAAATGGGGGTTATTTGGCTACAGACTGTGGGGGGGGGCTGGCTCCAGGATTTCACGAGGCCCATCTATTTCCCCATACAGAATCATTGGTCCCATATAATGTTTGAAACAGTATATGATGAGCTCCACATAATGCTACAGTATATGTTGGTCCCCATGGATGAAGCTCTACTGTCTTATGGGCCCAAATAATGCTCCAAACATAATGGGCCCCATTTCTAATGCTCTAGTGTATAATGGGCCCTGTAAATGCTGCTCCAGTGTCTGATGTCCACCTTTGGAATGTTCCAGTGTATGGTGGGCCCCATCTATCATTCTCAGACGGTGTTAGGCCCAGTATGGATTGCACGTGATTGCACAAAGGTTAGAAAGGGTACCGTATCCCCGGATAACATGTATGGATAGCGTACACATTCAAAATATATGTCTCAGGAGGCAGGCTCAGACGATGTTAGGCCCAGTATGGATTGCACGTGATTGCACAAAGGTTAGAAAGGGTACCGCATCCCCAGATAACATGTATGGATAGCGTACACATTCAAAATATATGTCTCAGGAGGCAGGCTCAGACGGAGTTAGGCCCAGTATGGATTGCACGTGATTGCACAAAGGTTAGAAAGGGTACCGTATCCCCGGATAACATGTATGGATAGCGTACACATTCAAAATATATGTCTCAGGAGGCAGGCTCAGATGGTGTTAGGCCCAGTATGGATTGCACGTGATTGCACAAAGGTTAGAAAGGGTACCGTATCCCCAGATAACATGTATGGATAGCGTACACATTCAAAATATATGTCTCAGGAGGCAGGCTCAGACGGTGTTAGGCCCAGTATGGATTGCACGTGATTGCACAAAGGATAGAAAGGGTACCGTATCCCCGGATAACATGTATGGATAGCGTACACATTCAAAATATATGTCTCAGGAGGCAGGCTCAGACGGTGTTAGGCCCAGTATGGATTGCACGTGATTGCACAAAGGATAGAAAGGGTACCGTATCCCCGGATAACATGTATGGATAGCGTACACATTCAAAATATATGTCTCAGGAGGCAGGCTCAGATGGTGTCAGGCACAGTATGGATTTGACGGCCCAGATTACACAGCAGAGGAGCAGGGAGAGGTAAAGATTGCAAATGCTGGGGCCCTGCCCAAGCAAGGGGGGCCCACTCGTGGGCGTCGGTACTGGCACTGGGCCCCTCATAGTACAGCGGTGTGTCTGACGGCGGGTGTGCACCACCACTGTCAGAGACACTTGATTGCACTATGAGGGACCCTGTGCCAGTGCCAGTGCCCGCGCCCAAGAGTCAGCCTACCCACCTGTCCAGGGCAACGGCACTCGCACGGTGTCGTGCGCTAGGTGGTGACCCCGGCCATGGGGGGGGAGGCAGCACAGTTAGGGAGTTTTAGAAAGTGGCATATGTTGATGTTGGACATTCAGCTGATGCAAAAGGCGAAATAGGTGAAGTCCCAGGAAGAGGTGGACCAAAGCAAGCCATTTTTCTGTCACCCTATGTGTCATCAGGGGAAGGTGGGACAAAATCCTTGGAAACCCATGCGTGGTTCATTTTAATGAAGGTTAGATCATCCACATTTTGGGTTGACAGACGGGTCCTTTTTCCTGTCAGGATTGATCCAGCTGCACTGAAGACTCTTTCCGATAGCACACTTGCAGCTGGGCAAGCGAGCTCCTGTAAGGCATATTGGGCCAATTCAGGCCAGGTGTCCAGTTTAGCGGCCCAATAGTCTAAGGGGAATGACCTGTGTGGGAGAACATCGATATGGGAGGAAAAGTAGTTTGTAACCATAGTTGACAACTGCTGTCTCCTGTCACTTTCCATCGATGCAGTATTACCAGTTGTGTGAGCGGTATTTGAAAAATCAGTCCACAACATTGTCATGAAACCCCTGTCTCCAACGCCACTTCTGCTGTGTGCACCACGAACACCTCTGCCAAGCTGCCCCCGGCCCGTACGGCTCGTGTGAGAACCATCACCGCTGCTGTGTGCTGGGAATGCCTCAAGCAACCGATTTACCAGAGTTGCTTGTTTATTAGCCAATATTAGGTCAAGGTTCTCCTGTGGCATGATGTTTTGTAATTTGCCTTTATAGCGTGGATCCAGGATGCTGGCCAACCAGTAGTCATCATCGTTCATCATTTTGGCAATGCGGGGGTCCCTTTTTAGGATCCGCAAGGCATAATCTGACATGTGGGCCAATGTTCCCGGTGTCAATGATGCACTGCGAGTGCTGGGTGGAGGAGCACTTTCTGGCAAATCCACATCCCTCCAGTCACGCACAAACCCTGTACCAGACCTTGCCACGCCAACATTTTCACTTGCCCCACGAGATGCATCCTCCCCTAAGTAATCATCCCCATCATCATCCTCCTCCTCCTCTTCTTCCTCCACCTCGTCCAGGAGAGGTCCCTGAGCAGACAATGGCTGAATGTCATGAAGGATTCCCTCCTCCTCTTCCTCCTCATCAACATTGGCTGCAGACGCCTGCTCCTTAAGGTGCGTCAAAGTTTGCATGAGCAGACGCATAAGTGGGATGCTCATGCTTAGGATGGCGTCGTCTGCGCTTACCAGCCGTGTGCATTCCTCAAAACACTGAAGGACTTTACAGACGTCTTTCAGCTTCGACCACTGCACACCTGTCAACTCCATGTCTGCTCTCAAAGTGCCTGGCCGTGTATCCTCCCACAAATGCATTATGGCCTGCCTCTGCTCGCACAGCCGCTCCACCATGTGCAGGGTGGAGTTCCACCTTGTTGCAATGTCGATAATGAGGCGGTGGTTGGGAAGGTGGAGCAATCGCTGCAGCTTCTGCATACGAACGGAGTGTACAGGCGACCGGCGGATGTGCGCGCACAGTCTTCGCACCTTCTGGAGCAGGGCTGTTAACTCCGGATAATTTTTGAGGAAGCACTGCACCACCAGGTTCAAGGTGTGAGCCAAGCAAGGTATGTGGCTGAGTTTTGAAAGGGCTATGGCTGCCACAAAATTACGGCCGTTATCACTAACTACCTTGCCTGCCTCAAGATGTACACTGCCCAGCCATGACTCAGTTTGTCGCTTCAAGTACTCGGCCAGCACCTCGGCGGTGTGTCTGTCGCCCAAACACATCATCTGCAACACAGCCTGCTGACGCTTTCCACTAGCTGCTCGATAGGGGGACACATCGTGTGCAACAGTGGCAGCTGCAGATGGAGTGCTCGTACGACTGCGCTCTGTGGACGAGCTTTCGCTTCTGGAGGAGGAGGAGGAGGAGGGTCGAACGCCTACAGCCAACTGTTTCCTATACCGTGGGCTAGGCAGCACTGTCCCACCACCGCTGTCCCCTCTGGACCCTGCATCCACCACATTATCCCAGTGCGCAGTGATGGACACGTAACGGCCCTGGCCATGCCGACTGGACCATGCATCAGTTGTGAGGTGCACCTTTCCGCTCACTGACTGAATCATAGAATCATAGAATTGTAGAGTTGGAAGGGACCTCCTGGGCCATCTGGTCCAACCCCCTGCTCAAAGCAGGATTCGCTAAATCATCCCAGTCAGATGTCTGTCCAGCCTCTGTTTGAAGACTTCCATTGAAGGAGAACTCACCACTTCTCGTGGCAGCCTGTTCCACTCATTGATCACTCTAACTGTCAAAAAGTTTTTTCTAATATCTAATCTGTGTCTCTTCCCATTCAGTTTCATCCCATTGCTTCTAGTCTTTCCTTGTGCAAATGAGAATAAAGTTGATCCTTCTACAATGTGACAGCCCTTTAGATATTTGTAGACTGCTTGAGTGCATGGACAATGCGGTCTTTCACATGATGGTGGAGGGCTGGGATGGCTTTACGAGAGAAGAAGTGGCGACTGGGTAGGTCATAGCGTGGTACTGCATAGGCCATGAGTTCGCAGAAAGCTGCGCTTTCCACCAACCGATAGGGCATCATCTCAACCGAGATTAGTTTGGCAATGTGGGCGTTCAAACCCAGTGTACGCGGATGAGAGACTGAGTACTTTCTTGACCTACTCATAGTGTCTGGGAGGGTGAGCTGGACTTGAGAGCTGCATATGGTGGAAGTAGCGGTGGACAGGGCGGACTGAGAGAGGGTTGATGATGGTGATGGAGTTGGTGTTCTTTCTGATGGCCTAGAATCAGTCTTTCGTTGATATAACAGTGGGATTCCCTGACTGCTGTGGCCTTGCAACGACACCTCAACATTTGCTGCTGTGCTAACCGGTGGGCTTACAGCGGGGGAAACAATGTAGCGTTGCTGACTACCTTCATTGTGATCAGTTGCACATGTGGCACTTGAGGTTTGGTGTTGTGTCCACGCTTGCAAGTGCATGCTGGTTAAATGTCTAAGCATGCAACTGGTATTCAAATTTTTCAGATTTTTCCCTCGGCTAAAGGTCTTTGCGCACTTCTTACAGATAACCTTGTCCTGATCATGAGGATTTTGTTCAAAAAAGTGCCACACTGCACTCTTCCTACTTTGGCAGACATTTTGCGGCCTAGCACGCTGTGATCTTTTGACCCTCTGGACAAGCTGTCCAGCAACTCTTTTGATGTTTGGAACCTGTCTTTGGAGTGCTACGGGCCTGCCAGATAACAGCTGTTGCGATGTCGATGTCTGCTGTGGATGCTCCTCATCTGAGCTATTGGAAGCAGCACCCTCTTCCCCCAATGGATGCCAATCTGGGTCAACAACTGGGTCATCCATCACCTCCTCTTCTATGTCATGTGCACCTTCCTCTGTGTCACCGTGCATGGTGGTATAGTGTGCGGGAAGGGGCACCTGAGTCTCATCAGGGTCAGAATCTGGCTCTGTACACTGCGAGGACAATGTAGTGCTCTGAGTGAATGTACCAGCAGAATCATCCATCAGCGGCTGTGCATCAGTGCACTCCATGTCAGATTCATCTTGGCCTGGGTAATTCACCATTTGACTTGATAATCCAGGCATGGTATGTGAAAACAGCTCCATGGAGTAATCAGTAGTATGGCCTGCGTCATCCTTCAATCTTGGTTGGGGTGAAGGACACAAGGAAAGGTGTGGTTCATGAACATGAGCCTCCAATGACGACTCAGTGCTTTTACTTTTTACAACTGAAGAAGAGGAGGCGATAGAGCTGGAGGCTGAGTCAGCAATGTAAGACAAAACTTTTTCCTGATGCTCTGGCTTTAAAAGCGGTTTGCCAACTCCTAGAAAACTAAGCGTTCGAGGCCTTATGTAGCCAGACGATGACGCAGGCTCAACACCTCCTGCATTCGGTCCTATTTTGCTCTTGCCACTACCATCAGATCCACCACCAACACCATCATTACCAGCTGCCAACCCCCGCCCAATTCCACGGCCTCTTCCACCAGCCTTCCTCATTTTTGGTAGAAATGTAGACAAAATCCAACAAACTATATAGTAATGTAAAACAAGGTACAAGGTGTCTATAGGACAGGGGAGATTTTGAATTTCTGCAGACACTTGTGGACAGTTTTGGATTGTGTGAGGCCCACTGATATCTGAGCGCTATGTGACAGGCTCGATGGCACAGCTGTGACAAAAGTGACGAGAGGATAAGGGAGATTTTGAATTTCTGCAGACACTTGTGGACAGTTTTGTATTGTGTGAGGCCCACTGATATCTGAGCGCTATGTGACAGGCTCGATGGCACAGCTGTGACAAAAGTGACGAGAGGATAAGGGAGATTTTGAATTTCTGCAGACACTTGTGGACAGTTTTGTATTGTGTGAGGCCCACTGATATCTGAGCGCTATGTGACAGGCTCGATGGCACAGCTGTGACAAAAGTGACGAGAGGATAAGGGAGATTTTGAATTTCTGCAGACACTTGTGGACAGTTTTGGATTGTGTGAGGCCCACTGATATCTGAGCGCTATGTGACAGGCTCGATGGCACAGCTGTGACAAAAGTGACGAGAGGATAAGGGAGATTTTGAATTTCTGCAGACACTTGTGGACAGTTTTGGATTGTGTGAGGCCCACTGATATCTGAGCGCTATGTCACAGGCTCGATGGCACAGCTGTGACAAAAGTGACGAGAGGATAAGGGAGATTTTGAATCTCTGCACACACTTTTGGACACTGGACACTTTTGGATTGTGTGAGGCCCACTGATATCTGAGCGCTATGTGACAGGCTCGATGGCACAGCTGTGACCAAAGTGACTAGAGGATAAGGGAGATTTTGAATCTCTGCACACACTTTTGGACACTGGATGGACACTTTTGGATTGTGTGAGGCCCACTGATATCTGAGCGCTATGTGACAGGCTCGATGGCACAGCTGTGACCAAAGTGACTAGAGGATAAGGGAGATTTTGAATCTCTGCACACACTTTTGGACACTGGATGGACACTTTTGGATTGTGTGAGGCCCACTGATATCTGAGCGCTATGTGACAGGCTCGATGGCACAGCTGTGACAAAAGTGACGAGAGGATAAGGGAGATTTTGAATTTCTGCAGACACTTGTGGACAGTTTTGGATTGTGTGAGGCCCACTGATATCTGAGCGCTATGTGACAGGCTCGATGGCACAGCTGTGACAAAAGTGACGAGAGGATAAGGGAGATTTTGAATTTCTGCAGACACTTGTGGACAGTTTTGGATTGTGTGAGGCCCACTGATATCTGAGCGCTATGTGACAGGCTCGATGGCACAGCTGTGACAAAAGTGACGAGAGGATAAGGGAGATTTTGAATTTCTGCAGACACTTGTGGACAGTTTTGGATTGTGTGAGGCCCACTGATATCTGAGCGCTATGTGACAGGCTCGATGGCACAGCTGTGACAAAAGTGACGAGAGGATAAGGGAGATTTTGAATTTCTGCAGACACTTGTGGACAGTTTTGGATTGTGTGAGGCCCACTGATATCTGAGCGCTATGTGACAGGCTCGATGGCACAGCTGTGACAAAAGTGACTAGAGGATAAGGGAGATTTTGAAACTCTGCACACACTTTTGGACACTGGACACTTTTGGATTGTGTGAGGCCCACTGATATCTGAGCGCTATGTGACAGGCTCGATGGCACAGCTGTGACCAAAGTGACGAGAGGATAAGGGAGATTTTGAATCTCTGCACACACTTTTGGACACTGGATGGACACTTTTGGATTGTGTGAGGCCCACTGATATCTGAGCGCTATGTGACAGGCTCGATGGCACAGCTGTGACCAAAGTGACTAGAGGATAAGGGAGATTTTGAATCTCTGCACACACTTTTGGACACTGGACACTTGTGGATTGTGTGAGGCCCACTGATATCTGAGCACTATGTGACAGGCTCGATGGCACAGCTGTGACAAAAGTGACGAGAGGATAAGGGAGATTTTGAATTTCTGCAGACACTTGTGGACAGTTTTGGATTGTGTGAGGCCCACTGATATCTGAGCGCTATGTGACAGGCTCGATGGCACAGCTGTGACAAAAGTGACGAGAGGATAAGGGAGATTTTGAATTTCTGCAGACACTTGTGGACAGTTTTGGATTGTGTGAGGCCCACTGATATCTGAGCGCTATGTGACAGGCTCGATGGCACAGCGCTTAAGGGTGGTTATTAATGGAGCACACTCGGACTGGGTCACGGTTAGCAGTGGGGTACCACAGGGGTCAGTTTTGGGCCCGCTTCTTTTTAACATATTTATTAATGACCTTGTAGGGGGCATAGAGAGTAGAATTTCAATATTTGCAGATGACACTAAACTCTGTAGGGTAATTAATACAGAGGAGGACAATTTTATATTACAGGAGGATTTATGTAAACTAGAAGCTTGGGCTGATAAATGGCAAATGAGCTTTAATGGGGATAAATGTAAGGTCATGCACTTGGGTAGAACGAACAAGTTGTATAATTATGTGCTTAATTGTAAAACACTGGGCAAAACAGTCACTGAAAAAGACCTGGGTGTATGGGTGGACGACAAACTCACATTTAGTGGCCAGAGTCAAGCAGCTGCTGCAAAGGCAAATAAAATAATGGGATGCATTAAAAGAGGCATAGATGCTCATGAGGAGAACATAATTTTACCTCTATATAAGTCACTAGTGCGACCACACTTAGAATACTGTGTACAGTTCTGGTCTCCGGTGTATAAGAAAGACATAGCTGAACTGGAGCGGGTGCAGAGAAGAGCGACCAAGGTTATTAGGGAACTAGGGGGTCTGCAATACCAAGACAGGTTATTACACTTGGGGTTATTTAGTTTGGAGAATCGAAGGCTTAGGGGTGATCTTATTACAATGTATAAATATATGTGGGGACAATACAAAGACCTTTCTAATGATCTTTTTACTCTTAGACCTGTGACGGGGACAAGGGGGCATCCTCTACGTCTGGAGGAAAGAAGGTTTAAGCATACTCACAGACGCGGATTCTTTACTGTAAAAGCAGTGAGACTATGGAACTCTCTGCCATATGATGTTGTAATGAGTGATTCACTACAAAAATTTAAGAAGGGACTGGATGCCTTTCTTGAAAAGTATAATATTACAGGGTATATACACTAGTCTCCTTAATATTGCGTTGATCCAGGGAGCTAGTCTGATTGCCGTATGTGGAGTCGGGAAGGAATTTTTTTCCCCAATGTGAAGCTTACTGTTGCCACATGGGTTTTTTTTGCCTTCCTCTGGATCAACATGTTAGGGCAAGTTAGGATAGGATATGGGTTGAACTAGATGGACTTAAAGTCTCCCTTCAACCTTAATAACTATGTTACTATGTTACTTGTGGACAGTTTTGGATTGTGTGAGGCCCACTGATATCTGAGCGCTATGTGACAGGCTCGATGGCACAGCTGTGACAAAAGGGACTAGAGGATAAGGGAGATTGGATTGCTTTTAAAAAAGCAGTTTGCGGAGCAGTGGGTAAACAGCAATGCCAGCCTGTCAGGAAGCCTTAAAAGGCAGCCCAACAACCAACACCACTGATACACCACAATATAGCCTCCCCTTGCACTGCACACACAGTGACTGGTGTGTTGTGCAGGCCAAATCGCTAGCAACAGAAGCAGTTTTTTTGTCTTCTTCCCTGCCTAACGCTCTCCCTACAGAATCAGCAGCAACCTCTCCCTATACTAAGATCGGCAGAAGTAAGATGGCGGTCGGCGTGCACGCCCTTTTATACCCCCTGTGACGCCCACCAAAGCAAGCCAATCACTTGCATGCCCTTCTGAAAGATGGTGGTGACCCCTGCCTATGTCATCACGTTGCCCACAGTGTCCGTGGATCCTGATTGGCTGAAAAAGAGCGCAAAACAAACTTTTGAAACGCGACTTTGGTGAAATTTTTCGACCCGTTTCGCTCAACTCTAGCAGGATTCAATAAATCATCCCAGACAGATGTCTGTCCGGCCTCTGTTTGATGACTTCTATTGAAGGAGAACTCACCACCTCTCGTGGCAGCCTGTTCCACTCATTGATCACTCTACCTGTCAAAAAGTTTTTTCTTATATCTAATCTGTGTCTCTTCCCATTCAGTTTCATCCCATTGCTTCTAGTCTTTCCTTGTGCAAATGAGAATAAAGTTGATTCTTCTACAATGTGACAGCCCTTGAGATATTTGTAGACAGCTATTAAGTCTCCTCTCAGTCTTCTCTTTTGCAGGCTAAACATTCCCAAATCCTGCAACCTTTCCTCATAAGACAGGGTTTGACTCGTCGCACCAGGAGTTCTGATCTCGTTTACTTATGACAAGAACCACTCTAATCAAGTTCTGCTCAACTGCTAATCTTTCACAAACAAACCCTTTTACTTTCACTCATCCATCTGGTGCCTATCACCCCCTCTGTGATCTCCACTATATCTCTGTATCAAGAAACCCTAGCTCAGTTCCATATCATTTGCTCCTCTGGATACCCTTCATCCCAGTTTTACTTAAGGCCATGTCACACTAAGCAAGATCGCTAGCGAGATCGCTGCTGAGTCACTAGAACTGTGACGTTATAGCGATCTTACCAGCGAGATCGCTGTGTGTGACAGTGACCAGCGACCGGCTGCCCTGCCGGGTATCGCTGATCGTGCCCGAAATGTCTGGACATTTCTTTGGTCGCTCATGTCCCGCTGAGTCGCTTGTATCGTCACGTTTGACACCTAGCCTAACGACCTCGTTAGCGACTCAGAAGCAAGACAAGGCGGGGATTAGCGTTCCCGTTTCCACGCCTACCTCGGCTCCGATTGGTGGTCACTACAGCGTCCTGATTGGCGGGCTTCCTTTTAAAAGAAGCTAACAAAGTAGCGCTTCAGTTCTTTGTTCCTGACCCGGGTGTGTGCAAGTTGAGATCCTGTTTTTGTCCAACGGCTGCGACTCCATCTTCGTTGCTTCTCTAGCCAGTTAATGGTAGGTATTTTTTTGGGGTCTCAACAGCGATTCCACATATCACACATAAATGCACGGCCAATCAGGACACGGTAGCGTCCACCATTCAGAGCTGAGAGGGCGTGAGAAAGGGAGCGCAATCCACGCCTGTGTAAATACAGCGTCACACAGTACATCCCTCATCGAGGTGTGAATCGTCAATGTAACATGCAATGTGACAGGGTCCCAACGACAACCTACATCGCTACATCCGTCGTTGGGTAGATTGGACTGTCTGACAACTCAATAGCGACCACATAGCGATGTGGCAACAATCCCTGTCGTGTCGTATCGCTGTCGGGATCGTTATAGCGTCGCTAGGTGTGACGGGACCTTAAGTTAATAAGGTTGAAGGAAGACTAAGTCCATGTAGTGCAACCCATGTCCTAACCCAACATGCCCTAACATGTTGATCCAGAGGAAGGCAAAAAAAAAAACGTGGCAAACAGTGAGCGTCACATTGGGGAAAAAATTTCCTTCCCGACTCCACATACTTTACCTATTGTATGATTTCTGCAACCAGCATAAAATTCTCTTCCCTTTAATCATAACTTGGTCCTAAACATGAATTTAATATTTCCTTAAACTATTGTAGGAAGAAGGACGGGAATAATAAAGGTAACAGTATCTCTGGGCCGGAACCATTGGGACTGCCACTAGTGTTGCAGGGGGATAGAGAACCTGACCGGGACAGACCTGTGACCTCTGCTGCCAAGGGCGGGTCTGATATAAAAAGGGCGGTGCGCGGGAACCTGGGGCTACTGGCGGGAAGACAGGAGGTGCGGCAGGTGAAGGTTTGCTCCCTCCCTGCGAGTAACGCTACTGACTGCAGACTGCGCTTGAGTGCGCACCCCCCAACATCCAGCAACAGCACCAGTGACCGCTTACCACTGCAGGACGCCGACCCTACGCGACTGCAGGCAGGAAAAGCTGACTGTACTGTGCAACGCTTGACAGCTGACAGTGCAGAGTGCACGGTTCCCGTCGGAGACTGCACGGCTCCCGTCGGAGACTGCGACTTTAAAGCCGCGGCTGCGGTCTTGATACCGGAACCCTCTGCCTCTTTTGCAGAAACAACAGCCACTGGTTACAATCCTTACCTCTGTATTTCTAGACCGCCTCTTTCCCCTCCATTCCCACCTCTCATACATCAGTCAAACTTTCCCTCTATATTTCTAGAATGCCTCTTTCCCCTCCATTCCCACCGCTCATACATCAGTCCATCCTTACCTCTGCATTTCTAGATCGCCTCTTTCCCCTCCATTCCCACCTCTCATACATCAGTCAAACTTTCCATCTATATTTCTAGATCGCCTCTTTCCCCTCCATTCCCACCTCTCATACATCAGTCAAACTTTCCCTCTATATTTCTAGATCGCCTTTCCCCTCCATTCCCACCGCTCATACATCAGTCCATCCTTACCTCTGTATTTCTAGATTGCCTCTTTCCCCTCCATTCCCACCTCTCATACATCAGTCCATCCTTACCTCTGTATTTCTAGATTGCCTCTTTCCCCTCCATTCCCACCTCTCATACATCAGTCCATCCTTACCTCTGTATTTCTAGATTGCCTCTTTCCCCTCCATTCCCACCTCTCATACATCAGTCCATCCTTACCTCTGTATTTCTAGATCGCCTTTCCCCTCCATTCCCACCGCTCATACATCAGTCCATCCTTACCTCTGTATTTCTAGATTGCCTCTTTCCCCTCCATTCCCACCTCTCATACATCAGTCCATCCTTACCTCTGTATTTCTAGATCGCCTCTTTCCCCTCCATTCCCACCTCTCATACATCAGTCCATCCTTACCTCTGTATTTCTAGATTGCCTCTTTCCCCTCCATTCCCACCTCTCATACATCAGTCAAACTTTCCATCTATATTTCTAGATCGCCTATTTCCCCTCCATTCCCACCTCTCATACATCAGTCCATCCTAAGGCTAGTTTCACACTAGCGTTTATGAGAGCAGCGACGGCCTGCGCACGGCCGCCGCTAAGCCCCGCCCCCTGCCGCGCCTCCGCCGGTAGCTCCGCCCACCGGCGCATGACGCTGCATGCGCCCTGCGTCCCCTATCTTTATCACTGGGGGCGCAGGCCGTGCGCAGTATGCGTTTGGCGGCGCATGCGTCCTTTTGACGGTGCGCCGACCTGCGCCAAACGCAACCTGCTGCAGTTTGGTTGCGTCGGCGCACCGTCAAAAAGGCGCATGCGCCGCCAAACGCATACTGCGCACGGCCTGCGCCCCCAGTGATAAAGATAGGGGACACATGGCGCATGCAGCGTCATGCGCTGGTGGGCGGAGCTACCGGCGGAGGCGCGACAGGGGGCGGGGCTTAGCGGTGGCCGTGCGCAGGCCGTCGCTGCGCTCATAAATGCTAGTGTGAAACTAGCCTTACCTCTGTATTTCTAGATCGCCTCTTTCCCCTCCATTCCCACCTCTCATACATCAGTCAAACTTTCCCTCTATATTTCTAGATCGCCTTTCCCCTCCATTCCCACCGCTCATACAACAGTCCATCCTTCCCTCCATTTTTCTTCACGACCTCTGTTCTCTCATTTTGTGTCTCTTCTCCTTGGTATGCTTTTTTTATAATCTTTGGACCGATTGGAAGAAACACGTGGTAAAAATCCTTAGCAGCACAGTTATTAATAGATTCCGTCCTCCATTACTTCGATAAGCTTCCCGAGCAGATTAGACGTGCACCAAGCTTTCCTGAGTTTTCAGGATTTTTTTTGGTCTAACGAAAGTTAAATATTTTTCATTGGAAGGAGAATGATTGTTGATGCGGCTGCCAGATTCCCACCTGCTTGGCCACGCACATGTGTTCAGACGACAGCAGGAATCAGGGCAAGCGTTACAAAAGATTATTAATGTTCAACACAAGTCAAAACAACCAGAAAGTCCTGCACAATCCCAACTACCTGGGAAATCTCCTGACGCCTGCCCTGTACAGGAGCGCGTGTTCAGGAGATTCTAGGATCTAATCTCTGCTTCATCCTGATCTCAGGAAGAATCTACGATGTGTGATGTTATGTTCCATGAGCCTACACACCTTATCGGAAGATTACGTGTTCTCCGGGAATGGTATGGGTGAAATATATAGACACATTTTTGTTCTACAGCCTGCTCTGCTCTCACAGCCAAGAACATCACATCCCACACCTCCATTAATCATTCTTTTGGGCAAATTTTTTTTTAGCAATATGGAAACTTGGAAGCAAAAAAAATTGCAGAATTTATCAGCTAAAAATGATCAAAAAGTAATGAATTCTGTACAATTCGCAGACGACATCTCTTTGACTTCTGTTCTTTGTCATATCTCAAAAGCATTGTCAGTAGATGATTTTCGATGTGAGGAAGGGAAGGTGGAGGTCAGGTGCCCTGAACATGAAAAACTGGAGATGATTGGATAACAGTAACAGAAAATCACAACAATATCTCCAAAGAACGAGATGGCAAGATCTGGAGGGAGTGTAAAGCCCCCGTTACACACTGCGATATCGCTAGCAATATCGCTATAAAGTCACCGATTTTGTGACGTTGCAGCGATATTGCTAGCGATATCGCTGCATGTGATACTTACCTCCGACCGGCTCCCCCGCTGGTAATCGCTGATCGCGCGAGAAGCTCCTGGACCATTCCTCGTCGGTCACTTCCTGCGGCGTTTCCTGCTGTGACGACGAGCGACGCGTGGAGCCGGGCGGGAGGATGCAGGATCGCCGCGTCTGACAGGTAAGTAGCGATCCCCCGACCCCTGCGATGTCGCTAGTGAGATCTGCCTGTGTGGCAGCTCACTAGCGACCACCCAGCGATGCACCAGCGATCCTGACCGCATCATGTCGCTGGTCGGGATCGCTGGTGAGTCGCTAGGTGTAACGGTACCCTAACAAGGTGGCAAAGGATGGTAGTTGTGGGTGAGTTCACTAAGCAACATTCAGTGAGCACCCTGGCACCTTGTACATGAAAAGATAAAGTCCTGGTACTGCTATCCAGTTGGTTATCTCTATTCCACGTTCACTTCTCCTTCCCAGAGCGGCGAAGAGACAGACAATGACACGTCCAATGCTTTTTATAACGAAAACATTTACTTACAGAATAGATGTCTTCAGGCACAGGTTATAAGCAGCAGGCAGTCCTTCACATTCAGGACACACTCAGTCCCAGTTGCTGAACCTCTAGTCTTGTCCAAGGAAGCTGTGCAACTCGGATATGAAGCTATCTCTTCTCCACAGTCTCTTTTCAGTCCTCAGCCTCAGCTGCTGACTCTCTTCTTGTGCATCAGTCCACGCACTGTCTTGACCCTGTCTTGGTCTCAGCCTGGCGGACTCTTGTACTCATGTGGACATGTGGCGCCCCCAGGGGTATGGTCGTCACACTGGCTTTGCGTTCCTCCAGGGGAGGGTAATGCCAAGCTTGGAAGCAGTGATGGGTCTCTCCAGCAGTTAACCTAATGCATGCAACACAGTTCCAATCCGGGCCAGCAGGGGGAACTCTGAACCAGGATTCTGGAAAGGGGTGTCCTCTGAGGGCCAGGAGGAAGAAGGATCAGATAGTCTGCAGAGGGTGAAGTGTGCAGATGGGAGGTGCGAAGCTGAGAGGTTGAGCTCTGGGAGGAGAGCTCCCTCAGCTTGAGAGCGCACAGAACTGGAGCCTGGTCTCCACGGTGGTACGGATACTGACGGTCCTACCACAGATACCAGAGGAGTAGGAGGCTGAAATCAAGATGAGGTTCTTTGGCTGTAAACAGAGGGCACAGGACAGTATCAGAGACTATGCTCTCAACCTGCAGGAGGCGCTGCGAGCAGTTAAAAAAGTTGACCCTGACAGTGTAAAGGAAGAAGATCAACTGTTAAAGGAGCAGTTCATTGAAGGGCTCCTGTCCAGTACCCACCGACGGCAGTTATGTATTCTAACCCTGCAAGACCCTGATCTGGACTTTGCTAATTTCAAGGACAGGGCTATCAGGAATCCTCTGACAGCCGTCCAGCGCCCCCTAGGCGCCCAGTGTTCACCTACCATCAGGAAGCTACATCCTTTCCTTCCATCCCTGTGGAGGCTGATGCCCAGACCCTGGATAAAGATGTCCCGTGGCTCCAGAGGAGCAGAACCCGCCACTTCGAGGAAGGAACAACGATCGCTACGACCAGAACGGACGTCCCATTTGTCGCCGCTGTTACAAGGCAGGTCATCTTGCAAGGTACTGTCCTTTAAACGAGCAACCCCTGGGGCAGAGGGCCAACCCCCAGGAGTAGGATCACCAGGCCCAAAGAACTGGAGAGCCAAGTATGTGGGAGGGAGACCCATCCTTCCTGTGGTGATTGACGGCATCTCCATGAACGCTTTGCTGGACACTGGCTCCCAGGTGACCTCTATGCCGTATATTTTGTACAAGAGGTACTGGGCTGATTCTGAACTCACCCGTGGCCCAACTGATGAACTAACAGTAGTTGCTAGTAATGGGCATACCTTGCCACAGATTGGATGCAAGGAAATTACTGTTAAAGTGGGGAGGGTGGAATTAAAGTCTCAAGGTCTGATAATTGTTGATATTGATCGACATGAATGTAATCCCATGATGACTCTTGGTACAAATGTAATTGAAAACTGTCTGTCCGAGGTTATTGTCTTGTTGCAACAGGTGGCTGAGACTGCTGGTTCCAGTGAACAATGAGTCCTGCAGAAGGAGATCCGAGCCCTGATGCAAAGGCAACAGGTAGAACTCTCTGGTGGAGAGATTGGCAGCGTCAGAGTGAGTGATGCTTTTCCCATTGTAATACCCCCAGATGTGAAATGTTGGTTTGGTGTCGGGCAGCCATAGGGCTCAGAGGGCAGGATTACCAGGCACTGGTAGAGCCAGTATATTCAGATAGCAGGCTGTTGTGAGTTCATTTTCCCCTTCACCATTGAGGTCTGATGAACTCCCTCTTCTGGTGAAGGAAGGTAGTGAGGCTGATTACCAAGCACCTGGGCAGGATGATGATGACTGGGTGATGGGAATTACTGACTGGATATAAGGCAGCCGACGCCCTTCTGCCTTGCTGGTGATCCCTCTGAGGGATTCTAGGAGACCAGTCTGATTCCTGCTCCTCAAAAGCTAAGTTTTCTGCTCTACTTTTTGCATTTGTGTTTTGCTTTTGTTTTGCATTGTTTTCCTTGATTTCTGCCATTTCCTTCTGGGGTGAGCTGAATTCCTTTTTGCTCTGTCTTCAGAACATTCCTGAGTACTGATATAGTCTTTTTGAAGCCTAGCGTCTTCAGGGCTTTTTTCCCTACCAGCTGTTGGCTCTTATTTTGATAGGGTTTTGGCGGATTACAGACAGCAGCTTTTCTATCCTGTCCTATCTAGTTAGCTTGGGCCCCATCATTTGCTCAGCCTATCTTTCTATCTGTGTGAGTGTTTTTTCATCTTGCTTCACTGTCATTATATGTTGGGGGCTGCCTATGGCTTTGGGGTCTGCTCTGGGGCAGTTTAGATTTCCTGTTCCCTCTGGTCTTGACGATTCTATGTCATTAGCCATTCAGGTTGATCGGCGTTTACGTGAACGCAGGACTGCACGAGAGGTGTTGCCACCTGTTGAACAAATGTCTGAACCTATGCAATGTGATAGAGTTTTGTCCAGGGAGCAACGTAAGGAGTTCAGAAGGCGTAATAAGCTGTGTTTTTTTTGTGGAGATGCCTCACATATTATTTCTGTCTTTCCTAAACGGGAGAAACGTTTTGCACACACGTTTTCTGTGGGTGGTGTTCACCCTAAGTTTCTTCTGGCAATTACTCTGATCTACTCCCTGTCCACATTTTCCGCCAAGGCTTTTGTGGATTCGGGAGCAGCCCTGAACCTAATGGACTTGGATTTTGCTAAACGTTGTGGATTTCCAATGACACCTCTGCGGACGCCTATCCCTTTGAGGGGGATTGATGCTACTCCTTTGGCGAAAAATAAACCTCAGTTTTGGACCCAGGTGGTAATGCGGGTCGCCCCAGACCATCAAGAAAATTGCAGATTTTTGGTGTTGCATAATTTGCATGATACCATTGTTCTGGGGTTTCCCTGGTTGCAAATTCATAATCCAGTTTTGGATTGGAAATCTGTGTCTGTGGTGAGTTGGGGTTGTCGGTGTGCCTTTAGTGAGGCTCCGGTTTTTTCCACCTCTCCTCAGTCGCATGATGTTCCTGACTGTTTGGCGGATTTTTATGATGTATTTAGTGAGAATGAGTCTGCGTCTTTGCCTCCTCATACGAGTTATGACTGTGCAATTGAACTGAGCCCGGGGTGTAAATTTCCCAAGGGTCGGCTCTTCAATTTATCTGTACCCGAGCACGAGGCTATGCGATCCTATATTAAGGAGGCGTTGGAGAAGGGTCATATTAGACCATCCTCTTCACCCTTAGGTGCTGTTTTTTTTTTCGTGGCCAAAAAGGATGGTTCATTAAGGCCTTGTATTGATTATCGTGCCCTCAACAAAATTACTATTAAATATCAGTATCCGTTACCCCTGATTTCGGATCTATTCTCCAGAGTTAAAGGTGCTTGCTGATTTACCAAGCTTGACCTCAGGGGGACGTATAATCTTATCCGCATTAAGCATGGGGATGAATGGAAGACGGCGTTTAATACTCCGGATGGACATTTTGAGTACCTGGTGATGCCTTTTGGGCTCACTAATGCCCCTTCTGTCTTCCAGTGCTTCATGAACGATATTTTCTGAGACTTTGTGGATAAATTTTTGATTATTTATCTGGATGATAGTTTGATCTTCTCCAAGGATTGGGATTCTCATGTGGAACATGTTCGGCCTGTGTTCCGGATCTTGAAGGAGAATTCCCTGTATGTCAAAGGATCAAAATGCCTTTTTGGGGTACAGAGGATTTCTTTTTTGGGCTTTATTTTGTCTCCGTCAACTATTGAAATGGACCCGGCCAAGGTACAGGCCATTTATGATTGGGTTCAGCCCACTTCTTTGAAGGCCCTCCAGAAGATTTTGGGTTTTGCTAATTTTTATCGGAAATTTATAGCAAAATTTTCTAGTATTGCCAAGCCATTGACTGGTCTGACTAAGAAGGGTGCTGATGTGTTGAATTGGTCTCCGGAGGCTGTTTCTTCCTTTCAGGAGCTGAAGCGAAGATTCACTTCTGCCCCGGTTTTGCGGCAACCTGATGTCTCACTCCCGTTCCAGGTAGAGGTGGACGCTTCTGAGATTGGTGCAGGAGCTGTTTTGTCCCAAAAGGATCCTGTAACATCTAAAATGAATCCCTGTGCTTTCTTTTCCCGAAAGTTCTCTCCATCTGAACGCAACTATGATATGGGGAATCGGGAACTGTTAGCCATGAAATGGGCATTTGAGGAGTGGAGACATTGGTTGGAGGGAGCTAAACATCAAGTCGTGGTCCTCACTGACCACAAGAATTTGATTTACCTGGAGTCGGCCAAATGCTTGAACCCTAGACAGGCTAGGTGGGCCTTGTTTTTTACATGTTTTGATTTTGTGGTCTCTTTTCTTCCTGGCACTAAGAATGTCAAGGCTGACGCTCTCTCTAGGAGCTTCTTTGCTGATTCTCCTGTAGTGACCAAGCCTGCTACCACCTTAGGCGAAGGGGTAGTTCTTTCTGCCATCTCGCCCGATTTGAGACATGCTCTGGAAGAGTTCCAGGAGGACAAACCTGAGCGTTGTCCCAGTGGAAAGTTGTATGTTCCTGACCAGTGGAAGAAGAGAGTGATGTCTGAAGTTCATTGCTCTGCATTGGCTGGTCATCCAGGTATTTTTGGTACTAGAGATCTGGTGAGTCGTTCTTTTTGGTGGCCCGCCTTGTCTCGTGATGTCAAGAATTTTGTGCAGTCCTGTGGGACTTGCTCCCGGTCTAAACCTTGTTCTCGCTCTAGTGGGTTGTTGATGCCTTTGCCGGTTCCCAGGAGGCCATGGACCCATATTTCAATGGATTTCATCTCTGATATGCCTGTCTCTCAGAGAATGACTGTTATTTGGGTGATTTGTGATAGGTTCTCTAATATGGCTCATCTTGTACCACTCCCTAAGTTGCCATCTTCCTCTGAGTTGGTTCCCCTGTTTTTGCAACAGGTGGTTCGCTTGCACGGGATTCCTGAGAACATTGTATCTGACAGAGGAGTTCAGTTTGTGTCTAGATTTTGGAGGACTTTCTGTTCCAAGCTGGGAATTCAGTTGTCCTTCTCCTCTGCTTTTCACCCTCAGACCTATGGGCAGACGGAGAGAACAAACCAGACCTTGGAGTCGTATTTGAGATGTTTTATTTCCGCTGATCAGGATGATTGGGTTTCATTTTTGCCCTTGGCCAAATTTGCTTTAAATAATAGAGCTAGTTCTGCCACTTTGATGTCACCTTTTTTTTTTAATTTTGGGTTTCATCCTCGATTTTCTTCAGGGCAGGTGGAGCCTTCTGCCTGCCCAGGTGTTGACACTGTGGTGGAGAGAATGCACCAGATCTGGTACCAAGTGGTGGATAAGTTATCTCTCTCCCAGGAAAAGGCCCAGCGGTTTTCCAACCGACATAGGACCATTGGTCCCCAGTTTAAGGTTGGTGATATGGTTTGGTTATCATCAAAAAATATCGCTACGAAGGTGGCTTCTCCTAAGTTTAAGCCTAGATTTATTGGACCTTACAAGATTTTGGAGATTATTAATCCGGTCTCTTTTCGTTTGGCTCTTCCTGTTACATTTAAAATCCATAATGTGTTTCATAAGTCCTTGTTGAAGAGGTTTGTTGAACCAGTAGTTCCTGGGGTGGCACCTCCGGACCCTGTATTGGTTGAAGGTAACATGGAATATGAGGTAGAAAAGATACTGGATTCCCGTGTGGCTAGACGGAGACTCCAGTATTTGGTTAAGTGGAAGGGTTATGGTCAGGAGGATAATTCCTGGGTCTCTGCCTCTGATATTCATGCCAAAAGATTGGTGCGTGCCTTTCATCGGGCTCACCCTGATCGCCCTGGTGGCGTGGATGAGGGTTCGGTGACCCCTCCTCAAGGGGGAGGTACTGTTGTGAGTTCATTTTCCCCTTCACCATTGAGGTCTGATGAACTCCCTCTTCTGGTGAAGGAAGGTAGTGAGGCTGATTACCAAGCACCTGGGCAGGATGATGATGACTGGGTGACGGGAATTACTGACTGGATATAAGGCAGCTGACGCCCTTCTGCCTTGCTGGTGATCCCTCTGAGGGATTCTAGGAGACCAGTCTGATTCCTGCTCCTCAAAAGCTAAGTTTTCTGCTCTACTTTTTGCATTTGTGTTTTGCTTTTGTTTTGCATTGTTTTCCTTGATTTCTGCCATTTCCTTCTAGGGTGAGCTGAATTCCGTTTTGCTCTGTCTTCAGAAAATACCTGAGTACTGATATAGTCTTTTTGAAGCCTAGCGTCTTCAGGGCTTTCTCAGCTGTTGGCTCTTATTTTGATAGGGTTTTGGCAGATTACAGACAGCATCTTTTCTATCCTGTCCTATCTAGTTAGCTTGGGGCCCATCATTTGCTCAGCCTATCTTTCTATCTGTGTGAGTGTTTTTTCATCTTGCTTCATCGTCATTATATGTTGGGGGCTGCCTATTGCTTTGGGGTCTGCTCTGGGGCAGTTTAGATTTCCTTTTCTGTCTTTAGGCTATGTAGTACTCCGGCTGTGATCGAGGGGTCTAGGGCACCATAGGAACCCCCCACAGCTACTGCTAGTTGTTGTTGATAGGTTCAGGGGTCTGCAATTCAATAGCTGCCAACTTATCTGGTTTTCTGGACTTAGCTAGTATTTCTGTTTCTGCCTCCTACGGTGACTCATTTCATAACAGCAGGCCCACTGTCCTGACAGCCAGAGGGGTGGTTGATGTACGAAAGGGGAGAGTACCTGCACGCCTTCTGAATTGTGGGGAGGAGGAAGCCACAATACCTTGGTATGCCACAGTTGCTAAACTGCTCACTGTTAATAACAACTCATTGCAGGCAGAAGAGCCTTTGGTTTCATCTGATCCGGTGGAGGACAATGGCCCTGTGAAGCAGCTAGAAGAGTGGTGCCAGCAACTGCAGGTGGGAACTGACTCTACACCTTCATACCAGAGAAATGGGGTTTACAGAGTGACACAAGAGTATGAGCGGGTATTCAGCAAACACCCACTAGATTTTGGGCAGGCAAAAGGGGTCCAACATCATATCCCCACCGGAGACCATCCACCCATAAAGGAGAGGTACAGACCTATACCCCCAACACAGTACCAATGTTCTAAGAGTATGTTGAAAGAGATGAAGGAAGCAGGGGTCATTAGGGACAGTTGTAGCCCATGGGCAGCTCCAATAGTGTTTGTAAAGAAAAAGGATGGTACTATGAGAATGTGTGTTGATTACAGGAAAATTAACAGTATCACACATAAAGATGCCTACCCATTGCCTAGAATTGAGTCATTAGCTGCACTTAAAACTGCTAACTACTTTTCCACCTTGGATCTCACCAATGGGTATAGGCAGGTTCCCGTGGCAGAGGCAGACAAGGAGAAAACCGCATTTACCACTCCAATGGGTCTCTGTGAGTTCAATTATATGCCATTTGGGCTCTGCACTGCTCCAGGAACCTTTCAATGGCTGATGGAGTGTTGCCTGGGACACATGAACTTTGAAACAGTCCTGTTGTACCTGGATGATGTCATTGTTTTCTCCAAGACCTATGAAGAGCATCTGGAACACCTGGCCGAAGTGTTTGAAGCTTTGTCCAATTTTGGCCTGAAAGTGAAGCCTTCAAAATGCCACCTCTTGAAGCCCAAGGTACAGTACCTCGGTCATGTGGTGAGTGCAGAGGGTGTGGCACCAGATCCTGACAAGGTCACGGTCATCCGGGACTGGACGAAGCCCAGCAACCTCCATGAGGTACGCCAATTCCTTGGACTGGTAGGCTACTACCGGAGATTCATCAAAGGCTTTACTGAAATAGCCACCCCGATGCAAAACCTTCTGGTGGGGCAGTCCAAGAAAGGCAAGCAGAAGAATTCCACATTTGAATGGACTGAAGAGTTGGAGAGGTCTTTCACCAGATTGAAGATGGCTCTCACAGGTGACGAAGTTCTGGCTTACCCAGATTATGACAAACCCTTTGTGCTGTACACGGATGCCAGCAACATGGGATTAGGAGCAGTACTGTCGCAGGTACAGAATGGAAAAAAGAGAGTGATCTCCTACGCCAGCAGGAAGCTGCGTCCCACTGAGAGGAACCCTGATAATTACAGTTCTTTTAAGCTGGAGTTCCTTGCCATAGTCTGGGCTGTCACTGAAAGGTTCAGGCATTACCTAGCTTCGGCCAAATTTGCAATCTTCACGGACAACAACCCGTTGACCCACTTGGACACTGCCAAGCTAGGAGCACTGGAGCAGCGATGGATGGCTCGGTTATCCAATTATGAGTATACCATCAAGTATCGGGCAGGGCACAAGAATGCCAATGCTGAGGCGCTATCTAGGATGCCTAATCTGCCAGATGCAGGAGAAGACCCTGAGGCTCTGGAAGTAGAATTGCCTCCCTTCCACCGGCCACTGGCGGCCCAATGTGCTCAAGGAGTGAGAAACAGGTGGCCTGGCTTGAAGGAAGTCACTCTGAATCGTTGCCCCATCATGATTGGGCAGAAGCGCAAGATAATAACCCTGCAGTCCGCCTGGTGAAAGAGCTGCTGACACTAGGTGACTCACGCCCAGAGTTGAATGCTCCTGAAGAAACTCATCAGTTGTGGAAGGTAAGAGGTCAGCTGTTCATTTATGAAGGGAAGCTGTGTCGGAGGAGTATCAATGCCCGCACACATGGGCTGGTCTGGCAGGTGGTGGTCCCAAAGAGAGATGCATCAATGGTCCTAGGAGCATACCACAATGGAGCTGGACACTTTGGTTGGAAGAAGTTGGAAACATTGCTCCGAGAGAGGTTCTACTGGACTAGCATGTGGAAGGCCATTGAGAGGTGGTGCTGGGAGTGTGGACAGTGTAACCTGCGCAGAAAGGATTGAGACAGCCAGAGAGCTCCATTACAGCCAATCATCACCAAACAGCCCCTGGAGTTGGTAGCCCTGGACCATGTGAAGCTGGTTCCAAGCTGGTCAGGCTACCTCTATGCCCTTACCATGTTGGACCACTATTCAAGATTCCTGGTGGTTGTGCCCGTCGAAGATCTAACGGCCAGGACAGCGGCCAGAGCCCTCCAACAGCACTTCTGTAGGCCACATGGGTATCCTGAAAGAGTACTCACAGATCAAGGTCCAGCTTTCGAGGCAGAAGTGTTCCATGAGTTCTGCAACTTGTATGGTTGTAAGAAGATCCGGACAACACCTTATCACCCACAGACCAACGGCATGTGCGAGAAGATGAACCAGGTAGTGATTGATTTACTGAAGACATTGCCCTTGGAGGAGAGAAATCTGTGGCCAGAAAAGTTGCCCGATCTGGTAGATCTCTACAACCATATCCCAGTGAACTCTACCAACTGTACTCCAGCGTACCTGATGAGAGCAAGGCCTGGTAAGCTGCCTATTGACTTGGACATGGGAGTCCTGACGCCTGAAGTAACGTCACCAGATGCTGACTGGGACAAGGAGAGGCAGCAGCAGTACAGAAGGGTACAGGAGTGTGTGGAGAAGAGTCTGGCTCAGGCAAGGCAGAAGCAGGAGAGACTTTATAACAAAAATGCACCTGCTGTTCCTTTTTCGCCGGGAGAACAAGTTCTCAAGAGAAAAAGAAGACTGCATAAGCTGGATGATCAATGGGAAGAGGAGCCCTATACAATTCTGCCCTCAAACTTTGATAATGCCAAAGTATGCCTTGTCAGCAAAGATGGAGGAGTGACCTCAGCAGCGGTATCCAGGGATCACTTGAAGTTATGCCCTGACCAGTTGAAAGTAAAAGAGGGAGGATCGGATAACATCCCACCTACAGAGGAAGAAAAGACAGTCAGTACCGTGCTGGGAGAGTTCCCTGTGAATTGGACTAGAGTTAATGATGCAATTGTGGTGCATCAAGAAGACCTTGAAGATCGAGAAAATCAGGCAACAGAGGCCACACCAGCAGTGGAGCCAGAGAACCCTTGCCCTGCCAGTGGTGAACCTGTTATGCCCATGGTGAGTCCAAAAGTTACTAGACAATCTAGAATTCCTGTGCCATGTGGAACACCCAGTAGAGTATCCAGTACATTACCCACTGCACCAGTCTTACGCAGATCTACCCGCACCACACAAGGCATACTACCAGTTAGATATCATATATAAAGTAATGTAATTGTTGAAATTGTGTAAATATGTAACTGTTTTTCAAGTTTTGTACCTACAGGTGACCTGTAAGAGTTCTCTTTGGTTTGTTTTATTGACACTGAACCACAGGACTGTGGTCAAAAACTTACCATTTGCCCAGGGATGGACCATGGACATTGATGCTGGACTTATCATCATAGGACCATTTTTGAGCTCTTGGTTTTTGTACATTTTTCTCTTTTTCAAAACTTGTACAATTATTGTTGTTTAAATGTTTATATGTTGTTTTTCATGTTTTTGTTCAGCCCAGGAGTGCTGACTTTCACTAGGGGGAATGTGGCGCCCCAGGGGTATGGTTGCCACGCTGGCTTTGCCTTCCTCCAGGGGAGGGTAATGCCAGGCTTGGAAGCAGTGATGGGTCTCTCCAGCAGTTAACCTAATGCATGCAACACAGTTCCACTCCGGGCCAGCAGGGGGAACTCTGAACCAGGATTCTGGAAAGGGGTGTCCTGTGAGGGCCAGGAGGAAAAGAGATCAGATAGTCTGCGGAGGGTTAAATGTGCGGACGGGAGGTGCGAAGCTGAGAGGTTGAGCTGCAGAAGGCGAGCTCCCTCAGCTTGAGAGCGCACAGAAGTGGAGCCTGGTCTCCACGGTGGTACGGATACTGACGGTCCTACCACAGATACCAGAGGTGTAGGAGGCTGTAAATGCCCTGCTCCCAGCAAAGACTTGGGACACAACAGCAATTGACTAATGAGCCAGGACTCAGGAGAGGAGTCCCCGAGAGAGGCTACAGCTGTCTGTCATACAAGTAAGTTCTAGGAACATCTGAGGAGAGGCATTTCAGAGTAACTAAGTACTGGAGTGTTTCACACTACAAAGCGCTAGGAAGGAGACTGCACAGCCCTTCTGCTAATAGAGAATCCTGATCTGTTTCCAGGCTAACCTGCCCCAATACCATCTGTAATCAGGAACCTGGACTGCATATATTAAGTAAAGGTACCGAAACTGCAACCGCTGTGTCTTGTCTGTTCCCTACGCTTTCGGCACTGCTACATCCCCGTGCCAGCTACATCTACACAGCCCTGGGACTACAGCTCCACCTGTGGGGAGCTTTACCATCTAAGCTGCACATACCATCAGTCCCAGCGGATCTGTATGCAGCGTTGGCCTAGCACCATATTTGCCAAACACCACGGGTGGCGACACGAACTATTCTACCATTAACTACATCTCCCCATTGCTTGGGCACCAAGGGCCACGGACCGGGTCACCGCTGCTGTGACACATCCCCCTGACACCGGCCCGGTACCGAGTACCCCACAGCCCCGGGAGGGCGACTCAAACACTTGACTCAACGTATACTGGCCTCTTGTCTGAGCGCGCTTACCCATCACTGGTCCACAGTGTTCCGTAGTGTTGCTTTCCTCAGGATGACACTCTCTTTTTCTTCACTCTCCCTTGTGACTTTGTCTCCTTTTGTCTGCATTACTTTCTCCTCCACCTTCTTTCTTCCACTTTTCTCATTCTCTCTTCTCCTTCTTCTTCCTTTCCTTTCCTCTTCTTTTTCCGTTTGATTTTCTCTTGTTTTATTTCCCCTCATTCCCTTCCCTTTTCTTCCCACTTTCCCTTTCCTCTCTCCTCCTCCTCTCTTCCTGTTCTCATCTCTTCTCCTTCACTTTCCTCTATTTTTCCTCTTCTTTCTTCTTCATTTCCCCCCCTTCTCCCCTCTTTTTCTCTTCTTTCTCTCCGTTGTCTTCTCCTTTCTTGTTCCTTTTCTCTCTTCTCTCCTTCTTTCTTCTACTCCTCTCATCGCTTCCACATTCTCTTTCTTATCTACTCCTTTCTTTTCTATTTCTCTCATCTCCTCCTTTCCACTTTTTCTCTTCTCTACTCTACCCTTATCTCCTCCCCATTCTCATTCTTTATCCCTTCATTCTTCTCCTCCCTTCAACTCTTCCTCGTCCTTTCCATTTTTGTCCTGTTCCTCTTCTCATGTCTTTTCACCCCTTTTCTCTTCTGCTCTTTTTTCCTTTCACTATTATTTTCTCTCTTTTGCTCCATTCTTCTTCTGTTCTTCTTTATTTTTTCAGATCTCTCATCTTCCTTCTCTCTCTTCTCTTCTCCCCTCCTTGTTCTTTTCCTCTACCATTCCCCTTTCCTCAACTCTATTTTCTTCCCTGATCCTATTCTTGTATTTTTTTTAACCTTCTCCTCTTGTGTTCTCTAGGGAAGAGCAGGTTTTTGGTTCCCCAGTCACTGATCTTCACTCCTGTTTCGTCTCCATATTAATTAGTTAATGACACTTAAGACAATGGAGGCCAAAATATGATCCAACTTGAATCCTCCATTTTTCATGTGGCAAATACGGTTCTGTAATATGAAATCAAGAAAGAAACTGTTAGTGCTGGCGGAACGCACCAGATTATAAAATAGTAGAGAGTGCGTTCGCAGCCCGGGATCCACCGTGCAGAGGTGGTACACTGCTGCTAGGTAATGGCGGAAGGGAAGAGCGGTGTGAAAACAGTCACACGTGGATAACGTCACCCAGTGTGAACAGGAGCGGATTCTGTTACTTCACAGAACCGCACAGCCGTTTGAAAGTGAGTGCCGGAGCCTGTTTAGCTCACAGAGCCCGGCCACAGAGCACACGTCAAACAGCCACAGAACTCCACCCCAAGGCAGGGGTTAGAGTCCTTCTAGGCCACTGAGCGCGTGGCGTCACTGCCACGAACGCCGCTATAGACGCTGGCTAAGGAATGCGGAGCACTTGCTCTGAGGCGTGCCGAGTCACTGATAGTGACTAATATCTGACTCAACTCTGTCCTACCTACGCCTAAGCCTGGGCGCTAGCAGGTTAGGCTGCACAACACATGCGTACCAACGGTAGGGGTTTCATAATGAGTCAGTCACCAGAGACATTCATACGTGTATCCATCACTCACTCCTTATAGTCAGAAAATACTGGCTATCCTAGCACATGGCCGAGCGGCAATGCGAACCTTTTATAGCCGCAAGCGTCCGGGACCTTCCTGGCTTCTCGGATGGGCCAATCCGAACACGAGCAGGACCTGAGCACGTGACCTTCGATCTCCAATGGGAGATCACACCACGGGCATGCTCATTGGCCCGACATGAGGACTTTGTCTCTGGAGAATCTCGCTGCTGAGCAGCATGCATTGCCATAGCTGTGCCAGAGGTGGAAGCAGCAAGCAAACCCACGGAGGTGGTCTGGGCAGAGCACTGGGACCGACGAGTTTGCTGAGCAAGCTCCTCTGTGGCTGGAGAGGAATGGGAGACCGCCAGAAGTAAGGCTCGGGATTCTCGCTGTGCAGCGACAGAAATCCGACACCTAACAGAAACAAAGCAGAAGGTCAATGTCAGGAGTGTCCTATGTCCGGCCAATGTACTGACACAGTGATCAGAGAGCTGGCAATGCCTATATCTCCTTATCAGCTGGCACACTGTGCTGGAGACTCAACTCTGCTACATCTGTTTTTATTACAAATGCTAGTAAAGTCCAATGAAGACTTCCCTGCTCGGTGATTCTCCCCGTGGATTCATCCGCTATGCATCAGTAATTCTAAGGTATGGCCAAGAGACGGATTGTATGGAAGCTGCATCACAGATCAGCAAACCTGCGCCAAAAGTGAGTGAGAAGAGCAGACTGGCACCAGGGCAGAGAAGGACTGGCAGCTGTCGGCCCCAGGGACGGGGATTAGTAGAGCTTTTTAATGCCCATAGGAATCCAGCAAAATGGCGGCTGGTCACAGATTCACTACAATCTGCACATTTTGGGAATTTCTAAACAAACTCTAGTTGCTATCTATTATCTACAGTGGGTTCGGAAAGTATTCAGACCCCTTTACATTTTTCTCTCTTCGTTTCATTGCAGCCATTTGGTAAATTCAAAAAAGTTAACTTTTTCTCATTAATGTACACTCTGCACCCCATCTTGACTGAAAAAAACAGAAATGTAGAAATTTTTGCAAATTTATAAAAGAAAAATTGAAATCTCACCAAAAAAAGGAAAACGACCTTTAGCGCATAGAAAACACAGCATCAGTGTCCATAGCACATTCCCTAGCTCCTCCAAGAGCTATGTGGGAGTTCCTGCTCTCCCAAAACACCAACAGCTACTAACTCACATGGCCAGGTCACATGACCCTGGCCTCACACAGGTCCCGGCAGGATTCTGCTCCATCAAGCCTGTGGGCACACAGACTGGGGTAATGTCCAGTACTCAGGCTCGGTCTGGAGCCACACAAACAGGGAGACTTCTCCCTCCCTGCACACAGGCAACAGAGGTCTCCACACCTCCAGCCACAGACCATGTGCCAAACAACAGCCTCCATTACATAAGCTGTAACCATATGGGTCGCCCACCAGGGCCGTGGGGTACTCGGTACCGGGCCGGTATCTCAGAGGGAAGTGTCACGGTAGCGGTGACCTGGTCCGTGGCCCTGGGCGTCCATGTAAAAGGGGGTTGAGTGATGGGGATAAAGTCATTGAGATGATTCGTGACGCCACCTGTGGTTTCTGGTCGGTTTGACCAGCGCTGCAGGGCTGCCTCTCTGGGATAGATGGTGTGGTGCAGCAATGATGTTGTAGCCCTCCACGGGTAGGGCTGTAGTCCCAGGGCAGAGTAGATGAGGTTGGTAAATGAGGAGATAGTGAGAAGTAGATGGTGTAGTGTTAGGCACAGAGATGTGAACAGAAACCGTTGGCACTACCCTTGAGATACCGGAATGGTGCACAAGTAGGATCCCAATCCGTGACTATCAATGCATATAAACTTGGCACACACCCAAACGAAATGATGTTGCAAAAATTGGTGATTTTAATAGATGGCAGTACATACGTGCAATGCTGTGGCGTGTGGATGCGGTATCCGCCGCGGATCCTATGGCGCCATAGGATCCGCGGCGGATACCGCATCCACACGCCACAGCATTGCACGTGGGACGGAGATAGTTACCTCCCTGCAACATTGGTTTTCCTTGAAACCTATTCACAAAGTGCTCACAGTACATTCTAACGTACATTGATGAAGGTCATAGACCGAAACGTTTATGTATGTACTGCCATCTATTAAAATCACCAATTTTTGCAACATCATTTCGTTTGGGTGTGTGCCAGGCACAGAGATGTAGCAGTGCTGAGCGGGTTGGCGCAGGAAAAAGGCAATGAGACAGCTGATTGCAGTTCCAGTTCTTTTACTCACATTCTTGGCACAGACAGGTGCCCGCTTCAATGTTGTTGTGTCACCCTCCCAGGGCTGTGGGATACTCGGCACTGGGCCGGTGTCAGAGGAATGTGTCACAGCAGCGGTGACCCGGTCCGTGGCCCTGGGCACCCAAGTAATGGGGGAATGTAGTTAATGGAATGGAATAGTTTGTGACGCCACCTGTGGTGCTCGGCAAGGGAGGTGTTAAGCCGACGCTGCATGCAGATCCGCTGGGACTGATGGTAGGGTGCAGCAAGGGTGTAAAAGCTCCCCACAGGTGAAGCTATAGTCCCAGGGCAGTGTAGAGGTGGATGGCACGGGGATGTAGCAGTGCCGTAAGGGTTGGAAGCAGACAAGACACAGCGGGGTGCAATTTCTGTACCTTTACTTGATAAATGCAGTCCAGGGTCCTGATTACAGATGGTACCGGAGCAGGCTAGCCTGGGAGCAACTCAGGGATTCTCTCTCAGCAGACGGGCTTTGCAGTCTCCTTCCTAGCGCTTGTTTGAATGAAGTACTCCTAGTACTGAGTTACACTGAAGTTCCTCCTGTCAGATGTTCTCAAGAACCCCACTTGCAAGGCAGACAGCTGTAGCCTCTCTCGGGGGCTCCTTTCTCCTGAGTCCCAGCTCTCTATCCAAGCTGCTGTTGTGCCCTCAAGTCTTAGATGGGAGTAGGGCATTTACAGCCTCCTACTCCTCTGGTATCTGTTGTAGGACCGTTAGTATCCGTACAACCATGGAGACCAGGCTCCAGTTCACGCTCTCACTGTGAAGGAGCTCTTCTTTTCCAGCTCAACCTCCAGCTTCTCTTTACACGTCTGCACACTTCACCCTCCGCAGACTTACTGACTACTCCTTCCTCTTGGCCCTCAGAGAGCACTCCTCCCCTTAATCCTGGTTCAGAGTTCCCCCTGCTGGCCTGGAGTGGAACTGTGTTGCATGCATGGATTGACTGCGAGAGAGACCCATCATTGCCTCCAAGCCTGGCATTACCCTCCCCTGGAGGAAGGCAAAGCCACTGTGGCGACCATACTCCTGAGGACGCCATACTGTGGTCTCCAGATCAGGGGCTCAGCCAACTCCCAGGCAAATGGAATTAACCTTTCCAGCTCTCCCTTTTGTGTGCCTGTTCTGAACGTCTCCACACTAGCGCTTATTTGAGGTACTCGTAGTACTGAGTTACACTGAAGTTCCTCCTTCCAGATGTTCCTTAGAACTCTACTTGTACGGCAGACAGCTGTAGCCTGCTTCGGGGACTCCTTGCTATCAAGTCCTGGCTCACTCACGTTGCTGTTGTGCCCCCCAAGTCTTAGGTGGGAATAAAGTGGTGACAACTTCTATTCCTCCGGTGTCTGTTGCAGGACCATCAGTATCCATACAACCTCAGGTACCGGACCCCGGACATGCGCTTAGAACTTGAGGAAGGGCTCCACTCTGACCCTAGTCCTTAGTTCTCTTCTTCTCCTTACATTCCGTACTAAACTTTCTTCCTTCTGGAGAATCAGGCATTCTATTTCTCTTTCCCGTGCCAGCAGTTTCAGGTCACTGAAGTCTGCTGCAGCACCTCCTTCACTCCATCCCTCTCAGGGCAGCTTCTCTCACAGACTGACCTCTTCCTAATATTCTCCTGCTCTCTTGTGAAGTCTAAGCTCCACCTACCTCCCAGTACTCTTCGTGTTCCAAGCAGGGAGCCACCAAAGGTGCTTTGCTACACTACTATGTTGTGTGGGATGCAGGTGTTGGAAGCTGGTCAGGTGTTATCATCTTACCTGGAGAGTGGGATACTACACCTCAGGAGGAAGTGCAGTACCTCTGTGGCGACTGAATCCTCAGGGGCGCCACATACGCCCACAGGGGAGGTATGTGGGTAGCCAGACCCGCCCATCTCTCATAGCTACCCGCAACCCAGACCCTGGTGCACTAAACAATATCTTAGTGCTCAAGTGCATTAAACCAAAATACTCCAGGTTGAATTGCAGGGAGCATCCATCTCTGCGACACATACCTCCCATCGATTATACGGCCGTTAGCCTCCTTAAAATGTATAGATAGATAAAAGATAGATAATAGATAGATATATAGCAGATAATAGATAGATAATAGCTAGATAATAGATAGATGGATAACAGATAGTGTGATAGTGTCACTGGCAGGGTGGTAGAAGGGATGTATTTGTCACTGGGCTTAATGGCATCAGTCATAAGAACCCAGAGCAAAAAGGGCTGTTTTTTGTGGACCTTCATAGAGCGGGTGGGAGGAGGTCCACTTTATTTCCACTGCCAGGACCTGTGTGAGGTCATGATCATGTGATCAATCACATGATGGGAATAACCGAGCTCTCCAGGCAGTCAGGGTTCACCTAGCCAGGAGAGAGGAGTCTCCAGAGTAGTGTTGGGCAGTCCGGCTCTTTTTGGTGATCCAGCTCTCATGGCTCTGCTCACCAAAAAGAGCCGGCTCTTTTTGGATCCTAAATGGATCCCAATTGCATACGTGCTCAGGTGTCCGAAACACCGCCAACCTACGGCATAAACCCCGCCCACTTTCTAGGAACCAATTAAATTGCTGAGTGGGTGGAGTACAGTAACCGTTCCTCTTACCGCCCCACACAATAATGCCCATGCTAGCCTTTTAGAAAGCACAATGCCTCCTTTATACATTCTAGAAGCTAATATTGCACCTTGGAAAAAATAAATTTCGTGTGTAAATACCCTGGAAAGTAATTGTACACACACTTCCGCCCCCAGAAAGTAATAATGTGTCCAAAACGAATAATGCCTGTGTCCCCACATACTGTAAGAACGTCCCGAGTTCTTGCATAAATAGTTATAATGGTCCTTTAAGCCCCTCACAGATAGTACAAATGGTTTATAAGTCTCCCCATATAATGTAATTAATAATGGCCCCTGAGTTTTCCATAAACAGTAGAATCATAGAATCATAGAATGGTAGAGTTGGAAGGGACCTCCTGGGCCATCTGGTCCAACCATCTGCTCAATGCAGGATTCACTAAATCATCCCAGTCAGATGTCTGTCCAGTCTCGGTGTGAAGACTTCGATTGAAGGAGAATTCACCACCTCTCGTGGCAGTCTGTTCCACTCATTGATCACCCGCACTGTCAAAAAGTTTTTTCTAATATCTAATTTGTTTCTTCCCAGTAATAGTGGCCCCTGAGTCCTCACCCACATACAATAATAGTGGCCCCTGAGTCCTCACCCACATACAGTAATAATGGCCCCTGAGTCCCCCATATAGAGTAATTATTGCAGTGAGACCCCCCACATAGAGAAATAATGTCCTCTGAGTATATAATGCCATCACTGAGTCCTTTACTAAATAAAATGCCTCCTTTGTGCACACTCGATCTGGAAAATGTTAATGCCCTGAGCAAGTGCCCTAAAAATGAGGTTGCAGTCAATTGGCTGTGACAATTAATGGTTGCCATCTATTGGCAATCATGCTTAGTGGTGGCAGTTTATTGGCTCGGATGCTTGGTGGTTGCAGTCTTGGCTCATACGCTTGGTGGTTACAGTCTATTGGCTGAGACGATTATTGGTTGCAGTCTATTGGCAATGATACTTAGTGGTGGCAGTCTATTGGCTAAAATGCTTGATGGTTGCAGTCTATTGGCTCTGATGCTTGGTGGTTGCAGTCGATTGGCTCAGATGTTTGGTGGTTACAGTCTATTGGCTGAGACGATTGGTTTTTGCAGTCTACTGGCTATCGTGCATGTTGGTTGCAGTCTATTGGCTCATACACTTGATGATTGTAGTCTATCAGCTCATATGCTTAGTGATTGTAGTCGATTGGCTCAGATGCTTGGTGGTTGCAGTCTATTAGCTTAGACACTTGGTGGTTACAGTCTATTGGCTGAAACAATTGGTGGTTCACAAACAAAGAGCACAGAATGACAAATGTGCAAAAATACCTTGCAGTAAGACATATGACAGTAGTCAGCAAGTGCTGATAAAAGGTAATAACAAATACAGGTTATTTAGTCGATACATTTTTTTGCAAAAAAAATGTATGCCAAGCTGCTCCACCTCGTCAAGGTATCCCGTATCGAAGCAGTCCCTATCTAATGTATTTAAAACCTGAACATATGAACAGTGTCTAAATGAGCAGGATTAAGACAGGCGCTTTCTAGTATGGGCACGTGGTGCAAGACAGCTCCTTATGTGCATGTCACACAAGAGAAGGGTGGGGTCTCTCAAATCATGTATAAGCACGAAAAAAACTGGATAAAAAGACACATGTGACATGCGCAAATGTGAACAAGTCTTTAGGACAATGTTCACACCACCCTGACTGAAACACAAACAAAAACAAACACAAACAAAGAGCACAGAATGACAAATGTGCAAAAATACCTTGCAGTAAGACATATGACAGTAGTCAGCAAGTGCTGATAAAAGGTAATAACAAATACAGGGTATTTAGTCGATACGTTTTTTTGTGTTTCAGTCAGAGTGGTGTGAACATTGTCCAACAGACTTGTTCACATTTGTGCATGTCACATGTGTGTTTTTAATCCAGTTTTTTTCGTGCTTATGCATGATTTGAGAGACCCCACCCCTCTCTTGTGTGACATGCACATAAGGAGCTGTCTTGCACCACGTGCCCATACTAGAAAGCGCCTGTCTTAATCCTGCTCATTTAGACACTGTTCATATGTTCAGGTTTTAAATACATTAGATAGGGACTGCTTCGATACGGGATACCTTGACGAGGTGGAGCAGCTTGGCATACATTTTTTTGCAAAAAAAGTGTCGACTAAATACCCTGTATTTGTTATTACCTTTTATCAGCACTTGCTGACTACTGTCATATGTCTTACTGCAAGGTATTTTTGCACATTTGTCATTCTGTGCTCTTTGTTTGTGTTTCAGTCAGGGTGGTGTGAACATTGTCCAACAGACTTGTTCACATTTGTGCATGTCACATATGTGTTTTTAATCCAGTTTTTTCGTGCTTATGCATGATTTGAGAAACCCCACCCCTCTCTTGTGTGACATGCATATAAGGAGCTGTCTTGCACCACGTGCCCATACTAGAAAGCGCCTGTCTTAATCCTGCTCATTTAGACACTGTTCATATGTTCAGGTTTTAAATACATTAGATAGGGACTGCTTTGATACGGGTTACCTTGACGAGGTGGAGCAGCTTGGCATACTTTTTTTGCAAAAAAACGTATCGACTAAATACCCTGTATTTGTTATTACCTTTTATCAGCACTTGCTGACTGCCATCATGTCTTACTGCAAGGTATTTTTGCACATTTGTCATTCTGTGCTCTTTGTTTGTGTTTGTTTTTGTTTGTGTTTCAGTCAGGGTGTTGTGAACATTGTCCAACAGACTTGTTCACATTTGTGCATGTCACATGTGTGTTTTTAAAACAATTGGTGGTTGCAGTCTATTGGCAATGATGCTTAGTGGTGGCAGTCTATTGGCTAAAATGCTTGATGGTTGCAGTCTATTGGCTCTGATGCTTGTTGGTTGCAGTCGATTGGCTCAGATGTTTGGTGGTTACAGTCTATTGGCTGAGACGATTGGTTTTTGCAGTCTACTGGCTATCGTGCATGTTGGTTGCAGTCTATTGGCTCATACACTTGATGATTGTAGTCTATCGGCTCATATGCTTTGTGATTGTAGTCGATTGGCTCAGATGCTTGGTGGTTGCAGTCTATTAGCTTAGACACTTGGTGGTTACAGTCTATTGGCTGAAACAATTGGTGGTTCACAAACAAAGAGCACAGAATGACAAATGTGCAAAAATACCTTGCAGTAAGACATATGACAGTAGTCAGCAAGTGCTGATAAAAGGTAATAACAAATACAGGTTATTTAGTCGATACATTTTTTTGCAAAAAAAA
The DNA here is from genome assembly GCF_039654945.1 of Dendrobates tinctorius. Taxonomy (NCBI): domain Eukaryota; kingdom Metazoa; phylum Chordata; class Amphibia; order Anura; family Dendrobatidae; genus Dendrobates; species Dendrobates tinctorius. Next base: position 2,731,585 of record NW_027361978.1, read on the forward strand.
TGTATGCCAAGCTGCTCCACCTCGTCAAGGTATCCCGTATCGAAGCAGTCCCTATCTAATGTATTTAAAACCTGAACATATGAACAGTGTCTAAATGAGCAGGATTAAGACAGGCGCTTTCTAGTATGGGCACGTGGTGCAAGATAGCTCCTTATGTGCATGTCACACAAGAGAAGGGTGGGGTCTCTCAAATCATGTATAAGCACGAAAAAAACTGGATAAAAACACACATGTGACATGCGCAAATGTGAACAAGTCTGTAGGACAATGTTCACACCACCCTGACTGAAACACAAACAAAAACAAACACAAACAAAGAGCACAGAATGACAAATGTGCAAAAATACCTTGCAGTAAGACATATGACAGTAGTCAGCAAGTGCTGATAAAAGGTAATAACAAATACAGGGTATTTAGTCGATACGTTTTTTTGTGTTTCAGTCAGAGTGGTGTGAACATTGTCCAACAGACTTGTTCACATTTGTGCATGTCACATGTGTGTTTTTAATCCAGTTTTTTTCGTGCTTATGCATGATTTGAGAGACCCCACCCCTCTCTTATGTGACATGCACATAAGGAGCTGTCTTGCACCACGTGCCCATACTAGAAAGCGCCTGTCTTAATCCTGCTCATTTAGACACTGTTCATATGTTCAGGTTTTAAATACATTAGATAGGGACTGCTTCGATACGGGATACCTTGACGAGGTGGAGCAGCTTGGCATACATTTTTTTGCAAAAAAAGTATCGACTAAATACCCTGTATTTGTTATTACCTTTTATCAGCACTTGCTGACTACTGTCATATGTCTTACTGCAAGGTATTTTTGCACATTTGTCATTCTGTGCTCTTTGTTTGTGTTTCAGTCAGGGTGGTGTGAACATTGTCCAACAGACTTGTTCACATTTGTGCATGTCACATGTGTGTTTTTAATCCAGTTTTTTCGTGCTTATGCATGATTTGAGAAACCCCACCCCTCTCTTGTGTGACATGCATATAAGGAGCTGTCTTGCACAACGTGCCCATACTTGAAAGCGCCTGTCTTAATCCTGCTCATTTAGACACTGTTCATATGTTCAGGTTTTAAATACATTAGATAGGGAATGCTTCGATACGGGTTACCTTGACGAGGTGGAGCAGCTTGGCATACTTTTTTTGCAAAAAAACGTATCGACTAAATACCCTGTATTTGTTATTACCTTTTATCAGCACTTGCTGACTGCCGTCATATGTCTTACTGCAAGGTATTTTTGCACATTTGTCATTCTGTGCTCTTTGTTTGTGTTTGTTTTTGTTTGTGTTTCAGTCAGGGTGTTGTGAACATTGTCCAACAGACTTGTTCACATTTGTGCATGTCACATGTGTGTTTTTAAAACAATTATTGGTTGCAGTCTATTGGCAATGATGCTTAGTGGTGGCAGTCTATTGGCTCAAATGCTTGATGGTTGCAGTCTATTGGCTTCGATGCTTGGTTGCAGTCTATTGGCTCAGATGTGTGGTGGTTACAGTCTATTGGCTGAGACAATTGGTGGTTGCAGTCTCATTGGCAATCCTGCTTAGTGGTGGCAGTCTATTAGCTCCGATGCTTGGTTGCAGTCTATCGGCTCCGATGCTAGGTGGTTGCACTCTATTGGCAATCATGCTTAGTGGTGGAAGTCTATTAGCTTCGATGCTTGGTTGCAGTCTATCAGCTCCGATGCTTGGTGGTTGCAGTCTATTGGCGCCGATGCTTGGTGGTTGCAGTCTATTGGCTCAGATGTTTGGTGGTTGCAGTCTATTGGCTCAGATGCTTGGTGGTTGCAGTCTATTGGCTCAGATGCTTGGTGGTTACAGTCTATTGACTGAGACAATTGGTGGTTGCAGTCTATTGGCTCTGATGCTTGGTGGTTGCAGTTTATCGGCTCTGATGCTTGGTGGTTGCAGTCCATCGGCTCCGATGCTTGGTGGTTGCAGTCTATTGGCTCAGATGCTTGGTGGTTACAGTCTATTGGCACAGTGGCTTAGTGACTAATGTGAAGTAACATAACTGGGACATGCTGGCCATACTTCAGGCTCTACCTACACACCAGACTGTGAATGTGCGCAGATACTCGGATGGCAATGGGAAGTAATCCAACTCCAGTCAATCAGCACACTCAGGATGACCACCCTTCCAGTACTGAGCATGGGCAGACCCCAGGATTCATGTTAGTACCACAGTGTGATTGGTCTCCAGTCACCCTAAACACACAGGGGCATAAGACTTTATGGGTCCAGTCATATTCACTGGTGGGACAATCTGTAACACCTTAAATACAAGACTTTATTGAGTGGTGCACTATGAGACACCGGAGAGGTTGGGATCGGCCTCCAACAATGTAACACAATAATGGGTAACTGTATGGGAAGTCATGTCCTGAGAGAGAAGTCCGGGGGATGCACTGTATGCAGAATCTTACAAACTGATGAATATTACATGTAGCAATTCACCATCATGTGATTTACACCACAGTCTCAGTCCCTGGGGTCTAAACAGTTCATCCAAGTGCAGTCTTACCTGCATCCATTCTCTATTGTGCGGCCATTTGTTTGGCAGTGAATGTCCCAATAATAAAGTTGGCGTCCAGTAATAATAACGATACTCTGTAAATGACATCTGCTCGTAATCCACCCAGCGCTTGCTATCTGCTGCGTTTGCCAATACAAAGCATGAACTTCCCGCAGACGAGGACGTGTTCATTAGGAGCGCGCCGCTCGCCCTCTCATCCGTCTTAGTTATGTTTCCCTGGACAGTGGGATATTATGAAGTGCCGTCTGTTACCTTTTACCCTTGGTCCTTTCCAACGTTCCTCCCTTCTTTATACTTTAGGGTAATTGCTCTCGTAGGGCTTACACAATGGTTGTGCTCGGCCGCAGACGCGCATTAATCTGCAGTCAATCACTTGCGCCAAATGACTCCTGATGGGCGACGCGGTTCAGTCATTTCCCTCAATATATTTTCCACTCCTCATACGAGAAGCGTCTCGGAGATTTTTAGGTTTCACAATATTTGGATCCAAAGAAGAATAATTCCTGAGCTGCACTCAGCGGGACATCACCCACGTGTGACCTCTCCGTAGTCGGTGCTGTGCAGCGGGAGGCAGGACCAATCTGAGGTCACCGCACATAGAGGGGAAGATAGAAGCGAAGCAAATGAGGAGATGATCCAACCGAGACGACCTTCAAGAAACGGTCAGAGGTTAGCTAAACAGACACGGCACATTGAGCTCCACTTCACTCCAGAAAATGGTTCCTGTTAGAAATAATTGTATGTTTCATTTTACTCTGACAACACAGAAGATAAATTGCTCATGTGCAACTGTGTGGAAATATCTAACAATATCCGCCAAGCTACCCGTATTACCAGTATTGATGCGTAGTGGGCCGGCAGGTGGTGGGACGACAGGAAGTCAGAGAGGTGCAGCCTCAGCCAATAGTTGCTGAGCAGGAAGTGACATCAGGGAGGGGGCGAGGTGTAGACCTTGAAAACTTCATCTCAGGGTGTCATGAACTGGGGGTGTGAGGTTACCCCTAGTTGTCAGGGATTTATTATATCCCACCAATTGTCACAAATTTACTACCATTTAGTAGTGGTCGTGGGTCATATAACCACCCACAAATTTGTTTCCACCTTCAGTTTTGGTTTTGGAACTTGCATCTCTCTGGTGCCCTCCTTAGCCTCAGGTCAATCTGGGAACTACACCTAGGATAAGTAGTTGCCAGAATGGCTGCCTTGCCGTGTCCTGGCTATTGGGCACTCTGTGGTGAGGGCGGTATGTATGTTCCCAGACCCAGGGCGGGAGATGCACACATAAAACCTCTGTTCTGTCACTGCCAGAGTCTCCCAAATCCCCAGAACACTTTGATGCCACCAAGCTCCTCGTTCTGATATTAAAATCAATATCGGGTCAGGAGCCAACCCACACGGTAGCGTAATTAGCACGGACTTTGTGACGGTACGTTATAGAGCAAGGAGAAACGAAACTAGTCCATTTATAGCTTTACTCCAAAAAGGATAGGTGTGTTTAAAAAAATATAAAAGATGTTACAAAAAGAGACAAGATACAGATAATTACAAAATAAAATGGATTAAAATAAGAACTTACACTTATGAGTCCATGGCATGCCGTGTGGAGGAGGGGCGCCTTGCCCAAGGGAAAATGGTCTATCAGCACAGCTTCCTAGTTGGCACCCTGGGCAAATGACCCCCCCTTTGTCTGGGCCTCAGAGCTTTATACCTTTGCCAAAAACTAAGGGTCTTACCCCTGGATGACATCACAGGGCGGGCTGAGCTATGGAATGTACTCCCCTTTTCAAAAGTTGCTAAAAACTTCTGCGGGCCAAATCTCGGGCTGTGAGTCTCACAGCGTGATGACAGGAGTGTTATAGTTTTTCTGGCAAAATTAGCTTTCATTTAAGTCTAAACATGCCGTGGCTGTGTGGCACGGTCAGATAGAAATCCATTTCTCAGATTCTGGAGGTCGCACAAACCCCACAACACAGCGGTGAATAGCTTTCCTTATGCAGATTACAAAAATATAGGTCTTTATAGGAGAAAGAGTGAAGGGGAGAAGAGGGGCTTGAGCTTGAGAGGCTCAGTGTTAGACTACACGAACAAACTTGAGGTAGGAGCAACAGGGGGATCTGTATGTGTAACTAGAGCAATAGGAAATACTTCATATTTCCTGACACAGGAACCAGGTTGAAAGAACTTGATGGCCTGGTGTGTCACTGTCCCGCTTCCCCACTTATGACCTGCTGCCCGGTGGCTGTGGCCCAGGACTCTTGTGGAGAGACATCATTGATTTGTCAAAGTATTATATGAACTTGAGCTAATTGTCAAGTCCCTGAATATCCCAAAATGTTGTGTCTTGGTGGCCTGGTTACTGAGGGTCTGTGGGGGTCTTTGTCTCTTTTCCACAGTTTTCATTTCTGGTGAGGCCTTGATTTGGATATTCCTGTGCTGTTCCATCTAAGGTTATGATTGTAAGCTTCTATAATTGTGCTATGTTACCTTTCTTTGTATTCAGTTTTGCATTTAGTCTGCTGCCACCTGCTGTCCTTTTCTGTATAGCAGACTGCAGCTAATTAATTCTAGTACATGCCTCCCACTTCCAGGTCAGTGACTCCTTCTCTTCCTGCCGGTGGCCATTACTAGTTTCTTTTTCACCCGGGAGAGACACGCTTACCAGGCGGTGGAAGGCATCAGTTTTTTGACCACTCACAGTTTTCTAAATTTGCTGAATCATCTTGCTGCATACCTTGCTGCACACATCTTGCTGTACCACCTGGGTCATTGCCCCTGCATTTCTGGAGAAGTACTGCATTACCAATCTTATGCTGCATGTCCAGATTTCCAATAAACAAGTCTGGACTTCACAATATCTGGTGTGTATCATCTCTCCGGATGCATGAACAGCAAACCAGCTACAATGGTCCTGTCTGCTCTGCATCGAGGAAACGGAAGGTAGGAATCTCTCCCAGCCCCACTCAACTACACCTCCATTCGCCTCATGTGGGGACAGAACAGTCAAAAAACTGCCTTGAAGCCCAGCAAAAAATCACCCTTATATCCTAACCTGCCTGTCCGCTCACATACTGCAGCCCTGCTCTGCTAAAAACTCTGCAGCGTCACCCCAGACCGCATTGTGCATAGAGACTGTCTGCATATTATACAACATTGCTGCAGATTGTCGGACTGCAATCCCCACAATTCTCTAAAAACACATTGGGGATCTTGTCAGGACGTCTTAATTAAGCTGCACTGCGATTTCCAGCCACCAATTGAAAAGTTCAGCTTCTTAAAGAGACAATGCACCTTAAATCAAAATGGCCGAAAAAGACCCTGCACAGTCTCCCACTGCTGAAACAGAGCAAATACTACCCGATACTGTCCATTATGAAGAGGGGGAAACAGAGCCTGCTTCAGAAACAGACCAAGACTCACGACCAAAACACTCTGTCAAACCAACCATAAAGGCTGTCAAAAACTATCACAATACGAAGGATGAGCTCAATGACAACCTGGACGACCTATGGGAACGAGTCACCTCCCTCATGTCAAGCATCCAACGCCACAAAAATGATGCAGCGGGTCTACAGGACACTAGAAAACGGCTAGACACGGCCTACGGAGGATACAAGAGACTGTCCGCAAGGTACGTTGCCTTCCTAAAAGACTCTAACATTGATGAAGCCTCATCAGAATTAAGCAAAGTGGATTCCACAGAAAGAGAAAGGGACGCCACCGTGCAAGACACCAAAGATAAAGCGAAGCTCCGTATCGCTTATCTGCAAGAAGCTGGATCTCACAGGTCAGGCTCATCCAGACACTCTGCTCGGTCATACAAATCATCCTGCTCAAGAACTTCAGTCCTCAGCGACAGAATCCTAGAGGCCCCTTTAAACGCAGAGCGATCCAAACTAAGACGCTCCTACACAGAAAGGAAAGCAGAAGCAGAGGCAGAAAGCAAGAAAGCAGAGGCAGAAGTCTAGAAAGCAGAAGCAGAGGCAGAAAGCAAGAAAGCAGAGGCAGAAGTCAAGAAAGCAAAAGCAGAGGCCCAAGCAAAGATCCTTCAAACAGAAGCAGAGGCTCGGGCAAAGATTCTTCAAACAGAAATGGAGGAAAAAAAAAAAATCGCATTAGCTGAAGTAAAAATACTTGAGCAAGCTTTGAAGCAAAACCTCGACCGGATTTGCCTACCACCACTGGAAGAAGAGGACCCAGCCGTCCGTACCAGTGATTACGTCCAGAAACAGATATCTGCAGCACACACCTCCAGCGACGTTCAACCCAACAATGTGGAAACGTCCAAGTCAGCCCAACTTACGGTCCGCAGAGACCCAAGACCAATGCCATAATGTGTCCCCTCAGGTGCAGCAATCAACACAAGATGATCACAATATGCACTTGTGGCGCCCCTGAGGGTTCAGTTGCCACAGAGATACTGCACCTCCTCCTGAGGTGTGGTACCCAACTATCCAGGTAAGGTGGAGACACCTGACCACACTCCAACACCTGCACCCCAAACCACAAAGTAGTGTAGCAAAGCACCTTCGGCGGCTCCCTGCTTGGAGTGTAGCATAGCACCCCTTGGTGGCTCCCTGCTTGGAACACGAAACGTGCTGGGAGGTGGGTGGAGTTTAGTTTGCACAAAAGAGCGGGAAGAGTTGAGTCAGGCAGTCAGTCTTTCATTCAGTCAGTGAGTGAGGATGTAGAAGGACAGAGTGGGAGGAAGAGAGATCCCGAGGATAGGGATGGAAGAAGGAAGTGCTGCAGCAGGCCACAGTGATCTGGGTCTGCTGGCACAGGAAAGAGACAGAGAAAGGATGCTTGATTCTCCATTGGGAAGAAGGATTAGCACAGAACGTGAGGAGAATAAGAGAACAAGGACCAGGGTTAGAGGAGAACTCTTTTCAAGTTCTAAGCGCAAGGCCGGGGTCCGGTCCCCGAGGTTGTACGGATGCTAATGGTCCTGCAGCAGACACCGGAGGAATAGAAGTTTTGACCACTTTATTCCCACACAAGACTTGGGGGCAGAACAGCAACATATTAGTGAGCCGGGACTTAGTAGCAAGGAGTCCCCGAAGCAGGCTACAGCTGTCTGCCGTACAAGTAGAGTTCATAGGAACATCTGACAAGAGGAACTCCAGTGTAACTCAGTACTAGGAGTACTTCACTCAAAGGCGCTATAAGAGGAGACGTTCAGAAAAGGCACATATGTTGGCGGAGTGTTGGAAAGGAGTACTTCATCTTGCCTGGAAGTTGGCTGAGCTCCTGACCCGGAGGACATGGCATGGATGTGGGCCCCTGTACCTGCAGCAGACTGTGAGTAAAGCTTTGGAACTACATGCCCTGGTGTCCTCCACTTATTCCTGCGCCAACCTGTCCAGCACTGCTACATCCCTTGAGCCTGACACTACATCATGTAAGTGTCACTTCACCTACACTGCCCTGGGACTACAGCCCTGCCTGTGGAGGGCTATAACATCACTGCTGCACCACACCATCTGTCCCAGAGGATCTGTCTGCAGCGTCTGCTTACATCTCTATTGCCGAACACCACAGGTGGCGTCATGAATCACTTATAAATTTTCACCACCATAAGCACACTGAAGCAACCCCTTTTGCAATGGAGCCACAGGGTCACGGACCGGGTCACTGCTGCCGTGACAACACCCATTGAGAAGATCAACCAGCCCGGTACCGAGTACCCCACGGCCCTGGTGAGTGAGGGCGCTCCAACTTGGCATCACAAACAGGATGAAGAAGTCTGGTACCACCGGGTTCTGTGTGCCTACGATTTATTGCACTTAAAAGTTTGTGGAAATGTGCAAAAGACCCAATTTCATAGACTGTAAAATTAATGCTAAAAATGGCTGCCAGCGCGGAGAAGAAGGGCGTGACAACATGGGTTGTCCTAAGAAAAGACCGCGAACTGTCCTGGGCCTCCCATGTCTGAACTTCTATGCGACAGCAACATGGCCCACCCCCCAAGGGGTTCGTATACTGGCCTGGTATGGAGGAGTAGGAAGAAGACGCCGCCCCCAGAAGGAGGAGCGGGAGCCAGTGGCGGGAAAAGAGTCGAGACAGGAAGAAGAAGGAGAGGATGCCATGATGGAAGGAGAGAGGAGGCCTGAAGAGCGAGGGGAGGTTAAGCTGAATCTCCCCGGTGCAATGACTGAAGGCTCCGATCTGGCTTTCAGCATGAACTGTCAGCAGCTGGAGGAGGAAATAGCCCAGCTGACTATCCATCTGCGGCTGAGGCAAGAAGCCCTATGGACGCTGAACCTGCAGTGCGCCCAGGAGGGGCCTACACCCGCGGTACCTTCACCACCGGTACCCGTTGCCGCTGCACAAGCTCTACCCCAGGCAGCTCCTCTGGAGCTGGAGGAGGCTGCAATATCATCGGCAGCACCCAACACCATCTCCGCGCTGCACCCGCCGCTGAGCGTTGTCTGCCCAGAGGAGTCATCTGAGGGCCTGTGGCCTGAAGCGGAGAAAGCTGAGCCCCTGCCTGGACCTAGTGCGGCTGCGCAGGTCCCACCGGAGACCCCCGCGGACCCGGAGCCGCCAACTGCTCCACCATTGTCTCCGATCTTGAGTCCGGTTACACCAGTGAACATTGTACGCCGCCGGGAGGCTCCAGGTATGATCGCTAGCCCTCCCAACGGGTTAACCCCCGAGTTTTCATATAGTGAGACCGGCATGCTTGAACTCCAAATGTGACGATTAGATGAGCTATGCTCTCAATTCAGAAGCACTAAGCTTAATGCAATGGGGAAGTGGAAGAAGTCCCTGCTGAAAAGGGTCAGGCTGGAACAAGCGCGTCTCATTCGACATCTTCTGATCTCAGCAGAAGAAGCTGAGCAGCTGAGGGGTGTCACCGTACATCATGGGTTTCCTTTGCCACAAATTCAGGACCCCCGCCTCAACCCTTACAAGCGTCCACAGACACCACTACCACCAGATGTCAGGCCAAAAATCAAGGCAGTAGTGCCTGCAGCAGAAATACCACCTGTAACAGCTGATGTGCAATCTGTACCGGTAGCAATGCCAAGCGCTGCCAGTAGATGCCAATCTCACTCCAGGAGAAAAGGAGTACCTGCAATTTGTAGACAGCCAGCAACAGGATGAAGACACCCAGAGCATCTCCCCTGGAAGCAGCCAAGAAAACCAGCTTCCAGTACCACAGGAGGGAATTCCCAATAAAGAAACATTCCATTAACTTTGTTACCTAGGAGGGTATTTGCACCGTTGCGCCTTCTTTGTTATCATGTTTACTTTGGTTTTACAAGTTTTTGCCTAGTTGCGTTGGCAGCATATTTTTCTTATTGAACTATGGAGATCATGGACAATGAATGATCCGGAACTGTGTTTGTAAATAGTTTGCACCTCCTTAGGTGCCCTTTCTTGGTTTTACATAGGTCTTCTGAAGATAAAGACTACCTCATCGTGGAGCAAGGCTCCATCCTAAGGACACTGCAAGAAATCGCGGCTGGGATCGGTGTCCAGCACTTACAAGAATTATTGTGAAGTATTTTATAATGTGTTTTATGACAGTATTAATAGAGAATAGCTTTTATAAAGAATCTAGTTCATAGGAATGTTTCAATAAAGAGATTTGAATAAAGATGAAGATTTGAAAAATGCAGGTGGCGAACCAGGTATCCACGGTTGTCACTTAGGGTTAATAAAAGAATGTAGAAAATGTGAAAGAAGTGATGAAGAAATGTGTTGGTGATGATGCTTGAAATAGCACTTTAAGTTATGTAGCATAATTTTATAGATATTTGGCAAAAATTATTTTGCAACGTCCAAGAATGTTTATTAGCATTACAAAAATTTTGTATGTTCCTGTATTTGTCAATATTTGGTTTTCTTGCAGCTCGCGGACATGCTGTGTTTAATGGGGGTATGTGGTGCCCCTGAGGGTTCAGTCGCCACAGAGGTACTGCACCTCCTTCTGAGGTGTGGTGCCCCACTATCCAGGTAAGGTGGAGACACCTGACCACACTCCAACACCTGCATCCCACACCACAAAGTAGTGTAGCAAAGCACCTTCGGCGGCTCCCTGCTTGGAGTGTAGCATAGCACCCCTTGGTGGCTCCCTGCTTGGAACACGAAACGTGCTGGGAGGTGGGTGGAGTTTAGTTCGCACAAAAGAGCGGGAAGACTTGAGTCAGTCAGTCTTTTATTCAGTCAGTGAGTGAGGATATAGAAGGACAGAGTGGGAGAAAGAGAGATCCCGAGGAGAGGGAAGGAAGAAGGAAGTGCTGCAGCAGGCCACAGTGATCTGGGTCTACTGGCACAGGAAAGAGACAGAGAATGGAAGCTTGATTCTCCATTGGGAAGAAGGATTAGCACGGAATGTGAGGAGAATAAGAGAACAAGGACCAGGGTTAGAGGAGAACCCTTTTCAAGTTCTAAGTGCAAGGCCGGGGTCCGGTCCCCGAGGTTGTATGGATACTAATGGTCTTGCAGCAGACACCTGCCTGTGGAGGGCTATAACATCATTGCTGCACCACACCATCTGTCCCTGAGGATCTGTCTGCAGCGTCAGCTTACATCTCTATTGCCGAACACCACAGGTGGCGTCACGAATCACTTATAAACTGTCACCAAAATAAGCACACTGAAACAACCCCTTTTGCAATGGAGCCCCAGGGCCACAGACCGGGTCACTGCTGCCATGACAACACCCGTTGAGAAGATCAACCGGCCCGGTACCGAGTACACCATGGTCCTGGCGAGTGAGGGCGCTCCACACTCCAGTCCATCTCCACAGTTCAAGCCGCAGTCATCAAAATCTCCAGAGGTTAAACCACAGCTCAACCCTGCAGCAACATCATTTTACCCGGGAACAATTCACCCTTCCACGCTACACAGCTTATACACCCGAGAGGCAATACAAGCTAACACGGTAACAAGGAGTGAAGGATCGGACATGTCCGAGTTAGCCAGTTTTATGGTGAGCAAAGAGCTAATCAGCACCAGCCTCTCAAAGTTTGACGACTGTGCGGAGAACTACAGAGCCTGGAATGCAACCTTCAAGGCCACCATTGCTGACCTCAACCTATCGACAGAACGGGAGCTCGACCTCATGGTAAAATGGTTGGGTCCTGACTCCACAAACCATGTCAAGAGTCTTCGGACCGTCTACGTGGGGCAAGCTCAAGCAGGTCTCGCTGCTGCCTGGCTGAGTCTCGAAAGAACGTATGGCAGCACTGAAGCCATAGAAAAGTCCATATTTAAAGGTACTGTCACACTTAGCGATGCACCAGTGATCCCGACCAGCGATATGACGCGGTCAGGATCACTGGTGCATCACTAAGTGGTCGCCAGTGAGCTGCCACACAGGCAGATCTCACCAGCGACATCGCAGGGGTCGGGGGTCGCTACTTACCTGTCAGACGAGGCGATCCTGACGTCTGCTCGCCCGCGTCCACGCGTCGCTCGTCTCCACAGCAGGAAGCCCAGCAGGAAGCTGACGGCGAGAAACGGTCCAGGACGTTCTCGCGCGATCAGCGATAACCAGTGGAGGAGCGGTCGGAGGTAAGTATCAGACATAGCGATATCGCTTAGTGTGACAGGGCCTTAAGAGACTGCAGAACATTCGAAGGATCAACCTTAAAGAAGCCCACAAGCTTCTGGACTTAAGCGATCTGCTTATGGAACTGGAATTCGCAAAAGGAGACCCTCATCTGTCAGGATTATGCTACCTGAACACTGCCCATGGGGTGAACCCAATCGTCTCAAAGCTGCAGCAAAGTCTGCAAGAGAAGTGGGCAGTATGCCTTACCAGGTACAAAAGATCACATGATGTCACCTTTCCTCCGTTCGATCAGTTCTGCAAGTTTGTCGATGAACAGGCCCAAATGAGGAATGACCCTAGCCTAGACTTCCTGGAGGCTAACACTGCAGCTCCAGCAACACCGTCATCAAGGTATGAAAGCATCTCACGTAGACGCAAGGACTTGAGGAGCAGTGTAAGTGTCAGAAAGACTAACCTGCCACCACCTGCAGTAACTGCCGATAAACAGTACACTATTCCATCGAGAGATAAGTCTTTCAATCGTGAGTGTCCCATTCACAAAAAACCGCACTCACTGAATAAATGTAGAGGCTTCAGGTCCAAAACCATGCAGGAGCGCAAGAAAATCCTCAGCAAACTTGGGGTATGTTTCAAGCGCTGCGCCTCATTAGAACACATGGCCAAGGACTATAAATCTGCCATTAAGTGTGAAGAGTGTCATAGTGACAAGCACCCATCAGCTTTGCATCCAACCTCAGCCACCAGCGATCAAGCAGTCGCAGTTACCTCTAGTCCGGCTACAAACCATGGAGGGGAGCCACAGAATAACGCCAATTCTACCACGGCTGTCTCCTGCTCAGAGGTATGTGGGGAGAGCCAAAGTGATAAATGCTGTGCCAGGATATGCCTAATCAGAGTTTATCCAGAAGGGCAACCAGAGAAGGCAGTAAAAATGTATGTCATCATTGACGATCAGAGCAATCGATCCCTGGCTGGACGTAAGTCCTTTGAAGCCTTTGGAATCAAGGGACCAGCAACGCCCTATACTCTGAATACTTGCTCAGGCCGCATAGAGACTAGCGGCAGGAGGGCACAAGGTTTCATTGCTTCCCCTGTCAGCGGAGGCGTAGAAATACCCCTACCTACGCTAATCGAATGCGATCAAATATCCGACCAAAGGAATGAGCTTCCTACCCCAGAAACTGCGTTCCACCAACCACACCTAAGGCACCTAGTCAGCATTATCCCACCTATGGACTCAGATGCTGATATCCTACATCTGCTTGGCAGAGACAATTTAAGGATACATAAGGTCCGCCAACAGTGCAATGGTCCTGACTACGCCCCCTACGCACAGAGACTCGACTTGGGGTGGGTAATCATAGGAAATGTGTGCTTGGACCGAACAAGAGTCGATTCCATTAAGACCTAAGTACGCAGAGACGGACGAGCTACTTTCTGCAAACCATGCCCTCATCACTATGAGGTGAAAGAGAAGCCTCCAGATCCCGTACAGCTGCCTGATGTCATTCCTTCTCCCTATGCAGACGACTTGGGAAGATCGGTGTTTCATACAACTAAGGATGACAACAATGTAGCCCCGTCAATGGAAGACAAGGAATTTGTCAGGATAATGGACAATGAGTTCCTTAAGGACGAGACCAATCACTTTGTTTTTCCCCTACCCTTCCGAGCTACCAGGGTAAGACTCCCGAACTATTGTGAACAAGCCTTGTCCAGATTCAACTCTCTCCAGCGCACACTTAGCAACAAACCGGAGATGAAAGACCACATTGTCACCTTCATGAGCAAGAATAACCATGCGGATCCTGCCCCTCCCTTAAAGGAAAACGAGGAGTGCTGGTACCTATCCTCATTCGGAGTATATCACCCACGGAAACCTAAGCAAATGAGTTGTCTTTGATTCAAGCGCCAAACATCAAGGTGTATCTCTCAACGATGTCCTCCTCATGGGTCCTAACCTTACAAACAACCTAGTAGGAGTGTTGATGAGGTTCCGGAAAGAGCCCATTGCCATCACTAAAGTTGAGCGACTTTTGGTTTTTTAGGGTCGCGTTTCGTTTCGTGAAACCCGACTTTTCCAAAAGTCGGGTCGAGCAAGATCGTCCGATTATAGGGAAAAGTCGGGGTCGTCCCGAAACACGAAACCCAATGTAAGTCAATGGGGAATAAAAGTCGGCAGTGAGAGGAGGACAGGAAACACACCTACAGTGCCCATTTGAATGCCAAAAGCATCAATTCTTCTTACTTAAGCTTGTCAACCTTAATTAACTTCATAATACAAGTTACGCACTGAAAAATGGGGGTTATTTGGCTAAAGTTGTGGGGGGGGGAGGGCTGGCTCCAGGTTTTCATGTGCCCTGGGCGCCCCTTTAACACATACCACAACTCATCATGCTCCGATACAGCAGAGAAATAGCGGTATAGTACAATGAAAAATACTTCACTTTTTACATCTCATGACGAAGCCCATCTATTTCTCCATACAGAATCATTGGTCCCATATAATAATAATAATAATCTTTATTTATATAGCGCCAACATATTCCGCAGCGCTTTACAGTTTAACAGTTTCAAAACACAAGTCATAAGTAACAACGCTAACAATACAATAATTAAAGCAAAATAAGACGAAATAAGACGACCCTGCTCGTGAGAGCGTACAATCTACAATGAGGTGGGGGAGATACAGAGCACAGGTGTGTATTTACAATGGTGTATTTACAATGAAGGTCCAGCCATCTTGCAGGAGTGAAGGATGGATGGAGATAGTGAATGGGCTACGCACGCACACTTACACAGAGAATGACTTTGATTAGTGAATGTGATAGGCCGCTCTGAACAGGTGTGTTTTGAGGGAGCGCCTAAAACTATGCAAATTGTGGATAGTCCTGATTTCTTGGGGTAGAGCATTCCAGAGGATAGGAGCAGCACGGGAGAAGTCTTGGAGTCGGGAGTGGGAGGTACGGATTAGTGCAGAGGTTAGTCGAAAGTCGTTTGCAGAGCGCAGCGATCGGCTAGGCCGATAGACAGAAATGAGAGAAGAGATGTAAGGGGGTGCCGCACTGTGGAGAGCTTTGTGGGTGAGAACAAGTACTTTGAATTGGATCCTATAATGAATGGGCAGCCAATGTAAGGACTGGCGAAGAGCGGACGCGTCCGAGTACCGATTACCCAGATGGACGATCCTGGCTGCTGCATTGAGTATGGACTGGAGAGGGGATAGTCGAGTGACGGGGAGGCCAATTAATAGAGCGTTGCAGTAATCCAGGCGAGAGTGGATCAATGCAACAGTGAGGGTTTTTGTTGTTTCCATAGTGAGAAAAGGGCGGATTCTAGAGATGTTCTTTAGGTGTAAGCGGCAAGAGCGGGCAAGGGATTGTATATGGGATGTAAAGGAGAGATTGGTGTCAAACATAACACCCAGACAGCGCACCTGCTGCCGGGGTGTTATTGTGGTACCACCCACGGAGAAGGAAATGTCAGATTTAGGGAGGTTAGTAGACGGCGGGAGCAGAAGAAGTTCAGTTTTGGAGAGGTTGAGTTTCAGATAGAGAGCGGACATGATATTGGAGACTGTGGACAGACAGTCACTGGCGTTCTGTAGTACAGCGGGGGTAAGGTCGGGGGAAGACGTGTATAGTTGTGTGTCATCAGCATAAAGATGGTACTGAAAGCCAAATCTGCTGATGGTCTGTCCAATTGGGGCCGTGTAGAGAGAGAAAAGAAGGGGGCCAAGGACTGAGCCCTGAGGTACCCCGACAGCAAGAGGAAGAGGAGATGACGTGGAGCCAGAGAACAAAACACTGAAGGAGCGGTCAGAGAGATAGGAAGAGAACCAGGAGAGTGTAGTGTCCTTAATGCCTAGTGACTGGAGCCTAGAGAGTAGGAGATGGTGGTCAACAGTATCGAAAGCTGCAGATAGGTCAAGAAGAATGAGCAGAGAGTGGTCACCGTTACGTTTTGCTGTCAGAATGTCATTGGTCACTTTGATGAGTGCAGTTTCAGTCGAATGTAGGGGGCGGAAGCCGGACTGTGAAGGGTCTAGAAGGGAGTGAATGGAGAGGTAACGGGTAAGGCGGGAGTAAACTAGGCGTTCCAATAGTTTAGAGATGAAGGGGAGATTGGAGACTGGTCTGTAGTTGTTTGTGCAGGATGGGTCGAGAGCAGGTTTCTTTAGTAATGGAGTAACGATGGCGTGTTTGGAGGAGGATGGGAAAACGCCCGAGGAGAGGGAGAGATTAAAGATTGTAGTTAGGTGGGTTGTGACGACTGGAGAGAGAGACTGGAGGAGATGTGAGGGAATGGGGTCGGTAGTGCATGTAGTCGGACGAGAAGAAGAGAGGAGTCTGGAGACTTCTTCTTCTGTGATGGGATCAAATGTGGAGAGTGAGCCAGGGGAGATGTAGGAAGGGATGGGAGTCACAGCACTTGGTGGTTGGGAGCAGATTTCTTGACGGATATTATCTATTTTTTCTGTAAAGTGGGAGGCCAGGTCATCAGCACAAATGTCTGTGATAGGGGCTTGTGCTTTTGGCCTGAGGAGGGAGTGAAAAGTGTCAAAAAGTTTCTTGGGGTTGTTGGCTAGTGAGGAGATCAGGGTGGTGAAGTAGGTCTGTTTGACAAGGTGAAGGGCAGCGTTATAGGTTCTTAACATAAATTTGAAGTGGATGAAGTCTTCTGGTGTGCGGGTTTTTCTCCATAGGCGTTCAGCACTCCTGGAGCATCGCTGGAGAAGTTGAGTTTGCGATGTGAGCCAGGGCTCTTTTACTCTGTGTTTGGAGGTTCTGAGGGTGAGGGGAGCTACTTGGCCAAGGGTGCTTCTAAGAGTGTCATTGTAGTGATGAACAGCCAGATTAGGACAGGAAAGAGAGGAGATTGGGGACAGAGATGAGTGTAGGGAATCTGAAAGTGTCTGAGGGTTAATAGCTTGTAGATTTCTGACTGTGTGGTAGGTAGGAATGAGCTGGGGTGGGCGAGGATTTGTGAGCGTGAAGGAGAGAATGTTGTGGTCAGAGAGTGGAAGCGGTGAGTTGTTTAGGTGGGAGATTGAACAGAGCCGGCAGAAGACCAGATCAAGGGTGTTACCGTCCTTATGTGTCTCAGAGGTTGAAAGCTGTGAGAGGCCTAGAGAGGTGGTTAGTGATAGAAGCTGGGATGCAGATGTGGAATTAGGGCTGTTAATGGGGATGTTGAAGTCTCCCAGGATGAGGGTTGGTAGTTCTGAGGACATGAAGTGTGGCAGCCAGGCTGAAAAGTGGTCAAGGAAGAGGGTGGGTGAGCCTGGGGGCCGGTATATGACCGCTACCCTGAGGGAGAGGGGACGGGACGGAAGAGCCTGATGGTGTGGACCTCAAAAGAAGGGAATAAGAGTGATGGGACTGGGGGGATGACCTGGAAAGTGCATTGTGGGGACAGGAGTATGCCAACTCCACCACCAGGTCTGTTTGTGGGTCTCGGGGAGTGAGAGAATTGTAAGCCACCATAGGAAATGGCAGCAGGAGAGACAGTGTCAGAATCCTGAATCCAGGTTTCAGTGAGGGCCAACAGATTAAGAGAGTTGTTCAGAAAGTAGTTGTGTAGGAAAGGAAGCTTGTTACAAGCAGACCGTGGATTCCAGAGGGCACAATTAAAAGATTGAGATGAGGGAGTGCAAGTAATGTTAATCAGATTATTGTGGTTTCGATATGAGGTAGGGTAGGGGTCGAGGTTGGGGGATGGTGGACCAGGGTTGGGGGAGATGTCCCCTGAAATCAGTAGGAGAAGGAAGATAAAGAGCCAATAGTTGTTGGAATTGTAAGTAGTTTTTTTCTGCGATGTGTTTGGGCAAGATGGGCTGAGGTTTCTCAGGAAGGTGAGGAGTGTGTGGGAGCTGTACATGGGAGAGGGAAGTATAGAGGGGCTGATGTGTATGAGTCGTGATGGAGGGGGGATAGGGTGATGAATGTGGATGGCAAGGGAACACAGGAGGATAAAAGCACATGGTTAAAGGGGAAGGCAAGGTGTGGGTTACCTGACTCCTGCCCTGACTAACTGCCATGTATAACTGCCGTTTTGCTGGATGCTTATCTTCTGTGATGCTTTGCTTATGGGATGCTTGCGTGCTGTACCTCACACTGCGTGCTTCCCCTTAGCAACTACTACACATATAGGCCACACTACAGGGTCAGGAGAGAGGGATTGTGGGAGATGGTTGGGTATAATTTGGCAGCTGGGGCCAGCACACCAGGGGATGGTTAGATGATCAAAGGCACTAGACCAAGATGTGGCAAAATGCTATAGCACCTTCCACCTGATAAGATCTAGAAAGGCCCCAGTCACAGATCTAAAGCAGTAAGTATTACATACAGTGCAACAAATGAATTATACCAAAGCTTTAGCAAGCACATTTAAATATGCAGCAAAATGGTCAAGCAGCAGAAGTATGGAGTTGTACCATTTGGATATATTACAGCAGAGAAATAGAGGCAGCAGAGGTGGGAAGTTGTATCATTCAGGCTGCTTGCTGGCAGTGAATGGAGTAAATACATGCAGGGTGGCTCAGTTGATTACCTGTGATAATGTTTGAAACAGTATATGATGAGCTCCACATAATGCTACAGTATATGTTGGTCCCCATGGATGAAGCTCCACTGTCTTATGGGCCCAAATAATGCTCCAAACATAATGGGCCCCATTTCTAATGCTCTAGTGTATAATGGGCCCTGTAAATGCTGCTCCAGTGTCTGATGTCCACCTTTGGAATGTTCCAGTGTATGGTGGGCCCCATCTATCATTCTCCAGAGTATAGTGCTCCCCAAAAATTGCTGTCCCTACATTGAAAACAATCAAATAAGTCTCCTCGCTAGGGAATCCCTGTACTTGTCTGGACTCCTCGTCGTCCCCATCCTCCATCTCACTGCACAGTATTTCAACTTTGCAAGTGCTGTGATCCTGAGCAAGCAGGGGGGGGCCCACTCGTTGGCGACGGCACTGGCACAGGGCCCCTCATAGTACGGTGGTGTGTCTGATGGCGGGTGGGCCGAACCTGCACTTTCATCTGCAGCTTCCTCTTTGTCACTGTGTAAGATGGAACTGTATATGGGAAGGGTAACCTGAGTTTCATCAGGGTCAGATTCAGGCCGTGTAGCGTGCGAGGGGAATGTAGTGGTCTGGGTCAATGTACCAGCAGATTCATCGAGCAGTGGCTGGGCATTAGTGCACTTGTGTCGACCCCAGGAGTACGGTCACCACAGTGGCATTACCTTCCTCCTAGGGAGTGTGATGTCATGCTTGGGAGCAACGAACGATCTCTCTAGCAGGTTAACTGATTGGGCGGCGTTAGTCCCACGAGTCATGACTCTCCAAACAGCGTTCATGAAGGCAAAGTGTTTGTTTTACGTGGGCAGTATGGTTGCAAAGCTGAACCTTAAAGGAATGTCCAGAAGGGCACCACCAGGAGTGGAGCCTACGGTTAAATTCGACTCCACCTGGGAAACCTCAAACATGCCAGCTACAGAACAGATGCACACATTGCATGCTTAATTCCGTTAACGAACGAGACTCCGTCATGCCCCGCGGTCCGAGTCTGGCTTACTAGAGGGAAACACGAGAGGCTCTGGCACATGAGATTGGCCAATAACTGGTGTGTCATGCCCTTACATGTCCGTGGCTGCATGTGCGCTACACTGAAAAGGCCAGCGTTTGTCGCTTACAGGTGCAGATAACCCGCTGAACAACGTTAGTGATGGGGATCACTGATTACAATTATTACCCGCGAACAATGATTTCCCAGTAAGTGCAGGTCAACCGCAGTTCCGGAATTAGGCCTAACCGTCATTCCTGAAAAAATGAAAAACTTACGTGTGAAAACCACAGGTGCTGTAGCTTGCTTAACAGCTCGCCAGCCGTTCTCACGCCCAGTATGGATTACATGTGATTGCACAAAGGTAAGAAAGGGTACCGTATCCCCGGATAACATGTATGGATAGCGTACACATTCAAAATATATGTCTATACATCAGGAGGCAGGCTCAAACGGTGTCAGGCACAGTATGGATTTAACGGCCCAGACTACACAGCGGAGGAGCAGGGAGAGGTAAAGATTGCAAATGCTGGGGCCCTGCCCAAGCAAGGGGGGCCCACTCGTGGGCGTCGGTACTGGCACTGGGCCCCTAATGGTACGGCAGTGTGTCTGACGGCGGGTGTGCACCACCACCGTCAGAGACACTTGATTGCACTATGAGGGACCCTGTGCCAGTGCCCGCGCCCAAGAGTCGGCCTACCCACCTGTCCAGGGCAACGG
Source organism: Dendrobates tinctorius (assembly GCF_039654945.1). NCBI lineage: Eukaryota > Metazoa > Chordata > Amphibia > Anura > Dendrobatidae > Dendrobates > Dendrobates tinctorius. Next base: position 2,751,943 of record NW_027361978.1, read on the forward strand.
CACTCGCACGGTGTTGTGCGCTAGGTGGTGACCCCGGCCATGGGGGGGGAGGCAGCACAGTTAGGGAGTTTTAGAAAGTGGCATATGTTGATGTTGGACATTCAGCTGATGCAAAAGGTGAAATAGGTCAAATCCCAGGAAGAGGTGGACCAAAGCAAGCCATTTTTCTGTCACCCTATGTGTCATCAGGGGAAGGTGGGACAAAATCCTTGGAAACCCATGCGTGGTTCATTTTAATGAAGGTTAGATCATCCACATTTTGGGTTGACAGACGGGTCCTTTTTTCTGTCAGGATTGATCCAGCTGCACTGAAGACTCTTTCCGATAGCACACTTGCAGCTGGGCAAGCGAGCTCCTGTAAGGCATATTGTGCCAATTCAGGCCAGGTGTCCAGTTTAGCGGCCCAATAGTCAAAGGGGAATGACCTGTGTGGGAGAACATCGATATGGGAGGAAAAGTAGTTTGTAACCATAGTTGACAACTGCTGTCTCCTGTCACTTTCCATCGGTGCAGTATTACCAGTTGTGTGAGCGGGACTTGAAAAATCAGTCCACAACATGGTCATGAAACCCCTGTCTCCAACGCCACTTCTGCTGTGTGCACCACGAACACCTCTGCCAAGCTGCCCCACGGCCCGTACGGCTCGTGTGAGAACCATCACCGCTGCTGTGTGCTGGGAATGCCTCAAGCAACCGATTTACCAGAGTTGCTTGTTTATTAGCCAATATTAGGTCAAGGTTCTCCTGTGGCATGATGTTTTGTAATTTGCCTTTATAGCGTGGATCCAGGATGCTGGCCAACCAGTAGTCATCATCGTTCATCATTTTGGCAATGCGGGGGTCCCTTTTTAGGATCAGCAAGGCATAATCTGACATGTGGGCCAATGTTCCCGGTGTCAATGATGCACTGCGAGGGCTGGGTGGAGGAGCACTTTCTGGCAAATCCACATCCCTCCAGTCACGCACAAACCCTGTACCAGACCTTGCCATGCCAACATTTTCACTTGCCCCACGAGATGCATCCTCCTCCCCTAAGTAATCATCCCCATCATCCTCCTCCTCCTCTTCTTCCTCCACCTCGTCCAGGAGAGGTCCCTGAGCAGACAATGGCTGAATGTTATCAAGGATTCCCTCCTCCTCTTCCTCCTCATCAACATTGGCTGCAGAAGCCTGCTCCTTAAGGTGCGTCAAAGTTTGCATGAGCAGACGCATAAGTGGGATGCTCATGCTTAGGATGGTGTCGTCTGCGCTTACCAGCCGTGTGCATTCCTCAAAACACTGAAGGACTTTACAGAGGTCTTTCAGCTTCGACCATTGCACACCTGTCAACTCCATGTCTGCTCTCAAAGTGCCTGGCCGTGTATCCTCCCACAAATGCATTTGGCCTGCCTCTGCTCGCACAGCCGCTCCACCATGTGCAGGGTGGAGTTCCACCTTGTTGCAATGTCGATAATGAGGCGGTGGTTGGGAAGGTGGAGCAATCGCTGCAGCTTCTGCATACGAACGGAGTGTACAGGCGACCGGCGGATGTGCGCGCACAGTCTTCGCACCTTCTGAAGCAGGGCTGTTAACTCCGGATAATTTTTGAGGAAGCACTGCACCACCAGGTTCAAGGTGTGAGCCAAGCAAGGTATGTGGCTGAGTTTTGAAAGGGCTATGGCTGCTACAAAATTACGGCCGTTATCACTAACTACCTTGCCTGCCTCAAGATGTACACTGCCCAGCCATGACTCAGTTTGTCGCTTCAAGTACTCGGCCAGCACTTCGGCGGTGTGTCTGTCGCCCAAACACATCATCTGCAACACAGTCTGCTGACGCTTTCCACTAGCTGCTCGATAGGGGGACACCTCGTGTGCAACAGTGGCAGCTGCAAATGGAGTGCTCGTACGACTGCGCTCTGTGGACGAGCTTTCGCTTCTGGAGGAGGAGGAGGAGGAGGAGGAGGGTCGAACGCCTACAGCCAACTGTTTCCTATACCGTGGGCTAGGCAGCACTGTCCCACCACCGCTGTCCCCTGTGGACCCTGCATCCACCACATTAACCCAGTGCGCAGTGATGGACACGTAACGGCCCTGGCCATGCCGACTGGACCATGCATCAGTTGTGAGGTGCACCTTTCCGCTCACTGACTGCTTGAGTGCATGGACAATGCGGTCTTTCACATGATGATGGAGGGCTGGGATGGCTTTGCAAGAGAAGAAGTGGCGACTGGGTAGGTCATAGCGTGGTACTGCATAGGCCATGAGTTCGCGGAAAGCTGCACTTTCCACCAACCGAAAGGGCATCATCTCAAACGAGATTAGTTTGGCAATGTGGGCGTTCAAACCCAGTGTACGCGGATGAGAGACTGAGTACTTTCTTGACCTACTCATAGTGTCTGGGAGGGTGAGCTGGACTTGAGAGCTGCATATGGTGGAAGTAGCGGTGGACAGGGCAGACAGAGAGGGTTGATGATGGTGATGGAGTTGGTGTTCTTTCTGATGGCCTAGAATCAGTCTTTCGTTGATATAACAGTGGGATTCCCTGACTGCTGTGGCCTTGCAACGACACCTCAACATTTGCTGCTGTGCTAACCGGTGGGCTTACAGTGGGGGAAACAATGTAGCGTTGCTGACTACCTTCGTTGTGATCAGTTGCACATGTGGCACTTGAGGTTTGGTGTTGTGTCCACGCTTGCAAGTGCATGGTGTTTAAATGTCTAAGCATGCAACTGGTATTCAAATTTTTCAGATTTTTCCCTCGGCTAAAGGTCTTTGCGCACTTCTTACAGATAACCTTGGCCTGATCATGAGGATTTTGTTCAAAAAAGTGCCACACTGCACTCTTCCTACTTTGGCAGACATTTTGCGGCCTAGCACGCTGTGATGTTTTGACCGTCTGAACAAGCTGTCCAGCAACTCTTTTGATTTTTGGAACCTGTCTTTGGAGTGCTCCGGGCCTGCCAGATAACAGCTGTTGCGATGTCGATGTCTGCTGTGAATGCTTCTCATCTGAGCTATTGTAAGCAGCACCCTCTTCCCCCAATGGATGCCAATCTGGGTCTACAACTGGGTCATCCATCACCTCCTCTTCAATGTCATGTGCACCTTCCTCTGTGTCACCGTGTATGGTGGTATAGTGTGCGGGAAGGGGCACCTGAGTCTCATCAGGGTCAGAATCTGGCTCTGTACACTGCGAGGACAATGTAGTGCTCTGAGTGAACGTACCAGCAGAATCATCCATCAGCGGCTGTGCATCAGTGCACTCCATGTCAGATTCATCTTGGCCTGGGTAATTCACCATTTCACTTGATAATCCAGGCATGGTATGTGAAAACAGCTCCATGGAGTAATCAGTAGTATGGCCTGCGTCATCCTTCAATCTTGGTTGGGGTGAAGGACACAAGGAAAGGTGTGGTTCATGAACATGAGCCTCCAATGACGACTCAGTGCTTTTACTTTTTACAACTGAAGAAGAGGAGGCGATAGAGCTGGAGGCTGAGTCAGCAATGTAAGGCAAAACTTTTTCCTGATGCTCTGGCTTTAAAAGCGGTTTGCCAACTCCTAGAAAACTAAGCCTTCGAAGCCTTATGGAGCCAGACGATGACGCAGGCTCAACACCTCCTGCATTCAGTCCTATTTTGCTCTTGCCACTACCATCAGATCCACCACCAACACCATCATTACCAGCTGCCAACCCCCACCCAATTCCACGGCCTCTTCCACCAGCCTTCCTCATTTTTGGTAGAAATGTAGATAAAATCCAACAAACTATATAGTAATGCAAAACAAGGTGTCTATAGGACAGGGGAGATTTTGAATTTCTGCTCACACTAGTGGACACTGGACACTTTTGGATTGTGTGAGGCCCACTGAATATCTGAGCGCTATGTCACAGGCTCGATGGCACAGCTGTGACCAAAGTGACTAGAGGATAAGTGAGATTTTGAATTTCTGCATACACTGGACACTTTTGGATTGTGTGAGGCCCACTGAATATCTGAGCGCTATGTCACAGGTTCGATGGCACAGCTGTGACCAAAGTGACTAGAGGATAAGGGAGATTTTGAATTTCTGCAGACACTTGTGGACACTTTTGGATTGTGTGAGGCCCACTGAATATCACAGCGCTATGTCACAGGCAGAAATTGGCTAGTGTATCACAAACTACAAGGTGTATGTAGAATTGGGCAGAATAGGAATCTCCCTAGAGTGCAGGTCTGTAAGAACGGAACATGTCCTCAACTTATTCTCACAGAGTGACACACAGATAGCTTCACTGTGGCTGTGATAACAGCCGTTACACGGTATTGTGTGAGGAGCGTACACCGCTGTATGGTGTGAAAAAATGCATGCTCAGTACCTCAGAAGGACAAAAAAAAAAAAAAAAAAAAAAAAAAAATTGGGATTGCTTTTAAAAAAAGCAGTTTGCAGAGCAGTGGGTAAACAGCAATGCAGCTGTCAGGAAGCCTTAGAAGGCAGCCCAACAACCAACACCACTGATACACCACAATATAGCCTCCCCTTGCACTGCACACACACAGTGACTGGTGTGTTGCACAGGCCAAATCGCTAGCAGCAGAAGCAGTTTTTTTTTTCTTCTTCCCTGCCTAACGCTCTCCCTACAGAATCAGCAGCAACCTCTCCCTATGCTAAGATCGGCAGAAGTAAGATGGCGGTCGGCGTGCACGCCCTTTTATACCCCCTGTGACGCCCACCAAAGCAAGCCAATCACTTGCATGCCCTTCTGAAAGATGGTGGTGACCCGTGCCTATGTCATCACGTTGCCCACAGTGTCCGTGGATCCTGACTGGCTGAAAAAGAGCGCAAAACAAACTTTTGAAACACGACTTTGGCACGCAAGTCGCCGACCTCGTGGCCGACCTCATCCTAGGGTCGGGTTTCGTTTCATGAAACCCGACTTTGCCAAAAGTCGGCGCCTTTTGAAATTTTTCGACCCGTTTCGCTCAACTCTAGCCATCACCGCCGACATTGAACAGATGTTCCACTGTTTCATAGTCAGAGAGGACCATAGGAATTTCTTCAGGTTCCTGTGGTACAAGGACAATGACCCCAGCAAAGAGATGGTGGAGTATCGCATTAGGGTGCACGTGTTCGGGAACAGCCCATCCCCTGCAGTGGCAACCTATGGCCTGCGGAGAATCGCACAAGAAGGAGAGACCGAATATGGAACAGACGCCAGAGATTTTGTAGAGAAAAACTTCTATGTAGATGATGGACTAAAATCTCTACCCACAGAAGAAGCGGCTATCGATCTACTCAAGAGGACACAAGGTATGCTGTACCAAGCTAAGCTTAGATTGCACTAAATTGCTTCAAACAGCCTGGCTGTCATGAGAGCCTTTGATTCAAGTGACCACGCACCAGGATTCAAGGACATAGACCTGGGACCAGACTGTCCGCCTGTGCAGAGAAGCTTAAGGGCCCGTTACACATTGCGATATCGCTAGCAATATCGCTGTAATGTCACTGACTTTGTGACGTAGCAGCGATATCGCTACTATAATACTTATGTATGGTATAAGGACTTCAATGGCGTAGGGCAATGACGGCAGAGACACTTAGTGAAGCAAGTGATTTATATATATTTGTGCACAAAAAACGTGGAAATACGTAACGGGTTCAGAGCACAGACATACAGCAGCACATAGCAAAAGGTTCAGCAAGGATGGTGAGTTATTAAGAGTCACTGAGTACGGAATATAACTGGGTATTGCAGGCAAAGTCCAGAGTATAACAAATGTCCAGCAGGATAATGTTCAGCGGGCACCGGGTAACAGCTACTAACCAGTATAGAAAACAGAAGTCCAGTTGTAGCGAGCCTCTGGTATGATCAGTCCGGTGGAGATCCAGTAAGGGGACCTTCAGTGGGCACAAACACTAACCGGGTACGGTAGCCAGAAGTCCAGCGGTATCCAGGGGTCCAGAGAGGTGAAGTTTCAAGCAGGAAGCAGGGTTGTTCCAGAGTCACAAGATCTGGGAGAGTGGCAGGGCAGGAGCACACCAGGAATCAATATACTCAAGCGATTTGCTTGTGCTTAGGGGCGGGTTTTTATGCAGCTGGGGAGGAAGTGATGTAAACGAAAACTCCATCTTAACTAAGGGCAGCTAAGAGGAAGTGATGCGACAGGACCGAAAACTCCATCTTAACCAAGGGCAAAGTTCATTCAAAACAGACCGGAAAGTCCTAGGATCCTGACAGTACATCCCCCCAAAAAAACGGCCTCAGGACGGAATAGGACCGGGCTTGTCCGGGTACCTCCGATGGAACTGAGCAATCTTCCTAGATGCGTTGATGTTGTCAACGGGTTCCCAGGAGTCATCCTCGGGTGAATAGCCTTGCCAGCGAACCAGGTATTGCAGCCGTCGCCGATGGAGACGGGAGTCGAGAATGGCCTCAACGACGAATTCTTCTTGGCCATCTACCATCACCTGGGGAGGAGGTGGTACAACACGTCCCTGAAAGGTGTTAGGAGTTACCGGTTTGAGCAGAGAAACATGAAAGACCGGGTGTACCTTCATAGTCCGTGGTAACTTCAGCCGACAGGCCACGGAGTTCACAATCCCGGAGATCCTGAATGGGCCGATGTATTTTTGCCCCAGCTTCTGTGAAGGGACACCAAGCTTCAGGTTTTTGGTGGACAACCAGAGTCCCCTACCTGGTACGAGGGTGCCGGTCGCCTGTGAGCGTCTGCCGAGTCCTTGTAACGTCGCTGAGCAGTTGCCAAGGTGTCTTTCAGGACCTCCTGAACTCGTTGCAACTCCGTCACCCTGTCTCCAACCGCGGGTACAGGGACTGAGACCTAGGCAGAATACTTGGATGGTAACCCAGGTTTGCAAAAAAGGGTGTTACCTTCGTGGAACTACTCTGGGTGTTGTTGTAGGAGAATTCTGCCAGAGGAAGGAGCTTCACCCAATCGTCCTGTAGATGGCTCACGTAACATCTCAGGTATTGTTCCAGGATCTGGTTGGTCCGTTCCGTCTGTCCATTTGTCTGGGGATGGTAGGCAGAAGACAGACACACATTAATTTTGAGTGCAGAACAAAACCCCTTCCAGAACCTAGAGGTGAATTGAACACCTCGGTCAGAGATGATCTGATCCGGGACCCCGTGTAAACGAAATACGTTCCGTACTACCAGATCAACAGTCTCTGCGGCCGAGGGGAGGCCAGTACAGGGGATGAAATGGGCGGCTTTGGTCAACCGGTCTACCACTACAAGGATAGTAGTGCTGCCACTTGATGGAGGCAGATCCACAATAAAATCCATTGAGATGGACCCCCAGAGGCGAGATGGCACGGGTAAAGGCTGGAGGAGGCCTGTAGGAGCCATACGAGGGACCTTGCACCGGGCACAGATCACACATGATGTGACGTAGTCTCTCACGTCCTTCATACAGGTAGGCCACCAGAAGAACCGGGTCAAGAATTCCTGAGTTTTTTGTACCCCCCTATGTCCTGCCACCGTGGAGTCATGAACCAATTTAAGGACTCGAAATCTTACAGCCTCCGGGACATACAGGCGACGTTCTCGTAACCACACACCATTCCGAAGAACAAGTGCCACGTCGCTCGGGGGGACAGCAAGGAATACATCACCATCATAGGCCTGCTTGATGTCCTTCCATAAGTCCTGGATCACTCCGATGAAGCTGGAATCAGACAACACGGTTTGAGATGATGATGAAGGCACAGGGTCCGAGGTGTGGAGACGGGATAAGGCATCAGCCTTTCCGTTGCGAGAACCTGGTCGATATGTGACAACAAAATTAAATTGATTAAGAAAAAGGCTCCACCTGGCTTGCCCTGGGGGACAGACATCTGGCAGATTTCAGAAATTCCAGGTTGTGGTGATCTGTGAGTACCACCACTTGTTGTGCCGCTCCCTGTAAGTGGTGCCGCCATTCTTTGAATGCAGACACGATCGCTAGCAACTCCTTGTCTGCAACATCATAATTCCTCTCCACAGGGGACAACCGTCAAGAAAAGAAAGCACATGGGTGCAGTAAAGCTTTGTCCCCAGTTCTCTGGGACAGAACTGCTCCCAGAGCATAATCAGAGGCATCGACTTCTACAAGGAAAGGAAGTGAGGGGTCTGGGTGAATCAGAATTGGTGCTGATGTAAAACAAACCTTGAGATGGTCAAAAGCTTCCTGAGCCTGGATGGACCACACAAACCTCTGACCCTTCTTGGTTAATGCGGTAATAGGGCGGACAATTTCTGAGAAATTACGGATGAAACGCCTGTAGAAGTTGGCAAATCCGACGAATCGTTGCACCTCTTTGATGGTACCCGGTACCGGCCATTCCAGTATTGCTTTTATCTTACTGGTTTCCATATTTAGACCCTGTGGAGAAATGACATACCCTAGAAATTGAATATTAGTACAATGAAATTCACATTTCTCAAGCTTGATGTACAGGCGGTTATCACGTAGGCGAGCAAGGACCGTCTTGACATGCTCTTGATGTTCCTGTAAAGAATTAGAATAAATTAAAATATCGTCCAGGTAGATGACCATGAACTGGTCCATAATGTCCCTGAATATATCGTTCACCAAGTGTTGGAATGTTGCGGGGGCGTTGCAAAGGCCGAAGGGCATGACTAAATACTCAAAGTGTCCGTATCTACACCTGAATGCTGTCTTCCATTCGTCCCCTGGACGGATACGGAGCAGGTTATACGCCCCTCGGAGATCTAACTTGGTGAAAATTGTAGCCTGTTGGACCCTTTCTAATAATTCGGGGATCAGGGGCAATGGGTACCGGTTCCGGATGGTGATCTTGTTGAGCTCCCGGTAATCGATGCAAGGGCGCAGAGTTCCTTCCTTCTTCTTTACAAAGAAGATGGGTGCCCCTGCGGGTGAGGTAGAGGGACGAATGAAACCCTTGGCAAGATTCTCATCAATATATTCTTTTAGGGCGTGTAATTCAGGGGCCACCAACGGGTACACATGTCCAAACGGTATCTCCGCTCCGGGTAATAAGTCTATAGGACAATCGTAAGGTCTATGTGGGGGGAGCTGAACAGCATTCTGTTTATTGCAGATGTCAAGAAAGTCATGATAGACCGGGGGCAGAACGGGTATCTGTACATTGTCCTCCATAGCATGCGTTGTTGGAGCCGGTTCAGTTGGTTTTACGACAGGAGCAGTCTGGGATGGGAAGGAAATCTCTTTTGTCTCCCAGTTGATGACTGGATTGGTAGCCTGAAGCCAGGGGATTCCTAAAATGACTGGAAAATGTGGAGACGAAATTAACATAAAGACAAGGGTCTGCTGCTGACCTGGTTTGATCATACATTCGAGGGGTACAGTCTCTTTATCCACAGGTCCGGAAGTCAATGGGGACCTGTCCACGGTTTCCATGGTAACTGGTGATGCTCTCTGTTGAGACGGGATACCGTGTTTCCTAGCAAAAGAGAGATCCATGAAATTCCCCCCAGCCCCAGAGTCAATTATTGCAGCCGTAGGAATTAGCTGTTTCTTCCATTTTATTTGTATAGGGAGTGAGCAATGGGTGGATCTCCCTTCAGAGTCCTTAGCTGCAGTGGATAGTACGGTGGAGGGAAATACTGCATCCAGGTGGGAACTAGCTTCGGATTCTATGTCGGTATTATCATATTCGGCTACAGCCGCCAAGATCTTATTGGAACGATTAGGACGCCTTGGACAGTCAATAAGGAAATGGTCTGATTTGCCGCAATAAAAACATAGCCGTTCACGGAGCCGATGTTCGCGGCGTTCCTGGTTCTCTCGGTTTTGTACAGAGTCCACTTGCATGGGAACCTCCGCAGGCTCTCGTGGTGTCTTAGGAACAGATTCCCTGGTAGGTGACGGGAAGTCAGGTACCCGGTTAAGTGCTGCCCATCTTTCCTGTCTGCGCTCTGTTAAACGGGTATCAATGCGCACACAGTGTTGAAGGAACAGGTCAAGATCATCGGGCGATTCGGCACGGGCTAACTCGTCCTTGATGGCACCGGACAGTCCCTTTTTAAATACCGACAACAACGCATTGTTACCCCAGTCAGTGTCCACCACCAGTCTTTTGAAGTCGGTGACATATTCAATCACTGGCCGCTTGCCTTGCCGTAAAGAAAGGAGAGCCGTTTCAGCAGTATTACGGCGGTTCGGATCGTCGAACATCAGTGCCATAGCTGTTACAAAATCCTCTAAGCAGTTCAACCGCACGTCCCTGGTCTCAATCATCGGGTTAGCCCAGGCCAGGGCACGTGAAGTCAGCATCATGATTATGCATAATACTTTAGATCGATCCGATCGGTAATAGTCAGTATTCACATCAAAGAATAGCATGCACTGATTAATGAAGCCACGGAACTGACTGCGCTCACCATTAAAGCGGAAGGGAGGTAATTTAGGCATACTGGGAGCAAATCCGGGCGAGGTACGGTCGGCCACCTGAGCCTCCACCTTGCCCTGCAGCTCCTGCATAGCTGTACCCAGGAACTGGTGGTCATGATTCAGCCGTCCCTCGATATCTCCAAGCCTGGCGTGCACAGCATCCATGTCCTGCTGTAAGGAGTGGATCATGGAGTATAGCTGATCTAATCGTGCCTCTGACATTGCCCCAGCGAAGTCCTCTAAAAAGGGCTTGAGTATAATGTAATACTTATGTATGGTATAAGGACTTCATTGGTGTAGGGCAATGACGGCCGAGACACGCTTAGTGAAGCAAGTGATTTATATACAATTGTGGACAACAAACGTGGAAATACGTAACGGGTTCAGAGCACAGACATACAGCAGCACATAGCAAAAGGTTCAGCAAGGATGGTAAGTTATTAAGAGTCACTGAGTACGGAATACAACTGGGTATTGCAGGCAAAGTCCAGAGTATAACAAATGTCCAGCAGGATAATGTTCAGTGGGCACCGGGTAACAACTACTAACCAGTATAGCAAACAGAAGTCCAGTTGTAGCGAGCCTCTGGTATGATGAGTCCGGTGGAGATCCAGTAAGGGGACCTTCAGTGGGCACAAACACTAACCGGGTACGGTAGCCAGAAGTCCAGCGGTATCCAGGGGTCCAGAGAGGTGAAGTTTCAAGCAGGAAGCAGGGTTGTTCCAGAGTCACAAGATCTGGGAGAGTGGCAGGGCAGGAGCACACCAGGAATCAATATACTCAAGCGATTTGCTTGTGCTTAGGGGTGGGTTTTTATGCAGCTGGGGAGGAAGTGATGTAAACGAAAACTCCATCTTAACTAAGGGCAGCTAAGAGGAAGTGATGCGACAGGACCGAAAACTCCATCTTAACCAAGGGCAAAGTTCATTCAAAACAGACCGGAAAGTCCTAGGATCCTGACAGCTACATGTGATACTTACCTCCGACCGGCTCCCCCGCTGCTCATCGCTGGTCGCGCAAGAACATCCTGGACCATTTCTCGTCGGGCGCTTCCTGCTGGGCTTCCTGCGGCGACGCGTGGACGCAGGCGAGAGGACGTCAGGATCGCCGCGTCTGACAGGTAAGTAGCGACCCCCGACCGCTGCTATGTCGCTGGTGAGATCTGCCTGTTTGGCAGCTCACTAGCAACCACCTAGCGATGCACCTGCGATCCTGACCGCGTCGTATCATTGTCGGGATCACTGGTGCATCGCTAAGTGTAACGGTACCCTTAGGCTTGAGGTGGAACCTGTCAGTTGACACCTTCAGTTTCCAAATCAACTGTGCAGACAAACCATTCACTAAGGCTGGTTTCACATTAGCACTTTTTAAGCGCACGCACAGCCGGGGGTAGCTCCGCCCCCGAGCCGGCTCTCTGCCCGGCGTGCCCGCCCCTTGCTTGTAGCGCCGCCTCCTAGCGCACAGCGGCGCCTGCGATCGGCGCACCCTATCTTTAGCATAGGGTGTGCAGATCGTGCGCAGGCCGTGCGCTAGTTGCGCTTTGACCTGCGCTGCGCACTTTTGACGGTGCGCCATGCGCGCCAAAATCCGAAAAGTTTGATTTTGGCGCGCACGGCGCACCGTCAAAAGTGCGCAGTGCAGGTCAAAGTGCAACTAGCGCACGGCCTGCGCACGATCTGCACACCCTATGCTAAAGATAGGGTGCGCCGATCGCAGGCGCTGCTGTGCGCTAGGAGGCGGCGCTACAAGCAAGGGGCGGGCACGCCGGGCAGAGAGCCGGCTCAGGGGCGGAGCTACCCCCGGCCGTGCGTGCGCTTAAAAAGCGCTAATGTGAAACCAGCCTAAACGTGATGTCCTGTCAGTGGTGAATAGCTTATACGACCCACTGGGGTTCATAGCACCAATTACCATACAAGGTAAATCCCTTCTGAGACAGCTTTCCGAAACCGTCAAGGACTGGGATGTCCCACTCCCTCCTGATAAGGAACCAAAATGGGAAACCTGGAAGCAGTCTTTGTGTGCCTTGGTTGAAATACATATACCGAGATGCTACTCCAGAACCTCGCTGCTAGCACTAGGACGGAACTCCATGTTTTCTCGGATGCATCCACGGAGGCCATCGCAGCAGTTGCCTATCTGAAGGTGACAGGACCCGACAATCAAGATCACGTTGGATTCATCTTCGGCAAGGCTCAGTTGGCTCCCAAACCTGACCACACTATTCCCAGGCTTGAACTCTGTGCAACCGTGCTTGCAGTAGAACTCGGAGACTTTATACAGCACGAGATGGACACCAACATAGATGACGTGCAGTACTATACTGACAGTAAGGTTTTCTTAGGTTACATCTACAACCAAATAAGGCGCTTCTACGTGTACGTCAGTAACCGCATTGAGAGAATAAGGAGGTCTTCCAAGCCTGAACAATGGCACTATATCCCATCTGAACTTAATCCCGCTGACCATGCCACTAGACCTATGTCTATAAGGTCCTTTGCTAACTCTTCTTGGCTTTCAGGGCCTAAGTTTCTGTTGGAACAGAAGGGAAGTGAACGTGGCCAAGAAGTCTTCAGCATCCAGGATCCGGATGGCGATCCAGAGGTCCGCTCCGAGGTCAGTGCTCTGGCGACGAACACTAAACCAACCTCCAGCCTCGGTTGCCAGCGCTTCAAATGCTTCTCCAATTGGATGAGACTCATCAAGACTATAGCAAGCTTAGTCCACATTGCAAAATCTTATCTCAACTCACGTCGAGACAAAGTCTGTCACGGTTGGCACGTCTGCCACAAACCACTCTCTACCCAGTACATTCCGGTAGGATGAATCATGAACAGAACACTGCCCTAGTGCTTCGTCCATTGGATTACCGTTGGGTTGGAGACAGTTTGGCCTAGTGCGGCTTCTCCGATCCAAAGATGGGTACCATTGGATTGTCTCAGGAACTGACTGTCATCTACCTCGCTTTGAAGTTGTTATTATTGCGTGCATATTTGTGTTTCCTTTCTAGGTTATTGAACTTTACTTAAACAAAAAACATTAATATAGTGAAATCCCTTACGGAATTTCAGATGGGGAGTGTGCTGTTCCATCTAAGGTTATGATTGTATGCTTATATAATTGTGTTATGTTACCTTTCTTTGTATTCAGTTTTGCATTTGGTCTGCTGCCACCTGCTGTCCTTTTCTGTATAGCAGACGGCAGCTAATTAATTCAAGTACATGCCTCCCACTTCCAGGTCAGGTGACTCCTTCTCTTCCTGCCGGTGGCCATTACTAGTTTCTTTTTCACCCAGGAGAGACACGCTTACCAGGTGGTGGAAGGCATCATTTTTTGACCACACCCACACAATTTGCTAAATTTGCTGAATCATCTTGCTGCACACCTTGCTGCACACATCTTGCTGTACCACCTGGGTTGTTACATCTGCATTTCTGGAGAAGTACTGCATTACCAATCTTACGCTGCATGTCCAGATTTCCAATAAACAAGTCTGGACTTCACAATATCTGGTGTGTATCATCTCTCCGGACGCATGAACAGCAAAACAGCAACAATGGTCCTGTTTGCTCTGCATCGAGAAAACAGAAGATAGGAATCCATTCACCTCATGTGGGGACAGAGCAATTCCTTTATAATCATTTTTTCTATTTTAACCTTTCCGGGTTACAGGTTTAATAATATCCCAGTTGGGCTAGTGGTTGTGACCCAATGAATATGATTTAATCCTTGATCCACTGGTCTGACATCTGATATCCCTGTAGTCTAGTAGGCTACTCGTGTTCCTGACCTGAAGATATCTAGTGTAGGTTACAGCCTTGGTGGTTTAGGGCATAGTTCACACAGTACCTTTGGAGACAAACATTATCTCTTGCAATATCACTGGTGAATTGTGGGTTGTAATTTCATTCATGATGGACTATAACTTAATAATCAGGCCCGATGTACAATAATACAATATACCCCTGGTGGTCTGGATATAATATACCTGCTGTCATGTGGCTACTACTAAAATCTGGTAGTTAAAGGTTTGTTGCACTACTTTTATATTCCTGTCCTACTATTAGGAGAGGTCATCAACAACAGATCGGCTGGAGACTGACTGCCACTGATCATTTCTCCTTACTGCCTTAGCAGATGGACTTTAGCAGTAGTAGAGCTGAACAGCAGAGCGGTATCACTTGTGTAGTGACCTCTGCCGGGTACTGCAGATCAGCTCTAGAGAATTATTTACATTGTCCCTGGTGGTCTAGGGATCTATCAAATAATAGCCCTGATGTCTGGTGATCATCCATCTACAGGAGTGCCAAGAGTGTACCTGTTTTTTGGAGGGTGGATTTAAAGATGATTGGAGAAGCTGGGCAGTGAGATAGAGATTGGGGAGGGCAGAAACTACATGAAAGAACTGGGGCCTTCAGGCCGGAAGGGCAACGCTACACTCAAAAAGGGATGCCTATTGGCTATAGATTGCATGGAAGGAAATTCATCCAAGGCTCCAATGAGAGATTTTCTGGGGAGCCATAAAGAAGATGCTCCATGACTGGTACTCCACTCTGTGCTCCATGACCAGTAATCCACTCTGTGCTCCATGACCGATACTCCCCACTCAGTGATCCATGACCGGTACTCCACTCTGTGCTCCATGACCAGTACTCCACTCTGTGCTCCATGACCAGTACTCCCCACTCAGTGTTTCATGACCAGTACTCCACTCAGTGTTCCATGACCGGTACTCCACTTAGTGTTCCATGACCGGTACTCCACTTAGTGTTCCATGACCAGTACTCCACTCAGTGCTCCATGACCGGTACTCCACTCTGTGCTCCATGACCAGTACTCCCCACTCAGTGTTCCATGACCGGTACTCCACTCAGTGATCCATGACCAGTACTCCACTCTGTGCTCCATGACCAGTACTCCAATCAGTGTTCCATGACCGGTACTCCACTTAGTGTTCCATGACCGGTACTCCACTCAGTGCTCCATGACCGGTACTCCACTCTGTGCTCCATGACCAGTACTCCCCACTCAGTGTTCCATGACCGGTACTCCACTCAGTGATCCATGACCAGTACTCCTCTCTGTGCTCCATGACCAGTACTCCACTCAGTGTTCCATGACCGGTACTCCACTCAGTGTTCCATGACCGATACTCCACTCAGTGTTCTATGACCAGTACTCCACTTAGTGTTCCATGACCGGTACTCCACTCTGTGCTCCATGACCAGTACTCCCCACTCAGTGTTCCATGACCGGTACTCCACTCAGTGATCCATGACCGGTACTCCACTCTGTGCTCCATGACCAGTACTCCCCACTCAGTGTTCCATGACCGGTACTCCACTCAGTGTTCTATGACCGGTACTCCACTCAGTGTTCTATGACCGGTACTCCACTTAGTGTTCCATGACCGGTGTTACAGAACCACTCAGCCCCCAGAATATGTTGTGCAGTTATATGTATGTATAATAGGTTCTATGTGAGATGCATGTCCCTAATGCATCAGCCCACAGGCTGCGCCCCTGGGCAGAGGGGACACGATCATCTTTTGTCCGCCCTCCCCCCACCTTTGTAATTCCCACAGTAAACATCGGCAGGCTCCGGCCACCTGCAGCTTTTGTAATGCATGTCTGGCCTGCCGCTTGTCTATTGGCCTGCCCTCTGTGTCTGTGTGATATATTCTGTGTCCTGTGAGTAAAGTGTTGTCAGACTGGAAATACATGGAGAAGCAGTGATCTTTTATATGCGCCCATGTAACCAAGGAATTCATAGAATCATAGCATCATAGAATGGTAGAGTTGGAAGGGACCTCCTGGGTCATCTGGTCCAACCCCCTGCTCAAAGCAGGATTCGCTAAATCATCCCAGACAGATGTCTGTCCAGCCTCTGTTTGAAGACTTCCATTGAAGGAGAACTCACCACTTCTCGTGGCAGCCTGTTCCAATCATTGATCACTCTAAAGGGGGTTTTACACTAAGCGATATCGCTAGCAATATCGCTAAAACGTCACTGGTTTTGTGACGTTATAGCGATATTGCTAGCGATATCGCTATGTGTGATACTTACCAGCGACCGGCTCCCCCGCTGTCCACCGCTGATCGCGCGAGAATGTCCGGCTCCATTTCTCGTCGTCTGCTTCCTGCTGAGACTTCCTGCTGTGACATCCAGCGACGCGTGGAGGCGGGCGGGAGGACGTCAGGATCGCTGTGTGTGAAAGGTAAGTATCGTCCACTGCGTCGCTGCTGCATCGCTGTGAGATCTTCCTGTGTGGAAGCTCACTAGCGATCATTTAGCGATGCACCAGCGATCCTGACCGGGTCGGATCGCTGGTCGGATCGCTGGTGCATCGCTAAATGTAAAGGGGCCTTAACTGTCAAAAAGTTTTTTCTAATATCTAATCTGTGTCTCCTCCCATTCAGTTTCATCCCATTGCTTCTAGTCTTTCCTTGTGCAAATGAGAATAAAGTTGATCCTTCTACAATGTGACAGCCCTTTAGATATTTGTAGACAGCTATTAAGTCTCCTCTCAGTCTTCTCTTTTGCAAACTAAACATTCCCAAATCCTGCAACCTTTCCTCATAAGACAGGGTTTGCAGACCGGTCACCATTCTGGTCGCTCTTCTCTGAACTTGCTCCAGTTTGTTGATGTCATATTTACTCCAGCCAGCGTCATTCATTCAGACTCCAGCCAACGCAGAGCGGACCTCCGAAAACACGGGGTGGTACTGAAAGAGGTACCCCAGCTTGGTAGACCCCGTTACAACCGGTACTCCACTCTGTGCTCCATGACCGGTACTCCACTCAGTGTTCTATGACTGATACTCCACTCAGTGTTCTATGACAGGTACTCCACTCAGTGTTCTATGACCGGTACTCCACTCAGTGCTCAATGACCGGTACCCCACTCAGTGTTCTATGACTGATACTCCACTCAGTGTTCTATAATCGGTACTCCACTCAGTGTTCTATGACCGGTACTCCACTCAGTGTTCTATGACCGGTACTCCACTCAGTGCTCCATGACCGGTACTCCACTCAGTGTTCTATGACTGGTACTCCACTCAGTGCTCCATGACCGGTACTCCACTCAGTGTTCTATGACCGGTACTCCACTCAGTGTTCCATGACCGGTAATCCAATCAGTGTTCTATGACCGGTACTCCACTCAGTGTTCCATGACCGGAACTCCACTCTGTGCTCCATGACCGGTACTCCACTCAGTGTTCTATGACCGGTACTCCAATCAGTGTTCTATGACCGGTACTCCACTCAGTGTTCCATGACCGGTACTCCACTCTGTGCTCATGACCGGTACTCCACTCAGTGTTCTATGACTGATACTCCACTCAGTGTTCTATGACAGGTACTCCACTCAGTGTTCTATGACCGGTACTCCACTCAGTGTTCTATGACTGATACTCCACTCAGTGTTCTATGACAGGTACTCCACTCAGTGTTCTATGACCGGTACTCCACTCAGTGTTCTATGACCGGTACTCCACTCAGTGCTCAATGACCGGTACTCCACTCAGTGTTCTATGACTGATACTCCACTCAGTGTTCTATGACCGGTACTCCACTCAGTGTTCTATGACCGGTACTCCACTCAGTGTTCTATGACCGGTACTCCACTCAGTGCTCAATGACCGGTACTCCACTCAGTGTTCTATGACTGATACTCCACTCAGTGTTCTATGACCGGTACTCCACTCAGTGCTCAATGACCGGTACTCCACTCAGTGTTCTATGACTGATACTCCACTCAGTGTTCTATGACAGGTACTCCACTCAGTGTTCTATGACCGGTACTCCACTCAGTGTTCTATGACCGGTACTCCACTCAGTGCTCAATGACCGGTACCCCACTCAGTGTTCTATGACTGATACTCCACTCAGTGTTCTATAATCGGTACTCCACTCAGTGTTCTATGACCGGTACTCCACTCAGTGTTCTATGACCGGTACTCCACTCAGTGCTCCATGACCGGTACTCCACTCAGTGTTCTATGACCGGTACTCCACTCAGTGCTCCATGACCGGTACTCCACTCAGTGTTCTATGACCGGTACTCCACTCAGTGTTCCATGACCGGTAATCCAATCAGTGTTCTATGACTGGTACTCCACTCTGTGCTCCATGACCGGTACTCCACTCAGTGTTCTATGACTGATACTCCACTCAGTGTTCTATGACAGGTACTCCACTCAGTGTTCTATGACCGGTACTCCACTCAGTGCTCAATGACCGGTACCCCACTCAGTGTTCTATGACTGATACTCCACTCAGTGTTCTATAATCGGTACTCCACTCAGTGTTCTATGACCGGTACTCCACTCAGTGTTCTATGACCGGTACTCCACTCAGTGCTCCATGACCGGTACTCCACTCAGTGTTCTATGACTGGTACTCCACTCAGTGCTCCATGACCGGTACTCCACTCAGTGTTCTATGACCGGTACTCCACTCAGTGTTCCATGACCGGTAATCCAATCAGTGTTCTATGACCGGTACTCCACTCAGTGTTCCATGACCGGAACTCCACTCTGTGCTCCATGACCGGTACTCCACTCAGTGTTCTATGACCGGTACTCCAATCAGTGTTCTATGACCGGTACTCCACTCAGTGTTCCATGACCGGTACTCCACTCTGTGCTCATGACCGGTACTCCACTCAGTGTTCTATGACTGATACTCCACTCAGTGTTCTATGACAGGTACTCCACTCAGTGTTCTATGACCGGTACTCCACTCAGTGTTCTATGACTGATACTCCACTCAGTGTTCTATGACAGGTACTCCACTCAGTGTTCTATGACCGGTACTCCACTCAGTGTTCTATGACCGGTACTCCACTCAGTGCTCAATGACCGGTACTCCACTCAGTGTTCTATGACTGATACTCCACTCAGTGTTCTATGACAGGTACTCCACTCAGTGTTCTATGACCGGTACTCCACTCAGTGTTCTATGACCGGTACTCCACTCAGTGCTCAATGACCGGTACCCCACTCAGTGTTCTATGACTGATACTCCACTCAGTGTTCTATAATCGGTACTCCACTCAGTGTTCTATGACCGGTACTCCACTCAGTGTTCTATGACCGGTACTCCACTCAGTGCTCCATGACCGGTACTCCACTCAGTGTTCTATGACCGGTACTCCACTCAGTGCTCCATGACCGGTACTCCACTCAGTGTTCTATGACCGGTACTCCACTCAGTGTTCCATGACCGGTAATCCAATCAGTGTTCTATGACCGGTACTCCACTCTGTGCTCCATGACCGGTACTCCACTCAGTGTTCTATGACCGGTACTCCAATCAGTGTTCTATGACCGGTACTCCACTCAGTGTTCCATGACCGGTACTCCACTCTGTGCTCATGACCGGTACTCCACTCAGTGTTCTATGACCGGTACTCCACTCAGTGTTCTATGACCGGTACTCCACTCAGTGTTCCATGACCGGTACTCCACTCAGTGTTCCATGACCGGAACTCCACTCTGTGCTCCATGACCGGTACTCCACTCAGTGTTCCATGACCGGTACTCCAATCAGTGTTCTATGACCGGTACTCCACTCAGTGTTCCATGACCGGTACTCCACTCTGTGCTCATGACCGGTACTCCACTCAGTGTTCTATGATCGGTACTCCACTCAGTGTTCTATGACCGGTACTCCACTCAGTGTTCCATGACCGGTACTCCACTCTGTGCTCCATGACCGGTACTCCACTCAGTGTTCCATGACCGGTACTCCACTCAGTGTTCTATGACCGGTACTCCACTCAGTGCTCCATGACCAGTACTCCACTCAGTGTTCTATGACCGATACTCCAATCAGTGTTCTATGACCGGTACTCCACTCAGTGTTCCATGACCGGTACTCCACTCTGTGCTCATGACCGGTACTCCACTCAGTGTTCTATGACCGGTACTCCACTCAGTGTTCTATGACCGGTGCTCCACTCAGTGTTTTATGACCGGTACTCCACTCAGTGTTCTATGACCGGTACTCCAGTCAGTGTTCCATGACCGGTAATCCAATCAGTGTTCTATGACCGGTACTCCACTCAGTGTTCCATGACCGGAACTCCACTCTGTGCTCCATGACCGGTACTCCACTCAGTGTTCTATGACCGGTACTCCACTCAGTGCTCCATGACCGGTACTCCACTCAGTGTTCTATGACTGCTACTCCACTCAGTGTTCTATGACCGGTACTCCACTCTGTGCTCCATGACCGGTACTTCACTCAGTGTTCTATGACCGGTACTCCAATCATTGTTCCATGACTGGTACTCCATTCAGTGTTCTATGACCAGTACTCCACTCAGTGTTCCATGACCGGTACTCCATTCAGTGTTCTATGACCGGTACTCCACTCAGTGTTCTATGACCGGTACTCCACTCAGTTTTCTATGACCGGTACTCCACTCAGTGCTCCATGACCGGTACTCCACTCAGTGTTTTATGACTGCTACTCCACTCAGTGTTCTATGACCGGTACTCCACTCAGTGCTCCATGACCGGTACTCCACTCGGTGCTTCATGACCGGTACTCCACTCGGTGCTTCATTACCGGTACTCCACTCAGTGTTCTATGACTGCTACTCCACTCAGTGTTCTATGACCGGTACTCCACTCAGTGCTCCATGACTGGTACTCCACTCAGTGTTCTATGACTGCTACTCCACTCAGTGTTCTATGACCGGTACTCCACTCAGTACTCCATGACTGGTACTCCACTCAGTGCTCCATGACCAATACTCCACTCAGTGCTCCATGACCGGTACTCCACTCTGTGCTCCATGACCGGTACTCCACTCTGTGCTCCATGACCGGTACTTCACTCAGTGTTCTATGACCGGTACTCCAATCATTGTTCCATGACTGGTACTCCATTCAGTGTTCTATGACCAGTACTCCACTCAGTGTTCCATGACTGGTACTCCACTCAGTGTTCTATGACCGGTACTCCACTCAGTGTTCTATGACCGGTACCCCACTCAGTGTTCTATGACCGGTACTCCACTCAGTGTTCTATGACCGGTACCCCACTCAGTGTTCTATGACCGGTACTCCACTCAGTGTTCTATGACCGGTACCCCACTCAGTGTTCTATGACCGGTACTCCACTCAGTGTTCTATGACCGGTACCCCACTCAGTGTTCTATGACCGGTAATCCACTCAGTGTTCTATGACTGGTACTCCACTCAGTGTTCTATGACCGGTAATCCACTCAGTGTTCTATGACTGGTACTCCACTCAGTGTTCTATGACCGATTCTCCACTCAGTGTTCTATGACCGGTACTCCACTCAGTGATCCATGACCGGTATTGCTCTCAGTGTTCTATGATCGTTACTCTACTCAGTGTTCTATGACCGGTACCCCCCTCATTGTGCTATGACCGGTACTCCACTCAGTGTTCTATGACCGGTACCCCACTCAGTGTTCTATGACCGGTACTCCTCTCAGTGCTCCATGACCGGTATTGGTCTCAGTGTTCTATGACCGGTACTCCACTCAGTGTTCTATGACCGGTACTCCTCTCAGTGCTCCATGACCGGTATTGGTCTCAGTGTTCTATGACCGATACCCCACTCAGTGTTCTATGACCGGTACTCCTCTCAGTGCTCCATGACCGGTATTGGTCTCAGTGTTCTATGACCGGTACTCCACTCAGTGTTCGATGACCTTTACTCCACTCAGTGTTCTCTGACCGGTAATCCACTCAGTGTTCTATGACTGATACTCCACTCAGTGTTTTAAGACTGGTACTCCACTCTGTGCTCCATGACCGGTACTCCAATCAGTGTTCTATGACTGGTACTCCACTCTCATCAAATTAGTAGCTGGAAAGAGGGTCCCTGTGTTACATCCCTGGTCTTCTGGGGATAACTCAAGTTCGAGAGTCCGGGGTGCGATAAGTTATACGTGGGTTGAGGAGCAGGATAACAGTAGGCCGTGGTGAGACGAGCCAACGACTAGAGTTTAGCGAATCTCTCAAATTAGATTTTCACCACTTAAAATTGATGGAAACCAAATCTGTCGAGAAGGGGTTAAAGATAAAGTTCCTTTCCCCTGCCGTCCCCATATCTGTACAGCCATTCCCCACTCGGACCTCCGTACGGCTCCTTCTTCTCACTCTGCCGGTGGGCGCCACCACTGTTGACTAGGCCTCGGCTGGCAGTAGGGGCACACACATTACATTAGCGACTCATGTGATCATGTGCGATGTGACTCCATCACTTCACGTGACAGCACGGGAAGAGTCCGCAGTGGTGGCGCCTGCTGCTGGACAGGTAGGAGAAGAGAACGGAAAGAGGCCAAGCAGAGGCCTCACAAAATTCGGAATTCCATAAGTTTAGAATTGGCGTACACTTCCCTCCACCAGGACCTCACCCTGGCAGAAACCAGACGTAAGAAGAGTAGCGCAGAGCCTCAACCATTGTGGACTTTGCCTGAAACCAAGACAAAAACAAGACCAAGAGCACGGGGAGAGCGGAGGACCAGAGACATGGCGGACGGCATCCAACATGAGAAGAACGGCCAGAGCCGAAACTCTGCCCCATCCTACCGATGGAGGACGGCAGAACACCGCTAGTTTCTAAAGACTATAAAGTGGAAGAGGTAAAGGGGAAATCTGCTGGAATGACCTTCTGACAACATTTTGTCCAGGGATTCGGTGATTGAAGGGTTCACACCTATGTGACGTCAGACGATCGCCGCGATGACAGAAGGGCTGTCCTAAGAGGAGCGCTCCTCCGAGCATACCACTGACTCATGGACTTAGTCACAGAGTCTGGAGGTCTACGCTTCACACGACACTCAGGTACCCCTATCCATGGAGGACGCCTCCGTCCACCCTTCCTCGGTTTCAGCCCTGGATCATATTTCTAGACGCAGTGGTGGGCGGTGGTGAACCGTCCTAGAGCTGAATCCACATTCCATCAACATGTGGAGGTGGTTGGACATTTCCTTCCTCCCGTTCTGTGGCTTTCTCACAGGCGTTGTGTTACCAGCCCATATGTTAGTAACACGGGAGCATCATGACAGCGAGCTCCGATGGATCCGGGCTACCAGCTGACATGCAATGATTGGGGGCAGCAACAGTGGGGGTCTCTATATCTGAACACGAACACCTGAGCGATGCCGACCTCGCCCTCCCACATCTCCGGTGATTGGGTTGAGCTTTCATCATGAGAGGATCATTTTCACTTTCCAGTTTTTGGTTTGCATGTGGTCACCTCCTTTCTTTAGGATCCCGCTTCCCGGCCGGACCTCACTATCATGATCACACAAAGGGACACAACCTTTTCTGAAAATATAAATCATGATGTTGGAGAAATTATTCCACCGGCCCACCACAAAGTCTGTCAGAAACTGTGGTCCTCTGTCACCTCCGGATGAGAGGATGGATCTCACTGCTGACTGAGCTAGAATGGAGGTCAATGAGGCTTGATGGCGACAATCTCTCCTGAGGAAGACAGGCCGGGTATGGAGCCTTATTACCGAAGCCTCAAGTCAACACACTACGCAAATGAGACCTCATTCCAAAGAGAAGAAATGATTCTGCAACACCCCTCATCAAGGTGCAGGGAAGAACCTCTAATGGCTGCCACCTACAAGAAACAAGAGAGAGACTTAGTGTACGGCAGAATATGGTGGTGTGATATAATCGAATAAACTAATGAAGATGGCTGCAGACGGGATCTTATCATGTAATAATGTATACAGGGAGCTCCCCCTAGTGGTGGCTACAGACAGGATCTTATCATGTATCTCTGTATATAGGGAGCTACCCCTAGTGGTGGCTGCAGACAGGATCTTATCATGTATCTCTGTATACAGGGAGCTCCCCCCTAGTGGTGGCTGCAGACAGGATCTTATCATGTATCTCTGTATACAGGGAGCTCCCCCTAGTGGTGGCTGCAGACTAGATATTATCATGTATCTCTGTATACAGTGAGCTCCCCCCCTAGTGGTGGCTGCAGACAGGATCTTATCACGTATCGCTGTATACAGGGAGCTCCCCCCTAGTGGTGGCTGCAGACAGGATCTTATCATGTATCTCTGTATACAGGGAGCTCCCCCTAGTGGTGGCTGCAGACAGGATATTATCATGTATCTCTGTATACAGTGAGCTCCCCCCTAGTGGTGGCTGCACACAGGATCTTATCATGTATCTCTGTATACAGGGAGCTCCCCCTAGTGGTGGCTGCAGACAGGATCTCATCATGTATCTCTGTATACAGGGAGCTCCCTCTAGAGGTGGCTGCAGACAGGATGTTATCTTGTATCTCTGTATACAGGGAGCTCCCCCTTGTGGTGGCTGCAAACAGGATCTTATCATGTATCTCTGTATACAGGGAGCTCCCCCTAGTGGTGGCAGCAGACGGGATCTTATCATGTAATACTGTATACAGGGAGCTCCCCCTAGTGTTGGCTGCAGACAAGATCCTATCATGTATCTGTATACAGGGAGCTCCCCCTAGTGGTGGCTACAGACAGGATCTTATCATGTAATACAGTATACAGGGAGCTCCCCCTAGTGGTGGCTGCAGACAGGATATTATCATGTATCTCTGTATACAGTGAGCTCCCCCCTAGTGGTGGCTGCAGACAGGATCTGATCACGTATCTCTGTATACAGGGAGCTCCCCCCTAGTGGTGGCTGCAGACAGGATCTTATCATGTATCTCTGTATACAGGGAGCTCCCCCTTGTGGTGGCTGCAGACAGGATATTATCATGTATCTCTGTATACAGTGAGCTCCCCCTAGTGGTGGCTGCACACAGGATCTTATCATGTATCTCTGTATACAGTGAGCTCCCCCTAGTGGTGGCTGCAGACAGGATCTTATCATGTATCTCTGTATACAGGGAGCTCCCCCCTAGTGGTGGCTGCAGACAGGATCTTATCATGTATCTCTGTAAACAGGGAGCTCCCCCTAGTGGTGGCTGCAGACAGGATATTATCATGTATCTCTGTATACAGTGAGCTCCCCCCTAGTGGTGGCTGCAGACAGGATCTTATCACGTATCTCTGTATACAGGGAGCTCCCCCCTAGTGGTGGCTGCAGACAGGATCTTGTCATGTATCTCTGTATACAGGGAGCTCCCCCTTGTGGTGGCTGCAGACAGGATATTATCATGTATCTCTGTATACAGTGAAATCCCCCCTAGTGGTGGCTGCACACAGGATCTTATCATGTATCTCTGTATACAGTGAGCTCCCCCTAGTGGTGGCTGCAGACAGGATCTCATCATGTATCTCTGTATACAGGGAGCTCCCTCTAGAGGTGGCTGCAGACAGGATGTTATCATGTATCTCTGTATACAGGGAGCTCCCCCTTGTGGTGGCTGCAAACAGGATCTTATCATGTATCTCTGTATACAGGGAGCTCCCCCTAGTGGTGGCAGCAGACGGGATCTTATCATGTAATACTGTATACAGGGAGCTCCCCCTAGTGTTGGCTGCAGACAAGATCCTATCATGTATCTGTATACAGGGAGCTCCCCCTAGTGGTGGCTACAGACAGGATCTTATCATGTAATACAGTATACAGGGAGCTCCCCCTAGTGTTGGCTGCAGACAGGATCTTATCATGTAATACTGTATACAGGGAGCTCCCCCTAGTGTTGGCTGCAGACAGGATCCTATCATGTATCTGTATACAGGGAGCTCCCTCTAGTGGTGGCTGCAGACAGGATATTATCATGTATCTCTGTATACAGGGAGCTCCCCCTAGTGGTGGCTGCAGACAGGATCTCATCATGTATATCTGTATACAGGGAGCTCCCCCTAGAAGTGGCTGCAGACAGGATGTTATCATGTATCTCTGTATACAGGGAGCTCCCCCTAGTGGTGGCTGCAAACAGGATCTTATCATGTAACTCGGTATACAGGGAGCTCCCCCTAGTGGTGACAGCAGAAAGGATCTTATCATGTATCTCGGTATACAGGGAGCTCCCCCTAGTGGTGACTGCAGAGAGGATCTTATCATGTTTCTCTGTATACAGGGAGCTCCCCCTAGTGGTGGCTGCAGACAGGGTCTTATCATATATCTCTGTATACAGGGATCTCCCCCTAGTGGTGACTGCAGACAGGATCTTATCATGTATCTCTGTATACAGGAAGATCCCCCTAGTGGTGGCTGCAGACTGGGTCTTATCATGTATCTCGGTATACAGGGAGCTCCCCCTAGTGGTGGCTGCAGACAGGATATCATTATGTATCTCTGAATACAGGGAGCTCCCTCTAGTGGTGGCTACAGACAGGGTCTTATCATGTATCTCTGTATACAGGGAGCTCCCCCTAGTGGTGGCTGCAAACAGGATCTTATCATGTATCTCTGTATACAGGGAGCTCCCACTAGTGGTGTCAGCAGACAGGATCTTAACATGTATCTCAGTATACAGGGAGCTCCCCCTAGTGGTGACTGCAGACAGGATCTTATCATGTATCTCTGTATACAGGGAGCTCCCCCTAGTGGTGGATGCAGACAGGGTCTTATCATGTATCTCGGTATACAGGGAGCTCCCCCTAGTGGTGGCTGCAGACAGGATCACATTATGTATCTCTGTATACAGGGAGCTCCTCCTAGAGGTGGCTGCAGACAGGATCTTATCATGTATCGCTGAATACAGGGAGCTCCCCCTAGCGGTGGCTGCAGACAGGATCTTATCATGTAACAATGTATACAGGGAACTCCCCCTAGTGGTGGCTGCAGATGGGATCTTATCATGTAATACTGTATACAGGGAGCTCACCCTAGTGGTGGCTGCAGACAGGATCTTATCATGTATCTCTGTATACAGGGAGCTCCCCCAATGGTGGATGCAGAAGGGATCTTATCATGTAATACTGTATAGAGGGAGCCCCCCCTAGTGGTGGCTGCAGACAGGGTATTATCATGTATCTCTGTATACAGGGAGCTCCCCCTAGTGGGGGCTGCAGATAGGATCTTATCATGTATCTCTGTATACAAGGAACTCCCCCTAGTGGTGGCTGCAGACGGGATCTTATCATGTAATACTGTATACAGAAAGCTCCCCCTAGTTGTGGCTGCAGACAGGACCTCATCATGTATCTCTGTATACAGGGAGCTCCCCCTAGTGGTGGCCGCAGACAGGAACAGGATCTTATCATGTATCTCTGAATACAGGGAGCTCCCCCTAGTGGTGGCTGCAGTCAGGATCTTATCATGTATCTCTGCATACATGGAGCTCCCACTAGTGGTGGCTGCAGACAGGATCTTATCATGTATCTCTGTATACAGGGAGCTCCCCCTGGTGGTGGCTGCAGACAGGGTCTTATCAATTATGTCTGCATAGAGGGAGCTCCCCCTGGTGGTGGTTGCAGGCAAGATCTCATCATGTATCTCTGCATACAGGGAGCTCCCCCTAGTGGTGGCTGCAGATAGGATCTTATCATGTATCTCTGCATACAGGGAGGTCCCAATAAGTGGTGGCAGCAGACAGGATCTTACCATGTATCTCTGTGAACAGGGAGCTCCCCCTAGTGGTGACTAAAGACAGGATCTTATCATGTATCTCTGTATACAGGGAGCTCCCCCTAGTGGTGACTGCAGACAGTATCTTATCATGTTTCTCTGTATACAGGGAGCTCCCCCTAGTGGTGGCTGCAGGCAGGGTCTTATCATGTACAGTATCTCTGTATACAGTGAGCTCCCTCTAGTGGTGACTGCAGACAGGATCTTATCCGGTATCACTGTATACATGGAGCTCCCCCTAGTTTTGGCTGCAGACAGGATCTTATCATGTATCTCTGTATACAGGGAGCTCTCCCTAGTCATGGCTGCAGACAGGATCTTATCATGTATCATTGCATACAGGGAGCTCCCCCTAGTGGTAGCAGCAGACAGGATCTTATTATGTATCTCTGTATACAGGGAGCTCCCCCCTAGTGGTGACTGCAGACAGGATCTTATCTTGTAACTCTGTATATGGAGCTCCCCCTAGTGGTGGCTGCAGACAGGATCTCATCATGTATCTCTGCATACAGGGAGCTCCCCCTAGTGGTGGCTGCACACAGGATCTTATCATGTAACTCTGAATACAGGGAGCTCCCCCTAGTGGTGGCTGCAGACATGATCTTATCATGTATCTCTGTATACATGCAGCTCCCCCTAGTGGTGGCTGCAGACAGGATCTTGTCATATATCTCTGTATACAGGGAGCTCCCCCTAGTGGAGGCTGCAGATGGGATCTTATCATGTATCTCTGTATCAGGGAGCTTCCCCTAGTGGTGGCTGCAGACAGGATCTTATCATGTTTCTCTATATACAGGGAGCTCCCCCTAGTGGTGGCTACAGACAGGGTCTTATCATGTATCTCGGTATACAGGGAGCTCCCCCTACTGGTGGCTGCAGACAGGATCTCATCATGTATCTCTGTATACAGGGAGCTCCCCCTAGTGGTGGCTGCAGACAGGATCTTATCATGTATCTCTGTATACAGGGAGCTCCCCCTAGTGGTGGCTGCAGTCAGGATCTTATCATGTATTTCTGTATACAGGGAGCTCCCCCAGTGTTGGATGCAGACGGGATCTTATCATGCAATACTGTATACAGGGAGCCCCCTCTAGTGGTGGCTGCAGACTGTGTCTTATCATGTATCTCTGTATACAGGGAGCTCCCCCTAGTGGTGGCTGTAGACAGGACCTCATCATGTATCTCTGTATACAGGGAGCTCCCCCTAGTGGTGGCTGCAGATAGGATCTTATCATGTATCTCTGTATACAGGGAGCTCCCCCTAGTGGTGGCTGCAGACAGGATATTATCTTGTATCTCTGTGAACAGGGAGCTCCCCCTAGTGGTGACTGCAGACAGGATCTTATCATGTATCTCTGTATACAGGGAGCTCCCCCTAGTGGTGGCAGCAGACAGGATCTTATCCTGTATCTCTGTGAACAGGGAGCTCCCCCTAGTGGTGACTGCAGACAGGATCTTATCATGTTTCTCTGTATACAGGGATCTCCCCCTAGTGGTGGCTGCAGACAGGTTCTTATCATGTATCTCTGTATACATGGAGCTCCCCCTCTTGGTGACTGCAAACAAGATATCATCATGTATCTCTGTATACAGGGAGCTCCCCCTAGTTGTGGCTGCAGACAGGATCTTATCATGTATCTCTGAATACAGTGAGCTCCCCCTAGTGGTTGCTGCAGTCAGGATCTTATCATGTATCTCTGTATACATGGAGCTCCCACTAGTGGTGGCTGCAGACAGGATCTTATCATGTATCTCTGTATACAGGGAGCTCCCCCTAGTGGTGGCAGCAGACAGGATCTTATCATGTATCTTTGTGAACAGGGAGCTCCCCCTAGTGGTGACTAAAGACAGGATCTTATCATGTATCTCTGTATACAGGGAGCTCCCCCTAGTGGTGACTGCAGACAGTATCTTATCATGTTTCTCTGTATACAGGGAGCTACCCCTAGTGGTGGCTGCAGGCAGGGTCTTATCATGTACAGTATCTCTGTATACAGTGAGCTCCCTCTAGTGGTGACTGCAGACAGTATCTTATCAGGTATCTCTGTATACATGGAGCTCCCCCTAGTTTTGGCTGCAGACAGGATCTTATCATGTATCTCTGTATACAGGGAGCTCCCCCTAGTCGTGGCTGCAGACAGGATCTTATCATGTATCACTGCATACAGGGAGCTCCCCCTAGTGGTAGCAGCAGACAGGATCTTATCATGTATCACTGCATACAGGGAGCTCCCCCTAATGGTAGCAGCAGACAGGATCTTATTAGGTATCTCTGTTTACAGGGAGCTCCCCCCTAGTGGTGACTGCAGACAGGATCTTATCTTTCATCTCTGTATACAGGGAGCTCCCCCTAGTGGTGGCTGCAGACAGGATCTCATCATGTATCTCGGTATACAGGGAGCTCCCCCTAGTGGTGGCTGCAGACAGGATCTTATCATGTAACTCTGAATACAGGGAGCTCCCCCTAGTGGTGGCTGCAGACAGGATCTCATCATGAATCTCTGTATACAGGGAGCTCCCCTAGTGGTGGCTGCAGACAGGATCTTATCATTTATCTCTGTATACAGGGAGCCCCCCCTAGTGGTGGCTGCAGACTGTGTCTTATCATGTATCTCTGTATACAGGGAGCTCCCCCTAGTGGTGGCTGCAGACAGGACCTCATCATGTATCTCTGTATACAGGGAGCTCCCCCTAGTGGTGACTGCAGACAGGATCTTATCATGTATCTCTGTATACAGGGAGCTCCCCCTAGTGGTGGCAGCAGACAGGATCTTATCCTGTATCTCTGTGAACAGGGAACTCCGCCTAGTGGTGACTGCAGACAGGATCTTATCAATTATGTCTGCAAAGAGGGAGCTCCCCCTAGTGGTGGTTGCAGGCAAGATCTCATCATGTATCTCTGCATACAGGGAGCTCCCCCTAGTGGTGGCTGCAGATAGGATCTTATCATGTATATCTGTATACAGGGAGCTCCCCCTAGTCGTGGCTGCAGACAGGATCTGATCATGTATCACTGCATACAGGGAGCTCCCCCTAGTGGTAGCAGCAGACAGGATCTTATTATGTATCTCTGTATACAGGGAGCTCCCCCCTAGTGGTGACTGCAGACAGGATATTATCTTGTAACTCTGTATATAGGGAGCTCCCCCTAGTGGTGGCTGCAGACAGGATCTCATCATGTATCTCTGTATACAGGGAGCTCCCCCTAGTGGTGACTGCAGACAGGATCTTATCATGTAACTCTGAATACAGGGAGCTCCCCCTAGTGGTGGCTGCAGACAGGATCTTATCATGTATCTCTGTATATATGCAGCTCCCCCTAGTGGTGGCTGCATACAGGATCTTATCATGTATCTCTGTATACAGGGAGCTCCCCCTAGTGGTGACTGCAGACAGGATCTTATCATGTTTCTCTGTATACAGGGATCTCCCCCTACTGGTGGCTGCAGACAGGTTCTTATCCTGTATCTCTGTATACATGGAGCTCCCCCTCGTGGTGACTCCAGACAGGATCTTATCATGTTTCTCTGAATACAGGGAGCTACCCCTAGTGGTGGCTGCAGTCAGGATCTTATCATGTATCTCTGTATACAGGGAGCTCCCCCTAGTGGTGGCTGCAGTCAAGATCTTATCATGTATCTCTGTATACAGGGAGCTCCCCCTAGTGGTGGCTGCAGACGGGATCTTATCATGTAATACTTTATACAGGGAGCTCCCCCTGGTGGTGGCTGCAGACAGGGTCTTATCATGTATGTCTGCATAGAGGAAGCTCCCCCTAGTGGTGGCTGCAGGCAAGATCTCATCATGTATCTCTGCATACAGGGAGCTCCCCCTAGTGGTGGCTGCAGATAGGATCTTATGTATCTCTGTATACAGGGAGCTCCCCCTAGTGGTGGCAGCAGACAGGATCTTATCATGTATCTCTTTGAACAGGGAGCTCCCCCTAGTTGTGACTAAAGACAGGATCTTATCATGTATATCTGTATACAGGGAGCTCCCCCTAGTGGTGGCTGCAGACAGTATCTTATCATGTTTCTCTGTATACAGGGAGCTACCCCTAGTGGTGGCTGCAGGCAGGGTCTTATCATGTACAGTATCTCTGTATACAGTGAGCTCCCTCTAGTGGTGACTGCAGACAGTATCTTATCAGGTATCTCTGTATACATGGAGCTCCCCCTAGTTTTGGCTGCAGACCGGATATTATCATGTATCTCTGTATACAGGGAGCTCCCCCTAGTCGTGGCTGCAGACAGGATCTGATCATGTATCACTGCATACAGGGAGCTCCCCCTAGTGGTAGCAGCAGACAGGATCTTATTATGTATCTCTGTATACAGGGAGCTCCCCCCTAGTGGTGACTGCAGACAGGATCTTATCTTTTATCTCTGTATACAGGGAGCTCCCGCTAATGGTGGCTGCAGACAGGATCTCATCATGTATCTCTGTATACAGGGAGCTCCCCCTAGTGGTGGCTGCAGACAGGATCTTATCATGTATCTCTGTATACAGGGAGCTCCCCCTAGTGGTGGCTGCAGACAGGGTCTTATCATATATCTCTGTATACAGGGATCTCCCCCTAGTGGTGACTGCAGACAGGATCTTATCATGTATCTCTGTATACAGGAAGAACCCCCTAGTGGTGGCTGCAGACTGGGTCTTATCATGTATCTCGGTATACAGGGAGCTCCCCCTAGTGGTGGCTGCAGACAGGATATCATTATGTATCTCTGAATACAGGGAGCTCCCTCTAGTGGTGGCTACAGACAGGGTCTTATCATGTATCTCTGTATACAGGGAGCTCCCCCTAGTGGTGGCTGCAAACAGGATCTTATCATGTATCTCTGTATACAGGGAGCTCCCACTAGTGGTGTCAGCAGACAGGATCTTAACATGTATCTCAGTATACAGGGAGCTCCCCCTAGTGGTGACTGCAGACAGGATCTTATCATGTATCTCTGTATACAGGGAGCTCCCCCTAGTGGTGGATGCAGACAGGGTCTTATCATGTATCTCGGTATACAGGGAGCTCCCCCTAGTGGTGGCTGCAGACAGGATCACATTATGTATCTCTGTATACAGGGAGCTCCTCCTAGAGGTGGCTGCAGACAGGATCTTATCATGTATCGCTGAATACAGGGAGCTCCCCCTAGCGGTGGCTGCAGACAGGATCTTATCATGTAACAATGTATACAGGGAACTCCCCCTAGTGGTGGCTGCAGATGGGATCTTATCATGTAATACTGTATACAGGGAGCTCACCCTAGTGGTGGCTGCAGACAGGATCTTATCATGTATCTCTGTATACAGGGAGCTCCCCCAATGGTGGATGCAGAAGGGATCTTATCATGTAATACTGTATAGAGGGAGCCCCCCCTAGTGGTGGCTGCAGACAGGGTATTATCATGTATCTCTGTATACAGGGAGCTCCCCCTAGTGGGGGCTGCAGATAGGATCTTATCATGTATCTCTGTATACAAGGAACTCCCCCTAGTGGTGGCTGCAGACGGGATCTTATCATGTAATACTGTATACAGAAAGCTCCCCCTAGTTGTGGCTGCAGACAGGACCTCATCATGTATCTCTGTATACAGGGAGCTCCCCCTAGTGGTGGCCGCAGACAGGAACAGGATCTTATCATGTATCTCTGAATACAGGGAGCTCCCCCTAGTGGTGGCTGCAGTCAGGATCTTATCATGTATCTCTGCATACATGGAGCTCCCACTAGTGGTGGCTGCAGACAGGATCTTATCATGTATCTCTGTATACAGGGAGCTCCCCCTAGTGGTGGCTGCAGACAGGATCTTATCATGTATCTCTGTATACAGGGAGCTCCCCCTGGTGGTGGCTGCAGACAGGGTCTTATCAATTATGTCTGCATAGAGGGAGCTCCCCCTGGTGGTGGTTGCAGGCAAGATCTCATCATGTATCTCTGCATACAGGGAGCTCCCCCTAGTGGTGGCTGCAGATAGGATCTTATCATGTATCTCTGCATACAGGGAGGTCCCAATAAGTGGTGGCAGCAGACAGGATCTTACCATGTATCTCTGTGAACAGGGAGCTCCCCCTAGTGGTGACTAAAGACAGGATCTTATCATGTATCTCTGTATACAGGGAGCTCCCCCTAGTGGTGACTGCAGACAGTATCTTATCATGTTTCTCTGTATACAGGGAGCTCCCCCTAGTGGTGGCTGCAGGCAGGGTCTTATCATGTACAGTATCTCTGTATACAGTGAGCTCCCTCTAGTGGTGACTGCAGACAGGATCTTATCCGGTATCACTGTATACATGGAGCTCCCCCTAGTTTTGGCTGCAGACAGGATCTTATCATGTATCTCTGTATACAGGGAGCTCTCCCTAGTCATGGCTGCAGACAGGATCTTATCATGTATCATTGCATACAGGGAGCTCCCCCTAGTGGTAGCAGCAGACAGGATCTTATTATGTATCTCTGTATACAGGGAGCTCCCCCCTAGTGGTGACTGCAGACAGGATCTTATCTTGTAACTCTGTATATGGAGCTCCCCCTAGTGGTGGCTGCAGACAGGATCTCATCATGTATCTCTGCATACAGGGAGCTCCCCCTAGTGGTGGCTGCACACAGGATCTTATCATGTAACTCTGAATACAGGGAGCTCCCCCTAGTGGTGGCTGCAGACATGATCTTATCATGTATCTCTGTATACATGCAGCTCCCCCTAGTGGTGGCTGCAGACAGGATCTTGTCATATATCTCTGTATACAGGGAGCTCCCCCTAGTGGAGGCTGCAGATGGGATCTTATCATGTATCTCTGTATCAGGGAGCTTCCCCTAGTGGTGGCTGCAGACAGGATCTTATCATGTTTCTCTATATACAGGGAGCTCCCCCTAGTGGTGGCTACAGACAGGGTCTTATCATGTATCTCGGTATACAGGGAGCTCCCCCTACTGGTGGCTGCAGACAGGATCTCATCATGTATCTCTGTATACAGGGAGCTCCCCCTAGTGGTGGCTGCAGACAGGATCTTATCATGTATCTCTGTATACAGGGAGCTCCCCCTAGTGGTGGCTGCAGTCAGGATCTTATCATGTATTTCTGTATACAGAGAGCTCCCCCAGTGTTGGATGCAGACGGGATCTTATCATGCAATACTGTATACAGGGAGCCCCCTCTAGTGGTGGCTGCAGACTGTGTCTTATCATGTATCTCTGTATACAGGGAGCTCCCCCTAGTGGTGGCTGTAGACAGGACCTCATCATGTATCTCTGTATACAGGGAGCTCCCCCTAGTGGTGGCTGCAGATAGGATCTTATCATGTATCTCTGTATACAGGGAGCTCCCCCTAGTGGTGGCTGCAGACAGGATATTATCTTGTATCTCTGTGAACAGGGAGCTCCCCCTAGTGGTGACTGCAGACAGGATCTTATCATGTATCTCTGTATACAGGGAGCTCCCCCTAGTGGTGGCAGCAGACAGGATCTTATCCTGTATCTCTGTGAACAGGGAGCTCCCCCTAGTGGTGACTGCAGACAGGATCTTATCATGTTTCTCTGTATACAGGGATCTCCCCCTAGTGGTGGCTGCAGACAGGTTCTTATCATGTATCTCTGTATACATGGAGCTCCCCCTCTTGGTGACTGCAAACAAGATATCATCATGTATCTCTGTATACAGGGAGCTCCCCCTAGTTGTGGCTGCAGACAGGATCTTATCATGTATCTCTGAATACAGTGAGCTCCCCCTAGTGGTTGCTGCAGTCAGGATCTTATCATGTATCTCTGTATACATGGAGCTCCCACTAGTGGTGGCTGCAGACAGGATCTTATCATGTATCTCTGTATACAGGGAGCTCCCCCTAGTGGTGGCAGCAGACAGGATCTTATCATGTATCTTTGTGAACAGGGAGCTCCCCCTAGTGGTGACTAAAGACAGGATCTTATCATGTATCTCTGTATACAGGGAGCTCCCCCTAGTGGTGACTGCAGACAGTATCTTATCATGTTTCTCTGTATACAGGGAGCTACCCCTAGTGGTGGCTGCAGGCAGGGTCTTATCATGTACAGTATCTCTGTATACAGTGAGCTCCCTCTAGTGGTGACTGCAGACAGTATCTTATCAGGTATCTCTGTATACATGGAGCTCCCCCTAGTTTTGGCTGCAGACAGGATCTTATCATGTATCTCTGTATACAGGGAGCTCCCCCTAGTCGTGGCTGCAGACAGGATCTTATCATGTATCACTGCATACAGGGAGCTCCCCCTAGTGGTAGCAGCAGACAGGATCTTATCATGTATCACTGCATACAGGGAGCTCCCCCTAATGGTAGCAGCAGACAGGATCTTATTAGGTATCTCTGTTTACAGGGAGCTCCCCCCTAGTGGTGACTGCAGACAGGATGTTATCTTTCATCTCTGTATACAGGGAGCTCCCCCTAGTGGTGGCTGCAGACAGGATCTCATCATGTATCTCGGTATACAGGGAGCTCCCCCTAGTGGTGGCTGCAGACAGGATCTTATCATGTAACTCTGAATACAGGGAGCTCCCCCTAGTGGTGGCTGCAGACAGGATCTCATCATGAATCTCTGTATACAGGGAGCTCCCCTAGTGGTGGCTGCAGACAGGATCTTATCATTTATCTCTGTATACAGGGAGCCCCCCCTAGTGGTGGCTGCAGACTGTGTCTTATCATGTATCTCTGTATACAGGGAGCTCCCCCTAGTGGTGGCTGCAGACAGGACCTCATCATGTATCTCTGTATACAGGGAGCTCCCCCTAGTGGTGACTGCAGACAGGATCTTATCATGTATCTCTGTATACAGGGAGCTCCCCCTAGTGGTGGCAGCAGACAGGATCTTATCCTGTATCTCTGTGAACAGGGAACTCCGCCTAGTGGTGACTGCAGACAGGATCTTATCAATTATGTCTGCAAAGAGGGAGCTCCCCCTAGTGGTGGTTGCAGGCAAGATCTCATCATGTATCTCTGCATACAGGGAGCTCCCCCTAGTGGTGGCTGCAGATAGGATCTTATCATGTATATCTGTATACAGGGAGCTCCCCCTAGTCGTGGCTGCAGACAGGATCTGATCATGTATCACTGCATACAGGGAGCTCCCCCTAGTGGTAGCAGCAGACAGGATCTTATTATGTATCTCTGTATACAGGGAGCTCCCCCCTAGTGGTGACTGCAGACAGGATATTATCTTGTAACTCTGTATATAGGGAGCTCCCCCTAGTGGTGGCTGCAGACAGGATCTCATCATGTATCTCTGTATACAGGGAGCTCCCCCTAGTGGTGACTGCAGACAGGATCTTATCATGTAACTCTGAATACAGGGAGCTCCCCCTAGTGGTGGCTGCAGACAGGATCTTATCATGTATCTCTGTATATATGCAGCTCCCCCTAGTGGTGGCTGCATACAGGATCTTATCATGTATCTCTGTATACAGGGAGCTCCCCCTAGTGGTGACTGCAGACAGGATCTTATCATGTTTCTCTGTATACAGGGATCTCCCCCTACTGGTGGCTGCAGACAGGTTCTTATCCTGTATCTCTGTATACATGGAGCTCCCCCTCGTGGTGACTCCAGACAGGATCTTATCATGTTTCTCTGAATACAGGGAGCTACCCCTAGTGGTGGCTGCAGTCAGGATCTTATCATGTATCTCTGTATACAGGGAGCTCCCCCTAGTGGTGGCTGCAGTCAAGATCTTATCATGTATCTCTGTATACAGGGAGCTCCCCCTAGTGGTGGCTGCAGACGGGATCTTATCATGTAATACTTTATACAGGGAGCTCCCCCTGGTGGCGGCTGCAGACAGGGTCTTATCATGTATGTCTGCATAGAGGAAGCTCCCCCTAGTGGTGGCTGCAGGCAAGATCTCATCATGTATCTCTGCATACAGGGAGCTCCCCCTAGTGGTGGCTGCAGATAGGATCTTATCATGTATCTCTGTATACAGGGAGCTCCCCCTAGTGGTGGCAGCAGACAGGATCTTATCATGTATCTCTTTGAACAGGGAGCTCCCCCTAGTTGTGACTAAAGACAGGATCTTATCATGTATCTCTGTATACAGGGAGCTCCCCCTAGTGGTGGCTGCAGACAGTATCTTATCATGTTTCTCTGTATACAGGGAGCTACCCCTAGTGGTGGCTGCAGGCAGGGTCTTATCATGTACAGTATCTCTGTATACAGTGAGCTCCCTCTAGTGGTGACTGCAGACAGTATCTTATCAGGTATCTCTGTATACATGGAGCTCCCCCTAGTTTTGGCTGCAGACCGGATATTATCATGTATCTCTGTATACAGGGAGCTCCCCCTAGTCGTGGCTGCAGACAGGATCTGATCATGTATCACTGCATACAGGGAGCTCCCCCTAGTGGTAGCAGCAGACAGGATCTTATTATGTATCTCTGTATACAGGGAGCTCCCCCCTAGTGGTGACTGCAGACAGGATCTTATCTTTTATCTCTGTATACAGGGAGCTCCCGCTAATGGTGGCTGCAGACAGGATCTCATCATGTATCTCTGTATACAGGGAGCTCCCCCTAGTGGTGGCTGCAGACAGGATCTTATCATGTAACTCTGAATACAGGGAGCTCCCCCTAGTGGTGGCTGCAGACAGGATCTTATCATGTATCTCTGTATACATGCAGATCCCCCTAGTGGTGGCTGCAGACAGGATCTTATCATGTATCTCTGTATACAGGGAGCTCCCCCTAGTGGAGGCTGCAGATGGGATCTTATCATGTAATACTGTATACAGGGAGCTCCCCTAGTGGTGGCTGCAAACAGGGTAGTATCATTTATCTCTGTATACAGGAAGCTCCCCCTAGTGGTGTCTGCAGACAGGATCTCATCATGTATCTCTGCATACATGGAGCTCCCCCTAGTGGAGGCAGCAGACAGGATCTTATCATGTATCTTTGCGAACAGGGAGCTCCCCCTAGTGGTGACTACAGACAGGATCTTATCATGTATCTCTGTATACAGGGAGCTCCCCCTAGTGGTGGCTGCAGACAGGATATTATCATGCATCTCTGTATACACGGAGATCCCCCTAGTGGTGGCTGCAGACAGGATCTTATTATGTATCTCTCTATACAGGGAACTCCCCCAGTGGTGGCTGCAGACAGGATCTTATCATGTAATACTGAATACAGGAAGCTCCCCCTAGTTGTGGGTGCAGACAGGATCTTATCATGTATCTCTTTGAACAGGGAGCTCCCCCTAGTTGTGACTAAAGACAGGATCTTATCATGTATCTCTGTATACAGGGAGCTCCCCCTAGTGGTGACTGCAGACAGTATCTTATCATGTTTCTCTGTATACAGGGAGCTACCCCTAGTGGTGGCTGCAGGCAGGGTCTTATCATGTACAGTATCTCTGTATACAGTGAGCTCCCTCTAGTGGTGACTGCAGACAGTATCTTATCAGGTATCTCTGTATACATGGAGCTCCCCCTAGTTTTGGCTGCAGACCGGATATTATCATGTATCTCTGTATACAGGGAGCTCCCCCTAGTCGTGGCTGCAGACAGGATCTGATCATGTATCACTGCATACAGGGAGCTCCCCCTAGTGGTAGCAGCAGACAGGATCTTATTATGTATCTCTGTATACAGGGAGCTCCCCCCTAGTGGTGACTGCAGACAGGATCTTATCTTTTATCTCTGTATACAGGGAGCTCCCGCTAATGGTGGCTGCAGACAGGATCTCATCATGTATCTCTGTATACAGGGAGCTCCCCCTAGTGGTGGCTGCAGACAGGATCTTATCATGTAACTCTGAATACAGGGAGCTCCCCCTAGTGGTGGCTGCAGACAGGATCTTATCATGTATCTCTGTATACATGCAGATCCCCCTAGTGGTGGCTGCAGGCAGGATCTTATCATGTATCTCTGTATACAGGGAGCTCCCCCTAGTGGAGGCTGCAGATGGGATCTTATCATGTAATACTGTATACAGGGAGCTCCCCTAGTGGTGGCTGCAAACAGGGTAGTATCATTTATCTCTGTATACAGGAAGCTCCCCCTAGTGGTGTCTGCAGACAGGATCTCATCATGTATCTCTGCATACATGGAGCTCCCCCTAGTGGAGGCAGCAGACAGGATCTTATCATGTATCTTTGCGAACAGGGAGCTCCCCCTAGTGGTGACTACAGACAGGATCTTATCATGTATCTCTGTATACAGGGAGCTCCCCCTAGTGGTGGCTGCAGACAGGATATTATCATGCATCTCTGTATACACGGAGATCCCCCTAGTGGTGGCTGCAGACAGGATCTTATTATGTATCTCTCTATACAGGGAACTCCCCCAGTGGTGGCTGCAGACAGGATCTTATCATGTAATACTGAATACAGGAAGCTCCCCCTAGTTGTGGGTGCAGACAGGGTCTTATCATGTATCTCTGTATACAGGGCGTTCCCCCTAGTGGTAGCTGCAGACAGGATCTTATCATGTATCTCTGTATACAGGGAGCTCCCCCTAGTGGTACCAGCAGACAGGATATTATCATGTATCTCTGTATACAGGGAGCTACCCTGGTGGTGGCTGCAGACAAGATTTTATTTTGTATTTCTGTATACACGGAGCTCTTCCTAGTGGTGACTGCAGACAGGATCTTATCATGTATCTCTGTGAACAGGGAGCTCCCCCTAGTGGTGACTACAGACAGGATCTTATCATGTATCTCTCTATACAGTGAGCTTTCCCTAGTGGTGGCTGCAGACAGGATCTCATCATGTATCTCTGTATACAGGGAGCTCCCCCTAGTGGTGGGTGCAGACAGGATCTTATCATGTATCTCTGTATGCAGGGAGCTCCCCCTAGTGGTGACTGCAGACAGGATCTTATCATGTATCTCTGTATACAGGGAGCTCCCCCTAGTTATGGCTGCAGACAGGATCTTATCATGTATCTCTTTATACAGGGAGCTCCCCCTAGTGGTGGCTGCAGACAAGATCTTATCATGTATCTCTTTATACAAGGAGCTCCCCCTAGCGGTGACTACACACAGGATCTTATCATGTATCTCTGTATATTGGGAGCTACCCCTAGTGGTGGCTGCAGACACG
This sequence comes from Dendrobates tinctorius, assembly GCF_039654945.1. Taxonomy (NCBI): domain Eukaryota; kingdom Metazoa; phylum Chordata; class Amphibia; order Anura; family Dendrobatidae; genus Dendrobates; species Dendrobates tinctorius. Next base: position 2,792,873 of record NW_027361978.1, read on the forward strand.
ATCTTATCATATATCTTTGTATACAGGGAGCTCCCCCTAGTGATGGCTGCATACAGGATCTTATCGTGTATTCTGTATACAGGGAGCACCCCCTAGTGGTGGCTGAAGACAGGATCTTATCATGTATCTCTGTATACAGGGAGTTCCTCCTGGTTGTGGCTGCAGACAAAATCTTTTCATGTATCTCTGTATATAGAGAGCTCCCCCTAGTTGTTGCTGCACACTGGATCTTATCATGTATCATTGTATACAAGGAGCTCCCCCTAGTGGTGACTGCAGGCAGGATCCTGTCATGTATCTCTGTATACAGGGATCTCACCCAAGAGGTAGCTGCTGACAGGGTCTTATCATGTATCTCTGTATGCAGGGAGCTCCCCCTAGTGGTGACTGCAGACAGAATCTTATCATGTATCTCTGTATACAGGGAGCTCCCCCTAGTTATGGCTGCAGACAGGATCATACCATGTATCTCTTTATACAGGGAGCTCCCCCTAGTGGTGGTTGCAGACAAAATCTTATCTTGTATCTTTGTATACAGGGAGCTCCCCCTAGTTGTGACTGCAGACAGAATCTTAACATGTATCTCTGAATACAGGGAGCTCCCCCTAGTGGTGGCTGCAGCCAGAATCTTATTATCTCTCTCTGTATACAGGGAGCTCCCCCTAGTTGTGACTGCATACAGGATCTTATCATGTATCTCTGTATACAGGGAGTTCCCCTTAGTGGTGGCTGCAGCCAGAATCTTATTATCTCTCTCTGTATACAGGGAGCTTCCCCTAGTGGTGACTGCAGACAGGATCTTATCATGTATCTCTGTATACAGGGAGCTACCCCTGGTGGTGGCTGCAGACAAAATCTTATCATGTATCTCTTTATACAGGGAGCTCCCCCTAGCGGTGACTACACACAGGGTCTTATCATGTATCTCTGTATATAGGGAGCTACCCCTAGTGGTGGCTGCAGACACGATCTTATCATATATCTTTGTATACAGGGAGCTCCCCCTAGTGATGGCTGCATACAGAATCTTATCGTGTATTCTGTATACAGGGAGCACCCCCTAGTGGTGGCTGAAGACAGGATCTTATCATTTATCTCTGTATACAGGAAGCTCCCCCTGGTTGTGGCTGCAGACAGGAACTTATCATGTATCTCTTTATACAGGGAGCTCCGCCTAGTGGTGGTTCCAGACAAAATCTTTTCATGTATCTCTGTATATAGGGAGCTCCCCCTAGTTGTTGCTGCACACTGGATCTTATCATGTATCACTGTATACAAGGAGCTCCCCCTAGTGGTGACTGCAGGCAGGATCCTGTCATGTGTCTCTGTATACAGGGATCTCCCCCAAGAGGTAGCTGCAGACAGGGTCTTATCATGTATCTCTGTATGCAGGGAGCTCCCCCTAGTGGTGACTGCAGACAGGATCTTATCATGTATCTCTGTATACAGGGAGCTACCCCTAGTTGTGGCTGCAGACAGGATCTTGTCATGTATCTCTTTATACAGGGAGCTCCCCCTAGTGTTTGGTGCAGACAAAATCTTATCTTGTATCTTTGTATACAGGGAGCTCCCCCTAGCTGTGACTGCAGACAGAATCTTATCATGTATCTCTGCATACAGGGAGCTCCCCCTAGTGGTGGCTGCAGCCAGAATCATATTATCTCTCTCTGTATACAGGGAGCTCCCCCTAGTGGTGACTGCAGACAGGATCTTATCATGTATCTCTGAATACAGGGAGCTCCCCCTAGTGGTGGCTGCAGCCAGAATCTTAGTATCTCTCTCTGTATACAGGGAGCTCCCACTAGTTGTGACTGCATACAGGATCTTATCATGTATCTCTGTATACAGGGAGTTCCCCTTATTGGTGGCTGCAGCCAGAATCTTATTATTTCTCTCTGTATACAGGGAGTTTCCCCTAGTGGTGACTGCAGACAGGATCTTATCATGTATCTCTGTATACAGGGAGCTACCCCTGGTGGTGGCTGCAGACAAGATTTTATCATGTATCTCTTTATACAGGGAGCTCCCCCTAGCGGTGACTACACACAGGATCTTATCATGTATCTCTGTATATAGGGAGCTACACCTAGTGGTTGCTGCAGACACGATCTTATCATATATCTTTGTATACAGGGAGCTCCCCCTAGTGATGGCTGCATACAGGATCTTATTGTGTATTCTGTATACAGGGAGCACCCCCTAGTGGCGGCTGAAGACAGTATCTTATCATGTATCTCTGTATACAGGGAGCTCCCTCTAGTGGAATCTGCAGACAGGATCTTATCATGTATCTCTGTATACAGGGAGCTACCCCTGGTGGTGGCTGCAGACAAGATTTTATCATGTATCTCTGTATACAGGGAGCTCCCCCTAGCGGTGACTACACACAGGATCTTATCATGTATCTCTGTATATAGGGAGCTACACCTAGTGGTGGCTGCAGACACGATCTTATCATATATCTTTGTATACAGGGAGCTCCCCCTAGTGATGGCTGCATACAGGATCTTATTGTGTATTCTGTATACAGGGAGCACCCCCTAGTGGTGGCTGAAAACAGGATCTTATCATGTATCTCTGTATACAGGGAGCTCCCTCTAGTGGAATCTGCAGACAGGATCTTATCATGTATCTCTGTATACATGGAGCTCCCCCTAGTGGTGGCTGCAGAAAAGATCTTATCATGTATCTCTGTATCCAGGGAGCTCCTCCTAGTGGTGGGTGCAGACATTTTCTTATCATGTATCTGTATACAGGGAGCTCCCCCTAGTGGTGGCTGCAGACAGAATCTTTTATTTTATCTTTGCATACAAGCAGCTCCCACTTTTGGTGACTTCTGGTAGATACAGTTTATTATTGTACCATTATGTATATCCAGGAGATTTTGAGATCTCTTCAGATCAGTGTTTTACTCTATATTGATGTATTATGGAAATAATCAGCATAGAGTTATCGGAATAAAAATGCAGTGAGAGTTTTATTTTCCGCCATGGTCGCCTTTCTTCCACAAGCTGTAGTTAGGTTGTAATAATCTCTGGAACATGCATTGTTTCTTACTTGTTCGTGGGTCTTCAGCAGCCACCATGCCACATCGATGATTGCTTTCCTGGCCTCCGCTCATTACCAGCTCTCATACGTCACTTTTTATGGTGTGCCGCTGCACTGTTTCTCTGGGGAAAGACCTTGCTCAGTAATTGACATTATTAACTCTATATTGAGTTTTTCATTAGGATTGTCCCAATTCTTTTGGCCTGGCTGTCAGGGAAGCGGTGCCAGAACTGTGCCTGTGAGTCCTGTAGGAAAGCGAGCAGCGTTTTCCTGGACCTTCTCAGGGAGGTCACCTAGAGGTCTTCTCCAGGTTCCTGTACTGTAGGTTTGGTGACTGATTGTTGGGATGAGTACATGGTCTGAGGAATGATTTATTGTCTCTGCATACAGACATTACGAATCTCCGCACGCTGACCATCGGACGTCTAAACTCCGTGTTCATTTTCCTCCATTGCTCCCCATCACGGGAAGACTTCGTTACGGTGAGTAACAATCAAGTCCATGTGAGCTCACTCATTGTTCCTAGGATATGGGAAGTACGAACTTGTGCAGTCCCTGTGGCCCTCTGTCGGCCAAGCTCCAGCACACCCCCATTACATATACATGAATGAATACTAAACCGTGACGGCCATACATGTGTGCATTACAGAAAACACCCCAATGATTCAGACCCATGGTGGAAGAAGTACGAGACGTCTCTGCGCACCAGGAGATCCATCTCAAGGAGATTTATTCACTCTGTGCGGGTCACCACATACGATGACATGAGCGAGTACTGCCCCATGTCAAAGCAGACCGGAGGGTCCGATGGAGAACACATCTCAGGGACCGCGTCCTCCGCCATACAGCACAGATGTCTAATGTGTGGGGTCCGCTGTCAGCCATACGGCATAGACGCATCACTCCCTGAGGACACGCCAGCAACAATTCACAACTGATGGAAGACGAGTCCCACCGACATCTGTACACAAGACGCAGAAAAAGGCATGAAGTAGTGGCTGCAATATTAGCAGCAAAAACAGAAGATATCAGGAGATTAGGGCAGAGATGTATGGAGAGGACAAGTTATATACTGGGGATTATGTGTGAGGAGGTATCAGGAGTAGTGTTGAGCGATACCGTCCGATACTTAAAAGTATCGTATCGGATGGTATCGGCCGATCTAAAAAAAATATCGGGTATCGCCGATTCCGATACCGGAAGTCCCATTCAAGTCTATGGGACTTCCGGTATCGGAATAAGAAAATCCCTATTTTTGCCTTGTACAGCCTCTCTGGGGTCTGTACGGGCCTTTCGGGGGGCTGTGCCGGCCTGCCGGGGGGTCTGGGCAGGCTCCGGTGGTCTGTGCAGGCCTGCCGGTGGTCTGTGCAGGCTCCGGTGGTCTGTGCAGGCCTGCCGGGGGGCTGTGCCGGCCTGCCGGTGGTCTGTGCAGGCTCCGGGGGTCTGTGCAGGCATCGTCCGATGGGACTACAAGTCCCATCGGGCGATGCCTGCTACCATGACAGTGATTGACACATTAGCCAATGATGGGACAGTAGCAGTCCCATCATCCGGCTAATGTGTTGAATGTAAAAAAAAATAAAAAAAAAATAAAAAAATTTACATGCTACATACATACAACATGCATACTACATATATACTACATGTAACATACATACTACATATATACTACATGCATGCAACATGCATACTACATATATACTACATGTAACATACTTACTACATATATACTACATGCTACATACATGCAACATACATACTACATACATAATACATATATACTACATGCATGCAACATACATACAACATATATACTACATGTAACATACATACTACATATATACTACATGCTACATATATGCAACATACACACTACTTACATGCTACATACATACTACATACATAATACATATATACTACATACATGCAACATACATACAACATGCATGCAACATGCATACTACATATATACTACATGCAACATACATACTACATATATACTACATGCAACATACATACTACATATATACTACATGCTACACACATGCTACATACTACATACATGCTACATACTACATACATAATACATATATACTACATGCATGCAACATACATACAACATATATACTACATGCATACTACATAGATACTATATATACTACATGTAACATACATACTACATATATACTACATGCTACATACATGCAACATACATACTACATACATGCTACATACATACTACATACATAATACATATATACTACATGCATGCAACATACATACAACATATATACTACATGCATGCAACATGCATACTACATATATACTATATATGCTACATGTAACATACATACTACATATATACTACATGCTACATACATGCAACATACACACTACATGCAACATACATACTACATACATGCTACAGACATACACACTACATGCTACATACATGCAACATACATACTACATACATGCTACATTCTACATACATGCTACATACATACTACATATATACATATAGTATATATGCAGTATATATGTAGTATGCATGTTGCATGCATGTGGTATATATGTAGTATGTATGTAGCATGTATGTAGTATGTAGCATGTATGTAGTATGTATGTTGCATGTATGTAGCATGTAGTGTGTATGTATGTAGCATGTAGTGTGTATGTTGCATGTATGTAGCATGTAGTATATATGTAGTATGTATGTTACATGTAGTATATATAGTATATATGTTGTATGCATGTTGCATGCATGTTGTATGTATGTTGCATGCATGTAGTATATATGTATTATGTATGTAGTATGTAGCATGTATGTAGCATGCATGTAGTATGTAGCATGTATGTAGTATGCATGTGGCATGTAGTATGTATGTTACATGTAGTATATATGTAGTATGCATGTTGTATGTATGTAGCATGCATGTAGTATGTAGCATGTATGTAGTATGCATGTGGCATGTAGTATGTATGTTACATGTAGTATATATGTAGTATGCATGTTGTATGTATGTAGCATGTATGTAGCATGTAATTTTTTTTTTTTTTTACATTCAACACATTAGCCGGATGATGGGACTACTACTGTCCCATCATTGGCTAATGTGTCAATCACTGTCATGGTAGCAGGCATCGCCCGATGGGACTTGTAGTCCCATCTGACGATGCCTGCACAGACCCCCGGAGCCTGCACAGACCACCGGCAGGCCGGCACAGACCACCGGCAGGCCGGCACAGACCCCCGGAGCCTGCACAGACCACCGGCAGGCCGGCACAGACCACCGGCAGGCCGGCACAGCCCCCCGGAGCCTGCACAGACCACCGACAGGCCGGCACAGCCCCCCCGGCAGGCCGGCACAGACCCCCGGAGCCTGCACAGACCACCAGCAGGCCGGCACAGACCCCCGGAGCCTGCACAGACCACCGGCAGGCCGGCACAGACCCCCGGACAGTCGGCACAGCCCCCCCGAAGGCCCGAACTGATGGCGCATCATGATGCGCACAGACAGCGCATCATGATGATGTCATTTTGGCAGCCAATCAGAGCCACAAAAGTGGCTCATTGCATTTTGGACTTCCGATTCCGGTATCCGATACGAAAAAAGTATCGGTACTCGGTATCGGAATTCCGATACGGCAAATATCGGCCGATACCCGATACTTGCGGTATCGGAAAGCTCAACACTAATCAGGAGATTAGGGCAGAAATGTACGGAGAGGACAGGTTATATACTGGAGATTATGTGTGGGAGGTATCAGGAGATTAGGACAGAAATGTGTGGAGAGGGCAGGTTATATACTGGAGAATATGTTGGGAGGTATCAGAAGATTAGGGCAGAGATGTACGGAGAGGACAGGTTATATACTGGAGATTATGTGTGGGAGGTATCAGGAGAGTAGGGCAGAGATGAATGGAGAGGATAGGTTATATACTGGAGATTATGTGTGGAAGGTGTCAGGAGATTAGGACAGAGATGTATGGAGAGGGCAAGTTATACACTGGAGATTATGTGTGGGAGGTATCAGGAGATTAGGGCAGAGACGTATGGAGAGGACAGGTTATATACTGGAGATTATGTGTGGGAGGTATCAGGAGATTAGGGCAGAGATGTACGGAGAGGACAGGTTATATACTGGAGATTATGTGTGGGAGGTATCAGGAGATTAGGGCAGAGACGTATGGAGAGGACAGGTTATATACTGGAGATTATGTGTGGGAGGTATCAGGAGATTAGGGCAGAGACGTATGGAGAGGACAGGTTATATACTGGAGATTATGTGTGGGAGGTATCAGGAGATTAGGGCAGTGATGTTTGGAGAGGACAGGTTATATACTGGAGATTATGTGTGGGAGGTGTCAGGAGATTAGGGCAGAGATGTTTGGAGAGGACAGGTTATATAGTGGAGATTATGTGTGAGCAGGTATCAGGAGATTTGGGCAGAGATGTATGGAGAGGACAGGTTATATACTGGAGATTATGTGTGAGCAGGTATCATGAGATTAGGGCAGAGATGTATGGAGAGGGCAAGTTATATACTGGAGATTATGTGTGGGAGGTATCAGGAGATTAGGGCAGAGACGTATGGAGAGGACAGGTTATATACTGGAGATTATGTGTGGGAGGTATCAGGAGATTAGGGCAGTGATGTTTGGAGAAGACAGGTTATATACTGGAGATTATGTGTGGGAGGTGTCAGGAGATTAGGGCAGAGATGTTTGGAGAGGACAGGTTATATAGTGGAGATTATGTGTGAGCAGGTATCAGGAGATTAGGGCAGAGATGTATGGAGAGGACAGGTTATATACTGGAGATTATGTGTGGGAGGTGTCAGGATATTAGGGCAGAGATGTATGGAGAGGACAGGTTATATACTGGAGATTATGTGTGGTAGGTATCAGGAGATTAGGGCAGAGATGTATGGAGAGAGAGGACAGGTTACATACTGGAGATTATATGTGGGAGGTATCAGGAGATTAGGACAGAGATGTAAGGAGAGGACTGGTTATATACTGGAGATTATGTGTGGGGAGTATCAGGAGATTAGGGCAGAGATGTATGGAGGGGAAAGGTTATATACTGGAGATTATGTGTGGGGAGGTATCAGGAGATTAGTACAGAGCTGTATGGAGAGGACAGGTTATATAGTGGAGATTATGTGTGGGAGGTATCAGGAGATTAGGGCAGAGATGTGTAACAGCCCTTTAGGGCTACCAGTATACCCTGGATGCTATGGAGTGTCTCACCTCTTTCATACGCAGTGCCTCCACCCGAATCTTGATTGGAGCTCTGTCTCTGGGCTGCAGAAGAACAATTATCTTCTGCCAGGGGCTGATTCGGGAAGCCCCTGCCGCAGCTCGGTACACACTCAGGAAGCAGGAGTAAAACAGTTTAACAGATGTATTGCTATAAAGCAGAATTGAGGTGGGTTTAAAGGAATAAACATACAATGCAATTAACGTTGCTCTATAAAAGTCATATACTCATCACCGTCTAATTAAACTCCCACCCTGCAAATATAATGTGGCAAAGTCCCCCTCTTCTGTATTTACTCAGTCCAAACGTTGGGGCCCAGTTGCCGCGGATGTTGGTGTGAAAAGTAACAATCGTGGTTGCACTTAGATGAACATTGATGTCAATAGTTTATATTGCCTTGTACTCACTGTAAATAGCGCTGATAGAACCATAAGTCTCATAAGGGTACTCACTATGTCTCTGATGACCAGAGGATTCTTTGGACTCCAGCTGTTGGCTGCAGGATTTAGACCTTTATCCGATGGGAGTACGGGCCGAACTCTGGATCTTTGCTCTCTCCAGCAACACAGGTATCTCCGTGGGGTCCGCCACACTCTGCAACTTAGGGGAGTCAAGATCCACACCGCTCTGTCTCTCATAACCAGCAGCAGCCACGTTTTTCCTCCTCTCACCATTTACTTTCACTTTCTCCCCAGCGTCCTCCCCCAAGTCCCTCCTCCACTCTTCTTCTATCATCTCACTTGAACAAGGATCCCTGGGAGTTGTAGTCTTCTGCCACTCAGGAGAAAAATGATTAGTGTCTGTAGGTCCCTGTTTAACAGCCACTGCAAAACTCTTCTTAGAGTGTGTATGCTCCAGCATGCCGGTAGATGCTCTGACAGTTCCCTGTGTAGGTGTTACATTCTCCCCCTGGTGAGTCATTGAAAGTGTCCCATTACGATATTAGGACTCACCACCTGAAACATGAAGGGGGGTTAGAGCATCCTGACTAACATCAAATATACATGCACACAAACCACCACCTGGACACATGGGAGATACCGAAAAATAGGGCCAAACAGAATTTGAATTTTCTGAGCACATGAGAGATACCGGGAAATAAAGCCAAACAGAATTAGAATTGGAGGGTATCAGCCTAGGGACCTCAGTGGTATGTCTCATTCTATCATAGGTCAACATCATGGGGGACCTAACGTCCCGTTTGGGATGAGTGTGTACCGAGGGGGCCCCCTCCTCAACCCCCGACTCTTGGCTCTCCAAAACGGGCTCCTCCAGATGGACCTCTTCATTCAACAAATGTCCTTCTTCTGGACTATCCCCCAATTGTGGACAGAGCGCATTAGCCTCCTGACAAATGTCCTTTGTTCATGTTTCCACTTCAGGAGTCTGATTTTCAGAGCCCGAGCCTGTGGGTCATGGGTCCCCTGTCCATCTGTAACTCCACTGACCATCGGTTTCTCATTCATCCCCAGACTCGCTGTCACTTCCTCCTGAGACAACCCCAAGCTGGGGTGGTGGTTCACCCCTACGACTTCTCCTATTGCACAAAGGGGTGGTACGACCTCCTTGAATTGGCAATGGTGGTAAAGGGATGTTCTTTCCCACAGGCAACAGATGGTGTTGATGATAGGTTTTGACAGCTCCACCCCCTTTCTCAGGCTTTACTCTGTAGGCTGGGACACCAGGCAGCTTCTCCATCACCACATAAGGGTCAGGACACCACTGATCAGCAAGTTTGTGCTACCCAGGAAGGCCCAAAAGTTGGATAAGGACTCTATCTCCATGCAGTAAAACTTGTTCTCGAACTCTACAGTCATAGCGAGTCTTATTGCGCTTCCCTGACGACCCAGAGGCCTGTTCTGCCAGTCTGTAAGCTTTTTTAAAATCTTCTTGTAGCTGGGACACATATTTTAAGTAGGTCGTCCCATTGAAGTTGTCAAAGGATGTCCCAAAACTGATATCCACTGGTAGCCGAGCTTGTCTTCCAAACATGAGGAAGTAAGGCGAGTATCCCGTTGACTCATTTGTGGTGCAATTGTAGACATGAACCAACTGACTCACATGCCTGCTCCAGTGTCCTTTCTTCCGGGAATCTAACGTGCCCAACATGTTCAAAAGGGTACGATTGAACCTCTCAGGTTGAGGGTCCCCTTGGGGGTGATAGGGGGTGGTTCTGGATTTCTTGATCCCACAGATAGCGCATAGCTCCTTGATTAGTCTTCTTTCAAAATCTCTTCCTTGATCAGTATGGATGCGGGCTGGCAGCCCGTAATGCACAAAGAACTTCTCCCATAGGGTTTTTGCCACAGTATTTGCCCTTTGATCTTTAGTGGGGTAAGCTTGGGCATATCGGGTAAAATGATCAGTGACCAGTAACACATTACTGACATTACTTTCTTCAGGCTCGATGGAGAGGAAATCAATGCACACTAGCTCAAGTGGGCCATCACAGGTAATGTTCACAAGGGGGGCTGTTCTGAAAGGCAAAGTTTTTCTCAACACACATCGGGAGCATGATTTGCAGTATTCTTCTATATCCGCTTCCATCCGAGGCCAGTAAAATCAATCGGCCACAAGACCCGTGGTCTTCTCGATGCCAAGATGTCCATGATCATCATGCAGGGACTTCATCACCATCCTCCGAAATCGGGTGGGTAACACCAGCTGTCTACGGACTCCTCCCTTCTGGCGCTTTGCCTCCCGGTATAGTAGTCCATTTCTTACTACTAGCGACTAGCTGCCGAGTCAGCAGGACAGACTCCTCTGTTCTCAATGCATTCTTCTCGGGCCTCAAGCACCTCTTAACCCACCATCGGACTACCCCCACTGACCGATCCTCCTGCTGCGCCGTTCTAACTACGAGTCAGTTGAGGAAGAGAATCTGGGGTCACATTTGTCACTTTGCAGTACAACAAGGGGAGCGCTTCACTGGATGCTCCCAAGAATTCAGCACAGCACTGCATAAGGAGGACATTAGTTTGATGTCTATGGCACAGAGTCTTCACCTCCGAGGCAGGGCCCTCTATCCATCCTCCCTCTTCTTCCTCAATTAAGGGTTCCCTAGGCAGGCGAGAAAGGGTGTCTGCATCAATGTTACTGATCCCTGGTCGATATTTTAAGCTGAAATCGTACAAAGAGAATGCGGCAAGCCATCGGTGCCCCGTGGCATCCAATTTTGCTGTGGTTCTCACGTAGGTTAATGGATTGTTGCCAGTATGAACCACGAAATGTATCCCATAGAGGTAGTCATGCAGCGTGTCCACTACAGCCCATTTCAGAGCCAGGAACTCCAGTTTGTGAGCTGGGTAGTTGCATTCACTAGGAGTCAATCCTTGACTAATGTAGTAAATGGGACGCAGATAGCCATCATGGTCCTGGTAGAGAACCCCTCCTAGTCCATCAAGAGAAGCATCCACATGTAACACATATGGGGTCTGCATAAGCCAACACTGCAGTTTGGGTCAAACATGACTTCAGTTTCTCAAATGCCTCATCGCATACAGATGTCCATCTTTCCCAAAGAGTTCATTAACTCAGAAATAGACCCTTTTTCTCGACTTTGAGGAGTGGGATGTCCTCCCGGAAGGGGGATACCCTTGGGTAAGGGCAGTCAATGGCTTCGCAATCCAAGAGTACTGGGGAACAAATCTTCGGTAACAGCCACAAAATCCTAAAAAGGACCTAAGCTCCTTCAGTTTGGTGGCCTTAGGCCAGTTTACAACAGCCTCCACTTTTGGCGGGTTCGGTGGAAATTCCTTCTCAGCTGACTATGTGCCCCACATACTTCACAGTCGTCTGGCAAATTCGGCACTTGTCGAGGGACAACTTCAACCCAGCCTCTTTCAACCGATCCAGCACCTTGAACAACCGCTGGTTGTGTTCTTCCAGAGTCTTCCCAAAAACAATAAGATCATCCAGATAAACCAGGACCTCATGTAAGTGCATGTCCCCCACCACTTTGTCCATACATCTCTGAAAAGTGGCTGGAGCACCTGTCAGTAGAGTTGAGCGATACCGTCCGATACTTCAAAGTATCGGATCGGAATGGATCGGCCGATCTTAAAAAAAAGTATCGGTATCGCCGATTCCGATACCGGAAGTCCCATTCAAGTCTATGGGACTTCCGGTATCGGAATAAGAAAAATCCTGTTTTTCCCTTGTACTGCCTCTCTGGGGTCTGTACGGGCCTTTCGGGGGGCTGTGCCGGCCTGCCAGGGGGTCTGTGCAGGCTCCGGTGGTCTGTGCCGGCCTGCCGGGGGGCTGTGCAGGCTCCGGTGGGCTGTGCCGGCCTGCCGGGGGGCTGTGCCGGCCTGCCGGGGGGCTGTGCAGGCTCCGGGGGGCTGTGCCGGCCTGCCAGGGGGCTGTGCAGGCTTCGGGGGGCTGTGCAGGCATCGTCCGATGGGACTACAAGTCCCATCGGGCGATGCCTGCTACCATGACAGTGATTGACACATTAGCCAATGATGGGACAGTAGTAGTCCCATCATCCGGCTAATGTGTTGAATGTAAAAAAAAAAAGTAAAAAATAAAAAATTACATGCTACATACATGCTACATACATACAACATGCATACTACATACATGCTACATTCATACTACATACTACATACATACTACATACATACTACATATATACTACATGCATGCAACATGCATACTACATATATACTACATGCAACATACATACTACATATATACTACATGCAACATACATACTACATATATACTACATGCATGCAACATGCATACTACATATATACTACATGCTACATACATACTACATATATACTACATACATACTGCATGCTACATACATACTACATGCTACATACATACCACATACATACTACATACATACTACATGCTACATATATACTACATATATACTACATGCTACATACATACTACATATATGCTACATACATACTACATACATACTACATGCTACATACATACTACATATATACTACATACATACTACATGCATGCTACATACATACTACATGCTACATACATACTACATATATACTACATGCATGCTACATACATACTACATGCTACATACATACTACATATATACTACATGCATGCTACATACATACTACATGCTACATACATACTACATATATACTACATACATACTACATACATACTACATGCATGCTACATACATACTACATGCTACATACATACCACATATATACTACATACATACTACATACAATACATTCATACAATACATACATAGACATACAGTACATATAACATAGAGTAACATACTTACCAATACTTGTCACATTGTTCCCCGAAGCCATTGTCTTTTACGGAATAAATATTAACATAACAAACCACAAAAATACTCACCCACGATCCGAAGCAGTCCACGAGTGTGTCCCACGACGATCTTGGGTAGAGAACTGCAGCATCAGCTGTTGCTGCCGTTCTCTACGGGCTGCAGGAATCCAATGACGGAAGGTAGGTATCCTTCCGCACTGTATTCCTCCGCCACTTAAAAAAAAAAAAGTCCCTAGTCTCACTTTATGCCATTGCTGCGTGGGAATTTCCCACACAGCAATGGCATAAAGTGAGACTAGGGACTTTTTTTTTTTAAGTGGCGGAGGAATACAGTGCGGAAGGATACCTACCTTCCGTCATTGGATTCCTGCAGCCCGTAGAGAATGGCAGCAACAGCTGATGCTGCAGTTCTCTACCCAAGATCGTCGTGGGACACACTCGTGGACTGCTTCGGATCGTGGGTGAGTATTTTTGTGGTTTGTTATGTTAATATTTATTCCGTAAAAGACAATGGCTTCGGGGAACAATGTGACAAGTATTGGTAAGTATGTTACTCTATGTTATATGTACTGTATGTCTATGTATGTATTGTATGAATGTATTGTATGTAGTATGTATGTAGTATATATGTGGTATGTATGTAGCATGTAGTATGTATGTAGTATGTATGTAGCATGCATGTAGTATGTATGTAGTATGTATGTAGTATATATGTAGTATGTATGTAGCATGTAGTATGTATGTAGCATGCATGTAGTATATATGTAGTATGTATGTAGCATGTAGTATGTATGTAGCATGCAGTATATATGTAGTATGTATGTAGCATGTAGTATGTATGTAGCATGCATGTAGTATATATGTAGTATGTATGTAGCATGTAGTATGTATGTAGCATGCATGTAGTATATATGTAGTATGTATGTAGCATGTAGTATGTATGTAGCATGCATGTAGTATATATGTAGTATGTATGTAGCATGTAGTATGTATGTAGCATGCATGTAGTATATATGTAGTATGTATGTAGCATGTAGTATGTATGTAGCATGCATGTAGTATATATGTAGTATGTATGTAGCATGTAGTATGTATGTAGCATGCATGTAGTATATATGTAGTATGTATGTAGCATGCATGTAGTATGTATGTAGTATGTATGTAGTATGTATGTGGTATGTATGTAGCATGTAGTATGTATGTAGTATGTATGTAGTATGTATGTGGTATGTATATAGCATGTAGTATGTATGTAGCATGCATGTAGTATGTATGTAGTATGCATGTAGTATATATGTAGTATGTATGTAGCATGTAGTATGTATGTAGCATGCATGTAGTATATATGTAGTATGTATGTATGTAGTATGTATGTAGTATATATGTAGCATGTAGTATGTATGTAGCATGCATGTAGTATATATGTGTTATGTATGTAGTATGTATGTGGTATGTATGTGGTATGTATGTAGTATGTATGTAGTATGTATGTAGTATGTATGTAGCATGTAGTATGTATGTAGCATGCATGTAGTATGTATGTAGTATTTTTTTTTTTCTTTTTTAACATTTAACACATTAGCCGGATGATGGGACTACTACTGTCCCATCATTGGCTAATGTGTCAATCACTGTCATGGTAGCAGGCATCGCCAGATGGGACTTGTAGTCCCATCGGACGATGCTTGCACAGACCCCCGGACATCAGCACAGCCCCCCGGCAGGCCGGCACAGCCCCCCGGCAGGCCGGTACAGACCCCCACAGGGTGCACAGACCACCGGCAGGCCGGCACAGCCCCCCGGCAGGCTGGTACAGACCCCGGGCAGTCCACACAGCCCCCCGGCAGGCCGGTACAGACCCCGGGCAGTCCACACAGCCCCCCGGCAGGCCGGTACAGACCCCGGGCAGTCCACACAGCCCCCCGGCAGGCCGGCAGAGACCCCCGGAAGGCCCGAAATGACGGCGCATCATGATGCGCACACACCGCGCATCATGATGACGTCAGGCTGTCACTCAACTTTGAACTTCCGATTCCGATGCCGACTTCCGATATTGAAAAAATATCGGAAGTCGGTATCGGAATTCCGATACAGCAAGTATCGGCCGATACCCGATACTTGCGGTATCAGACTGCTCAACACTACCTGTCAGTCCTTGAGGCAGTCTCTTGAACTCGAAGAACCCAATGGGACAGATAAAAGCGGTCTTCTCTTGATCTTCTTTTGACATGGGTATCTGATGGTAAGCACTCTGAAGATCTAACACAGAAAATC
This sequence comes from Dendrobates tinctorius, assembly GCF_039654945.1. Taxonomy (NCBI): domain Eukaryota; kingdom Metazoa; phylum Chordata; class Amphibia; order Anura; family Dendrobatidae; genus Dendrobates; species Dendrobates tinctorius. Next base: position 2,808,757 of record NW_027361978.1, read on the forward strand.
ATTGGCTCCCTTGCAGACAATCCAAAGCTTCATTGATTCGGGGCACAGTGTACTGGTCAGGGACCGTATGTTTATTCAAGGTGCGATAATCCACACACATCTGAATATCTCCATTTTTTCTCCGCGCTATCACGATAGGGGAAGCATAGGGGCTACTAGACTCTATAATAATAATAATAATTATTATTTTTATTTATATAGTGCAAACATATTCCGCAGCACTTTACACTTAAGCGGGGACATGTAGAGACAATAAATTCAATACAAGTTAAGACAATTTAAACAGTGACATTAGGAGTGAGGTCCCTGCTCGCAAGCTTACAATCTACAGTACAAGGAAATGGAGGACACAGTAGGTGAGAAATGCCTGTTAATTCAGGTCTGGCAATTATAATAGGGATTTTCATATGAAGCTGCATGATCCGGTCATCAGCCCATGTGTTTAAGTGCAATAGTCAAGTATCAAGTACAGTTATCATGTGCATGGAGGGTGTAGAGACAGATGAATAGTAGGGTGAAGATTCAGAATAATATTTGGAAGGAGGGAACAGGGCAAAGTTAGTTTACTGAGTAGTTGATGTGGTAGGCTTGTTTGAAGAGATGGGTTTTCAAAGCGCGCTTGAATAGGTCGGGGCTAGGTATCAGTCTGATCGTCTGGGGAAGTGCATTCCAGAGAGCTGGAGCAGCACGAGAGAAGTCTTGGAGACGGAGGTGCGAGGTTCGGATTACGGGGGATGTTAGTCTTAGGTCATTTGTAGAACGGAGGGCACGTGTAGGGCAATAGACAGAGATGAGAGAGGAGATATAAGGCAGTGCAGAACAGTGGAGAGCTTTGTGGGTGAGAGAGATGAGTTTATACTGGACCCTGTAGCGAATAGGTAGCCAGTGTAATGACTGGCACAAGATGGAGGCATCGGTGAAGCGGCTGGACAGAAATATGACCCTGGCTGCCGCATTCAAGATGGATTGGAGAGGAGAAACTTTGGTAATAGGGAGACCGATCGGAAGAGAGTTGCAGTAGTCCAGATGAGAATGAATAAGCCTCTTTGATTACTGTGTCCAGCATACCACGTAAATGCCGCCTGACATCTTCGATATCCGCCGGAGCCAATCTTCGGGATCTCTCTCGGAAAGGCTTTTGATCCTTCAACCGAATGCGATGCTCTACTCCTTGAGCAAGGCCCATGTCCCATTCGTCCAGAGAGAACACTGCCCCCCGCATCATCATGCCATCGATGACAAACCTCCTGTCTTCTCCTTCCAGCTCACTTCCTTCAAAACAGGGGTCAAAGCTATCAGGCTGTAGTTCCCTCTTCTCTTCCTCCTTTTTCACATAGGCTTCCAAGCAGACTGGGTGGATGGATAGGGTCTGTGAGTAATTTTCTCCCCCAACTTTCCAACACCACTGAGCTAAAGTACGGAAGATGTTAGCATTTTTTCTCACTATGACGGGTGTTGGTCTCTCATTTGCCTCTGCCTCCAGGCAGATTAACGCTATTGGGTCGTCCTCACACCAAGGGCTGTGGGGTACTCGGTACCGGGCCGATATTTCACAGGGAAGTGTCACAGTAGCGGTGACCCGGTCCGTGGCCCTGGGCGCCCATTGTAAATGTTCAGTGTGAACGTGTAAGTCGTGACGCCACCTGTGGTGTTTGGCAATGTAGATGTAAAGCCGACGCTGCAGACAGTTCCTCTGGGACAGATGGTGTGGTGCAGCAGTGATGGTATGGCCCTCCACAGGCAGGGCTGTAGTCCCAGGGCAGAGTGGATGTAGCGACACTTAGATGGTGTAGTGTCGGGCGCAAGGGATGTAGCAGTGATTGGCTGGTTGACGCAGGAATAAGTGGAGGACACCAGGGCATGTAGTTCCAAAGCTTTACTCACAGTATGTGGTCGCTCAAGAGTCCGCATCGGTGCCGTGTCCTCTGGGTCAGGAGCCCAGCCAACCTCCAGGCAAGATGAAGCACACCGTTCCAACACTCCTCCAACTTATGTGCCTTTTCTGAACGTCTCCCTCTAAGCGCCTTTAAGTGAAGTACTCCTAGTACTGAGTTACACTGGAGTTCCTCCTGTCCGATGTTCCTATGAACTCTACTTGTACGGCAGACAGCTGTCGCCTGCTTCGGGGACTCTCTGCTTCTAAGTCCCGGCTCTCTATCTCATTGCTGTTGTGCCCCGAAGTCTTGTGTGGGAATAAAGTGATGACAAACTTCTATTCCTCTGGTGTCTGTTGCGGGACCATAAGTATCGAAACAACCTCGGGGACCGGACCCCGGCCTTGTGCCTAGAACTTGAGAGGGGTACTCTTGGGTCACCCTCCCAGGGCCGTGGGATACTCGGTACCGGACCGGGGTCAGGGGAATGTGTCACAGCAGCGGTGACCCGGACCGTGGCCCTGGGCGCCCAAATAATGGGGGACTGTAGTTAATGGAATGGAATAGTTTGTGACGCCACTTGTGGTGTTCGGCACGGGTGATGTTAAGATGATGCTGCAAGCAGATCCTCCGGGACAGATGGTGTGGTGCAGCAATGATGGTATAGCCCTCCACAGGCAGGGCAGTTGTCCAAGGGCAGCGTAGATGTGGGGACACTTAGGTGGTGTAGTGTCCGGCGCAGGGGATGTAGCAGTGTCAGGCAGACGGACGCAGGATGGAATGGAGGACACCAGGGCATGTAGTTCCAATGCTTTACTCACAGTCAGTAGTGCCCGCTTCTGTGCCATGTCCTCCGGGTCAGGGACCCAGCCAAACCCTCAGGCAAGATGGAAAGCTGTTGTGAGCTCATTTTCGGGTTTGCCTCTGGCTTCTGGTGAGGGTTTTGGAGCTGGCTGTGCTGACAGAGGAGTAGTGAGTTCTCTATCTGGACTCCCTCTGTTGGTGAAGGGAGGTAATGAAGTTGATCTAAATGGCAGAGACCGGCCACCTGAGGAAGAGGACTGTGATTGGACATCAGGAGTTTCTGATTGGATTTAAGGCAGCCGACTCCCTAGTTTCTTGCTGGTGATTTCTCCTAACTGTGTCTTCTGGTTTCCAGCTTGGTTCCTGCCTTCTTAAAGCTAAGTTTTCTCTGCTATTGTTCATATGAGTTTTTGTCTGGTTTACTTAGTTTTTGTGTTCAGCCAGCCCTGGCTGGGACTGGGCTGAATCCCCATTTTGTCTCTGATCAGTTGATCTCTTTTGCTCTGTCTTCAGAATATACCTGAGTGCTGATATAGGGAATTGAAGTCTAGCGACTTCAGGGCTTTTTTCTATCAGACTTGTTGGACATTTTGGCAGGGTTTTTTGCGAGATTGCAGACAGCAGTTATTCTTTCCTGTCCTTTCTAGTTAGTGAGGGCCCCATCGTTTGCTCAGGCTATCTTTCCTAGGTGAGGGGGTAGTTCTTTCTGCCATCTCGCCTGATTTGAGACATGCTCTGGAAGAATTCCAGGAGGACAAACCTGAGCGTTGTCCTATGGGAAAATTGTATGTTCCTGACCAGTGGAGGAAGAGAGTGATGTCTGAAGTTCATTGCTCCGCATTGGCTGGTCATCCAGGTATTTTTGGTACCAGAGATTTGGTTAGTCGGTCTTTTTGGTGGCCTACTTTATCTCGTGATGTCAGGAATTTTGTGCAGTCCTGTGGGACTTGTTCCCGGTTTAAACCCTGTTCTCGCTCTAGTGGGTTGTTGATGCCCTTGCCGGTGCCTAAGAGGCCATGGACCCATATTTCAATGGATTTTATTTCTGATCTTCCTGTCTCTCAGAGAATGACTGTTATCTGGGTGATTTGTGATAGATTCTCTAAGATGGTCCATCTTGTACCACTCCCAAAGTTGCCATCTTCCTCAGAGTTGGTAGCCTTGTTTTTACAACAGGTGGTTTGGTTGCATGGGATCCCTGAGAACATTGTATCGGACAGAGGAGTTCAGTTTGTTTCCAGATTCTGGAAAGCTTTTTGTTCCAAGCTGATATAGGGAATTGAAGTCTAGCGACTTCAGGGCTTTTTTCTATCAGACGTGTTGGACATTTTGGCAGGGTTTTTTGCGTGATTGCAGACAGCAGTTATTCTTTCCTGTCCTTTCTAGTTAGTGAGGGCCCCATCGTTTGCTCAGGCTATCTTTCTATCTGTGTTTGTGTTTTCAGCTTGTTTCACTGACAATACATGTTGGGGGCTGTCTATTGCTTTGGGGTCTGCTCTGGGGCAGTTTAGATTTTCCCTTTCTTTAGGCTTATTTAGTTCTCCGGCCATGACGAGGCATCTAGGACCACCATAGGCACGCTCCACGGCTACTGCTAGTTGTGTGGATAGGATCAGGGGTCTGCAATCCGCTAATTACCAACCTCTCCAGATTTCTGGGCTTAGCTTTCTTTTTGTTTTTTCCTCCTCGGTGACTCATTCATAACAGAAAGCTCCCCTCCACACTCCGCCAACTTATGTGCCTTTCCTGAACGTCTCCTCTATAGCGCCTTAAAGTGTGATGATCTCCAGTACCGTGGTATGCTGGAGTTCTTCCTGACAGATGTTCCCAAGAACTCTACTTGTACGGCAGACAGCTGTAGCCTGCTTCGTGGACTCCCTTCTCCTGAGCCCCGGCTCTCTATTCAATTGCTGTTGTGCCCCAAGTCTTAGATGGGAGTAGTGCACTTACAGCCAACTACTCCACCGGTGTCTGCTGCAGAGCGACAAGTGTCCATACAACCACGGGGACCGGGCCCGGCCTTGCGCTGAGAGCCTATAGGCAGGGTTCCTCTTCTAACCCACGTCCTCTCTGTTCTCTCTACTCCTTCCTTCCGTACTTGTCCTTCTTTCTTATGGAAGCTTAGGTTTCAGTTCTACGTCTTTCTTCTTCTGTTCCTTTCCTGTGCCAGCTGGCTCAGATCACTGAAGCAGCTGCAGCACTCCTTCCTCCATCCCTTCTTCCAGGGATCCTCACTCCTGTCTGAGTGACTTCCTACCCAACTGACCTTCTGTCAGACTGAACCTGTCATCCTACACTTTCCCACTCTTTTATGTATCTTAACTCCACCCACCTCCCAGCATGTCCAGTGTTCTAAGCAGGGAACCACCAAAGGTGCTCTGCTACCCTCTGAGCAAGGAGCCACAATGTGGTTGTGCCGAACTACCCTGTTGTGTGGGGTGCGAGTGTTGGAGTGTGGAAAGGAGTTCCCACCTTACCCGGATGGTGGGGTACCGCACCTCTAAAGAGAGAGAGGAAGGTGCAGTACCTCTGTGGTGACTGAGCATCAGGGGCGCCACATACCCCCCGTTAAACACAGCACGTCCGCGGGCTGCAAGGTAAACAAAGTTGACAATACAGGAACATACAAATTTTTGCAATGCTGAATAAACATTTCTTATACTGTACTTCCCAATGTGAGAGACACTCATTCTTGAACGTTGCATCTAAAATCCTAAGTCAAAAAGTGCAATTTTTCATACATTATGTAATTCTAAGTGCTATTATCTGTGACTCACTATCACTTCAATATTCTTCATCTTTCTTTCTCTAGTACACATTTCTTCTCTTTCTGGTGCAACACCCGTGATACCTGGTTCACCATTTACATTTTCAACTCTTTATTCAAATCTCTCATCGCTGCATCAAAACATTTCTAATTCTATATAAAAGCTATCATAAGACACATTATGAAATACTTCACATTAAAACTTTCAACAATTATTCTTGTAAGTGCTGGACACCGCTCCCAGCCAGGATTTCTTGCAGTGTCTGTTGAGGTAGACATCATTTTCGCAAAGTGTCCATATGTAAAACCAAGAGAGGGCACCTAAGGAGGTGCAAACTATTTACAATAAAAGTTTTTGGATCACTCCAAGTTCATGATCGCTAGTTCAATTGTAGAGGCTGCCAACAGCACAGGGCAACACTGGGAAAACAAAACCAACCATGATGGTCAAAAATAAAACAAGAGCACAACAGTGCAAACAAACCCTCCTGGTAATGAGAGTTACTGCAAGTCATTAGTGCTGGTCCCCTCTTGGGGTTCTGGAAGCTGAGATAGAACTGCTACCAGATGTGGTATCTTCATCTTGATTCTGTTGCTGGTTATCTGCTATAGGGCACTGAAGCTGTGGTAAAGGGAACCCATGATGCATCTCAATGCCCATCAAATGCTCCTCCTCAATAGGTGATTCCGCTGCTCTGGTACGAGGCCTAGCACCGAGGGATTCCACAGCTTGTCGGCGCTGATAGGCAACTATACGGGGATTCGGTAGCCAAGGGATCCCGAGGTCACTATCCCAAAGCGACTGAGACTCATTCAATCCCCGAAGATGTCGAATCATGCGCGCCTGTTCCAGCCATACCCTTCTCAGTAGGGACATCCACCACCGCCCCATCTCTGACTGACTAGCGCCCCCAGCGGACTCTTCCAACTGCCCCATTTCGAGTTGCCGCAAACCCGCCTCTGACAACGTGAAGTCGGAAGGCAACCCATTAGAAGGGCCGGGGTATATACCTGGTGCCTCCTGGCGGTGTGGTCTCCACTCCAGTGCAGGCATTGTGGCAACGGGCGCTGCCCGGTGAGACACCGGGGACGGCGGTGGAGCCACTGGCAGCTCCGGCTCCGTGGGGGTCGCTGGCGGGACCTGCGCAGCCGTGTCAGGTCTGGACAGGGGCTTCTCTTCCTCCACTTCAGCTCCCTGGGCTGTGTACAACTCCTCCGGTGGTAGAGGCAGAGAAGGAACAAGGCACGCTGCCGGTGACATGGCAGCGGTCGCAGGCTACACAGGGTCTGCCGGGAAGAGGTCCGGTGCAGCAGCGGCTGGTACCGGTATCACGAGTACTGCAGGTGTAGGCCCCTCCTGGGCACGCTGCAGATTCAATGTCCATAGTGCTCCCTGCCTCAGTTGCAGGTGGCGCATCAGCTGGGCAATTTCATCCTTCAGTTGCTGGCGGTTCATCTCAGAGACGGGGTTGGAGCTCTACAGGCCTCCTTCCCTCTATCTCCAAAATGGCGTTCTGGCATTCTTCTCCCTGCCTCGGCCCCTTTCTCGCCACTGACTTCGTCTGCCCCTCCTTCCAGGGGCGGTGTCTTCTTCCAGCGCCTCCATACCAAGCCAGTATACGAACCCCTCAGGGGGTGGGCCATGTTGCTGTTACATAGTAATTCAGGCAGGGGAGGCCCAAGACTCTTTTCGGTCTTTTCCTAGGACCTCCTATCTTTTCACGCCCTTCTTCTCTGCGCCAGCGGCCATTTTTAATATTCATGTCACAGTCAATTAAATTGGGTCTTCTGCACATTTTCAAAAATGCAAAGTCCAACAAATCTCAGGAACACAGAACCCAATGGCATCGGGTCTTGTCATCCTGTTTGTGACGCCAAGTTGGGTTGCCCTCCCAGGGCCGTGGGATACTCGGTACCGGGCTGGGGTCAGGGGAATGTGTCACAGCAGCGGTGACCCGGACCGTGGCCCTGAGCTCCCAAGTAATGGGGGAATGTAGTTAATGGTATGGAATAGTTCGTGACGCCACCTGTGGTGTTCGGCAAGGGAGATGTTAAGCCGACGCTGCAAACAGATCCTCCGGGACAGATGGTGTGGTGCAGCAATGATGGTATAGCCCTCCACAGGCAGGGCTGTTGTCCCAGGGCAGTGTAGATGTGGGGACACTTAGGTGGTGTAGTGTCCGGCGCAGGGGATGTAGCAGTGTCAGGCAGATGGACGCAGGAAGGAATGGAGGACACCAGGGCATGTAGTTCCAATGCTTTACTCACAGTCAGCAGTGCCCGCTTCTGTGCCGAGTCAGGGACCCACCAAACCCCCAGGCAATATGGAAAGCTCCCCTCCACACTCCACCAACTTATGTGCCTTTCCTGAACGTCTCCTCTATAGCGCCTTTAAGTGTGAAGATCTCCAGTACCGTGGTACGCTGGAGTTCCTCTTGACAGATGTTCCCAAGAACTCTACTTGTACAGCAGACAGCTGTAGCCTGCATCGGGAACTCCCTTCTCCTGAGTCCCAGCTCTCTATTCAATTGCTGTTGTGCCCCAAGTCTTAGATGGGAGTAGTGCATTTACAGCCAACTACTCCACCCGTATTTGCTGCAGAACCATAAGTGTCCATACAACCACGGGGACCGGGCCCCGGCCTTGTGCTGAGAACCTATAGGCAGGGTTTCTCTTCTAACCCACGTCTTCTCTGTTCTCTCTACTCCTTCGTTCCGTGCTTGTCCTTCTTTCTTATGGAAGTTTATGTTTCAGTTCTACGTCTTTCTCATTCTGTTCCTTTCCTGTGCCAGCTGGCTCAGATCACTGAGCTTTCAGGGATCCTCACGCCTGTCTGAGTGACTTCCTACCCGACTGACCTTCTGTCAGACTGACCTGTCATCCTACACTTTCCCACTCTTTTATGTATCTTAACTCCACCCACCTCCCAGCACATCCAGTGTTCCAAGTAGGGAACCACCAAAGGTGCTCGGCTACCGTCTGAGCAAGGAGCCGCAATGTGGCTGTGCAGAACTACCCTGTTGTGTGGGGTGCGAGTGTTGGAGTGTGGAAAGGAGTTCCCACCTTACCCAGATGGTGGGGTTCCGAATCTCTAAAGAGAGAGTGGAAGGTGCAGTACCTCTGTGGTGACTGAGCCTCAGGGGCACCACACTCTTTTTACCCTCAATCCTCTGTTCTCTTCCTCTCCTCACGTTCTGTTCTAATCCTTTCCTTCTTATGGAGAGTCAGGCTTTCTTTCAGTGTTCCTTTCCTGTGCCAGCGAACCCAGATCACTGAGGTTGGCTGCAGCACTTTCCCTCCCTCATCCCTCTCAGGGGATCTCCTTACACAGGTCTGACCTCGTCAAATTCCTGTGACTAACTCCCTATATCCTATCCTCTTCCCGCTCTTAAGTGCAAACTAAACTCCACCCGCCTCCCAGCATGCTTCGTGTTCCAAGCAGGGAGCCACCAAAGGGTGCTTTGCTACACTACTGTGTTGTTTGGGATGCAGGTGTTGCAGCGTGGTCAGGGGTCTCCACCTTACCTGAATGGTGGGGTATCACACCTCAGGAGGAGGTGTAGTACCTCTGTGGCGACTGAACCCTCAGGGGCGCCACACTATGATGGGTATCTCTTTATCCACTCCAACAACAGTCTTTGGGAATCGTAGTGTCATGGACACATACCCTCTGTAGGGATAGCTGTGCTCACTCAGTCCCCACACCAGGAGTCCAGACAACGGTTTCAGAGGTACGTTGGACAAATATCTCTTATACCATCCCTCGAAGATGATGGTAAACAGGAGATCCTGAGTTCGAATCTCAGCAGTGCCTCCACTGTAACACCCCTTTAGGGCTACCACTGTACCCTGGGTGTTATGGAGGGTCTCACCTCTTTCATACACAGTGCCTCCACCCGAATCTTGATTGGAGCTCTGTCTCTGGGCTGCAGAAGAGCAGTTATCTTCTGCCAGGGGCTGATTCGGGAAGCCCCTGCCACAGCTCGGTACACACTCAGGAAGCAGGAGTAAAACAGTTTAACAGATGTATTGCTATAAAGCAGAATTGAGGTGGGTTTAAAGGAATAAACATACAATACAATTAACTGTGCTCTATGAAAGTCATACACACATCACCGTCTAATTAAACTCCAACCCTGCAAATATAACGTGGCAAAGTCCCCCTCTTCTGTATTTACTCAATCCAAACGTTGGGGCCCAGTTGCCGCGGATGTTGGCGGAGCACCCCCAGGGTCTCGCCAGGTCGGCGGGGTACTCGAAGCCGTGCCCGGTGGATTTCAATGGGAGTTGTCACGGTAGCTGTGACCCGGTTCGTGGCCCTGGGCGTCCATTGTAAAAGGGGAATGTTGAGTGTGTGGATGATGATTAAAGTTTATTAGTGAATGATTCGCGACGCCACGGGTGTTCGGCAATGAAGATGTTAAGCCGACGCAGCAGACAGATCCTCTGGGACAGGGACAGATGGTGTGGTGCAGCAATGATGTTGTGGCCCTCCACAGGTAGGGCAGTAGTCCCAGGGCAGAGTAGACGAAGAAGATAGGTGTTAAGGGAGAGAGTGTAGTGTCCGGCACCAAGATGTAACGGTGCTGAGTGGGTTGGCGCAGTAATAAGTGGAGGACACCAGGACATGTAGTTCCAAAGCTTTACTCACAGTCTGTTGAGCATACAGGTGCCCGCCTCGGTACTGTATCCTCCAGGTCAGGGGCTCAGCCAACTTCCAAGCAAGATGAAGCACTCCCTTCCAACACTCTGCCAACATATGTGCCTTTTCTGAACGTCTCCCTTTTGCACCTATAGTGAAGTACTCACAGTACTGAGTTACACTGGAGTTCCTCCTGTCAGATGATCCTATGAACTCTACTTGTACGGCAGACAGCTGTAGCCTGCTTCGTGGACTCCTTGCTACTAAGTCCTGGCTCACTATCGTTGCTGTTGTGCCCCCAAGTCTTGTGTGGGAATAAAGTGGTGACAACTTCTATTCCTCCGGTGTCTGCTGTAGGACCATTAGTATCCGTACAACCTCGGGGACCGGACCCCGGCCTTGCGCTGTCAACTTGGGAAGGGTTCTGCTATTACCCTGATCCTTAGTCCTCCTCTCCTTACGTTCCGTACTAATCCTTCTTTCTTATGGAGAGAGTCAGGCTTTCCATCAATGTTTCTTCCCTGTGCCAGCGGAACCAGGTCACTGAGGTTGGCTGCAGCACTTCCTTCCTCCATCCCACTCAGGGGATCTTCACTCCTTCACTCAAACTGACTAAATCCTAAACTCTTTCCGCTCTTTTGGTGCAGACTAAACTAAACCCGCCTCCCAGCACGCTTCTTGTTCCAAGCAGGGAGCCACCAACGGGTGCTTTGCTACACTACTATGTTGTGTGGGATGCAGGTGTTGGAGTGTGGTCAGGTGACTCCACCTTACCTGGATGGACCACACCTCAGGTGGAGGTGCAGTACCTCTGTGGCGACTGAACCCTCAGGGGCACCACATAGGCGCGCAAAGTAACAATTGTGGGTGCACTTAGATGAACATTGATGTCAATAGTTTATGTTGCCTTGTACTCACTGTAAATAGCACTGATAGAACCACAAGTCTCATAAGAGCACTCACTGTGTCTCTAATGACCGGAGGATTCTTTGGACTCCAGCTGGGGGCTGCAGGATTTAGACCTTTATCCAATGGGAGTGCCGGACGGACTCTCTGGATCTTTGCTCTCTCCAGCAACACAGGTATCTCTGTGGGGTCCACCACACTCTGCAACTTAGGGGAATCAAGATCCACACTGCTCTGTCTCTCATAACCAGCAGCAGCCACGCTTTTCCTCCTCTCACCATTTACTTTCACTTTCTCCCCAGCGTCCTCCCCCAAGTCCCTCCTCCTCCCTTCTTCTATCATCTCACTGGAACAAGGATCCCTGGGAGTTATAGTCTTCTGGCACTCAGGAGAAAAATGATTAGTGTCTGCAGGTCCCTGTTTAACAGCCACTGCAAAACTCTTCTTAGAGTGTGTAAGCTCCAGCATGCCGGTAGATGCTCTGACAGTTCCCTATGCAGATGTTACAGATGTATGAAGAGGACAGGTTATATACTGGAGATTATGTGTGGGAGGTATCAGGGGATTAGGACAGAGATGTATGGAGAGGCCAGGTTATATACTGGAGATTATGTATGGGAGGTATAAGGAGATTAGGGCAGAGATGTACGGAGATGGCAGGATATATACTGGAGATAATGTGTGGGAGGTATCAGGAGATTAGGGCAGAGATGTATGGAGAGGACAGGTTATATACTGGAAATTATGTGTGGGGAGGTATCAGGAGATTAGGGCAGAGCTGTACCCGCCGATGTCCCTTCAGCGGCGGCGCACGCCGCAGCGTCCTCTCACCGGCGCGCTCCCGTCCACGCGTGCGCCCGCTCGGCGTTCCTCTCCGCAGCGGCTCCAGGCACCAGCTCTCGGTCACGCGCACGCATCCTCCCGCTCTCTCCCCCCAGCGGTGGGCGTCGCTGAGGGGCAGGGCTAGGAGACGCATTTCCGGGTGCCAGGATACTTCAGGCGTCCTCGCTATGAGGAGGGCGCCTGAAGATCGTGTAGTCTTCCTGCACCCTCTGGCCGCTACAGTACTCCTGTAGTTCCTCCCGTCCCCTGTGTTGCATTCCTCCTGTCTCCAGCCTGTCCAGGCTCAGCCTCCCTGCTGTCCTCTGTGTTGCTTTCCCTCTGTCCCCAGCCTGTCCAAGCTCAGCCTCCCTGCCGTCCTCTGTGTTGCTTTACCTCTGTCTCCAGCCTGACAAAGGCTCAGCCTCCCTGCCGTCTTCTGTGTTGCCTTCCCTCTGTCTCCAGCCTGTCCAGGCTCAGCCTCCCTGCCACTCCCTGTATTACATTTCCTCTGTGTCCACCGGTCCCTGGCCGTATCTAAGCCCACCGTCTCCCTAGTCCTCTTTTGTCCGTCGAGCCGTCCCTCTTGGTTCCGGCTGTCGCGCCTCCGTCCTCTGTGGTCCTGCCCCAAATGATCCCTGTATAGGGGTCGGTCTTCACCTGGCGTGCTCGGCCCAGGGGCTCTGTATCCGCGATCCAGAGGGTCCACTCTCTGACGTAGTTTGTACCTAAAAATGTCACAGTATCATCAGGCCATGGACCCCGCCGGTGCCGCGGCTGCCACTCAGAAAGAACTGCTTTTCTTAAGGGAGAATCAGACCCGAATTATGTCCTTCATGAAATCCATGGACACCCGGCTCTCCGCCCTGCAAACCACTGACCCAGGGCATGCTCCTCTCTTAGCCAGCCTCCAGCAGGAGCTTGCGCAGCAGCGCGATGCTCAATCTCACATTTTGGGGTATATGGCGTCCGTGGATGATCGGCTGCTTGCTCTGCAGTCCTCCGCGGCCGCTTCTACCCAAGCCCGGGACGCTGTCTCATCCCCACCTCCCCGCCTTGGAAAGCCGCCCAGGTATTGTGGGGACCCAAAGTTGTGTAGGGGTTTTTTAAACCAGTGCAGACTGCACTTTGAGCTCCTGCCCCAACAATATCCCACAGACCGTGCTAAGGTGGCCTTTATAGTGTCCCATCTAGAGAGAGGCGTTGGCTTGGGTGAATCCGTTGTGGGAAAGGGATGACCCGGTGGTTACTAATATCCAGAGTTTTTTGGAAACATTTCGCAAAGTGTTTGATGAACCTGGGCGCCTTGCTTCCTCTACAGAGGCCCTTTTTATCCTTCGCCAGGGATCCCTTACGGTAGGGCAATACGCCATCCGCTTTCGGACCCTGTCCTCGGAGCTGGGGTGGAATAATGAAGCCCTTGTAGGTGCCTTTTGGAGAGGTCTTTCTAGTAAAATCAAGGACGAGCTTGCCGGGCATGACACTCCAACCACCCTGGAAGATCTCATCTCTCTGGCTACTCATATTGATCTGCGTTTTTTGGAACGTGCCAGGGAGTCAGCTAGGGAGAGAAGGCCCTTTAGGTTGTATCAAGCCCCCATTCTGCGCTCTGTTGCACCCTCTACTAACTCTGCTCCCGAGCCCATGCAGGTAGATCGCGTCAAGCTGTCCGAACAACGGCGCAGGGAGAGGATGACGAATGGACTCTGTTTGTATTGCGGTGGAGCCAACCACTTCGTACGCACCTGTCCTGAGAGACCGGGAAACGCATCTGCCTAGGCCAGGTAAGAGAGGGCCTCCTAGGTGATCAGACCTCCTCTCGCCCACTTACCCTTTCAGCTCTGCTTATTACAGGTCGGGGGCGTGGATCTGTGGAGGCGTATGTGGACTCGGGCGCAGCAGGCAACTTCATCCGCCAGGAAGAGGTTGACAAACTCCAGATTCCGGTGGTCATCCTGAAGAACCCGCGAGCAATCTCCTCCGTCGATGGCAAACCTCTGCCCGAACTCATCACCACGGTGACCACTGAAGTTGATCTACAAATTGGTACACTTCACCTCGAGAAGATTGCCTTTTATGTCCTGCCTCAATTGTCCCACGCCGTTCTCTTAGGTTTACCCTGGCTCAGGCGGCATGAGCCAGTTGTCGACTGGCGCTCAGGGGAGATCTTGCGCTGGGGGCACGCTTGTGATGCACGCTGTTTGCGGATCCTTGTTCGCCCTCATTTCCAGCCTAGGTCAGATGATCTCTCGGGTCTTCCTGTTCCATATCACGCGTACGCCGATGTCTTCTGCAAGAAGGAAGCGGATTCTCTGCCGCCGCATCAGGCCTACGACTGCCCTATCGACCTGATTCCCGGAGCTGTTCCGCCCAGAGGAAGAACGTATCCTCTTTCCCCAGCTGAGACCACAGCCATGACGGAATACATTCAAGAGAACCTGACCAAGGGGTTTATCCGGAAGTCCTCTTCTCCTGTGGGCGCGGGTTTTTTCTTCGTCCGAAAGAAGGACGGATCACTGCGACCTTGCATAGATTACCGGGGTCTAAACAATATCACCGTTAAAAACCGGTATCCTCTTCCGTTGATTCCTGAACTCTTTGACCGGCTGAGAGGGGCCCGGATCTTCACGAAGTTAGACCTGCGGGGAGCTTACAATCTGATCCGGATCCGCGCAGGGGATGAGTGTTAAACGGCCTTCAATACCCGTGACGGGCATTAAGAATACTTAGTCATGCCGTTTGGTCTTTGCAACGCGCCAGCTGTATTTCAAGAATTCATTAACGAGGTGTTTCGGGATCTACTCTATTCCTGTGTGGTGGTGTATTTAGACGACATTCTCGTTTTTTCTCCCGATCTGTCCTCCCATTGCAAGAGCGTACGCTTGGTCTTGCGTCGCCTTTGAGAGAATCGGCTCTATCCCAAGATTGAAAAATGCCTCTTTGAACAGACGTCGTTGCCCTTCTTGGGATATATCATCACCGATTCCGGTCTGAAGATGGACCCTGAAAAACTCAGTGCGGTACTCAAGTGGCCCCGTCCAGTGGGGGTAAAGGCCATCCAGCGGTTCCTTGGGTTCGCAAACTATTACCGACAATTCGTGCCTCATTTTTCTGCACTTACCAAACCCATCACGGCCTTGACCCGTAAAGGAACGAAGTCCAACAGCTGGTCCCCCGAAGCTGAAGATGCCTTCCTTGCTCTGAAACGTTCTTTTGCATCTGCGCCCATCTTACATCGGCCGGTTGCCAGCAGGCCCTTCGTCCTTGAAGTGGACGCTTCTTCCACCGTAGCTGTGACGGTTCTGTCCCAGCAGGCCTCATCTGGACGTCTGGTACCTTGCGGTTTTTTCTCTAAAACCTTTTCGCCTGCGGAGTGCAATTACTCCATTAGAGACAGGGAATTACTTGCCATTAAGAATTAAGATGCCCTTGGCAGAGTGACGATACTTACTAGAGGGGGCTGGACACCCTTTCACCATCCTCACGGACCACAAGAATCTGGCCTACCTGCAGTCCGCCCAAAGACTCAATGCCCTGCAAGCCAGATGGGCTCTGTATTTCTCCCGTTTTGACTTTCAACTTCACTTCCGACCTGGCAATAGGAACATCAAAGCCGATGCACTTTCCAGGTCGTTACAGTCACCAGAGAAGGATGAAGATCCATCCTATATTATCGAGCCTGCTAAGGTGATCCCCGTGGCTCCTGTGACTTTTTCCACTCCTCCGCCAGGTAAAACATTTGTCCCTCAAAGCAGACGTTCGGAGGTGCTACGCTGGGGGCATTCCTCCAAGGTTGCTGGGCACGTTGGGACTAAGAAGACCCTCTTGCTGCTTTCCCGGTACTACTGGTGGCCCGCACTTCGCTAGGATGTGACGGACTATGTAGCCTCGTGCACCACGTGTGCCCAGAACAAGGTGGCTAGGGCTTTGCCCTCCGGACTTCTTCCCCCATTACCAGTTCCAGAGGCTCCCTGGCAGCAAATTGCTATGGAATTCGTGACTGATCTACCCCGCTCAGCTGGATGTACCACCATCTTAGTCGTAGCAGATCGTTTTTCCAAGATGGCCCATTTCATTCCCTTACCGGGTCTGCCGTCCGCCCCGAGGTTGGCCGAGATCTTCATCCACCAGGTCTTCAGGCAGCATGGTCTTCCGCAGCGGATCATGTCAGATCGGGGGGTCCAGTTTACCTCTCGCTTCTGGAGGGCTCTCTGCCGGCTTATGGGTACATCTCTCAACTTTTCCTCTGCATACCATCCTTAGACCAACGGGCAAGTGGAGCGGATTAATCAGGCGTTAACTACCTTCTTACGTCACTTCTCCAACGCCCATCAGGACAATTGGGTCGCTCTCCTACCGTGGGCTGAATTTTCGTACAATAACCATCCCAGCGAATCTACCGCCAAGTCACCATTTTTTGTGGTAACCGGTCAGAATCCAGGTATTCCGCTACCCTTTTCCACATCTACGGGAGTGCCCGCAGCAGATTCGCTCGCCATGGAATTCTTGCAGATTTGGAGGGAGACCAGGGAGGCGCTCAAGAGTGCCAATACCCGAATCAAGAAACATGCGGACAAGAGACGGAAGGACGTGCCTCCGTACCATCCGGGTGACAAGGTCTGGCTTTCAACCAAACATATTCGTCTGAAAGTCCCCTCTTACAAATTGAGCCCTCGGTACATTGGGCCCTTTGAAGTGATTGGACGCATTAATGAAGTGGCTTATAAGCTGAGGTTGCATGCTTCGCTCCAGGTTCCCAACGCCTTCCATGTCTCGCTCTTCAAACCTGTAGTTCTGAATCGGTTCCAACCAGTTTCCACTGCCTCTCCCTCACCAGATGGCTCGGACGACGTCTTTGAAGTCAATGACATCTTGGCTATGAAAAGAGTCAAGGGAAAAACTGTTTTTCTTATTGATTAGAGGGGTTTTGGCCCCGAGGAAAGGTCCTGGGAGCCTCGAGAAAACATCAATGCCCCCCTGATCCTGAAAAAATTTTTGGCCAATCTCAGAAGGGGAGGGCGTAAGGGGGAGGGTACTGTGACATCGGCGGCTGTACCTGCCGATGTCCCTTCAGCGGCGGTGCACGCCGCAGCGTCCTCTCACCGGCGCGCTCCCGTCCACGCGCGCGCCCGCTCGGCGTTCCTCTCCGCATCGGCTCCAGGCACCAGCTATCGTTCACGCGTACGCATCCTCCCGCTCTCTCCCCCCAGCGGTGGGCGTCGCTGAGGGGCAGGGCTAGGAGACGCATTTCCGGGTGCCAGGATACTTCAGGCGTCCTCGCTATGAGGAGGGCGCCTGAAGATCGTGTAGTCTTCCTGCACCCTCTGGCCGCTACAGTACTCCTGTAGTTCCTCCCATCCCCTGTGTTGCATTCCTCCTGTCTCCAGCCTGTCCAGGCTCAGCCTCCCTGCTGTCCTCTGTGTTGCTTTCCCTCTGTCCCCAGCCTGTCCAAGCTCAGCCTCCCTGCCGTCCTCTGTGTTGCTTTCTCTCTGTCTCCAGCCTGACCAGGCTCAGCCTCCCTGCCGTCTTCTGGGTTGCCTTCCCTCTGTCTCCAGCCTGTCCAGGCTCAGCCTCCCTGCCGCTCCCTGTATTACATTTCCTCTGTGTCCTCCGGTCCGTGGCCGTATCTAAGCCCACCGTCTCCCTAGTCCTCTTTTGTCCGTTGAGCCGTCCCTCTTGGTTCCGGCTGTCGCGCCTCCGTCCTCTGTGGTCCTGCCCCAAACGATCCCTGTATAGGGGTCGGTCTTCACCTGGCGTGCTCGGCCCAGGGGCTCCGGATCCGCAATCCAGAGGGTCCACTCTCTGACGTAGTTTGTACCTAAAAACGTCACAGGAGGTATCAGGAGATTAGGGCAGAGCTGTATGAAGGGGACAGGTTATATAGTGGAGATTATGTGTGGGAGGTATGAGGAGATTAGGACAGAGATGTATGGAGAGAACATGTTATATACTGGAGATTATGTGTGGTAGGTATCGGCAGATTAGGACAGAGATGTATGGAGAGGACAGGTTGTATACTGGAGATTATGTGTGAGCAGGTATCAGAAGATTAGGGCAGAGATGTATGGAGAGGACAGGTTACATACTGGAGATTATTTGTGGGTTTATCAGGAGATTAGGACAGATGTATGGAGAGCACATGTTATATCCTGGAGATTATGTGTGGGAGGTATCAGGAGATTAGGGCAGAGATGTATGGAAAGGACAGGTTATATACTGGAGATTATGTGTGGTAGGTATCGGCAGATTAGGACAGATATATGGAGAGCACATGTTATATACTGGAGATTATGTGTGGGAGGAATCAGGAGATGAGGGCAGAGATGTATGGAGAGGACAGGTTACATACTGGAGATTATGTGTGGGGGTATTAGGAGATTAGGGCAGAGATGTATGGAGAGGGCAGGTTATATACTGGAGATGATGTGTGGGGAGGTATCAGGAGATTAGGGCAGAGATGTATGGAGAGGACAGGTTATATACTGGAGATTATGTGTGAGGAGGTATCAGGAGATTAGGGCAGAGATGTATGGAGAGGACAGGTTATATACTGGAGATTATGTGTGGGAAGGTATCAGGAGATTAGTACAGAGCTGTATGGAGGAGACAGATTATATACTGGAGATTATGTGTGGGAGGTATGAGGAGATTAGGGGAGAGATGTATGGAGAGGACAGGTTATATACTGGAGATTATGTGTGGTAGGTATCGGCAGATTAGGACAGAGATGTATGGAGAGGACAGGTTATATACTGGAGATTATGTGTGAGCAGGTATCAGGAGATTAGGGCAGAGATGTATGGAGAGGACAGGTTACATACTGGAGATTATGTGTGGGTTTATCAGGAGATTAGGACAGATGTATGGAGAGCACATGTTATATACTGGAGATTATGTGTGGGAGGTATCAGGAGATTACGGCATAGATGTATGGAGAGGACAGGTTATATACTGGAGATTATGTGTGGGAGGTATCAGAAGATTAGGGCAGAGATGTATGGAGAGGACAGATTATATACTGGAGATTATGTGTGGGAGGTATCAGGAGATTAGGGCAGAGATGTACGGAGAGGACACGTTATATAATGGAGATTATGTGTGAGGAGGTATCAGAAGATTAGGGCAGAGCTGTATGGAGAGGACAGGTCATATACTGGAGATTTTGTGTGGGGGTATCAGGAGATTAGGGCAGAGATGTATGGAGAGGACAGGTTACATACTGGAGATTATGCGTGGGAGGTATCAAGAGATTAGGGCAGAGATGTATGGAGAGGACAGGTTATATACTGGAGATAATGTGTGAGGAGTTATCAGGAGATTAGGGCAGAGATGTATTTAGAGGACAGGTTATATACTGCAGATTATGTGTGAGGAGGAATCAGGAGATTAGGGCAGAGATGTATGGAGAGGACAGGTTATATTCTGGAGATTATGTGTGGAGGTGTCAGGAGATTAGGGCAGAGATGTATGGAGAGGACAGGTTATATACTGGAGATTGTGTGTGGGAGGTATCAGGAGATTAGGGCAGAGATGTATGGAGAGGACAGGTTATATTCTGGAGATTATGTGTGAGGAGGTATCAGGAGATTAGGGCAGAGATGTATGGAGAGGACAGGTTATATACTGGAGATTATGTGTGAGGAGGTATCAGGAGGTTAGGACAGAGATGTATGGAGAGGACAGGTTATATACTGGAGATTATGTGTGGAGGTGTCAGGAGATTAGGGCAGAGATGTATGGAGAGGACAGGTTATATACTGGAGATTGTGTGTGGGAGGTATCAGAAGATTAGGGCAGAGATGTATGGAGAGGACAGGTTATATTCTGGAGATTATGTGTGAGGAGGTATCAGGAGATTAGGGCAGAGATGTATGGAGAGGACAGGTTATATACTGGAGATTATGTGTGGGAGGTATCAGGAGATTAGGGCAGAGATGTACGGAGAGGACACGTTATATAATGGAGATTATGTGTGAGGAGGTATCAGAAGATTAGGGCAGAGTTGTATGGAGAGGACAGGTCATATACTGGAGATTATGCGTGGGTGGTATCAAGAGATTAGGGCAGAGATGTATGGAGAGGACAGGTTATATACTGGAGATAATGTGTGAGGAGTTATCAGGAGATTAGGGCAGAGATGTATTTAGAGGACAGGTTATATACTGCAGATTATGTGTGAGGAGGAATCAGGAGATTAGGGCAGAGATGTTTGGAGAGGACAGGTTATATTCTGGAGATTATGTGTGGAGGTGTCAGGAGATTAGGGCAGAGATGTATGGAGAGGACAGGTTATATACTGGAGATTGTGTGTGGGAGGTATCAGGAGATTAGGGCAGAGATGTATGGAGAGGACAGGTTATATTCTGGAGATTATGTGTGAGGAGGTATCAGGAGATTAGGGCAGAGATGTATGGAGAGGACAGGTTATATACTGGAGATTATGTGTGAGGAGGTATCAGGAGGTTAGGACAGAGATGTATGGAGAGGACAGGTTATATACTGGAGATTATGTGTGGAGGTGTCAGGAGATTAGGGCAGAGATGTATGGAGAGGACAGGTTATATACTGGAGATTGTGTGTGGGAGGTATCAGAAGATTAGGGCAGAGATGTATGGAGAGGACAGGTTATATTCTGGAGATTATGTGTGAGGAGGTATCAGGAGATTAGGGCAGAGATGTATGGAGAGGACAGGTTATATACTGGAGATTATGTGTGAGGAGGTATCAGGAGGTTAGGACAGAGATGTATGGAGAGGACAGGTTATATAAAGGAGATTATGTGTGGAGGTGTCAGGAGATTAGGGCAGAGATGTATGGAGAGGACAGGTTATATACTGGAGATTATGTATGGAGGTATCAGGAGATTAGGGCAGAGATGTATGGAGAGGACAGGTTATATATTGGAGATTATGTATGGGGAGGTATCAGGAGATTAGGGCAGAGATGTATGGAGAGAAGAGGTTATACAACCCCTGGCAAAAGTTATGGAATCACCAGCCTTGGAGGATATTCATTCAGTTGTTTAATTTTGTAGAAAAAAAGCAGATCACAGACCTGGCACAAAACTAAAGTCAATTCAAATGGCAACTTTCTGACTTTAAGAAACACTTAAAGAAATCAAGAACAAAATACAGTATGTGGTAGTCAGTAATGGTTAGTTTTTTAAACCAAGAAGAGGGGAAAAATTATGGAATCATGAATATCAAACCAACAAAAAACCCCTCCAATACATCACTAGTATTTTGTTGCACCACCTCTGGCATTTCTAACAGCTTGCAGTCTCTGAGGCCTGGACTTAATGAGGGTCACACAGCACTCTTCATCAATCTGGCTCCAACTTTCTCTGGTTGCTGCTGCCAGATAAGCTTTGCAGGTTGGAGCCTTGTCATGGATTATTTTCTTCAACTTCCACCAAAGATCTTCAATTGGATTGAGAGCCGGACTATTTGCAGGCCATGACATTGACTTCATGTGTCTTTTTTCAAGGAATGTTTGCCCAGTTTTGCTCTATGGTAGGATGCATTATCATCTTGAAAAATGATTTCATCATCCCCAAACATCCTTTCAATTGATGGGATAAGAAAAGTGTCCAAAATATCAACATAAACTTGTGCATGTATTGAAGATGTAATGACTGCCATCTCCCCAGTGCCTTTACCTGACATGCAGCCCCATATCATCAATGACTGTGGAAATTTGCATGTTCTCTTCAGGCAGTCATCTTTATAAATCTCATTGGAACGGCACCAAACAAAAGTTCCAGTATCATCACCTTGCCCAATGCAGATTCGCGATTCATCACTTAATATGACTTTCATCCAGCCATCCACATTGCTTTTCCTTAGCCCATTGTAACCTTGCTTTTTCTGTTTAGGAGTTAATGATGGCTTTCGTTTAGCTTTTCTGTATGTAAATCGCATTTCCTTTAGGCGATTCCTTACAGTTCGGTCACAGACGTTGACTCCAGTATCCTCCCATTCATTCCGCATTTGTTTTGTTGTGCATTTCCTGTTTTGGAGACATATTGCTTTAAGTTTCTGGTCTTGATGCTTTGATGTCTTCCTTGGTCTACCAGTATGCTTGCCTTTAACAGCCTTCCCATGTTGTTTGTATTTGGTCCAGATTTTAGACACAGCTGACTGTCAACAACCAGCATCTTTTGCAACATTACGTGATGATTTACCCTCTTTTAAGAGTTTAATAATCCTCTCCTTTGTTTCAATTGACATCTCTTGTGTTGAATCCATGATTCATGCCAGTCCACTTGGTGCAACAGCTCCCCAAGGTGTGCTCACTCCTTTTTAGATGCAGACTAACGAGCAGATCTAATTTGATTGTCATGCTCATCATGTCTGTCATGTCTGCCATGTCTGTTTTGCCTCATGACCCCTGGAGCGGTGCGCACGCGCATCTCATGTCTGCTATCCTGCAAGTTCCCTAGAGCAATGTGCACACTCACCTCATGACTGTTGAGCTGCGGGATGCCTGCGTTTCTGCTCTGCCTTCTGTGATCGTCTCGTCATGTCTAGAACCCCTGATCATGTGTCCTTCCTATGTTCCAGCAGAGGCTGGTTCTGCATTCATCTCTGCATGTCTGGAACTCTGATCATGTGACCTGCCTGGGTTTCAGCACTGGTTCTGCTATCGTCTCTGCATGTCTGGAATTCTGATCATGTGACCTGCCTAGGTTTCAGCACTGGTTCTGCAATCATCCCTGCATGTCTGGAATCCTGATCATGTGACTGCTCCCTGTGATCCTGGAGGATCTGAACTGAAGTTCTCCCCTGATCCTGACCCGGAAGTGGAGGTGCTATGCCCTATATCAGACCGCCCCTTCCTATGCTCAGGGCCTGAGTATTGTGTTGCTTCCCTGCATGGCGGCTTGGTCTGCTGGGTTGCTCCCTCTCTTCTGTGCCCTTGCACTTTGCTCTGTCGTGCGTCTCTGCACATGCTCCATGCCCATATTCCGTCTCTTATCTCGTGCTTTGTCTCGTGTTGTCCTTCATGCTTTGTTTGTCCTGGCTATGCTTCTGTGGCGCCCCTGAGGCTCAGTCGCCACAGAGGTACTGCACCTTCTAAGGTGTGGTGCCCCACCAACTAGGTAAGTTGGGAACTCCTTTCCACACTCCAACACCTACATCCCACAAACAGGATAGTTCAGTAGGTCCGCCTAGCAGCTTCAGGCTGGGGGTAGCAGAGCACCCTTCGTGGAACCCTGCTTCGTAACACGAGATGTGCTGGGAGGTGGGTGGAGTTTGTATAAAAGAGGGGGAAGTGAAGATTTGTAGGTCAGTCTGACAGAAGGTCAGTCTTGGGTGAGACCCAGAGAAGTTCAGTTCTGAAGTTCAGTTTTGAGTTCAGTTTGAGTTCAGTTTAGAAAGAGAGTGCTGCAGCTGCCTCAGTGATCTGAGCCAGCTGGCACGGGAAAGAGAAGAGAAAGAGAAGGACGTAGATCTGCAACCTCAGCTTCCATAAGAGAGAGAAGGAACAGCGTGGAACGAAGGAGTCGGAGAACAGAGAGGAGTTGTGGGTTGAGAGAGTACCCTGCCTATAGGTTCTCAGCGCAAGGCCGGGGCCCAGTCCCCGAGGTTGTATGGACACTTATGGTTCTGCAGCAGACACCGGTGGAGTAGTTGGCTGTAAATGCACTACTCCCATCAAAGACTTGGGACACAACACCAACTGGATAGAGAGCCAGGACTTCTGAGAGGGAGTCCCCGATAAACGGTACAGCTGTCTGTCAAACAAGTAAGGTTCTAGGAACATCTGACAGGAGGACTTCCAGAGAACTACGGTACTGGAGTTCTTCAGACTAAAAGGCGCAATAGAGGAGTCGTTCAGGAAAGGCACACGTTGGCGGAGTGTTGGAGAGGAGAAGCCTGACTTGCCGGGAGGTTGATTGAGTCTCTACCCCAGAGGACACGGCACGGAGGCAGGCACCAGTGGGTACCACGAACTGTGAGTAAAGCATTGAAGCTGCTAGCCCTGGTGTCCTCCATTCATTCGCCGTTAGCATCTTCAGCACCGCTACATCTGGTTACCAGCATCTACACCATTCTGCACCTCTCCTTATCCATTGCACCTACACTGCCCTGGGACTACAGCTCCACCTGTGGGGAGCTATACCATCTTTGCTGCACCACAGCATCAGTCCCAGTGGATCTGCATGCAGCGTTGGCTTACCATCTACCTTGCCAAACACCACGGGTGGCGTCATGAACTATTCAACTAAACTATTCTACCATTAACTACATCCCCCATTGCTTGGGTGCCCAGGGCCACGGACCAGGTCACCGCTGCTGTGACACATTCCCCTGACACCGGCCCGGTACCGAGTACCCCACAGCCCTGGGAGGGCGACCCAACTTGGCGTCACGGACAGGATGACGAGACCCAATGCCATCGGGTTCTGTGCGCCTGAAATTTGTAAGACTTTGTGCTTTTGAAAATGTGTAGAAGACCTGATTTAATAGACTGTAAAATGGACATTAGAAATGGCCACTGGCGCGGAGAAGAAGGGCGTGAAGAGATGGGAGGTCCTAAGAAAAGACCCCGAAGAGTATTGGGCCTTCCCTGCCTGAATTACTATGTGACAGATACATGGCCCACCCCCCGAGGGGTATGCATCTTGGCTTGGTATGGAGGCGCTGGAAGAAGATGCCGCCCCTGGAAGGAGGGGCAGAAGAAGCCAGTGGCGGGAAAGGGGCCGAGGCAGGAAGAAGACACCAGAATGCCATTTTGGAGAGTGAGGGAAGGAGGCCTGCTGAGTGCGGGGAAACAGATCTCCCTGGCGCCATGGCTGACGGCTCCAACCCGATCCGCGAGATGAACTGCCGGCATTTGGAAGAAGAAATAGTCACACTGACCACCCGGCTGTGGCTGAGGCAGGAGGCCCTGGAGAGACTGAGCAAACAGTGCGCCCAGGAGGGGCCTACACCTGCGGTACCCGCGACATCGGTACCCGCCGCTGCTGCACCGGATCTTTTCCTGGCAGACCTTGCGGAGCTTGGAGCCGCTGCCCTGCCATCAGCAGCGTACTCTGTTCCCTCTTTGCCGCTAATACCGGAGGAGTTGTACACAGCCGAGGGAGCTGAAGCAGAGGAAGAGAGGCCCCTGCCTGGACCTGGAGTGGCTGCGCAGGTTCCACCAGCGACTCCCGCAGAACCGGAGCTGCTATTGGCTCCACCGCCATCCCCGGTGTCTCACCGGGCAGCACCCGCTGCCACCACACCTGCACTGGAGCAGAGGCCGCACCGTCGGAAACTCCCAGGTATATACTCCAGCCTTCCTAATGGGTTGATGGAGAGGAGGAGGAGGACCATGCTGGTGGGGGTACGGTTGGAGCCAGCGTGTCCGATTCGACATCTACAGGCCAGAAGGGGGTTTGGGTCGTTTTGTGACGGTGATTTCGGGATTACTCCGCTGCCCAGTCCCCAGGTAGTGGCCTGTCAGAGCCGGCAAGCTGCGGAAGCCTTAGGAGCTAGACCTCGTACCAGAACAGTGGAACCACCTATTGAGGAAGAACAGTTGATGGGCATTGAGATACATCATGGGTTCCATTTGCCACAGCTTCAAGGCCCTTTAACAAGAAGCCAGAATCACGATGATACCACCTCTGAGAACAGTTCCAGTTCTTCCAGAACCCCAGGAGGGGACCACAATTATGAAATAATTTTCAAAATTTCTCGTTACCCAGGAGGGTTTTGTTTGCACCAGTTGTGCCTTGTTTTGCTATCATGTTTTTCCGGTAGCACTTTTGTTGCCCTGCTTTTGATTGGCAGCATTTTTTCTACATTTGGAACTGAGGAGATCATGAACGCTGTATGATCCAAAACATTTATTGTAAATAGTTTGCACCTCTTTAGGTGCCCTTTCTTGGTTTTACATACAGAGACACTTTGCAAAGATAATGTTTCTGCATGGACACTTTTCGAAGATGATGTCTACCTCCAAAGGACACTGCAAGAGATCCCGGCTGGGAGCGGTGTCCAGCACCTTACAAAAATAATTGTTGAATGTTTTACTGTGAAGTATTTGATAATGTGTTTTATTAGTAACTGAGAAATGGCTTTTATAGAAGAATTAGGAATGTCTGATATATGTGAATAAAGAATTGAAAATAGACAGGTGAAAGACCAAGTATTTGCGGTCAGTGTCTTGCGTCTAGAAGAAACAGTAAAATGAGAGAAAATGTGTTACAGAGAATAGCACTTAGAATTGAGAATGGCACTTAGAATTAAAATTTTTAGATAGGATTTAAGATAGAATTGTTTGTAACCTTCAAGATGAGTACCTCATGTACTAGGAAGATTAGTACAAGAAAAGTTATTATGCATGACAAAACTTTGTATGTTTCTTTGCTGTCTACTTTGTTATCTTGCAGCCCGCGGACGTGCTGTGTTTAACGGGGGGGTATGTGGCGCTTCTGAGGCTCAGTCGCCACAGAGGTACTGCACCTTCTCCTAAGGTGTGGTGCCCCACCAACTAGTTAAGTTGGGAACTCCTTTCCACACTCCAACACCTACATCCCACACACAGGATAGTTCAGTAGGGCCGCCTAGCAGCTTCAGGCTGGGGGTAGCAGGTCACCCTTCGTGGAACCCTGCTTCGTAACACAAGATGTGCTGGGAGGTGGGTGGAGTTAGCATAAAAGAGGGGGAAAGTGAAGATTTGTAGGTCAGTCTGACAGAAGGTCAGCCTGGGGTGAGTCCCAGAGAAGTTCAGTTCTGAAGTTCAGTTTTGAGTTCAGTTTGAGTTCAGTTTAGAAAGAGAGTGCTGCAGCTGCCTCAGTGATCTGAGCCAGCTGGCACGGGAAAGAGAAGAGAAAGAGAAGGATGTAGACCTGCAACCTCAGCTTCCATAACAGAGAGAAGGAACAGCGTGGAACGAAGGAGTCAGAGAACAGAGAGGAGTTGTGGGTTGAGAGAGTACCCTGCCTATAGGTTCTCAGCACAAGGCCGGGGCCCGGTCCCCGTGGTTGTATGGACACTTATGGTTCTGCAGCAGACACCGGTGGAGTAGTTGGCTGTAAATGCACTACTCCCATCAAAGACTTGGGACACAACACCAACTGGATAGAGAGCCAGGACTTCTGAGAGGGAGTCCCCGATAGAGGCTACAGCCGTCTGTCATACAAGTAAGGTTCTAGGAACATCTGACAGGAGGAATTCCAGAGAACTACGGTACTGGAGTTCTTCACACTAAAAGGCGCAATAGAGGAGTCGTTCAGGAAAGGCACACGTTGGTAAAGTGTTGGAGAGGAGAACCCTGACTTGCCGGGAGGTTGATTGAGTCTCTACCCCGGAGGACATGGCACGGAGGCAGGCACCAGTGGGTACCACAAACTGTGAGTAAAGCTTTGAAACTGCAAGCCCTGGTGTCCTCCATTCATTCGCCATTAACATCTTCAGCACCACTACATCTGGGTACCAGCTTCTACACCATTCTGCGCCTCTCCTTATCCATTGCACCTACACTGCCCTGGGACTACAGCTCCACCTGTGGGGAGCTATGCCATCTTTGCTGCACCACACCATCAGTCACAGTGGATCTGCATGCAGCGTTGGCTTGCTATTTACCTTGCCAAACACCACGGGTGGCGTCATGAACTACTCAACTAAACTATAACACTATTAACATCACCGCCATTGATATTGGGCGCCCAGGGCCACGGACCGGGTCACTGCTGCTGTGACATCCCCCTGACACCGGCCCGGTACCGGGTACCCCTCTGCCCTGGGTGTGAAGGCGACCCTCTTCCTTGTTATGCTATGTTCTGTACCCTGTCCCTGA
This sequence comes from Dendrobates tinctorius, assembly GCF_039654945.1. Lineage (NCBI taxonomy): Eukaryota > Metazoa > Chordata > Amphibia > Anura > Dendrobatidae > Dendrobates > Dendrobates tinctorius. Next base: position 2,836,361 of record NW_027361978.1, read on the forward strand.
TGTGTCTTTCTACACGTGCAGGCCACCACTCTGTACCCTGTCCCTGACATGTCTCTCTACATGTGCAGGCCTCCACTCTGTACCCTGTCCCTGACGTGTCTCTCTACACGTGCAGGCCTCCGCTCTGTACCCTGTCCCTGACGTGTCTCTCTACACGTGCAGGCCTCCGTTCTGTACCCTGTCCCTGGCGTGTCTCTCTATACGTGCAGGCCTCCCCTCTGTACTCTGTCTAGTCCCAAGGCTCTCCCTTGATCCGGCTCTGGGCTTCGGCCTACGCTCCGCTGCTAGACTCTGTCCCTGTCCCTGGTGTGTCTCTCCACTTGTGCAGGCCTCATCTAGTACTTTGCCCCTGGCATGCCCTCTGCATGCGCAGGACTCTGCCTCTTACCCTATGCATTGTCTCTGATGTTTCATGCGCCCTTGCACTTTTCGTACTAGGCTTTGCCGTGCTGTTTCACACACGTCTCTGTCCTGTACCTTTGCCTAGCCCTGCCTTGTGGCTCCATGCCCTCGTGCACGCGCCTGGTCGCCCTGTGCCTGCCTATTGTGCCTCAGCCATGCCGCCTCTAGTCGTGCTCGCCTGTGTGCCTCAACCGTGCCCGGCATCCAGTGCTATAGTGGTTACCGGCTGTGTGAGCCGCAGCTGTGCCGCCTCTAAGTCGTGCCCGCCTGCTTATGCCACCGTCGGTACCGCCTGCCGGTGCCCCAGCCATGGTTCCGTGCTCCCTTGCACGCATGCTGGTTTTCGCACTGTGCCTTTTTGTGCTACTCTTTCACAAAGTCTTTTGCTTACTTTGCTCTGCTCTGAACCCTGTCTTGCCTGCCGGATTCCGTAACCTGCCGACCGCTGCCAGAGGTCCGGACCTAGATGACTGTGGCCTGATGTCCGGAGCTGATTTCCGCAGTCTGATTCCTGGACCCTGTCGGTCGATGCCAGCACCCCGGATTCCGATGCCACCGTACCCTATCTTAGTCCCTGGCGTGACCTCTGCACGCGTAGGCCTCCATCCTGTATCTCTTCCTGACGTGTCTCTTCGCACGCGCAGGTCCCTGTACCTGTCCCTGGCATACCCCTTGGCATGCGCAGGCCTCCGTCCTGTGAACCTGACCCAGGCGAGTTCGTTGACACGCATCCTGTTTCTAACTTTGTCTTGTCTCCTTGCATGGAACCCTGGTTTGCTTACCGGATATCCGGAACCTGCCGATCACCTTCAGAGCTACAGAACCCGATGTCCCGGTTGATCGTTGCCTGCTGTTCGGAGTCCGATGTCCTCGTGCCTCTGTCTACCATCTGCACGTACCATGCTTTGGACCTCGGCGTTCCCTTGCACGCATCTTGCTCTATGTACTCTGTGTGTTCACGTTTTACTTCTGTTGTACCCAGAAATGTTCCTTAATGAAGTTTCCTTGAACAAACGTCTTGTCTCACCTTGTCTTGTTTCCCTGAGCCGGCCGTCTGGTCCAGCTGCTGTGGTGGCTCACCCCCTTGGTCTTGCCCCTGACTCTCCCTGTATAGGGGGTGGATTCTCACTACGTCAGCTCGCCCTAGGTGGGTGCCACGGCCCAGAGGGTCCACTCATTCCAAAGGAAAACGACTCAGCGTAAGCTGATGCTCGTCACATTGATGCAGGTGTTGGTTTTGGGAATGAAGATTTACAGGGCGATTCCATAACTGTTTCCTCAAAATTGAGTGATTCCTTAATTTTTCCCCTCTGCTTGGTGTAAATAGTAACCATTACTGACTACCACATTTTTTGTTCTTGATTTCTTTTAGTGTTTCTTAAAGCCAGAAAGTTGCCATTTGAAGTGACTTTAGTTTTGTGCCATATCTGTGATCGGCTTTATTTCCACTAAATTACTGAATGAACATCCTCCAAGGCCGGTGATTCCAGAATTTTTGCCAGGGGTTGTATGCTGGAGATTATTTGGGGAGGTATCAGGAGATTAGGGCAGATATGTATGGAGAGGACAGGTTATATACTGGAGATTATGTGTAGGAATAAGAAATCTTTGGTCGTTATTTGGAGCTTTCCTACCTTAGATTTTAATGGTAAATAGAAAAAGAAGGAGATTCCACTAATTTGTGCAGCTTTTGCTTTGAGTTCTGGTGTGGAAATATCAGCAGGATAAATTGACAAGTTGTAAATGTCGTATATTCCATGTTTTTCCATTTTCACTGCAGATTTTCTTTGCAGTATGTTGCTGAGATTTCCTAAGTATTACAAAATATTGTGGAAATTTCTGCTGTACCGTCTGCAGTGTGGATTTATCACAAAGCTCCAAATCACATCCAGAAGGCGTCAAATTCTATAGAAATTATTTGAATATGTTGAGGAATTGAACACTTTTTTTTATAGTTTTTATATTGTCTTAATCTCCGACATTCTGAAATATTGTTTTGTTTGTATTTCTGTCTTTCCTCATTGTTGTTGCTCTTCCCTTTTTCATTTCCACGCAGGCGTCGTTCAGCCGTACATTTGCTCCTCTCTTTCTTGCTTCATGCAGCCATTGCTCAGCCGCAGATTCCTTGTTTTCTTTCTCGTTTCCAAGCAGCAGTCGCTCTGCCGCACATTTGCTCTTCCCTTTCTTGCTTAACGCAGCCATCGCTCTGCTGCACATTTGCTCTTCCCTTTCGTGCGTCACACAGCCATCGCTCTGCTGCACATTTGCTCTTCCCTTTCGTGCGTCACACAGCCATCGCTCTGCTGCACATTTGCTCTTTCCTTTCGTGCGTCACACAGCCATCGCTCTGCTGCACATTTGCTCTTCCATTTCGTGCGTCACACAGCCATCGCTCTGCTGCACATTTACTCTTTCCTTTCTCGCTTCATGCAGTCGTCTCTCTGTCGCACATTTGCTCTTCCCTTTCTTACCTTAGGCAGCTGTCGCTCTATTGCAAATTTGCTCTTCCCTTTCTCGCTTCATGCAGCCATCACTCTGTCACACATTTGCTCTTCCCTTTCTCTTTTCCACGCAGCCGTCTCTCTGTCGCACATTTGCTCTTCCCTTTCTTGCTTCACACAGACATCGCTCTGCTGCACATTTGCTCTTCCCTTTCGTGCTTCACACAGACATCGCTCTGCTGCACATTTGCTCTTCCCTTTCTCACCTCAAGCATCCGTCGCTCTTCCGCAGATTACCTCTTCCCTTTCTCATTTCACGCAGCCATTGCTCTGCCGCACATTTGCTCTTCCCTTTCTCACCTCAGGCAGCTGTCACTGCCGCACATTTTCTCTTTCCTTTCTTGCCTCAGGCAGCCATTGCACTGTGGCACATTTACTCTTCACTTTCTCACCTCAGGCAGCCATGTCTCTCTCGCACATTAGCTTTTCCTTTTCTCGCTTCATGTAGTCGCCGCTCAGCCACAGATTAGCTCTTCCCTTTCTCACTTCATGCAGCTGTCGCACTGTCGCACATTTGCTCTTCCCTTTCTCGCTTCACGCAGTTGTCGTTCTGCCACAGATTTGCTTTTCCCTTTCTCGCCTCAGGCAGCCATTGGTCTGCAGCAGATTTGCTCTTTTCTTTCTCGCCTCAGGCAGTTGCTGCTCTGTTGCACATTTGCTCTTCCCTTTCTCGCTTCACGCAGTCGTCGTTCTGCCACAGATTTGCTTTTCCCTTTCTCGCCTCAGGCAGCCATTGGTCTGCAGCAGATTTGCTCTTTTCTTTCTCACCTCAGGCAGTCGTTGCTCTGTTGCACATTCGCTCTTCCCTTTCTCATCTCACGCTGCCATCACTCTGCCGCAGAGTTGCTCTTCCCTTTCTCTTTTCCACGCAGCCGTCGCACTGCTGCACATTTGCTCTATCCTTTCTCACTTCACGCTACCATCACTCTGCCGCAGATTTGCCTAAAATGTCCGGTCACCTTGGCGGCGACTCTTCTGCGTTGTGATCGATGGCAGCCGCCGTTTATTTTGAGTAGATAGAGGCTGACATTCTTGTTGCTTTTTTCTGACCTTCGTGTATATTTCGGAAGTGTCCTGATTTGTGAAACATCAACCCGAATAAATAATGTAACTGTTTGTTTATGAAGTTGTGGTAACCAGGTGGAAACTTTTTACATGACATTCCTGGAGCGTATGTGTAAAAAGGTCAACAAATAGAGTCCGCTCTCAGCGGTGAACCCCTCCACCCCCCACTTAACTGGCAATTTCCAAGGCACAGGAGGTTTGTAATTTGCGAGAGTGTATGGCTTAATTCACCTCCATAAAATCGTGAGGAATGGGACTCGAGCCCTGATTTCAGCACTTTGTCTCCTAAAAAAGTAAAACAAAAAAGAGGGAATGAAAACTGCCCTAAATGAAAATACGGCGGACCACCACAGTCACATCGGAATCTGCGATGTGTCCTCCTAATTTGCCATTTCCGCACCTAATAGAAGCCAAATATTCTCAATTTTTCTTAAAGGTGTTAAATGAATTTTCATTCCTCAGACAGAAAATAAAAAATAAACTCACTGGCAGCTTACTGGAGTATCACAGCAAGGATCTATGGTTTGTGGGGTCCTGACAATATAAAGCAGCATTTAATAATTACGGAGGGTGAGGGGACCCTGTCTGGTGGGATCGTTGTCTCCATTGTGTGTGTGAGGTATATATGTATCTGTAAATCCATGGTGCTGAGGTTAGAAGTGCAGGAGAAGAGATGGCTCCACCCAGGGTCGATACAGTGTAATCCCCCGGCGTCAGTTTACTTTCTCCCTGCTGCTCAGCTTTCATTTCAGAACATTGTATCCAGATGGGGTTTATTTGTATACCTATGGCAAATAACTATTGACTTCTTCTAGCCCCTGTTCTCTGCTCTTGATTTATGGGGTCCACGTCCAAGACCTTCAGTGATCACTCGGTAGGGGGTTGACCTTGTATGGAGGTGGCGAGGAACCTTACATGCCTCCTCTCCCCTGGACACTGTTTGGGCAATTACATGTGGCACCTCATTGATATTAATGTGTAATGCAACGTTTATGTATTGTGATGTCAAGTAGCTGCCATGTACTGTGTATATCTTTAGGATTAGGGAGAGAAGCTAGAGTAGAGTTATAGTGGAATATAGTGAGCACAATAGAGATAGAGACTAGGATAGATAATAGTGTCAGTTTTTACACAAGCAACATGGGGTTATTTAGTGGGGAGGAGTTAGAGCAGAGCAGCACAGAGCAGGGAGGTATAGGACTGAGACTTCCTGATTAGAGGCAGAAACCCAGGCAGCCTGCCCAGGTCAGGTTATATGAGAAGCAGTGGCGCAGACCGTGACTGTCTGTGGGGATAAGACTGCTATGACAGTAAGGGGCCCCAAGCAAAGAATAGCACAGTCAGGCACCAGCTTAACAAGACCATCCCCAGGAGGGATCCAGGGTCTAAGACCAAGGCAGGAGCAGCTGAAATGGCATTCCCAGAACCTTTCCCAACTGGAACCGGACTAGGGGCTGACAGGGAGCTGGTGATGTGGAAGACACAGATGGGACACAGACTGTCCAAAGAGACTGCCCAGATGGCAGGGAAAAGTAAGGCATGGACAGAACAGAGTCTTACTAGAGGCATGGCCGTGAACGCCGGGAGGAAAGAAAGAGATTACAGATGGAATAAAGTCTGCCCGGAAGACAGGGAAAGTACAGGATACATGGCTCTGTGTGAATTGTGTTGCCAAGGTGATGAGTGCCCTTTTGATAAGTAAAGTTGAACTGTTGGAAAAAGACTGTGACGCCGAAGTGTTTTGTGGAACTGGGAAATTGGGAGCCGGAGTGACAGAACTGGAAGGAACTCTTACAGTAACCATGAGCTTTCTGCTGCGCACGCTGCTCTTGCAGCAAAAAGGAGACTGTATTTTGTGGGGCACCAGGGTGTGGAAACAGTACAGCCCGTTGCCACGGCTATCACCCTGGCCGCTTACAACCTGAGTGATATATGGACCTGCAGACATTCTCCTGAGCTTGGACTCTGCTTGTGCTCTACCCTAGATGTCTGTTTCTGTGCCCTGGTTTGAGCAATTAGTGAGGGTCTAAGAACTCGGATCCCACCAGTGAAATGCAAATCTAGATATGCCCTGTATCTCCTTCTACTCCTCAAGTTCCCACAGATCAAGTCCAGTCTTCAGTCCCAGCAGATCCCAGGTCTTCTTATATGTCCTGGCTGGGCATCGGCACATCCAGCACGGAATAGGAGTTTGCGTGACGTCTAGTGAGAACTGGAAGAGCCAAAAATTGAATGGATCCCATGAAGGAGACCGAAAGCTTATTGTGATTGAAGATTGGCCCAGAATTGTGAGGAGCTGCGTGGAGAAGGTGATGGTGGAGGAGAATTACAGCTTTTATTATTTTTTTCTTGTTTTTTACCATCTGTTTATTATGCTCTGAGGTCTGGAGAAACCATCATTACCCTCATCAGATTCACACCAAAATATTCAATCAAATTTCTGGACAAATTCAAACAAATCTACGAATTCACATTTTTGCAGATTTGTTCATCCTGACATAGGACATTTATAAGCCCCTCCAAGTCATACAGCGACCATCTGCAAAGTGTCCAAAACCCCCCATTAATGCACAGTGGTCGTCCTCTGCCCTCATAGTAACCTGTCTTTGGAAATATCTAACAATAAATTTGGGACTTCGGCCATTTTGCATCCATTAACTGGCGGATAAGACTCCTGCTCCTGCGATGTGAGGGGTCGGGAAGCTCCTCTAATTTCACCTCTGGTCTCATAAATGAAAGTACACCCAGCTTTCCCAGAGACAGGTATACCCATGGATGCATTATGGTGGGGTGGCCTCGGCACGGCGTCACCGCGAGCTGCAGCACAAGGGAGAGACTTTCATTTGTTTTTGAGCATTTCAGGCCAAAGTCAATAATTTCCCCCCCTTTCTTCCTCTGAGCTGAGGTCGGTGTTTGCATGAATCACTTCCCTGGAAATGTAATATATTCGTGACCGGGAGGCCAATAAGCCTTATCTTACAGGGGGGCGCATTGGAGCACGGCATTCCAGGCTGGACACATTGAGTGGTGTGACTGATGCTTCACACATCCCAATCATTGCTTTTCTTTTATGGCCTCCCTTAATCTCTGCCATCTCTCACCTGGCTCCGACCTCCGCTTTGATACCTGGGTGGGATTGAAATTTATGTTCACGTTCATGGAATTGCATTAAGTCAGAAGCCTATAAATTGTGTTAGCCAGATGACTGCCAGACCCCACGAAAGCCCAAGAGAGGGAAGTGCCCGGTGGAGTCACGTCCATGGGACATAAGTATTGAGGGAGTATGGAGCCAGGGGAAAGAAAACACAGGACACCTCATAATAGCCGTTGCGTATGAGGCAGCAACATATTCTGCAGCGATGTACAATCCGGAATGAAGACGCCAAAGCCAAGAGGGACAAACAATGCAAACGTTCGACAATCTGGCGGCTCGGAGTGTGGAGGCTAAAATTCCTACTCTTATTTGTAAAATATTCAGGATTGAGAGTCCTCAGTAGTTGATACCTTTTAATGGCTAACTGAAAAGATGGTAATACATTGCAAGCTTTCGAGACTACTCAGGTCTCTTCATCAGGCTAGACTAATACAAAATCTGAAGTCACATATTTATGCACAATACAGCCTAGAAAAAATGCAATAGATAAGACAAGTGACGTGAAGCAGAACTATCAATATGGGAGAGGGAGAAACATAAATATAAACATTGGACCAGTTCATAGATAAGGAGTCTGGATGTTTTATGGTCCTCTGATTGGGGTCTAGTTCTGTGTTGCCCTGCAAGGTTTTAAAAGGAAATTCCTTAATTGATGTAAAAAGACATAAATCCATGCGACACATTCATTCCAGCACTGAGAGTGTCAAAGTTCGTCATAAATTTGTACTCCCAAACTCGTCTCTCTCTCTGAGATGTGAAGTTACCTTTCAATACCAGTAATTTCATATCCATGCTGCTGTGATCAGGGATACAGAAATGTTTTGCCACAGGTAGATCCATTCTTTTTTCTCTTATTGTGTGACGATGAGCATTCATCCTTGTTCTAAGCTTTTGCCCTGTCTCCCCCACATACAGACCCCCAGTTGGACATTTAGTACAAATAATTAAGTACACCACATTAGATGTAATGCAGGTGAAAGTACCTGGGATCTTGTAGTCCTGATGTGAGTTGGGGATCTTTATCTTGTCCGTGGTCATTATAAATGGACAGGTTTTACATTTTTTCTGGTTGCAAGGAAAGGTTCCTGCAGCTGTTGGAGAGGACAGGGAGCTTCTGACAATGATGCTTCTTAAATTTGGGGGCTGCCTAAAACACAGCAGTGGGGGGTCTGGAAAAATGGATTTTAATCGGGCATCTTTTTGTAGTAAAGGTTGTAATTTCCGTGCAGCTCCCCTTAGCACCTCCAGATTTGGGTTGTAGGTGACTACTAGAGGCACTCGGTTATTTTCTTCTTTAGCTTTGTAATGTAGCAGGTGATTCCTTGACAATCTGGTGGCTCTTGTAATTTGGTTTTCAATTGTTCTTGGATGGTAACCCTGATTCAAAAAGGTTTTTTTGAGGCGACCAAGGTGTTTGTCTCTATCCATGGGGTTGGAACATATACGATTGTATCTGATGGCTTGGCTATAGATAATAGAGTTCTTTATGTGTTTTGGATGGAAACTGTCCCATTTAAGGTATGTTGGACGGTCGATTGGCTTCTGATACAGGGATGTCTCTATTTCATTGTTTTTTAGCTTAATGATGGTGTCCAAAAAATTAATCTCGGTACTGGAGTAGTTGAGTGTTAAATTGATGGTGGGATGAAATTGATTAAACTGTTCGTGGAACGTCTTTAGCTGTTGCTCAGACTCCGTCCAGATGATTAAAATATCATCAATGAAGCGGTAGTAGGCCAGGGGCCTGATGGGGCATGAGGACAAAAAATCGCTTTCAAGCTTGTCCTCATGCCCCATCAGGCCCCTGGCCTACTACCGCTTCATTGATGATATTTTAATCATCTGGACGGAGTCTGAGCAACAGCTAAAGACGTTCCACGAACAGTTTAATCAATTTCATCCCACCATCAATTTAACACTCAACTACTCCAGTACCGAGATTAATTTTTTGGACACCATCATTAAGCTAAAAAACAATGAAATAGAGACATCCCTGTATCAGAAGCCAATCGACCGTCCAACATACCTTAAATGGGACAGTTTCCATCCAAAACACATAAAGAACTCTATTATCTATAGCCAAGCCATCAGATACAATCGTATATGTTCCAACCCCATGGATAGAGACAAACACCTTGGTCGCCTCAAAAAAACCTTTTTGAATCAGGGTTACCATCCAAGAACAATTGAAAACCAAATTACAAGAGCCACCAGATTGTCAAGGAATCACCTGCTACATTACAAAGCTAAAGAAGAAAATAACCGAGTGCCTCTAGTAGTCACCTACAACCCAAATCTGGAGGTGCTAAGGGGAGCTGCACGGAAATTACAACCTTTACTACAAAAAGATGCCCGATTAAAATCCATTTTTCCAGACCCCCCACTGCTGTGTTTTAGGCAGCCCCCAAATTTAAGAAGCATCATTGTCAGAAGCTCCCTGTCCTCTCCAACAGCTGCAGGAACCTTTCCTTGCAACCAGAAAAAATGTAAAACCTGTCCATTTATAATGACCACGGACAAGATAAAGATCCCCAACTCACATCAGGACTACAAGATCCCAGGTACTTTCACCTGCATTACATCTAATGTGGTGTACTTAATTATTTGTACTAAATGTCCAACTGGGGGTCTGTATGTGGGGGAGACAGGGCAAAAGCTTAGAACAAGGATGAATGCTCATCGTCACACAATAAGAGAAAAAAGAATGGATCTACCTGTGGCAAAACATTTCTGTATCCCTGATCACAGCAGCATGGATATGAAATTACTGGTATTGAAAGGTAACTTCACATCTCAGAGAGAGAGACGAGTTTGGGAGTACAAATTTATGACGAACTTTGACACTCTCAGTGCTGGAATGAATGTGTCGCATGGATTTATGTCTTTTTACATCAATTAAGGAATTTCCTTTTAAAACCTTGCAGGGCAACACAGAACTAGACCCCAATCAGAGGACCATAAAACATCCAGACTCCTTATCTATGAACTGGTCCAATGTTTATATTTAGGTTTCTCCCTCTCCCATATTGATAGTTCTGCTTCACGTCACTTGTCTTATCTATTGCATTTTTTCTAGGCTGTATTGTGCATAAATATGTGACTTCAGATTTTGTATTAGTCTAGCCTGATGAAGAGACCTGAGTAGTCTCGAAAGCTTGCAATGTATTACCATCTTTTCAGTTAGCCATTAAAAGGTATCAACTACTGAGGACTCTCAATCCTGAATATTTTTCTATCTACTGGCTAACACGGTACAAAGATATACATCTTTCCTGTACTCTTATTTGTGTCAACTAGAGATGAGCAAACCTGAACAGGAAAGCTTAGAGTCTGTACTGCAGGGGCGGACATGTCATTGGTGCAACCTGTGCGGCCGCACAGGGTCCCAAGAGGTAAGGGGGCCCATTTCTACCTCCAAGAAAGTGTAATTTTGCATTATTAGGAGCTCTTGGTCTGGAAAGGGCCCGTATATTATTCTTGCACAGGGGCCCTTATCTGTCTGTGTCCACCAGTGCCGTACTGGACACCTAGTGTCCGTTACCGAACCCTGAACACAGTCTTTTTATTGTCTGTCCACATTCCTGTTCGGGTTTGCCTGCCTAATAAAGCTTGTTGAAAGGCTATAGCGCAGCCAATCAACAAGCCTTTATACTGTGGGCATTTCCAGAGCCATCACAGGCATGACAAGTATTGGCAAAGCTGTAATTGGCTGGCGTAGCATGTGACCAGGCCTGTATAATGGCCTGATCACGAGTCAGTCGCCATTCTGTTCTGATTAGTGTAGGGATCGGACACAGCTGGAGTGAGGGACAGATAGTGACTGTGCACTCTGCAAACAACACTGTGTGTACTCTGCAACCCATATCTGGGGGAGTACTTTGCTAGTACTGTGCTAAAAGCTGATGTGTGTACTCTGCACCTCTGCCTGTGGGAGTACTGTCTTCTAAGCCGCTGTGTACTCTGCACCCTCCACCTGTGGGAGTACTGTCCTTTAAAGGGAACCTGTCACCAGGTTTGGTTAATTTAACTTACAGCCACCACCTTTCAGGGCTGATATATAGCATTTTATAATGCTGTATATCTGCCCCCAACCCGATCTGAAAAAGTAGATAATTTTTATTATACTCAAGTAACGAGTGGAAGCAGAGGCATAGAAAGTGAAGTGCACATTCGTTTATTGAAATTTTCGTGGAACCACAGGACCACTACCCGGGGGGCTCCGAAGAGGGCATGACTAAGCGAGCCCCGGACTCCTGTAGTAAGACCCCTCAAACAGGGCCAGAATGGAAAGTCCGGGTGACGCAAGGTGCTACCTCCAGTTAGACCCCGGGCACGTGGAAGATGACTCGGCCAGACTGGCGGGCAGGAAGGTACTGCAAGTAGTGGAGAACCAGGCAGGTGGCTCAAGCGGGTAGCGGACCACAGCTGGCATGGAGTGAAACAGGTGGAGCTGGCATGGTCCCGGAAGGCGTGGGAAGGCATGGAGAGTACACTGAGGAGACACACAAGTATTAGCGAGGTGCAAGCTGGGCATATCACACAGGCTCAGGGAACCTGAGAACTAGCAACAGGAAATACTTGTTGCTCAGGCATCTCCCTAAGGGCAGAGGTGCCTTAAATAGTACGAGACACTCAGCCATTGGCTGAGATCTATTTTGAAAATGGCACGCTGTCTCTTTAAGAGCATGCCCCTAGTGTCGTGCCAGGAGACCTGTTGGCCACGTGCAGCATCCAAGAAGCAGCAGGACCAGGCAGCACGGAAGCCCCAGGAGACCGGCATCCCCGTCGTGCACCGCCCCGAGGCATCAAGTGAGTGCTGGGAAGTGGACCGGGAATGGTACGGAAGCGTTACAACTCACCTGCGAGGCGGTGTCGCTCTTCTTGGTCTGGTGTCTTATTTCTTCTTGAGATGCAGCCCTTCTGCTGGCTTTGTGTGGACTCGGCACTGCGCTCCTGCACAGGCGTACCTGTTGAGGGCAGAGCAAAGTACTGCAGTGTGCAGGCGCCGGGGTTCTCTGACCTTTTTCGGCACCTGCACACTGCAGTACATTGTACACTTAAAAGCTGTGTCTGTCTGACTGCCGGTAATTATTTTACTGCCTATCAGAAGCAGTGTTTGCCACACTGTCACATGCATGGTGACACCTGGTGTTCCGGCAGCCAAACCTTCTTGGAGAAGTCCATGTTCGCTGTCCATGCCCGAACAGTAGGTGCTTGGTATGGATGCCGAACTTTACTGTTCAGGTTCGCTAATCTCTACTGGAAATAACCGCTGCCTCTTCAGTTAATCGTCGGCAAATCATGCAATTGTCCTGAGAGCAGGGGGCTGCAGAGGTCTGTTTGTGACAAAAAGGTAACATCATGGTGGTTCTGCGTGACTCCCCTGGCTGTGATCTTTGACAATTGGTGGCAAGCAGTGGGATATTACAGCAATCAGTAGTCACGACTCGGCTGTCGGGTGACCCAGGACCAGGGGCTCCTTTCCTGTCCTTAACTCTAGGGGGCGCACAAGCTCGCCCTATTCCATGGGATACTTCTGAAGATGAAGATGATGGGGCCACCACCCTTGCCTTAACTCCTGAATCCGCCCTCCGTCTGTTCCCTTTCCCCTACCCAGGGAAAAGGGACACTACTGTGCACCACAGTACACCAATCAGATGAACAAGGGCAACAGGAACAAGGGTAACTGAAAATACCAGGGATACAAATATTCACTCACCTATAACAGAGGTATGCACTGGAGAGTGGAGGATGGAGAAAAAATAAAGATGAGAAAAGGGAATTATCACACTTACAAACCCAAGCAACAATCACAGATAACTTCTCCAAACTCCTTCTCATGGGAACTTTTCTCCTCCTAAGCCATGCAGCATAAGCTAGCTCTGACATGTGTTTCAGTCAGGACCAAATTATATAGCGGACAGGAGTGGCTAACCGAGCTCAGCTGAAAGCTCAGACACCCAGAGCTCTCAACATGGCAGATTAACCCCTGTTCTGCCAAAAGAAATTAACACCATTTAAAATGAAGGAGAAGTGCTTATTTTCAATGCAGGAGTAGGAGCAATCAGAGGTTGCAGTCTTCTGGCTTCTTTCTGTTGCAGTAACCCTGTGACAGAACCTCCCCTTCTGTGAGGGACCTCCTGAATCTCAGGACCGGGTTTATCAGGGTGTGCCACGTGAAAAGACCGGATCAGTCTGGCCGCATGGACGTCAGATACTGGTACCCACATCCTCCCTCAGGACCATATCCCCTCCAATGTACCAGATATTGAAGTGACCACCAAACCAAGCGAGAATCCACGACTTTCCCTATCTTTAATTCCTAGTTTCCATGGACAATGACAGGCGATGGTGGTAGAGGTGATGGCACCGAAGATGCAATATATTTTTTAAGGAGAGATAGATGGAATACATTATGGATCCTAAAGGTAGGCGGTAAAGCAATGGAACGGATTGACGATGGCTATGAACTTATAAAGACCTGGGCCCAGTTTCCAAGAGGGAACCTTCAAGAAGGCAACCACACCAAGTCACTAACACACAGGTCCGGACCCACCAAACGTCTCTGAGCAGACAAACTTTTATATTTTAATGCCATCTTCCTTAATTTATTTGTAACCCCCAGCTACACGGACAGAATAGATGATGAAAACCGTTCTTCTTCAGGTAATCAAGAAGAATGATTCTTATTAAATCTTGTCATCTGCACCTCAAAAACATTTCTAGAATTCGACCTTTTCTTACCTTTGAGTCTGCAAAAACTCTTACTGTTTCTCTTATTCATTCTCGTCTCGACTATTGTAACTCTCTTCTAATCGGTCTCCCTCTTACCAAACTCTCCCCTCTCCAATCTGTCTTGAATGCTGCAGCCAGGATCATATTCCTCACCAATCGTTACACCGATGCCTCTACCTTGTGCCAGTCATTACACTGGCTACCCATCCACTCCAGAATTCAGTATAAACTTATTACCCTCACTCACAAAGCCCTCCATGGCTCAGCACCACCCTACATCTCCTCCCTTGTTTCAGTATACCACCCTACCTGCGCCCTCCGTTCTGCTGATGACCTGAGGTTAGCATCCTCAATAGTCAGAACCTCCCACTCCCGTCTCCAAGACTTTACAAGTGCCGCGCCAATTCTTTGGAATGCACTTCCCAGGTCAATACGATTAGTCCCCAATCCCCACAATTTTAAGCGTGTCCTGAAAACGCATTTATTCAGACTGGCCTACTGCCTCAACACATTAACCTAATCTATCCCTGTGTGGCACAGCCAAAAGTTTTACCATAACCAGGTTCCCCGCATCATTCTCCCACATGCTTTATGCATCCATTAGCCCTCTGTGTCCGTACTGTCACACACCTAACATTATGGCTGGTCCATACAATCAGGGCAACTGTTACCACCCACCTTTCGTGTCTACCTCTTTCCTCATAGACTGTAAGCTTGCGAGCAGGGCCCTCACTCCTCTTGGTATTTGTTATAATCTACTGTATGTGATTATTGTTATGCTGTAATGTCTATTGTCTGTACAAATCCCCTCTGAAATGTAAAGTGCTGCGGAATATGTCGGCGCTATAAAAATAAAATGTATTATTATTATTATTATTAAATGAGCTGAACTGAGGATGAAACCTGTATGCCTCGAAAAACAGGGAATTACCAGTAGACTCATGACATGAAAATGACAGATGTATCCCAAAACGGGTGCAAAATGACCTCCAAAACTGGTAAACAAATTGCACCTCCCAGTTAGAAACAATATCGGTCAGGATCCCATGTAATTTTATACTTTCCCTGATCAAAATTTGTGCCAAAAACTTGGCTTTTGGTAAAGCTGGTGGTAATGCAATAAAATGAGACATCTTGCTAAATCTGTCCACGACCACCAAATTTATCATTTTCCCCACTGACATTAGTAGATCCATGATAAAATCGACCAACAAGTGAGTCCAAGGTCTACTGGTTGGCGGGCCCGCAATTAGAGTTGAGCGAAATGGGTCGAAAAAATTCAAAAGTCGCCGACTTTCGCCAAAGTCGGGTTTCATGAAACGAAACCCGACCTTAGCGTGAGGTCGGCCAAGAGGTCGGCGACTTTAGCGCCAAAGTCACGTTTCAAAAGATGCTTTAGTGCCCTTTTTCAGCCAATCAGGAAGAACGGACACTGTGGGCAACGTGATGACATAGGCAGCGGTCACCACCATCTTGGAGAAAGGCATGCAAGTGATTGGCTTGCTTTGTGGGGCGTCACAGGGGGTAAAAAAGGGTGTGCACGCCGACCGCCATGTTAATCATGCTGATCTCAGAATAGGGAGAGCTGCTGCTGCTGCTGATTCTGTAGGGAGAGCGTTAGGAAGGCAAAAAGAAAAAAAAAACTGCTTCTGCTGCTAGCGCTTTTCACTGTTTTTCTACTGTGCAGTGAAAGGTGAAGATTTTTGCTTTTGTGCAGCAGCGCTGATGGTGATTAGCCTGCCTTTTAAGGCTAGCTCCATTGCTGTGTGCACACTGGTGTTCAAACTGCTTTTTTAAAAGCAATCCAAATTTTATTGTTTTGTCCTGGTGAGGTAGTGAGCGTTCATTTTTTCACACACCGTACAGCGGTGTACGCTCCTCACACAGTATCGTGTAACGGCTGTTATCACGGCCAAATTGAAGCTATCTGTGTGTGTGACTCTTTAAGGAAAAGCCGAGGAGTTTGTCCATTCTTACAGACCTACACCTTATAGTTTTGTCCGTTTTTCAAACAGTTTAGTATATCTGCTGTTTGATTACATCCAAAACTAGTGAGAGACAGCGTGTGTCAGTCCGTATCCATAAACATGGAGCTTGACAATTTTACATACACCGTACAGTGGTGTACATGTACGCTCCTCTCACAGTACCGTGTAACGGCTGTTATCACGGCCAAATTGAAGCTAAGTGTGTGACTCTGTAAGGAAAAGCCGAGGAGTTTGTCCGCTCTTACAGACCTACACCTTAAAGTTTTGGCCGTTTTTCAAACAGTTTAGTATATTTGCTGTTTGATTACATTCCAAACTAGAGAGAGACAGCGTGTGTCAGTCCGTATCCAAAAACACGAAGCTTGACAATTTTACATACAACGTACAGCGGTGTACATGTACGCTCCTCTCACAGTACCGTGTAACGGCTGTTATCACGGCCAAATTGAAGCTGTCTAAGTGTGTGACTCTGTAAGGAAAAGCCGAGGAGTTTGTCCGTTCTTACAGACCTACACTCTAGGGAGATTCCAATTCTGCCCAATTATATATACACCTTGTAGTTTGTCATACACTAGGCAATTTCTGTCTGTCACATTGCGGTGTAATATACACAGGGCCAGACAGAATTCAACTGTGTCCTGAAATCTAGAGAGATTCAAATTCTCCCCAATCCTCTATACACCTTTCTTACACCATCCAGAATCTGCCTGTCACATTGCAGTGTAATATAAACAGGGCCTGACAGAATCCAACTGTGTCCTGAAGTCTAGAGAGATTCTAATTCTCCCCAATCCTCTATACACCTTTCTTACACCATCCAGAATCTGCCTGTCACATTGCGGTATAATACAAACAGGCCCTGACAGAATCCAACTGTGTCCTGAAGTCTAGAGAGGTTCCAATTCTCCCCAGTTCTCTATACACCTTTCTTACACCATCCATAATTTGCCTGTCACATTGCGGTGTAATATAAACAGGGCCTGACAGAATCCAACTGTGTCCTGAAGTCTAGAGAGATTCAAATTCTCCTCAGTCCTCTATACACCTTTCTTACACCATCCATAATCTGCCTGTCACATTGCGGTGTAATATAAACAGGGCCTGACAGAATCCAACTGTGTCCTGAAGTCTATAGAGATTCCAATTCTCCCCACTACTATATACACCTATCTTACACCATCTAGAATCTGCCTGTCACATTGCGGTGTAATATAAACAGGGCCTGACAGAATCCAACTGTGTCCTGAAGTCTAGAGAGATTCCAAATCTCCCCAGTCCTCTATACACCTTTCTTCCACCATCCAGAATCTGCCTGTCACATTGCGGTGTAATATAAACAGGGCCTGACAGAATCCAACTGTGTCCTGAAGTCTAGAGAGATGCAAATTCTCCCCAATCCTCTATACACCTTTCTTACACCATCCTGAATCTGCCTGTCACATTGTGGTGTAATATAAACAGGGTCTGACAGAGTCTAACTTTGTCCTGAAGTCTAGAGAGATTCAGAGTCTCCCCAGTCGTCTATGCACCTTTCTTACACCATCCAGAATGTGCCTGTCACATTGTGGCGTAATATAAACAGGGCCTGACAGAGTCTAACTGTGTCCTGAAGTCTAGAGAGATTCCAATTCTCCCCAGTCCTCTATACACCTTTCTTACACCATCCATAATCTGCCTGTCACGTTGCAGTGTAATATAAACAGGGCCTGACAGAATCCAACTGTGTCCTGAAGGAG
Organism: Dendrobates tinctorius; assembly: GCF_039654945.1. Classification (NCBI taxonomy): domain Eukaryota; kingdom Metazoa; phylum Chordata; class Amphibia; order Anura; family Dendrobatidae; genus Dendrobates; species Dendrobates tinctorius. The sequence continues at coordinate 2,853,942 of NW_027361978.1, forward strand.
ACTCAAATTCTTCCCAGTCCTACATACATCTTTCTTACACCATCCAGAATCTGCCTGTCACATTGCGGTGTAATATAAACAGGACCTGACAGAATCCAACTGTGTCCTGAAGTCTAGAGAGATTCCAATTCTCCCCAGTCCTCTATACACCTTTCTTACACCATCCATAATCTGCCTGTCACATTGCAGTGTAATATAAACAGGGCCTGACAGAATCCAACTGTGTCCTGAAGGCAAGAGAGAATGAAATTCTTCCCAGTCCTCTATACATCTTTCTTACACCATCCAGAATCTGCCTGTCACATTGCGGTGTAATATAAACAGGGCCTGACAGAATCCAACTGTGTCCTAAAGGCTACAGAGATTCCAATTCTCCCCAGTCCTCTATACACCTTTCTTACACCATCCAGAATCTGCCTGTCACATTGCAGTGTAATATAAACAGGGCCTGACAGAATCCAACTGTGTCCTGAAGGCAAGAGAGAATCAAATTCTTCCCAGTCCTCTATACATCTTTCTTACACCATCCAGAATCTGCCTGTCACATTGCGGTGTAATATAAACAGGGCCTGACAGAATCCAACTGTGTCCTAAAGGCTACAGAGATTCCAATTCTCCCCAGTCCTCTATACACCTTTCTTACACCATCCGTAATCTGCCTGTCACATTGCGGTATAATATAAACAGGGCCAGACAGAATTCAACTGTGTCCTGAAGTCTAGAGAGATTTCAATTCTCCCCAATCCTCTATACACCTTTCTTACACCATCCAGAATCTGCCTGTCACATTGCGGTGTAATATAAACAGGGCCTAACAGAATCCAACTGTGTCCTGAAGTCTAGAGAGATTCAAATTCTCCCCAATCCTCTATACACCTTTCTTACACCATCCATAAGCTGCCTGTCATATTGCGGTGTAATATAAACAGGGCCTGAAAGAATCCAACTGTGTCCTGAAGTCTAGAGAGATTCAAAATCTCCCCAGTCCTCTATACACCTTTCTTACACCATCCAGAATCTGCCTGTCACATTGCGGTGTAATATAAACAGGGACTGACAGAATCCAACTGTGTCCTGAAGTCTACAGAGATTCAAATTCTCCCCAGTCCTCTATACACCTTTCTTACACCATCCAGAATCTGCCTGTCACATTGCGGTGTAATATAAACAGGGCCTAACAGAATCCAACTGTGTCCTGAAGTCTAGAGAGATTCAAATTCTCCCCAATCCTCTATACACCTTTCTTACACCATCCATAAGCTGCCTGTCACATTGCGGTGTAATATAAACAGGGCCTGAAAGAATCCAACTGTGTCCTGAAGTCTAGAGAGATTCAAATTCTCCCCAGTCCTCTATACAGCTTTCTTACACCATCCAGAATCTGCCTGTCACATTGTGGTGTAATATAAACTGGGCCTGACAGAATCCAATTGTGTCCTGAAGTCTAGAGAGATTCAAATTCTCCCCAGTCCTCTATACACCTTTATTACACCATCCAGAATCTGCCTGTCACATTGCGGTGTAATATAAACAGGGCCTGACAGAATCCAGCTATGTCCTAAAGTCTAGAGAGATTCAAATTCTCCCCAGTCCTCTATACACCTTTTTTACACCATCCATAATCTGCCTGTCACATTGCGGTGTAATATAAACAGGGCCTGACAGAATCCAACTGTGTCCTGAAGTCTACAGAGATTCCAATTCTCCCCAGTCCTCTATACACCTTTCTTACACCATCCAGAATCTGCCTGTCACATTGCGATGTAATATAAACTGGGCCTGACAGAATCCAACTGTGTCCTGAAGTCTAGAGAGATTCAAATTCTCCCCAGTCCTCTATACACCTTTCTTGCACCATCCAGAATCTGCCTGTCACATTGCGGTGTAATATAAACAGGGCCTAACAGAATCCAACTGTGTCCTGAAGTCTAGTGAGATTCAAATTCTCCCCAATCCTCTATACACCTTTCTTACACCATCCATAAGCTGCCTGTCATATTGCGGTGTAATATAAACAGGGCCTGAAAGAATCCAACTGTGTCCTGAAGTCTAGAGAGATTCAAAATCTCCCCAGTCCTCTATACACCTTTCTTACACCATCCAGAATCTGCCTGTCACATTGCGGTGTAATATAAACAGGGACTGACAGAATCCAACTGTGTCCTGAAGTCTACAGAGATTCAAATTCTCCCCAGTCCTCTATACACCTTTCTTACACCATCCAGAATCTGCCTGTCACATTGCGGTGTAATATAAACAGGGCCTAACAGAATCCAACTGTGTCCTGAAGTCTAGAGAGATTCAAATTCTCCCCAATCCTCTGTACACCTTTCTTACACCATCCAGAATCTGCCTGTCACATTGTGGTGTAATATAAACTGGGCCTGACAGAATCCAATTGTGTCCTGAAGTCTAGAGAGATTCAAATTCTCCCCAGTCCTCTATACACCTTTATTACACCATCCAGAATCTGCCTGTCACATTGCGGTGTAATATAAACAGGGCCTGACAGAATCCAGCTATGTCCTAAAGTCTAGAGAGATTCAAATTCTCCCCAGTCCTCTATACACCTTTTTTACACCATCCATAATCTGCCTGTCACATTGCGGTGTAATATAAACAGGGCCTGACAGAATCCAACTGTGTCCTGAAGTCTACAGAGATTCCAATTCTCCCCAGTCCTCTATACACCTTTCTTACACCATCCAGAATCTGCCTGTCACATTGCGATGTAATATAAACTGGGCCTGACAGAATCCAACTGTGTCCTGAAGTCTAGAGAGATTCAAATTCTCCCCAGTCCTCTATACACCTTTCTTGCACCATCCAGAATCTGCCTGTCACATTGCGGTGTAATATAAACAGGACCTGACAGAATCCAACTGTGTCCTGAAGTCTAGAGAGACTCAAATTCTCCCCACTACTATATACACCTTGTACCTTGCTTTACAGTACCATATAGTTGGTGGTTTTTTGGGTACATTTTCCCCAAAAATGAGGAAGTGTGGTGGAAGAGTCCGTGGAAGTGGGCGGGGGTTGGCAGCAGGTAATTATGGTGTTGGTGGTGGATCTGCTGGTAGTGGCAAAAGCAAAATAGCACTTAATGCAGGAGGTGTTGAGCCTGCGTCATTGTCTGGCTCCACAAGGCCTCGAAGGCTCCCTTTTCTGGGAGTAGGTAAACCACTTTTAAAGCCGGAGTGTCACGGGGTCCTTCTCTGGTATCACACAATCAACAGAGCAAGCGAAGAGTGAACAATTCCAAGACCTTTAGTCAGGCAAAAATACGAAAAGGTCCATATTCAGTCCACCACACAAAGGATAAGATAGTCCAGAATAAGAATGCAGTCCAGTAACAGGATAAAATGTCCAGGGAAACGAGATTCCAAAACTCTAGCACCAGAGGATAAAATGGGTCCTTCTCTCTGAAATGCAGTCTTTACATGATCCTGTCCACACCGAAACTGACTTGCCCAGCTCCTGTTCTCTCTCCACCCCCTTCCTTGTCCAGGGAAAGTCAAACAAGTTGGGGCGGTTTCCAGGCCCCCCAGAGGAGAACAAAGGGCCTTAGGGATTAATGCACTACAGGGGGGTCATCAAGAGACAGATACAGTGAGGCTGTAGACTTACATTGTAATAAGAAAAACACTGTGAAAATAACTGAAATAGAAAAATAGGAATATACAAAAAATGACATCCACATAGCATATCACACCATCACACGGAGCTTCAAGAACAAGTTTTGGCTTACATTGCTGACTCAGCCTCCAGCTCTATCGCCTCCTCTTCTGAAGCTTTAAAAAATAAAAGCACTGAGTCGTCATTTGAGGCTCATGGTCATGAACCACTCCTTTCCTTGTGTCCTTCACTCCAACCAAAATTGAAGGATGCGGCAGGCCACTCTACAGATTACTCCATGGAGCTGTTTTCACATACCATGCCTGGGTTATCAAGTCAAATCGTGAATTACCCAGGCCAAGATGAATCTGACATGGAGTGCACTGATGCACAGCCACTGATAGATGAATCTGCTGGTACATTCACCCAGAGCACTACATTGTCCTCGCAGCGTACTGAGGCAGAATCTGACCCTGATAAAACTCAGGTGCCCCTTCCCGCATACTATACCACCATACATGGTGACACAGAGGAAGGTGCACATGACATTGAAGAGGAGGTGATGGATGACCCAGTTGTTGACCTACATTGGCATCCATTGGGGGAAGAGGGTGCCGCTGCCAATAGCTCAGAAGAGGAGGAGGAGCATCCGCAGCAGGCAACGACATCGCAACAGCTATTATCTGGCAGGACCGAAGCAGTCCAAAAATGTGTTACAAAAACCAAAAGAGTTGCAGGACAGCTTGGCCAGACGGTCAAAATAGCACAGCGTGCAAGGCCTCAAAATGTCTTACATAGTAGGAAGAGTGCAGTGTGGCACTTTTTTGAACAAAATCCTAATGATCAGGCAAAGGTTATCTGTAAGAAGTGCGCAAAGACCTTTAGCCGAGGGAAAAATCTGAGAAATTTGAATACCAGTTGCATGCTAAGACATTTATCCACCATGCACTTGCAAGCTTGGACAGACTACCAAACCTCACGTACCACATGGGCAACTGCTCCAAAAGAAGGTAGTCAGCAACGCTCCATTGCTTCCCCCACTGTAAGCCCACCGGTTAGCATACCACCAGCAGCAAATGTTGAGTTGTCGTCGCAAGGGCAAATCAGTCAGGGAATCATACTGTTATTGCAACGAAAGACTGAATCTAGGCCATCAGAAAGAACACCAACTCCATCACCATCATCAACCCTCTCAGTCCGCCATGTCCACCGCTAGTTCGACCATATGCAGCTCTCAAGTCCAGCTCACCCTACCAGAGACTATGAGTAGGACAAGAAAGTACTCATCCTCTCAATAGCGTACACTGGGTTTGAACGCCCACATTGCCAAACTAATCTCGTTAGAGATGATGCCCTATCGGTGGGTTGAAAGCGCAGCTTTCCACGAACTCATGGCCTATGCAGTGCCACGCTATGACCCACCCAGTCGCCAGTTCTTTACTCGTAAAGCCATCCCAGCCCTCCACCTTCATGTGAAAGACCGCATTGTCCATGCACTCAAGCAATCAGTGAGTGGAAAGGTGCACCTCACAACTGATGTATGGTCCAGTAGGCATGGCCAGGGCCGTTACGTGTCCATCACTGCGCACTGGGTTAATGTGGTGGATGCAGGGTCCACAGGGGACAGCAGTGGTGGGACAGTGCTGCCTAGCCCACGGTATAGGAAACAGTTGGTTGTAGGCGTTCGACCCTCCTCCTTCTCCTCCTCCTCCAGAAACGAAAGCTCGTCCACAGAATGCAGTCGCACGAGCACTCCATCTGCAGCTGCCACTGTTGCACACGACGTGTCCCCCTATCGATCAGCTAGTGGAAAGCGTCAGCAGGCTGTGTTGAAGATGATGTTTTTGGGCGACAGACACACTGCGGAGGTACTGGCCGACTACTTTCAGCGACAAACTGAGTCATGGCTGGGCAGTCTACATCTTGAGGCGGGCAAGGTAGTTAGTGATAACGGCCGTAATTTTGTGGCAGCCATAGCCCTTTCAAAACTCAGCCACATACCTTGCTTGGCTCACACCTTGAACCTGGTGGTGCAGTGCTTCCTCAATAATTATCCGGAGTTAACAGGCCTGCTCCAGAAGGTCCGAAGACTGTGCTCGCACATCCGCTGGTTGCCGGTACACTCCATTCGTATGCAGAAGCTGCAGCGATTGCTCCACCTTCCCAACCACCGCCTAATTATTGACGTTGCAACAAGGTGGAACTCCACCCTGCACATGGTTGAGCGCCTGTGCGAACAGAGGCAGGCCATAATGCATTTGTGGGAGGATACACGGGCAGGCACTTTGAGGGCAGACATGGAGTTGTCAGGTGTGCAGTGGTCGAAGCTGAAAGACCTCTGTAAAGTCCTTCAGTGTTTTGAGGAATGCACACGGCTGGTAAGCGCAGACAACGCCATCATAAGCATGAGCATCCCACTTATGCGTCTGCTCATGCAAACTTTGACGCATATTAAGGAGCAGGTGTCTGCAGCCGAGGATGATGAGGAAGAGGAGGGGGGAAGCCTTGATGACAGTCAGCCATTGTCTGCTCCGGGAACTCTCCTGGACGAGGTGGAGGAAGAAGAGGAAGAGGAGGAGGAGGAGGTTGATGGGGATGATTATTTAGGGGAGGACGATGCTTCTCGTGGGGCAAGAGGAAATGTTGACATGGTAAGGTCTGGTACAGGGTTTGTGCGTGACTGGAGGGATGTGGATTTGCCAGATAGTGCTCCTCCACCCAGCACTCGCAGTGCATCATTGACACCGGGAACATTGGCCCACATGTCAGATTATGCCTTGCAGATCCTAAAAAGGGACCCCCGCATTGCCAAAATGATGAACGATGACGACTACTGGTTGGCTAGCATCCTGGATCCACACTATAAAGGCAAATTCCAAAACATCATGCCACAGGAGAACCTTGACCTAATATTGGCTAACAAACAAGCAACTCTGGTAAACCGGTTGGTTGAGACATTCCCAGCACACAGCAGCGGTGATGGTTCTCACATGAGCCGTAGGGGCCGGGGCCAGTTTGGAAGAGGTGTTGGTGGTGCACACATCAGAAGTGGCATTGGAGACAGGGGTTTCATGACCATGTTGTGGACTGATTTTTCAAGTCCCGCTCACACGACTGGTAATACTGCATCGATTGAAAGTGACAGGAGACAGCAGTTATCAACTATGGTTAACAACTACTTTTCCTCCCATATCGATGTTCTCCCTCACAGGTCATTCCCATTTGACTATTTGGCCGCTAAACTGGACACCTGGCCTGAATTGGCACAATATGCCTTACAGGAGCTCACTTGCCCAGCTGCAAGTGTGCTATCGGAAAGAGTCTTCAGTGCTGCTGGATCAATCCTGACAGAAAAAAGGACCCGTCTCTCGCCCCAAAATGTGGATGATCTAACCTTCATTAAAATGAACCATGCATGGGTTTCCAAGGATTTTGTCACACCTTACCCTGATGACACATAGGTTGCCAGAAAAATGGCTTTCTTTGGTCCTCCTCTTCCTGGGTCTTGACCAGTTTCGCCTTTAGCAGCAGGTGAATGTCCCACACCAACATATGCCATTTTGTAAACCTCCCTAACTGGGCTGCCTCCTCCCCCCATGGCCGGGGTCACCAGCTAGCGCACGCAACCGTGCGAGTGCCGTTGCCTTGGACAGGTGGGTGGGCCGACTCTTGGGTGCGGGCACTGGCACAGTGTCCCTCGTAGTGCAATCAAGTGTCTCTGACGGTGGGGGTGCACACCCGCCGTCAGACACACCGCCATAATATGAGGGGCCCAGTGCCAGTACCGACTCCCACGACTCCCATGACTCCGGGGCAGGGCCACAGCATTTGCAATGTTTACCTCTCCCTGCTCCTCCGCTGTGTAGTCTGGGCTGTCAAATCCTTCACTGGGACTGCCACTACAAATTTGGTGAACTGATAGAAGATGATGGTTAAGACGTAGCTATGCCCTGTCCCGCTGGCCGGGCTCTAGCTTCAGATGATCAATGGCTTCCATTTCTTATGGACGTCGACTCACAATGAGATGCAGTGGTGGTTTCTCATCAGCTTTCACAGTTTTCCTACCCACAGACGTGTGACATTCCGGCGCACATTTTTAAATGTGCCCTCTCATGCCAATCCAATAGAATCGCCTACGGCCTGTGGCTTCTGTGTTTTGCACTCCAAAGTTACGTGACAGATCATGATAGGCAGTGAGCACCATGTTTACATCTCTCCCTGTGATGAAAATTGGATGGATATGAGTAACGGCGATGGGATCAACGGTACTGCGATACAGCAAGACTTTCTTCACAAAGAAAGGTTTTTGCTGTCTCCACACACTAATTAATTGAGGGTCAGCATCGCCTCTGAGAATTGTGACGGAAGTTTTTCCCATGAATAGTAATTCCTAGATTTCTGCAATCACTAGACTTTATGTCAGTAATTGCATGCATCTCATTTCCTATTGCAGAGAGTCTGGACTGTCTTACTGAGAAATAAATATAAATGAAGATTTAAAAATACCACCAAAAGTGTATACTGGTGTACGCTTCAAATACATTTCCTTTTTTCGACTTTTTAGGCTGTTGTCTAATCCATACTGAGAACACGGAGATTTTAAATGTTTAAACTATGCTATATATACGTGTTATCCAGTGATAATGTACCCTTTCTCAACTTTGTACAATCTGGTCAAATCTATACTGGATTTGAGAACGTCTGAGCCTGCCTCCTGATCTATAGACATATATTTTTAATGTGTAAACTATGCTACATATATACGTGTTATCCAGTGATACGCTACCCTTTCTCACCTTTGTCCAATCACGTCTAATCCATACTGGGCCTGAGACCATCTGAGCCTGCCTCCTGATCTATAGACATAGGTTTTTAATGTGTAAACCATGCTACATATATACGTGTTATCCGGTGAAACTGTACCCTTTATCAACTTTCTAGAATCTTGTCGAATCCATACTGGGCCTGAGAACGGCTGCCGAGCTGTTAAGCAAGCTACAGCACCTGTGGTTTGGACACGTAATTTTTTGCATTTTTTCTGGAATGCCGGTTAGGCCTAATTTAGGAATTGCTGTTGAGCTGCACTTACTGGGAAATCATCGTTCGCGGGGAATAATTGGAATCACAGATCCCCATCACTAGCGGTCTTCAGCGGGTTATCTGCACCTGTAAGCGACAAAAGCTGGTCCTTTCAGTGTAGCGTGCATGCAGCCCCGGACATGTAAGGCCATGATACACCTGTTATTGCTCGATCTCGCTTGCCAGAGCCTCGCGTATCCCTATAGTAAGCTAGACGCGTACCGCGGGGGCATGCCGGAGTCTCGTGCGTTAACGGAATAAAGCTGACAAATTGCTAGCACAACTACAAACGGACATACCACACCACACACAGAATTGACAAAGCTTTCAAAGTGTGCATCTTTTCTTGAGGTGGCATGGTTGTGGTTTCCGGGGTGGAGTCCAATTAAGCCGCAGGCTCCACTCCTGGTGGTGCCCTTTTGGACATTTCTTTAAGGTTCAGCTTTGCAATCATACTGCCCCCGGAAAGCAAACACTTTGCCTTCATGGACGCTGTTTGGAGGTTCGTTGGAATAACGCCGCCCAATCGCCAGTTGGCATAATTTATTGGTGGAAAGTCCGACGGTATATGATCATGTTCGATTTCAGAATTTTTTTTTTTGGTTTGTATTTTACATTTTTATTCCAGCCTTTCTTGACTTCATAAGGGCATGACAAGCCTATATCTGTGTCTCCTCCACCTCCTCCTTTTACTCCACCTCTTTTCTAAATGTAGTTGCCCTTTTCCATATGTTAATTTTTGTCTTCTGAGCATTTTTTCGGCTTTGGGACACCTTTTAACCCTCCGTCAGGCGCAATATAGATTCTCCTCAGTTCATGCGCAATGTGCCTGACAAGCACAGGTCAGAAAACCACCTATAGTAGCTACATACAGTCATGGCCAAAAGTATTGACACCCCTGCAATTCTGTCAGATAATACTCAGTTTCTTCCTGAAAATGATTGCAAACACAAATTCTTTGCTATTATTATCTTCATTTAATTTGTCTTAAATGAAAAAACACAAAAAGAATTGTCCTAAAGCCAAATTGGATATTATTCCACACCAAACATAAAAAATAGGGTGGACAAATGTATTGGCACTGTTCGAAAAATCATGTGATGCTTCTCTAATTTGTGTAATTAACAGCGCCTGTAACTTACCTGTGGCACCTAACAGGTGTTGGCAATAACTAAATCACACTTGCAGCCAGTTGACATGGATTAAAGTTGACTCAACCTCTGTCCTGTGTCCTTGTGTGCACCACATTGAGCATGGAGAAAAGAAAGAAGACCAAAGAACTGTCTGAGGACTTGAGAAACCAAATTGTGAGGAAGCATGAGCAATCTCAAGGCTACAAGTCCATCTCCAAAGACCTGAATGTTCCTGTGTCTACCGTGCACAGTGTCATCAAGAAGTTTAAAGCCCATGGCACTGTGGCTAACCTCCCTAGATGTGGCCGGAAAAGAAAAATTGACAAGAGATTTCAACACAAGATTGTGCGGATGTTGGATAAAGAACCTCCACTAACATCCAAACAAGTTCAAGCTGCCCTGCAGTCCGAGGGTACAACGGTGTCAACCTGTACTATCCGTCGGCATCTGAATTAAAAGGGACTGTATGGTAGGAGACCCAGGAAGACCCCACTTCTTACCCCGAGACATAAAAAAGCCAGGCTGGAGTTTGCCAAAACTTACCTGAAAAAGCCTAAAACATTTTGGAAGAATGTTCTCTGGTCAGATGAGACAAAAGTAAAGCTTTTAGGGCAAAAGCATCAACATAGAGTTTACAGGAGAAAAAAGAGGCATTCAAAGAAAAGTACACGGTCCCTACAGTCAAACATGGCGGAGGTTTCCTGATGTTTTGAGGTTGCTTTGCTGTCTCTGGCACTGGACTGCTTGACCGTGTGCATGGCATTATGAAGACAGGAGACTACCAACAAATTTTGCAGCATAATTTAGGGCTCAGTGTGAGAAAGCTGGGTCTCCCTCAGAGGTCATGGGTGTTCCAGCAGGACAATAACCCAAAACACACTTCAAAAAGCACTAGAAAATGGTTTGAGAGAAAGCACTGGAGACTTCTAAGGTGGCCAGCAATGAGTCCAGACCTGAATCCCATAGAACACCTGTGGAGAGATCTAAAAATGGCAGTTTGGAGAAGGCACCCTTCAAATATCAGGGACCTGGAGCAGTTTGCCAAAGAAGAATGGTCTAAAATTCCAGCAGAGCATTGTAAGAAACTCATTGATGGTTACCGGAAGCGGTTGGTCGCAGTTATTTTGGCCAAAGGTTGTGCAACCAAGTATTAGGCTGAGGGTGCCAATACTTTTGTCCGGTCCATTTTTGGAGTTTTGTGTGAAATGAATAATGTTTTGCTTTTTGCTTCATTCTCTTTTGTGTTTTTTCATTTAAGACAAATTAAATGAAGATAATAATACCAAAGAATTTGTGTTTGCAATCATTTTCAGGAAGAAACTGAATATTATCTGACAGAATTGCAGGGGTGTCAATACTTTTGGCCATGACTGTATTTCAATTTCAGGACTATAGAAGTAGTCAGTGACCTTCATAGGAATGTATTAAAAGAGATTACACCAAATCAGATGCAAAAAAAAACATTTATTAACCATAAACTTATTAAAACTAAAAGTACCACTTTTCGGTAGTACCGCCAAATTGGCTCCAGTTATCTTTACTTAACTATTGCTTAAATATAAAATTATGGAAAAAAACTTAAAGGATATTGCACTTAGATGTTACTTAATTATTTTCTACTCATCTTCAGTGGTTTCAATTGCAGCAGAAGCAGCACAGGTACACTTAGAAAAGCAAGGCTGGCAGACGAAAGTTGCATGGGAAAGGCAGATTGATTCTTTACATATTTTGCAGTCATATTTAGAAAGCCTTCTGAAACCAGATACAAATGAGCAGGTAGTACAACTGCGTCTTTTAGAAGGTGGTAGAGTCGGTGTTTGTTCTGGAACGTCCTTGGGACGATATCTCTTCAACCGGTGTTGCAGGGCAAGGGGCATTCCAACCGTCTTTGTACTTCTTAGGCTTAGCTCTCCACTCACCAGTTCATTAGCCAATTGTTTTAGGTACATTCTTCTGCGCATTTGTTTAAGTTCATTACCGAGGTAAATTACTTGTGAGTTGATGCCACCCACATTCAGCATTGTAAAGAAGATTACCATCGGCCAGCGTTTGGTATTTCGACTTACATTGAAATTGCCACACATTTGGTCAGCAGTGTCAACGCCGCTTTTGGTCAAATTATAAAAAATATGATTTCTGGTTTCCTTAGCTCCCCAGACTCTGGATCAATGGTGTAATCATTATGTAATGAAGAGACCAAAATCACATTTTTCCTCTCGCGTGGGATGTAAGAAACTAAAATCTTTCCATTACTGAACCCAAACATAGTGCTATACTGTTGCTTGCCTTTTGTATATAGAAAATCTGGCGGCAACTGCCTTTTGTTTTTTCTAACAGTTCCCACATATGACAGCTTTTTCGTTTTTAAAAAATCAATCAGATCAAAGTCAGTAAACCAGTTGTCAGCAGTGATAGTTCGACCAGATCCAAACATTGGCTCAGCAATTCTCTTTACCACATCACTAGGCTTGTTGCTCACATTGAAAGGACCTGGTGGCTGTCTTCCACAATAAACTTCCATGTTCATAGTGTACATCATCCTTGCATCAACCATGGCAAAAATTTTAATTCCATATTTGTTTGGCTTTGATGGTATATATTGCCGAAAACCACATCTTCCACGGACACCTGGAAGCATCTCATCAATAGTGAGGTTTTGCCCCGGGCAATAGCTTTTTTGACAATTCATAATAAATTGTTGAAATATGTCCCGAATTGGTGCAAGCCGGTCATAACCTTTTCGTTCTGTCCGGGTACTTCGATCATCGAAACGGAGGCAACGGATCAGGACTTTGAATCGTTTCAGATTCATCACAAAGCTGAATTTTTCGATGCCATCACCGTCTGTCCCCCACAGCTCCTCCAAACTTTGCCTATTTGCTCTGAAAGCACCAGCTAGGTATAACAAGCCAATAAATGCCTTGAGTTCAATCACATCAGTGTTTTTGATGTCCCTCTCTCTGGAGAATTGCTCTTTGATTGTGTCAATATACTGGTTAGTGAACCGAACAATAGTTTCCAACATGCTATCTGTAATTAGATTACTCCAACATTCCACTGCAGTTTTAGCTTTTCTAGCACTTCCAATAACTCCAGGAAGGTGTGTAATAATATTGTGGGATTCTCTGCGCTGTTTGTTCTTGGGTGCCTTTTTGTTCCACTTTGTATTTTTATCTTTGCCCAAATAATAAGCTAGATCTGTGTCTGTTTCCTCTGTATCAGTGTCATCACCATCCTGCTCTGTTCCAGAATCAGTGTTACATTCTGCTACCTCATCTTCAGATGAAATGTCACTAGATTCCTCTAAATCCTCAGTTACTGCTGGTTCTTCCTCATCATCTTCTAACAAAAAAATCTTCATTTCTTCTAAATGAAGGGGTTTAGATGAATCATACTGTTTTCTGGCCATTGCAGCAGAAAATCTGAAGCAAGAGAGAAAGAGTATGTGTTAGGGCGCAATGTGCCTTAGAAGCCACCCTCCTTTTGTCTAAGAAAACAGTACTTATGTACACTAACTTAGCATTAATCCTTCATAAAACAAGCTAAATACACAATCGTGATGAATAAAAAAAGAAAATACTAACCTTTCAATTTGTGTTGAAATCAGGCGCAATGTGCCTGAGAAGCCAAAGTGTTGATATCTGCTCACTAGAAGGTCTGCTGAGTCACTGTGATATCAGGGTTCACAGAGCCTGTAGAGTCAGGAGATAACTAGGAGGGGTGGGGTTTTCTGATAAGTGGGCAAGGAGAGAGAAGTGAAACTAATTACTGTGTGCCTGTCAGATCTATTGCGCCTGACGGAGGGTTGTTAAGGTGTTTTGTAATTGTTTTCTACTGTATGTGTTTGTGTTTGCCTGCCATTGTTTTCAATGTGGTTCGACGAACATTCGACGAACTTGCCTCCTGTGCGACGAACCAAAACAATAGCGGGGTGGCTCAACACTACTCCTGATATATAGACATACATTGTTAATGTTTAAACTATGCTATATATACCTGCTATCTGATGATACTGTACACTTTGTCTACTTTTTATATTCTTGTCTAATCCATACTGAGCCTGTGAGCGTCTCTGTGTGAATGATGGAATATATAGGGAGATTGCCAATTATCCTTTGACTGAATAGAGCTGTAACGCTTCTGATACAGTGCCATATATCTGATGTTATTTTGTGCTAAATTTTGAAGTTTGGTGGAAGAGGTCGCGGACGTGGGCGTGGGGGGGCCAGCTGGTGCTGATGGTGGTGGTGGTGGTGGTACATCTGCTGGTAGTGGCAAAAGCACAATAGCAGCTAAGGCAGGAGGTGTTGAGCCTGCATCATGGTCTGGCTCCGGAACACCTGGAATGATACCTTTTCTGGGAGTAGGTCAACCGCTTTTAAAGCCGGAGCATGAGGAACTGGTTTTGGCTTACATTGCCAAAACAGACTCCAACAAATATGCCCTCCTCTTCTGAAGTTTCAAAAAATGCAAGCACTGAGTCGTCAAGTGCTGGCTCCTGGTCAGGAAGAACCCCTTTCCTTGTGTTCTGCACCCCCACCCAAAGTGAATGATGCAGCAGGCCACACTTCACATTAGTCCATGTAGCTCTTTCTATCATACCATGCCTAGGTTATCAAGTCAAATCATGAATTCCCCAGTCCAAGATGAATCTGACATGGAGTGTGGGTGGCCATCCAGGGCAGTGGGGTTAATCGGTACCGGGACGGTGTCTCACAGGGATGTGTCACGGTGGTGGTGACCCGTTCCGTGGCCCTGGGCGTCCATGCAAAGGGGTAATTTACGTTTATAGGTGAATGATACGTGACGCCACCTGTGGTTTCTGATTAGATTGACCAGCGCTGCAGTGTCGCTTCTCTGGGACAGATGTTGTGGTGCAGCTAAGATGTAGAAGCCCTGCACAGGTAGGGCCGTAGTCGCAGGGCAGATGAAAGAGTTGGTAGATGGTGTGCAGTGCAGGATGTAGCAGAGTCATGTGCCAGGCACAGGAGAGAGATGACAGACACAGTCGTGCAGTTCCTTTACCTGTACTTGGTAAGTGCCGTCCAGGACCCAGAGTACAGATGGAGAAGGAGTTGGTCAGCCTGGAAGCCAATTTGGAATTCTCTCTCTGCAGATAGGTAGTGTGGCCTCGGTTCTAGCGCTTATCTGAGGTACTCGCAGTGCTGAGTTCAATTAAGTTCCCCCTGTTGACTCTCTTTTGGAACTTTCTCGTATGGCAGGCAGCTGTAGCCTTTTCATTCTGGCTCCCACACGTTGCTGTTGGGGCCTCCGAGCCTTAGTTGGGTACAGAGCATTTACAACTGTTACTTCCTCCGGTTTCGGCTGCAGGAACATCAGTGTCCCTACAAACTCGGAGACCGGAATCCGGACTATGTGCTCTAGCTAGGAGTGAGCCTTAACTCTGCTCATCCTCCAGCTCCCCTTCTCACGTCCACACACTTCCCCTTCCCTTCACAGACTGCCCTAACTTACCTCCTCCCGACCACAGAGAGCAGCTCCTCAGCAGTCATGTTCAGAGGTCTCCCTGCTGGCCTGGAGTGGGAATTGTGTTGTGTGTTGGTTTAAATGCTAGAGAGATCCTTCGTTGCTCCCAAGCATGACATCACACTCCCTAGGAGAATGGCATTGGTCTTCGATCTTTGCAGATGCTGTGGGTAACAATGGCACTGTAAGTTGGGCTAACTTGGACGTTTCCACATTGGTGGGTTGAACGTCGCTGGAGAAGGTGTGTGCTGCAGAGATCTGTTTCTGCACGTAATCACTGGTACGGAGAGCCGGGTCCTCTTCTTCCAGTGGTGGTAGGCAAATCGGGTCAAGGTTTTGATTCATTGCTTGCTCAAGTATTTTCACTTCAGCTAATGCGATTTTTTTCCTCCATTTCTGTTTGAAGAATCTTTGCCCGAGCCTCTGCTTCTGTTTGAAGGATCTTTGCTTGGGCCTCTGCTTTTGCTTTCTTGACTTCTGCCTCTGCCTCTGCTTTCTTGCTTTCTGCCTCTGCTTCTGCTTTCTTTTCTGTGTAGGAGTGTCTTAGTTTGGATCGCTCTGCATTTAAATGGGCCTCTAGGATTCTGTCGCTGAGGGCTGAAGTTCTTGAGCAGGATGATTTGTATGACCGAGCAGAGTGTCTGGATGAGCCTGACCTGTGGGATCTTGATTCTAGCAGATGAGCAATACGGAGCTCCTCTTTATCTTTGGCGTCTTGCACGGCGGCGTCCCTTTCTCTTTCTGTGAAATCTACTTTGCTTAATTCTGATGAGGCTTCATCAATATTAGAGTCTTTTAGGAAGGCAATGTACCTTGAGGATAGTCTCTTGTATCTTCCCTGGGCCATGTCTAGCCGTTTTATAGTGTCCTGTAGACTCGCTGCATCATTTTTGTGGCGTTGGATGCTTGACATGAGGGAGGTGACTCGTTCCCATAGGTCATCCACATTGTCATTGAACTCATCCTTCGTACTGTGATAGTTTTCAATGATGATTTAGCAAATTTAGCAAATTGTGTGTGGTCAAAAAACTGATGCCTTCCACAGCCTGATAAGCATGTCTCTCCGGGTGAAAAAGAAACTAGTAATGGCCACCGGCAGGAAGAGAAAGAGTCACCTGACCTGGAAGTGGGAGGCATGTACTAGAATTAATTAGCTGCCGTCTGCTATACAGAAAAGGACAGCAGGTGGCAGCAGACCAAATGCAAAACTGAACACAAAGAATGGTAACATAACACAATTATATAAGCATACAATCATAACCTTAGATGGAACAGCACAGGTATTATTTGTGAGGGAGGCAGTGATGAAAAGGTAGGCAGCGCAGCTGCTTCAAGACTAGCCTGCATGTATTAGGGCCGTTGGTGGGATAATGCAGGTGGAAACTGCGCTGAGGTCTGTGGCAGGATTGCTGTTATTACAGCAGGGGCTGGTTGGGTATATGTAAGGCCGGGTTAGGATAAGGCATGAGAAATTGCCCCCCGTGGTACAAAATCAGGTGAGGGGCGATCTGGAGGATCTTGTGGATTCATTGGGTCAGCAGTGTTTAAGAGATTAAAATTAGAAGCTTGGGCAGTCGATGCTGTTACAACAGTTAAGAGGTTCATAGGAGGTTGCGCATTAATTGAGCTAACAGTAGGTAATGGGTTAATGGTAGGGGCTTGAGGATTACTGGAGGGAAAGGTACTTAAGGGGTTAATAGAGGATGAGCTTCTGCTCCGACCACCTCCCTTTTGCATAGATAACTGCTGTGAATGCAAGCGATTTCCATTTTTAGCTGAACTGTGCAAATGTGGGGGCAGTGAGTGAGGCTAAGTGCACACAGCCGGAGATGGCTGCCGTAGGGGAGGAGGAGGGGAAGTAACCACACGTGGTGCTGGAAGACTGGATAGTAATGCAGGATCATCAGCCACCTCATGGGAGATAAGCTGGCGGGGGGGCGTGGCTTGCCTCGGAGCTTTGGCATTTCTGCTGCGCAGGCTCCTGGAGGCTGTGATTGATGGGCTCCGACGCTCTGGTGGGCGGATTTGACTGGCTGGCTGTCATCGACCACCGAGGGTTAGTCTCTGAGCCTCAGAAGTTAAGGTGCTGTGTTCCTCCAAAATGCTGGAGAGCCAGGTAGCACCTTCTCTTCTGCTTCTCTCCAAGACCGCATCATAGAGGGGGTCAGTCATCTTCTTACCGGCAGAGCAACCTGCTCCAGATGTCAGATGAGGAGAGAGGCAGGAAGTAGATTTTTAATGAAGGGGAAGGTCCTTCACTGGGAAAGGAAGTACATCCTGAACACCACGTCACAGCAATGAGTTAACCCCAGCGTGACCAGAACGAGCCCGGCGGTCAGGGGTGCATCGTCAGATATAGCCGAAGTGCCCCACAGGAGCATCCCCCTGAGCGTCAACAACCTCTTTTTCCAGATTGGAGCATATAGACGCAATAACCACCCCTTTTTGTAGAATAGGTACCGGTTCACAATTATTTCCACATCCAGGAAAAAATTAATTCCCTGATGAAGGATTTTTTCTGATACCCAAGTCGGGAACAGGGGACCACCATCAGACTGCAATCATGTTGCCATTGCTGCCTATCCTCATTCCCTCTCCTTATACACACAAAAAATTGTCTATTGAATATACACTACCTACTATCATTGCTTTTTGGAGAGGCTTCATGTGATGCACAATTATCCACCATATTATATACCTTTGTCATATGACACATATGGTTGTAATAATGGGATTACTGTGGTCTTATATACAGTGGGGAAAAAAAGTATTTAGTCAGTCAGCAATAGTGCAAGTTCCACCACTTAAAAAGATGAGAGGCGTCTGTAATTTACATCATAGGTAGACCTCAACTATGGGAGACAAACTGAGAAAAAAAAATCCAGAAAATCACATTGTCTGTTTTTTTTTCATTTTATTTGCATATTATGGTGGAAAATAAGTATTTGGTCAGAAACAAAATTTCATCTCAATACTTTGTGATATATCCTTTGTTGGCAATGACAGAGGTCAAACGTTTTCTGTAAGTCTTCACAAGGTTGCCACACACTGTTGTTGGTATGTTGGCCCATTCCTCCATGCAGATCTCCTCTAGAGCAGTGATGTTTTTGGCTTTTCGCTTGGCAACACGGACTTTCAACTCCCTCCAAAGGTTTTCTAAAGGGTTGAGATCTGGAGACTGGCTAGGCCACTCCAGGACCTTGAAATGCTTCTTACGAAGCCACTCCTTCGTTGCCCTGGCGGTGTGCTTTGGATCATTGTCATGTTGAAAGACCCAGCCACGTTTCATCTTCAATGCCCTTGCTGATGGAAGGAGGTTTGCACTCAAAATCTCACAATACATGGCCCCATTCATTCTTTCATGTACCCGGATCAGTCGTCCTGGCCCCTTTGCAGAGAAACAGCCCCAAAGCATGATGTTTCCACCACCATGCTTTACAGTAGGTATGGTGTTTGATGGATGCAACTCAGTATTCTTTTTCCTCCAAACACGACAAGTTGTGTTTCTACCAAACAGTTCCAGTTTGGTTTCATCAGACCATAGGACATTCTCCCAAAACTCCTCTGGATCATCCAAATGCTCTCTAGCAAACTTCAGACGGGCCCGGACATGTACAGGCTTAAGCAGTGGGACACGTCTGGCACTGCAGGATCTGAGTCCATGGTGGCGTAGTGTGTTACTTATGGTAGGCCTTGTTACATTGGTCCCAGCTCTCTGCAGTTCATTCACTAGGTCCCCCCGCGTGGTTCTGGGATTTTGGCTCACCGTTCTTGTGATCATTCTGACCCCACGGGGTGGGATTTTGCGTGGAGCACCAGATCGAGGGAGATTATCAGTGGTCTTGTATTTCTTCCATTTTCTAATTATTGCTCCCACAGTTGATTTCTTCACTCCAAGCTGGTTGGCTATTGCAGATTCAGTCTTCCCAGCCTGGTGCAGGGCTACAATTTTGTTTCTGGTGTCCTTTGACAGCTCTTTGGTCTTCACCATAGTGGAGTTTGGAGTCAGACTGTTTGAGGGTGTGCACAGGTGTCTTTTTATACTGATAACAAGTTTAAACAGGTGCCATTACTACAGGTAATGAGTGGAGGAAAGAGGAGACTCTTAAAGAAGAAGTTACAGGTCTGTGAGAGCCAGAAATCTTGATTGCTTGTTTCTGACCAAATACTTATTTTCCACCATAATATGCAAATAAAATGAAAAAAAAACAATGTGATTTTCTGGATTTTTTTTTCTCAGTTTGTCTCTCATAGTTGAGGTCTACCTATGATGTAAATTACAGACGCCTCTCATCTTTTTAAGTGGTGGAACTTGCACTATTGCTGACTGACTAAATACTTTTTTTCCCCACTGTAACACCTATTTTACCTTTGTGATGAAGGAGCAGCCGCCATCTTGGATATGGGTCCTAATGCTCGCCTCATGTCTGAGCTTGGCCTATCCATTTTGGTCTGAGTTCACAAGAATTACAGGCAACTAACTGCTCCTACCCCCCCAGGGCCTGTAAGCATATTGAAGAAAACAGGATTTAGTGCTCCAATGTTGAATAGCAAGGTCTTTTAGTATGATAATGAGATAAAGCCAAAGCAGAACTTCAAAGCTTGAGTAGGAGCCATGCCAGCATGGGGCAGGAAGGTGCCTGGGGCTTCAATTAGAATATACCTGTCAGCTGGACACAGAAATACACATCCATTGTCTCTCCCAGCATCTTCGACTCCATTCTAGGATCATGGATTATGAGCACACCTTTCGCGTTATAGACTCATAAAAAATATCCACGTGACCCTGAGGAAATCGCGCATCTGGCAGTGCGACTCCTGAGTCGGTGAGGGCTCTGGGACCTGAGATATAGAGCTTGGCCCTCCACAGCGACCCAATGGGGCCATGTTTGCTCTCCACACGACAGGCAAAACAAACCACATTCACTGGTACCACTTGTGTCCTGATCCGATCATGCTGTAGAAAGCTACCCCCTTTCTTAGATATTGGGAATAAGTTCTGCAGCGAGCTAAAGGGTGGAGATTATTAGCCCACCCTCTGACACAGGGGGAGGAACCCAGCATGCTTAAGAACTAGCAGTACATGGCAGAGACACTCACTCTCTCACAGAAGAACCAGACGATGATGATCTAAGAAGGTACTGGGGACAGATCTGCCAAGGGGAGCAGCGGCCTGCGCTTTGGGGTCTGTCTGGCAACTAAGATTCTTGTACCTGTGGACTGCAGAGCTCCCAGCACCCACATGCAACCTACAATCTGGTAAATTGACCTCCAGCTTAATATCTCTAAATCTTGTACCCTTATTGTTATATTTTACTCTGACTGCAAATCTACTGTAATTCCATTGTATAGCTTACTGTATATTTCTGTAATTATCTAGTGCGCCCTTAAGGCAATTAAATCATAAAATTAAACTTGGGTAACAGGACATCCTCCCCGGTGGCCATTTGCTCTAGGTGCAGTTCCCTTACTGACCTGAGAGACCAAGGGGGCGCCGGAGAGCTGTGCTTGTGTAGTTACGTCACATTGTTGACATGGGAGGAACTGGCCTTTCCTCCACAACCTTGTATGTCTTCTGTGGTCCCCCTTGAATTAACCTGTATACCTCCATGTATATTCTTGCTTTTATTACTCTTTTATATTGACTCATTGTGTTTTTCTTGTGTGCACACTCTGTTCCATACAGTGCCAACTATTACCACCCATTGTATAAATAAAGGTGTATTATATTATAATACTTTGTTCCTCATTTATTTTTCTGATCCATTATCAGTGTCCTCCTTTTGGGTTTCCTCTGTACAATGAGACAGATTGACTCCATGGGCAAAACCAGGCACCAAATTATTGCTGGACTGTTGCAATGTGATGCAGAGCAAATCTGTCACCAAGCCCTGATAAAGGGGAGACCAGATAAGTCATAGGTGATAGTGATGAGCGAGCACTAAAATGCTCGGGTGCTCGTTGCTCGGGTTGAGCAAGTTGGAATGCTCGGGTGCTCGACCTGGACAACGAGCCCAATGTAAGTCTACAAGCATTTTTGCTGTGACCTCCCGCGGGGGTCCTTTTAGGGTCTAAAAACGTCTGCAATTGATGGGAATAGTGCTCACATGACATGGGAACAGCATGGGGAAGACCCCTGGAAGCATCTCTGACTCCCAGGTCACTGCTGTGACCAATGTTGTCAGAGTCTTACGCCACTTTTATAGGTGCACACAAAAATATACACAAACAAAACCAAAATTGATTTTCCTGGGAAATATGTTAAGGAACCTCCTTTCCAGAGTAATGATTTGTATGTAAGGCAAAATAAATAACCAAAAACAAAAATGCTCCTCCACACCTTGGGCTATGTTCACACATAGCGTTTTTGATGCGTTTTTCAACTGCACCATTGCTTTCAACCAAGACAAATGCATTCACTGGGAAATATCACTTTAACATTGTACAACCTTATTTGGCCATGTGGTGCGTGACACATCAACAGACACATCCTGTGTCATTTATAAAGGAGGGACTCTGAAAGTCACAAAGTCTATTCTTAAAGGGCCAGCAGTTGGCCCTTACTTTTCTTAGAGAGCCATTATCTGGTTATGCTTTGTTGTTCCCATTATTAAACAGTGGGTCCCTTATACTGTTGTTGCATATACAATGAGTTGCAAGGCTGCCCAAAATTTGGACGCACCGCAACAACCCATTGAACAGATGTCATGGATGATGACAAACAACTAAAGCTCCAAGTAGTCATTTGGTACTCCAATACTGTTTGCTTATGCACTGAATGCAAGGCCTGCCCTACCCAAAGTTACACGCACCCCAATAAGCCTTTGCACCCATGTAGTGGATGGCCACATGGAACCAAAGTTTTCATTATTATGATTTTTTTTAAGTCACATAAAGTTTTCCCATGAAGTGAATGCAAGGCCTGCCCCAAATTTTCACGCACTCCAATCCCCCAAGGAAGAAATGTGGAGGATGGCATCCGAGAAATGTTTTCCCAGTGTAAGGGAGCGGGTCTCCAATACTTGTAATGCCCATATATTAAGTGTATGGGCTGACAAACATTTCCCCGTGGGGGGTACACATCAACATACTGTGTCAACATTTTTTTACAGGCTTCATAAACACCCTTGGAAACAATAGCGTGGTTTCCTACACAGTTGCTGCTGGGAAGGTGCAGGTTTGTAGCAGAAATATGGCGTACGTGTCGGATGAAGTGATCAGGAACAGGGGCATGTTGTTGGCGGGAATGGAAACATATAGGATTAATTACAGGGGCTATGGGAGGTATGAGATCCAGGATCCAGCCTACATTTATTAGTCGTTTACCCGCCACAAATTACCGGAATGCGTTTGATGCTGTCAGAAGATAGCTATAACAGATGCGTATTTCAAGCTAGTCATAAAAGATTCCCATGAAAAATTGGTTGCCAAAGACACATTTCCGTAGAAAGGGTAAAGTGCAAGATGCTCGTGAGATGCTGAATTCTAGAAAGCAGCATATCAGTGTTGGAGGACAAACAACCAAACTGATGGATGCTCGTGAAAAATCAAGTTTAAAGAGGAGTGCACCTGCCGTAACTATCAACTTACCCGTGGCACAAGGTTCTTCATCTTCACCCATAAATATAGGGCAGCACGGTGGCTCAGTGGTTAGCGCTATAAAGATTATTATTAATACCAAGACCATCCAAATTTCTCAGCCGAAAACTATTTCTTCAGGTGTAATGAACAATGTTAAAGGAAAGCCAATAAACGAAGTTAACCACAAACCAGGGGAACCACAGATTTCTTCTATACAAGATATGGACCATGATGGTATTGATGATGACTTGGAACTTTCCCACATCCCCACCAAGAAGATGAAACTCACAGTTGCCAACACTGTGCAGAAAAGGCCGGGAATATCTCGAAATTCATTTTCTCTTGGGCAAACTTTACCTCTTACTAAAGTGATACAGAATGATGCGTACACAGCTCCCATGTCTACTCAGCACGAGACTTCGCCACCTTTATTGCAAACAAAGGCTCTAACCAGCATGTCATGGACACTTGTTGCAAAGGAGGACAGTTCTTCTGTAGGGCCGACTCCAAAAGAGTCTGTCTTTAGCTCTTTAGAAGGCAAAAAAATGACCGTTATTAATTTGCATCCAAGAGTCACAGAGGACGATATTGAGGAGCTTTTATGTGTATATGGTGCCTTGAAGAGCTCCCGCTTGTTGAGTTACGGTGTTGCAGAGGTTGTGTTTATAAGAAAGGAAGATGCAGTTGGTGCCTACAGCCTAGATGGGCAACCAATGAAATGCAATCTTACTCTGAATGGCAGTGTGATAACATCAGACCAGCCCATACATCAGGTACGGACTGGGACTGAAATTCAGCCCTGGCATTTGAAATCACAAAGGCCCATGTTGTCCCCGTTGCCAAGCACCAGATGGGGATATATTACTAATATTACCCTGGATGGAGGAAAGGAAGATTTACTACAAGACCAATATTTGAAATGATACCTGTGGCCTGTTGGGGTAAATGACGAAGTCAGCAACTTTGTGCTCCGTCACAACTCTTAACAGTGTGGATGTCTTGAGAACACCGATTCTGCTAACAACATAGCAGACAAGGCAGCCCACAACCAGACAGGCCCTTCTGGCACTTGCCAGATGGCCAGTCCGGCCCTGTCTAAGATTAAGTGACACCCCATCAAATAAGGAAGGTGAGTCTAGAAGAAACACAACCACCTGATCCTGATACTACCTTAAAAGCACTCTTTAAATCCTCAGGGTCATCAGCAGTCATCCAACCAACTGCATTTAAGATTAAGCTCTGATGAGATGAACACAAAGTGGAGACTGTAATAAGAGAGATTCCCGTCACATATGGGCCCAGAGACTACTTAAAAAAACTCCTCGTTTCGCTTCTTGTGTTTTGTTTAGCGCTGATCACCAGCAGGTAGTTGATGTTTGAAGGCATCAGACATTGGACAATCCATCCTGTTCACAGCATTACAGTACAGTTCACCTTCCTTATGGGGCAGTTGCGTTATTGCCTCAAGAATTTCCGTTTTACCCTTGCTCTAGTATTCTGATCCAGCACGATTATGGTTCTACTGTTCTGTCAAGGGAGGCTAAATGTTGAATAAATTAGTTTAAGATTAATACACTGGTGCCAGTCCACTTGGACAGAGAAGGAAGGTCCACTATTCCCAGATGCAGCTGGTGAATAACAGGCTCTGTGCTGGTGCCTGTTTAAAAGAGCTAAAGCTGATAAGAAAAGAAATACACCGTGCTATACTGGGAAATATTATTATATTATTTTTTCATTTCCCAGTATACCGCGGTGTATTTCTTTTGTTAGCAGCTAAATGTTGAATAACTTGTTTAAATTTCTTCAATAACCTTGGTCTGCTTAAAAGATGATCTTTGTTGTTTTGTAGTTTTAATATCTTGATTCCTCCAAATGGATATGAAGACCTGCATATTCCAGTAAATGGGGGGGATTAAGTGTCCACTGACTGTGTTCTAGGCAAAAAAAATTTTTTTGCCTAATTAATGTTTCACACTGTGAAAATGTCATCCAGAACTCTACAGTCATAGCCAATACTTATTGCCCTGTGGCTGAAGCATGTTGTGATATCTGTGATCTGAATACAGAGAAATGCTGAAGGGAAATAGATCACGCTAATAGTGATCTAAATACTGAGATGTGTACAGAGGAATGCTGGGAGGACACAGATTGTGGTTTTATATCAACTTCATCTGCATTTACAAATTTGTATTTAATGCTGGTAATAAAAAAATTAATGTATTAATCTTAAACTAATTTATTCAACATTTAGCCTCCCTTGACAGAACAGTAGAACCATAATCGTGCTGGATCAGAATACTAGAGCAAGGGTAAAACGGAAATTCTTGAGGCAATAACGCAACTGCCCCATAAGGAAGGTGAACTGTACTGTAATGCTGTGAACAGGATGGATTGTCCAATGTCTGATGCCTTCAAACATCAACTACCTGCTGGTGATCAGCGCTAAACAAAACACAAGAAGCGAAACGAGGAGTTTTTTTAAGTAGTCTCTGGGCCCATATGTGACGGGAATCTCTCTTATTACAGTCTCCACTTTGTGTTCATCTCATCAGAGCTTAATCTTAAATGCAGTTGGTTGGATGACTGCTGATGACCCTGAGGATTTAAAGAGTGCTTTTAAGGTAGTATCAGGATCAGGTGGTTGTGTTTCTTCTAGACTCACCTTCCTTATTTGATGGGGTGTCACTTAATCTTAGACAGGGCCGGACTGGCCATCTGGCAAGTGCCAGAAGGGCCTGTCTGGTTGTGGGCTGCCTTGTCTGCTATGTTGTTAGCAGAATCGGTGTTCTCAAGACATCCACACTGTTAAGAGTTGTGACGGAGCACAAAGTTGCTGACTTAATGTTTCACACTGTGAAAATGTCATCCAGAACTCTACAGTCATAGCCAATACTTATTGCCCTGTGGCTGAAGCATGTTGTGATATCTGTGATCTGAATACAGAGAAATGCTGAAGGGAAATAGATCACGCTAATAGTGATCTAAATACTGAGATGTGTACAGAGGAATGCTGGGAGGACACAGATTGTGGTTTTATATCAACTTCATCTGCATTTACAAATTTGTATTTAATGCTGGTAATAAAAAAATTCTCAAGTGTAAGCAGGGCGCAGTCCCATACCACAGCTATCTATTTGATCTTCCTGTACAACTCTATTATTTTTTTTAAATTGATATTTACTTGGACTCCTCATTGGGAGGGGGAGCCATAAGAAATGATAGGTGAACTCTGCTGACACTAAAAACACCCCTTTGAAAGCAATAACATAGATGTTGCATCTCGGAACACGTTCACCATGGTGATCTAATGGTGGTGTCGGAAGAGACGTGGAGGATGGCCTCCTAAAAATGTTTTCCCAGTTTAAAGGAGCGCAGACATTAAATCCCCCGTTCCCACTCCAAATCTCCCCACACACATTAAATCTTCCTCCCCCATGCACTGAATCTTCTGTGTCTTCAGCTCCACTGGAGCACTTACCACCCATCTGTGTCTGTGCAGCTCCGATGAGTGATGTCAGCAGCATGATCACATGACATGATCATGCTGCTGGCTTCGCTCTGACCCAGTGGTCAGAGCTTGAATTGTACTGTAAGATGGAGTACAATTGATCCCTGGCTGCCGGTGCACTGCAGCTTCTGTGTGCCGACTGTCAGCTTGACAGCTGGCACAGAGAACAGCCAACTCCCAGTCCGGGGATGGCAGAATGCAGCCTCCGGAGGAGACAATGCAGACCGCCGCATTAGGTGGCCAGACTGCACCCGTGGCACATGCCCCTTTGCTGCCCTATATATAGTACAGTGCTAACCACTGATCCACTGTGCTGCCCTGTATATAGTACAGTGCTAACCACTGAGCCAATGTGCTGCCCTATATATAGTACAGTGTTACCCACTGAGCCACTGTGCTGCCCTATATACAGTACAGTGCTGACCAAGAGTCACCATGCTGCCCTATATACAGTACAGTACAGTCTTTTGTGGTAGTTGTGGATGAGGTTCTTTATTTTCTCAGGTGGTAAAGCTGCCCACTCTTCTTGGCAAAAAGCCTCCAGTTCCTGTAAATTACTGGTCTGTCTAGCATTAACTGCACTCTTGGGATCTCCCCAGACTGGCTCAATGATATTGAGGTCAGGAGACTGAGATGGCCACTCCAGAACCTTCACTTTGTTTTGCTGTAGCCAATGACAGGTCGACTTGACCTTGTGTTTTGGATCGTTGTCATGTTGGAACGTCCAAGTACGTCCCATGCGCAGCTTCCAGGCTGATGATTGCAAATTTGCCTCCAGTATTTGCTGATAACATGCTGCATTCATCTTTCCTTCAACTTTGACCAAATTTCCTGTGCTTTTGTAGCTCACACATCCCCAAAACATCAGTGATTCACCTCCGTGCTTTACAGTAGGAATTGTGTTCCTTTCATCATAGGGCTTGTTGACCCCTCTCCAAATGTAATGTTTATGGTTGTGGCCAAAAAGTTGAATTTTGGTCTGATCACTCCAAATTACCTTGCTCTAGAAGTGTTGAGTCTTGTCTCTGTGCTGTTTTGCATATTGTAGGCGAGATACTTTGTGGCATTTGCGCAGTAATGGCTTCTTCTGGTGACTCGATCAGTCCATGCATCCCATTTTTCTTCAAGTGCCTCCTTATTGTGAATCTTGAAACAGCCACACTGCTAGTTTTCAGAAAGTTCAGTACTTCAGCTGATGCTATTTGTGTGTATTTCTTTGTATCCCGAACAATTTTCCTGGCATTTTTCAAAGATCACAGGTGAGGATGTTACCTTTAGTAGCCATTCAAACCCATTTGTCTCAACTTCTGTCCATGTTATCAGGCCAAAATTACCTGAACTTTTGATCAGGGTCATTTGGATGTTTTGTCAATATGATTTAAAAAAAGAGAAAACACAATAGTTTAAAAGCTTTGGTGTTGTCATTCATGTTCTCTGAAAAAAGGCCAAGAAAGCAAAAATTCTGCCAGTGTATGTAAACTTTTGAGCACAACTGTATATCCAGTAAAGTTCTGACCACTGAGCCCCCATGCTCCCTATGTTCCTGACCATCGCCGATATTGGCCCTCATCTTTCCTGGCCATACCCAGTGCTGGCCTTCACTAGTGTTGAGCGACTTTTGTTTTTTTAGGGACGAGTTTCGTTTCATGAAACCCGACTTTTCCAAAAGTCGGGTCGAGCAAAATTGGCCGACTATAGGGAAAAGTCGGGGTCGTCCCGAAACATGAAACCCAATGTAAGTCAATGGAGAATTAAAGTCGGCAGTGAGAGGAGGACAGGAAACACACCAACAGTGCCCATTTGAATGCCAAAAGCATAAATTCTTGTTACTGAAGCTTGTCAACCTTAATTAACTTCATAATACTAGTTACGCACTGAAAAATGGGGGTTATTTGGCTACAGTTGTGGGGGGGGAGGGCTGGCTCCAGGTTTTCTTGGGCCCAGGGCCAAAGAGCGCCCCTTTAACACATACCACAACTCATGATGCTCCGATACGGCAGAGAAATAGCAGTATAGTACAATGAAAAATACTTCATTTCTTACATCTCATGACTGATATCCATTTTAAATTCTCCAATACCTCCAAAAATGGACAGTGTATAACTCCATACAGTATTATGGCCAGCGCTTAGAGCGCTATACAGAGTAATGAGGCCCATATATTTCTCCATACGGAATCATTATTCCCATATAATGTTTCAAACCGTATATGATGAGCTCCACATAATGCTACAGTATATGTTGTCCCAATGGATGAAGCTCCACTGTCTTATGGGCCCAAATAATGCTCCATATATAATGGGCCCCATTTCTTCTGCTCTAGTGTATAATGGGCCCTGTAAATGCTGCTCCAGTGTCTGATGTCCACCTTTAGAATGCTCCAGCGTATGGTGGGCCCCATATATCATTCACCAGAGTATAGTGCTCCCCAAAAATTGCTGTCCCAACATTGAAAACAATTACATAAGTCTCCTTGCTAGGGAATCCCTGCACTACACTGAACTCCTTGTCGTCCCCATCTTCCATCTCACTGCACTTGGCTGTTTAGGCCCTCCCACCGGCAGAGACACTTTTGCATACTATGCGGTGCCCTGTGCCAGTGCCATCGCCCATGAGTATGCCCCCCCACCTGCTCAAGGAACCTGCACTTTCATATGCACCTTCCTCTTTGTCACCGTGTAAGGTGGTATAGTATGCGGGAAGGGGAACCTGAGTTTCCTCTGGGTCAGATTCTAGCTGTGTAGAGTGCGAGGGGAATGTAGTGGTCTGGGTCAATGTACCAGCAGCATCATCCAGCAGTGGCTGGGCCTCAGTGCACTTGTGGCGTCCCCAAGAGTACGGTCGCCACTGTGGCATTGCCTTCCTCCTAGGGAGTGTGTTGTCAAGCTTGGGAGCAACGAAGGATCTCTCTAGCAGTGAAACCAACACACAACATATTTCCCACTCCAGGCCAGCAGGGAGACCTCTGAACCTGACTGCTGAGGAGCTGCTCTCTGTGGTCGGGAGGAGGTAAGTTAGGGCACTCTGTGCAGGGAAGGGGAAGTGTGTGGACGTGAGAAGGGGAGCTGGAGGATGAGCAGAGTTAAGGCTCACTCCTACCTGGAGCGCATGGTCCAGATTCCGGTCTCCGAGTTTGTAGGGACACCGACGTTCCTGCAGCAGAAACCGGGGGAAGTAGCAGCTATAAATGCTCTGTACCCAACTAAGGCTCGGAGGCCCCAGCATCGACGTGTGCGAGGCAGAAGGAAAAGGCTACAGCTGTCTGCCATACAAATAAAGTCTGAGGAACATCTGTTAGACAGGAGGCGTTTCAGTGAACCACGGTCCTGTGAGTGCATCCCCCACAAGCGCTAGAAAGGAGACGTTCAGGAAGGTACATGTTAGCGGAGTGTTGGAAGGGAGCTTTCCATTCTGGTCCCGGAGGTTGGCAGAGGTCCTGACCCAGAGGACACAGCACAGAGGCAGGCATCTGTGTAACCTGCAGACTGTGAGTAAAGCTTTGGAACTGCACGCTCTGGTGTCCTACAGTTATTCCAGCACCACTACATCTGGGTACCAGCACCTACACCGCCTGTGCCTTTCCCCCATCACTACATCTACACTTCCCTGGGACTCCAGCTCCACCTGTGGGGAGCTTCACCATCTTTGCTGCACAACACCATCAGTCCCAGAGGATCTGCATGCAGCGTCGGCCTAACATCTATGTTGCCGAACACCACAGGTGGCGTCAAATTATCTATATAAACTCTTTACCATTATACCACGCCATTTACATGGGCGCCCAGGGCCACCGTCCGGGTCACCACTGCTGTGACACATCCCGCTGACACGGGCCCGGTACCGAGTACCTCACAGCCCTGGGAGGGCGACCCATATGCCGACTGCTGATCGGGCGGCGTTATTCCCACGAACCTCCAAACAGCGTCCCTGAAGGCAAAGTTTTTGGTTTCCGGGGGCAGTATGATTGCAAAGCTGAACCTTAAAGGAATGTCCACAAGGGCACCACCAGGAGTGGAGCCTGTGACTTAATTGGACTGCACCCGGGAAACCACTACCATACAAGCTACAGAAAAGATGGACAGATTGCAAGCTTTGTCGATTTTGTGTGTGGTGTGGTATGTCCGTTTGTAGTTGTGCTAGCGATTTCTCAGCTTTATTCCGTTAACGACCGAGACTCCGGCATGGCCCCGAGGTACGCGTCAAGCTTACTAGAGGGATACGCGAGGCTGTGGCACGTGAGATTGAGCAATAACAGGTCTAGCATTCCAGTACATGTCCGGGGCTGCATGCACGCTACACTGAAAGGACCAGCTTTTGTCGCTTACAGGTGCAGATAACCTGCTGAACTCCGTTAGTGATGGGGATCTGGGATTCAGATTATTCCCCGCGAACGATGATTTCCCAGTAAGTTCAGGTCAACCGCAATTCCGGAGTTAGGCCTAACCGTCATTCCTGAAAAAATTACGTGTCCAAACCACAGGTGCTGTAGCTTGCTTAACAGCTCAGCAGCCGTTCTCAGGCCCAGTATGGATTCAACAGCATTGTAGAAAGTTGATAAAGGGTACAGTTTCACCGCATAACACGTATATATGTAGCCTAGTTTACACATTAAAAATATATGTCTATAGATCAGGAGGCAGACTCAGATGTTCTCAGGCCCAGTATGGATTTGACCAGATTGTACAAAGTTGAGAAAGGGTACTTTATCACTGGATAGCAGGTATATATAGCATAGTTTAAACATGTAAAATCTCCGTGTTCTCAGTATGGATTACACAGCAATCTAAAAAGTGGAAAAAAGGAAATGCATTTGAGGCGTACACAACTATATACTTTTGGTGTTATTTTTAAATCTTCATATATATTTCTGTCTCAGTAATACAGTCCAGCCTCTCTGCAATAGGAAATGAGATGCATACAATTAGTTACATAAAGGCTATTGATTGCAGAAATTTAGGAATTATTATTCACGGGAAAAACTTCCGTCACAATTCTCATAGGCGATGCTGACCCTCAATTAATTTGTGTGTTGAGACAGTGAAAACATTTTTTTGTGAATAAAGTCTTGCTGTATCGCACTTCCGTTGATTCCATCACTGTTACTCATCTCAATCCAATTTTTATCACAGGGAGCGATGTAAACATTGTGCTCACTGGCTATCATGATCTGTCACGTAACTTTGGAGTGCAAAAGACAGAAGCCAGAGGCCGTAGGCGATTCTATTTGATTGGCATGAGAGGGCACATTTTGAAATGTGCGCCGGAATGTCACACGTTTGTGAGTAGGAAAACTGTGAAAGCTGATGATAAACCACCACTGTATGTAATTGTGAGTCGACGTCCATAAGAAATGGGAGCCATGATCATCTGGAGCTAGAGCCCGGCCAGCAGGACAGGGCATAGTTACATCTTAACCATCATCTTTCAGTTCAATCAATTTGTAGTGGCAGTCCCAGTGAAGGATTTGACAGCCCAGACTACACAGCGGAGGAGCAGGGAGAGGTAAACATTGCAAATGCTGGGGCCCTGCCCAAGCAAGGGGGGCACACTCATGGGCGTCGGTACTGGCACTGGGCCCCTCATAGTACGGCGGTGTGTCTGACGGCGGGTGTGCACCACCACTGTCAGAGACACTTGATTGCACTATGAGGGACCCTATGCCAGTGCCCGGGCCCAAGAGTCAGCCTACCCACCTGTCCAGGGCAACGGCATGCACACGGTTTTGTGCGCTAGGTGGTGACCCCGGCCATGGGGGGGCGCCCACTTAGGGAGGTTTACAAAGTGGCATATGTAGATGTGGGTCATTCAGCTGCTGCAAAAGGCGAAATAGGTCAAGTTCGCGGAATAGTAGGAGTACCAAAGCAAGCCATTTTTCTGGCAACCTATGTGTCATCAAGGGAAGGTGGAACAAAATCCTTGGAAACCCATGCATGGTTCATTTTAATGAAGGTTAGATCATCCACATTTTGGGTTGACAGACGGGTCCTTTTTTCTGTCAGGATTGATCCAGCTGCACTGAAGACTCTTTCCGATAGCACACTTGCAGCTGGGCAAGCGAGCTCCTGTAAAGCATATTGTGCCAATTCAGGCCGGGTGTCCAGTTTAGCGGCCCAATAGTCAAAGGGGAATGACCTGTGCAGGAGAACATCGATATGGGAGGAAAAGTAGTTGTTAACCATAGTTGACAACTGCTGTCTCCTGTCACTTTCCATCGATGCAGTATTACCAGTTGTGTGAGCGGTCCGTGAAAAATCAGTCCACAACATTGTCATGAAACCCCTGTCTCCAACGCCACTTCTGATGTGTGCACCATGAACACCTCTGCCAAGCTGCCCCCGGCCTGTACGGCTCGTGTGAGAACCATCACCGCTGCTGTGTGCTGGGAATGCCTCAACCAACCGGTTAACCAGAGTTGCTTGTTTATTAGCCAATATTAGGTCAAGGTCCTCCTGTGGCATGATGTTTTGTAATTTGCCTTTATAGCGTGGATCCAGAATTCTGGCCAACCAGTAGTCGTCATCGTTCATCATTTTGGCAATGCGTGGGTCCCTTTTTAGGATCTGCAAGGCATAATCTGACATGTGGGCCAATGTTCCCGGTGTCAATGATGCACTGCGAGTGCTGGGTGGAGGAGCACTTTCTGGCAAATCCACATCCCTCCAGTCACGCACAAACCCTGTACCAGACCTTGCCACGCCAACATTTTCACTTGCCCCACGAGATGCATCCTCCTCCCCTAAGTAATCAGCCCCATCATCATCCTCCTCCTCCTCTTCTTCCTCCACCTCGTCCAGTAGAGGTCCCTGTGCAGACAATGGCTGAATGTCATCAAGGATTCCCTCCACCTCTTCCTCCTCGTCAACATTTGCTGCAGACGCCTGCTCCTTAAGGTGCGTCAAAGTTTGCATGAGCAGACGCATAAGTGGGATGCTCATGCTTAGGATGGCATCGTCTGCGCTTACCAGCCATGTGCATTCCTCAAAACACTGAAGGACTTTACAGAGGTCTTTCAGCTTCGACCACTGCACATCTGTCAACTCCATGTCTGCTCTCAAAGTGCCTGGCCGTGTATCCTCCCACAAATGCATTATGGCCTGCCTCTGCTCGCACAGCCGCTCCACCATGTGCAGGGTGGAGTTCCACCTTGTTGCAATGTCGATAATGAGGCGGTGGTTGGGAAGGTGGAGCAATCGCTGCAGCTTCTGCATACGAACGGAGTGTACAGGCGACCGGCGGATGTGCGCGCACAGTCTTCGCACCTTCTGGAGCAGGACTGTTAACTCCGGATAATTATTGAGGAAGCACTGCACCACCAGGTTCAAGGTGTGAGCCAAGCAAGGTATGTGGCTGAGTTTTGAAAGGGCTATGGCTGCCACAAAATTACGGCCGTTATCACTAACTACCTTGCCTGCCTCAAGATGTACACTGCCCAGCCATGACTCAGTTTGTCGCTTCAAGTACTCGGCCAGCACCTCGGCGGTGTGTATGTCGCCCAAACACATCATCTGCAACACAGCCTGCTGACGCTTTCCACTAGCTGCTCGATAGGGGGACACCTCGTGTGCAACAGTGGCAGCTGCAGATGGAGTGCTCATACGACTGCGCTCTGTGGACGAGCTTTCTCTTCTGGAGGAGGAGGAAGAGGGTCGAACGCCTACAGCCAACTGTTTCCTATACCGTGGGCTAGGCAGTACTGTCCCACCACCGCTATCCCCTGTGGACCCTGCATCCACCACATTAACCCAGTGCGCAGTGATGGACACGTAACGGCCCTGGCCATGCCGACTGGACCATGCATCAATTGTGAGGTGCACCTTTCCACTCACTGACTGCTTGAGTGCATGGACAATGCGGTCTTTCACATGATGGTGGAGGGCTGGGATGGCTTTGCGAGTGAAGAAGTGGCGACTGGGTAGGTCATAGCATGGTACTGCATAGGCCATGAGTTCGCAGAAAGCTGCGCTTTCCACCAACCGATAGGGCATCATCTCTAACGAGATTAGTTTGGCAATGTGGGCGTTCAAACCCAGTGTACGCGGATGAGAGACTGAGTACTTTCTTGACCCACTCATAGTGTCTGGGAGGGTGAGCTGGACTTGAGAGCTGCATATGGTGGAAGTAGCGGTGGACAGGGCGGACTGAGAGAGGGTTGATGATGGTGATGGAGTTGGTGTTCTTTCTGATGGCCTAGATTCAGTCTTTCGTTGATATAACAGTGGGATTCCCTGACTGCTGTGGCCTTGCAACAACACCTCAACATTTGCTGCTGTGCTAACCGGTGGGCTTACAGTGGGGGAAACAATGTAGCGTTGCTGACTACCTTCTTTGTGATCAGTTGCACATGTGGTACTTGAGGTTTGGTGTTGTGTCCACGCTTGCAAGTGCATGGTGGTTAAATGTCTAAGCATGCAACTGGTATTCAAATTTTTCAGATTTTTCCCTCGGCTAAAGGTCTTTGCGCACTTCTTACAGATAACCTTGGCCTGATCATGAGGATTTTGTTCAAAAAAGTGCCACACTGCACACTTCCTACTTTGGCAGACATTTTGCGGCCTAGCACGCTGTGATATTTTGACCCTCTGGACAAGCTGTCCAGCAACTCTTTTGATTTTTAGAACTTGTCTTTGGAGTGCTCCGGGCCTGCCAGATAACAGCTGTTGTGATGTCGATGTCTGCTGTGGATGCTCCTCCTCCTCATCTGAGCTATTGGAAGCAGCACCCCCTTCCCCCAATGGATGCCAATCTGGGTCAACAACTGGGTCATCCATCACCTCCTCTTCAATGTCATGTGCACCTTCCTCTGTGTCACCGTGTATGGTGGTATAGTGTGCGGGAAGGGGCACCTGAGTCTCATCAGGGTCAGAATCTGGCTCTGTACACTGCGAGGACAATGTAGTGCTCTGAGTGAATGTACCAGCAGAATCATCTATCAGCGGCTGTGCATCAGTGCACTCCATGTCAGATTCATCTTGGCCTGGGTAATTCACCATTTCACTTGATAATCCAGGCATGGTATGTGAAAACAGCTCCATGGAGTAATCAGTAGTATGGCCTGCGTCATCCTTCAATCTTGGTTGGGGTGAAGGACACAAGGAAAGGTGTGGTTCATGAACATGAGCCTCCAATGACGACTCAGTGCTTTTATTTTTTACAACTTCAGAAGAGGAGGCGATAGAGCTGGAGGCTGAGTCAGCAATGTAAGACAAAACTTTTTCCTGAAGCTCTGGCTTTAAAAGCAGTTTGCCAACTCCTAGAAAACTAAGCCTTCGAGGCCTTGTGGAGCCAGACGATGACGCAGGCTCAACACCTCCTGCATTCGGTCCTATTTTGCTTTTGCCACTACCATCAGATCCACCACCAACACCATCATTACCAGCTGCCAACCCCCGCCCAATTCCATGGCCTCTTCCACCAGCTTTCCTCATTTTTGGTAGAAATGTAGACAAAATCCAACAAACTATATAGTAATGTAAAACAAGGTACAAGGTGTCTATAGGACAGGGGAGATTTTGAATTTCTGCACACACTTGTGAACACTGGACACTTTTGGATTGTGTGAGGCCCACTGAATATCACAGCGCTATGTCACAGGCTCGATGTCGCAGGTGTGAAAAATGTCACTAGAGGATAACGGAGATTTTGAATTTCTGCACACACTTGTGGACACTGGACACTTTTGGATTGTGTGAGGCCCACTGAATATCACAGCGCTATGTCACAGGCTCGATGTCGCAGGTGTGAAAAATGTCACTAGAGGATAATGGAGATTTTGAATTTCTGCACACACTTGTGGACTCTGGACACTTTTGGATTGTGTGAGGCCCACTGAATATCACAGCGCTATGTCACAGGCTCGATGTCGCAGGTGTGAAAAATGTCACTAGAGGATAACGGAGATTTTGAATTTCTGCACACACTTGTGGACACTGGACACTTTTGGATTGTGTGAGGCCCACTGAATATCACAGCGCTATGTCACAGGCTTGATGTCACAGGTGTGAAAAATGTGACTAAAGGATAACGGGGATTTTGAATTTCAGCACACACTTGTGGACACTGGACACTTTTGGATTGTGTGAGGCCCAGTGAATATCACAGCGCTATGTCACAGGCAGAAATTGGCTAGTGTATGACAAACTACAAGGTGTATATAGAATTGGGCAGAATAGGAATCTCCCTAGAATGTAGGTCTGTAAGAATGGAACAAGTCCTCGACTTATCCTTACAGAGCGACACACAGATAGCTTCACTGTGGCCGTGATAACAGCCGTTACACGGTACTAAGAGAGGAGCGTGCACGTACACGGCTGTCCGGTGTACGTAAAATTGTCAAGCTCCGTGTTTTTTAAGTATATGGACTGACACACGCTGTCTCTCTATAGTTTTGAATGTGATCAAACAGCAAATATATTTAACTGTTTGAAAGCTAGACAAAACTAGAAGGTGCAGGTCTGTAAGAACGGAACATGTCCTCGACTTATCCTTACAGAGTGACACACAGATAGCTTCACTGTGGCTGTAATAACAGCCATTACACGGTACTGTGTGAGGAGTGTGCACCGCTGTATGGTGTGAAAAAATACACTCTCAGTACCTCACCAGGACAAAAAAAAATTGGGATTGCTTTTAAAAAAGCAGTTTGCAGAGCAGTGGGTAAACAGCAATGCAGCCGTCAGGAAGCCTTAGAAGGCAGCCTAACAACCAACAGCGCTGATCCAGCAAAATATAGCCTCCACTTTCACTGCACACACAGTGACTGGTGTGTTGTACAGGCAAAATCGCTAGCAGCAGAAGCAGTTTTTGGTGTCTTCTTCCTTGCCTAACGCTCTCCCTACAAAATCAGCAGCAGCAGCAACTCTCCCTATTCTGCGATCAGCATGAGTAACATGGCGGTCGGCGTGCACGCCCTTTTATGCCCCCTGTGACGCCCACCAAAGCAAGCCAATCACTTGCATGCCCTTCTGAAAGATGGTGGTGACCCCTGCCTATGTCATCACGTTGCCCACAGTGTTCGTGGATCCTGATTGGCTGAAAAAGAGCGCAAAACAAACTTTTGAAACGCGACTTTGGCGCTTAAGTCTCCGACCTCATGGCCGACCTCATCCTAGGGTCGGGTTTCGTTTCATGAAACCCGACTTTTGAAATTTTTCAACCCGTTTCGCTCAACTCTAGCCTTCACCTGTCCTGGACCTCACCGGTACTGAACCTCACCTTTCCTGGCCCTCACCTGTCTTGGCCCTCACCTGTCCTGGCCCTCTCATTTCCTGGCACTCACCTTTCCTGGCCCTCACCTGTCATGACCCTCATCTATCCTGGCCATAACCTTTCCTAGCCCTCACTGGTACTGTCTCTTACTTTTCCTGGACCTCACCTGTTCTAGCCCTCACCTTTCCTTGCCCTTACTTGTCCTGGTCCTCACCTGTCCTGGCCCTCACCTTTCCTAGCTCTAGCCTGTTCTGGACCTCACTTGTCCTGGCCATAACTTTTTCTAGCCCTCACCGGTACTGGCTCTCACTTTTCCTGGCCCTCACCTTTTCTGGCCCTCACTTTTCCTGGCCATCACCTGTACTGGCTCTCACCTGTCCTGGCCCTCACCTTTCTTGGCGCTCACCTGTCCTAGCCCTCACTTTTCCTGGCCCTCCCCTGTCCTGGCCTTCACCTTTCCTTGCCCTCACCTTTCCTGGCCATCACTTGTTATGATTAGGTAGCTGAGGAGGATAGCAGGGGAATATGCTAGGCAACCAGATAACCAGAGAGGTTGGTAACTTATGCAGACCCCTAAACTGACAACACAACTAGAATTAGCCGTGGGACATACCTACGATGCCCCAGATGCCTCGGCACAGCCAAAGAATTAACTAAGCCTAAAGAGAGAAAGGGGAAAGCTAAACTGCCCCGGAGTAGAACCCCAAAGGAATAGACAGCCCCCAAACATATATTGCCGGTGAGACAAGAGGAGGCACAAAACACAGGCAGTAAATAGAGTCAGCAAATGATGGGGCCCAAACTGACCTTGGGCTGTCTTTTGCAAGGATGTCTTTTATAAGAATAACTATAGAAATATGCCTGACATAACTCCCTGCTATAGATTCTTCACTATTATGATTACTATGCTTCATTGTTGCTATCAATCTGACAATCGATCTGCTTCCTCCTCAGGTATGTGTTCTGACTGCTGCAATACCATAATCCATCTTTCCTGATCCCAATCACCCTGTATCTCTCTACTACTGGTATGTGTTCTGACTGCTGCAATACCATAATCCATCTTTCCTGATCCCAATCACCCTGTATCTCTCTACTACTGGTTTGTGTTCTGACTGCTTTCTCACCTTATTTCCTTGATTCTAACACACAATTTGGCCGTATCTGTCCATGTGAATCAATCTCCTTTTGCATTTTCTCTTCTGACTCCTAATTAATCATCTCCTATGTCCAGCCTTCCTTCTGCTCCTCCCTTCTGATCACACCTGGATCTTTTTGTGTGCTGTTAAGTTGCCATAAATTCAGAAGCAATACACAGGGCTGTCTAGACCTTCGGCTGTCTTTTGCAAGGATGTCTTTTATAAGGATAACTATAGAAATATGCCAGAAATGAGCCAGGAGGTACGCCTAATCTCTGCTACAATATACATTTTTTTCTTTGAG
The DNA here is from genome assembly GCF_039654945.1 of Dendrobates tinctorius. Classification (NCBI taxonomy): domain Eukaryota; kingdom Metazoa; phylum Chordata; class Amphibia; order Anura; family Dendrobatidae; genus Dendrobates; species Dendrobates tinctorius. Next base: position 2,892,993 of record NW_027361978.1, read on the forward strand.
CTTCACACTTACTCTTACCATGCTGAAATATGCTATAATGGTTTTGACTCCATTACTCCTGACTCTCCTTCGCTATCCACAGACCCCAGCACCCTCTAACCAAGTAATAATCTCTCCTCTCTTGCCCCCCACCTGACCTCATCCGCTGACCTGCTCCTCAACTCTCTCCTAATAACCCACAAAACAAATCGCCCACTCTCCTCCCACCTGCTCTGCCACTCTCTGCTTCTCCTCACTGCTGGTGACATATCTATCAACCCTGGGCCCCCACAGCCCATACCTCCCATTATTACCCCCTTCTATCGTTCCCAAACCAACACAAACACCAGAAATCTTTCCCACCTCAAATACTTGCCCTTGACGACCACCACTCAGCTCCCTCTCCCTGGATCACTCTGGAATGCCCGCTCCACCTGCAATAAGCTCCATGTGATTCACGACCTCTTTACTTCCCGCAATTTTTCCTTCCTTGGCCTCACTGAAACATGGCTGACACCCACCGACACTGCCTCCCCTGCTGCGCTATGCTATGGCAGCCTCCATTTCACCCACACTCCTCGCCCTGGCAACAGACATCGTGGAGGAGTGGACCTTCTCCTTTCTTCCAATTGCACCTTCAACCCAATCCCACCTCTTCCCTCCCTTGTCCTCCCCTCTTTTGAAGTCCACTCTGTCCTCATCTACTCTCCCTACAACCTCCAAGTGGCTGTCATATACTGACCTCCAGGCTCAACCACTGCCTTCATTGACTAATTCTCTAGCTGGCTTCTTCACTTTCTCTCTGCTGACATTCCCACCATCATCATGGGTGACTTCAACATCCCCATTGACACCCACCAGTCAGCAGACTCAAAACTCCTTTCCACAATGCCACTCTTTCATCAGCCATCGACTCGGTCGCCCCTGTCATGCACAACAGAGTGCAATGAATTAATAGACAACCCTGGCACAAAAACACCACTAAAAAGCTTCAGCAAGCATCCAGAATTGCTGAGCGGTGCTGAAAGAAAACGCATTTCCAAGACGACTTCACTGCACTCAAACAAGCAACACTTACATTCAAGTCTGCCCTCACCTCTGCTAAACAGGCCTACTTTACATCCCTTGTATCTTCCTTATCCCACAACCCCAAACAGTTGTTCAATACTTTTAACACCCTCCTCCCCCCACCACTGCCCCCTCCAACTTCCCTAATCTCTGCTGAGGACTTCGCCGCGCACTTCAAAAATAAGATCGACCAAAGTCAAGTCTTTATTATTCAACCACCACAACCCCTTTGTGTACCAGACCAAGTGCCAAAACCCATAACCTCCTTATCCAACATCACTGAAGGGGAGCTCATCTTCTCTCCAAATCACATCTCACCACTTGTGCACTCGACCACATACCATCCCACCTCCTCCCCAACCATGCAACCACTCTTATCCCATCCCTAACCAACCTCTTCAGCTTATCACTTACTTCTGTTACCTTCTCTTCTGCTTTCAAACATGCCACAATCACGCCTATCCTTAAAAAGCCATCTCTCGACCCAACAGCCATGTCCAGCTATTGCCCAATATCGCTGCTCCCATTCGCTTCTAAACTCCTGGAACAGCATGTCCACACTGACCTTTCCTCTCACCTCTCATCTAACTTGCTCTTTGACAATCTACAATCTGGTTTCCGTCCCCATCATTCCACTGAGACAGCCCTGACCAAAATTACCAATGACCTACTTACAGCCAAAGCTAACTGACAATACTCTATACGCCTCCTTCTAGACCTGTCCTCTGCTTTTGACACAGTTGACCACTGCCTCCTACTACAGATCCTCTCCTCCTTTGGCATCAAAGACCTTGCCCTATCCTGGATCTCCTCATACCTTTCCGACCGCACATTCAGTGTCTCCCACTCCCACACTACCTCCTCATCCCACACTCTCTCTGTGGGAGTCCCCCAAGGCTTTGTTCTAGGACCCCTACTCTTCTCAATCTATACTCTTGGGCTGGGGCAACTCATAAAGTCCCATGGATTCCAGTACCACCTTTATGCTGATGACACTCAGATCTTCCTCTCTGGCCCAGACGACACCTCTCTGCTGTCCAGAATCCCACAGTGTCTATCAGCCATATCCTCCTTCTCCTCTCGCTTCCTCAAACTCGATGTAGACAAATCTGAACTGATCATCTTTCCCCCATCTCACAGATCTTCCTTACCTGACTTATCGATAACAATTGACGACATCACGCTTTCCCCCGTACTGGAGGTCCGCTGCCTTGGAGTAACCCTTGACTCTGCCCTGTCCTTCAAACCGCACATCCAAGCTCTCTCCACCTCCTGTCGCCTCCAGCTCAAAAATATTTCCAGAATCCGTCCCTTCCTCAACCCTCATTCTACTTAAATGCTTGTGCACGCCCTCATCATCTCCCGCCTCGACTATTGCAACATCCTTTTCTGTGGCCTCCCTGCTAACACCCTTGCACCTCTCCAGTCCATCCTTAACTCTGCCGCCCGACTAATTCATCTCTCTCCTCGCTACTCCTCCGCTTCTACCCTCTGCAGAACTTTTCACTGGCTCCCATTCCCTCAGCGTATCCAATCCAAATGACTAATACTGACCTACAAGGCCATCTATAACCTGTCTCCCCCATATGTCTCTGAACTAATCTCCCGATACCTTCCCTCACGTAATCTCCGGTCCTCTCAAGACCTCCTTCTCTCCTCCACACTTATTTACTCCTCACCCAACCGCCTCCAAGACTTCTCCCGAATAGCCCCCATCCTCTGGAATTCTTTGCCCCAACACGTCCGACTATCAACCACAATCGGAACCTTCAGATGGAACCTGAAAACCCATCTCTTCAGGAAAGCTTACAGCCTGCAATGATCCCCGATGCCTCCTCACCACTCCTGGAGCTACCGCCTCACCATCACTGGAGCTGCTGCAACCCCCCAACCTACTGTCTCCTTCCCCATCATCCTGTAGAATATAAGCCCGAAAGGGCAGGGTCCTCTCTCCCCTCTATATCAGTCTGTGATTGTTAGTTTGTTTACTGTAAGTGATATGGAGCTATATAAATAAATAATTATAATAATAAAAAAAAACTGTCTAGATAGAACAGGACAGGAAAGGATACTGTCTGCAATCACGCAAAAACCCTAAGAAAAAATCCAACACGTCTGATAAGCAAAAATACTAAGGCCACACACCTCTCCCCCACTAAATCAGAACCCTGGTGTGAACTGGACGCAAAACAAAAGATACTGATATAACAGGGGATTAGAAGTACTGAAAAGACTGACATGGGCTGTGGCATATGGAACAGAGTCTAGCACAGGTCCCAGCAGGGAACAAGGCTGAACTCACACCAGCAAAGCAGAAATCAGAGAAAAGCAAAAAATGGATCAAATGCAAAAGGATTCAAGTAGACTTCCAAAATGCTCAGGAAGAAAACCAAATCACCGGCAACAAATGAGAGAAGGTTGCTCACTTAAATCTCTCCAGACTGTAACACCTGTCCTCCAATCATCCTCCTCAGGTGATTGACTTCTGTCAGCCAGACCAGCTCCATTACCAGCAGCAACCACCAGAGGGAGCCCAAACTCAGAAGCCAGGTCAAAAGTGTTCACAACAATCACCTGTCCTGGCTCTCATCTGTCCTAGCCCCCACCTGTCCTAGGCCCCACCTTCCCAGGCCTTCATCTGTCCTGGCCCTCACCTATCCTGGCCCTCACCTGTGCTGCCCCCCACCTGTCCTGGCCCTCACCTGTCTTTGCCCCACCTGTCTTGGCCCCCACCTGTCCTGGCTCTCACCTGTCCTTACCCTCACCTTTCCTGGCCCTCACCTGTCCTGACCCTCACCTTTCCTGGCCCTCACCTGTCCTGGCCCTCACCTGTCTCGGCCTCCACCTCTCCTGGCTTTCACCTGTCCTGGCCCTCACCTTTCCTGGCCTTCACCTGTCCTGGCCCTCACTTTTCCTGGCCTTCACCTGTCCTGGCCCTCACCTTTCCTTGCCCTCACATTTCCTGGCCCTCTCCTGTACTGGCTCTCACCTGTCCTGGCCCTCACCTTTCTTGGCCCTCACCTGTCCTGGCCCTCACTTTTCCTGGCCCTCACCTGTCTGGGCTTTCACCTTTCCTTGCCCTCACCTTTCCTGGCCTTCACCTGTCCTGGCTCTCACCTGTCCTAGGCCTCACCTTTCCAGGCACTCACCAGTCCTGGCCCCCACCTGTGCTGCCCCCCACCTGTCCTGGCCCTCACCTGTCTTGGCCCCCACCTGTCCTGGCTCTCACCTGTCCTGACCCTCACCATTCCTAGCCCTCACCTTTCCTGGCCCTCACCTGTCCTGACCCTCACCTGTCCTGACTCTCACCTTTCCTGGCCCTCACCTGTGCTGGCTCCCACCTATCCTGGTCCTCACCTGTCTTAGCCCCCACCTGTCCTGGCTCTCACCTGTCCTGGCCTTCACCTTTCCTGGCCCTCACCTGTCCTGACCCTCATCTGCCCTAACTCTCACCTTTCCTGGCCCTCACCTGTCCTGGCCCTCACCTGTCTTGCCCCCCACTTGTCCTGGCTCTCACCTGTCCTGGCCCTGACTTTTCCAGGCCCTCACCTGTCCTGACCCCCACCTGTGCTGGCCCCCACCTGTGCTGGCCCTCACCTGTGCTGGCCCCCACCTGTCCTGGCCCTCACCTGTCTTGGCCCCCACCTGTCCAGGCTCTCACTTGTCCTGGCCCTCTCCTGTCCTGGCCCTCTCCTGTCCTGGCCCACACCTGTCCTGGTCCCCACCTGTGTTGGCCCCCATCTGTCCTGGCCCTCCCCTGTGCTGGCCCCCACCTGTCCTGGCCCTCACCTGTCTTGATCCCCACCTGTCCTGGCTCTCACCTGTCCTGGCCCTCACCTGTCCTGGCCCACACCTGACCTGGTCCCCACCTGTGTTGGCCCTCACCTGTGCTGGCCTCCACCTGTCTTGGCCCCCACCTGTCCTTGTTCTCATCTGTCCTGGCCCTCACCTGTCCTGGCCCTCACCTGTCCTTGTTCTCATCTGTCCTGGCCCTCACCTGTCCTGGCCCTCACCTGTCATTTCATTTCAGCTGCTTGGCTGGATCATTTCTTCACACCATCTCCTGTTGTCACTTCCATCTTTAGTCTCCTACACTTGATGCCTCGACAGCTTTATAGGCACTGAGGAATTAAGACAGAGAAGATGACCAATGCCGAAGGAAAAGAGAAGAGATATAACTACAATATTTATTATATTTAACCCCTTTCTGACCCTAAAATAATAAATCAAAATGGTGTTGAACTAGTAGATTACGTTAATTAATACAATTTCTAAATATTCAGGTCCTGACAAATACAAATTTTTTCATGTGAAATTGTAAAAAAAAATAAAATTTGATTTTAGTTGATTTGCTTATTTCTTCTTAATATCTCCTGCAAGACACACAATCTCTAAAAGGGACAAATACAAGAGAGTAGTAGAAAAGTGTCTGAACAAAAGTGTAATCATCAGACCTGCAGACAAAAGTGGAGAGGGCTGTCACAATAAATAACATTAACAGATGTAGGAATACTAAGAATACTACGAATATCTAATTCGGATCTCTTTGAGCATATGTTATTGCTAAAAAATCTAGTAATGGGGCCCAAGCAGAAAGAATTCTCAATGAATAGAAAGGGATCTAATCATAGCCAAATGTCCCCAGTTATCTCTTTGGTCCCCACCAGGTTGTTCTATCACTTCTACGGTTAACTTGTCAACTTTCCCATTATGATGATTTGTACTTACTTTTGTATCCTGCAACCCTAGAAGCAATTGCCAGTTTATATACTAACATCTCTCATGACCTTGGTTAAAAATCTGTTTCATATCTTTGTATCCTTTCGAAGGATCATGTACTAATTTTAAGCAGACATATATTTTTATTAGAATGCATGAAGTTTATCTTGGAAAATACAGTGTTCCATTTTCAGTCTAAGGCAGCGATACCAAAATCTTAAAGGTACCGCAAAGAGAACAAGGTTTGACCCCAGCTATGCCAACATCTTTATGGAGTCCATTCTGGAGCACCTAGATTAGTGCTAAGTGCTAACCCAATATTTAATCATCACATTTGTCTTTTTTTTCAATCATTATATTGATAATTCATTCATCATTTGGGAAGGAATGGAAATAAAAATAGATACATTTGAGGAGATTATAAATCTGAATAGCAATCTGAAGACATTTTGCTTTTTTTTCAATCATTATATTGATAATTCATTCATCATTTGGGAAGGAATGGAAATAAAAATAGATACATTTGAGGAGATTATCAATCTGAATAGCTAAGACTAGAGTTGAGCGATACCGTCCGATACTTCAAAGTATCGTATCGGATGGTATCGGCCGATCTTTAAAAAAAGTATCGGTATCGCCGATTCCGATACCGGAAGTCCCATTCAAGTCTATGGGACTTCCGGTATCGGAATAAGAAAAACCCTTTCCTGCCCTTGTACAGCCTCTCTGGGGTCTGTACAGGCCTTTCGGGGGGCTGTGCCGGCCTGCCAGGGGGTCTGTGCAGGCTCCGGTGGTCTGTGCCGGCCTGCCGGGGGGCTGTGCAGGCTCCGGTGGGCTGTGCCGGCCTGCCGGGGGGCTGTGCCGGCCAGCCGGGGGGCTGTGCAGGCTCCGGTGGTCTGTGCCGGCCTGCCGGGGGGCTGTGCAGGCTCCGGTGGGCTGTGCCGGCCTGCCGGGGGGCTGTGCCGGCCTGCCGGGGGGCTGTGCAGGCTCCGGGGGGCTGTGCCGGCCTGCCGGGGGGCTGTGCCGGCCTGCCGGGGGGCTGTGCAGGCTCCGGGGGGCTGTGCAGGCATCGTCCGATGGGACTACAAGTCCCATCGGGCGATGCCTGCTACCATGACAGTGATTGACACATTAGCCAATGATGGGACAGTAGTAGTCCCATCATCCGGCTAATGTGTTAAATGTAAAAAAAAAAAAAAAATTACATGCTACATACATACAACATGCATACTACATACATGCTACATTCATACTACATACTACATACATGCTACATTCATACTACATAAATACTACATGCAACATACATACTACATATATACTACATGCATGCTACATACATACTACATGCTACATACTACATACATACTACATGCATGCTACATACATACTACATGCTACATACATACTACATGCATGCTACATACATACTGCATGCTACATACATACTACATATATACTACATGCATGCTACATACATACTACATGCTACATACATACCACATATATACTACATGCATGCTACATACATACTACATGCTACATACATACCACATACATACTACATGCATGCTACATGCTACATACATACTACATATATACTACATGCATGCTACATACATACTACATACATACTACATACATACCACATATATACTACATACATACAATACATTCATACAATACATACATAGACATACAGTACATATAACATAGAGTAACATACTTACCAATACTTGTCACATTGTTCCCCGAAGCCATTGTCGTCTACGGAATAAATATTAACATAACAAACCACAAAAATACTCACCCACGATCCGAAGCAGTCCACGAGTGTGTCCCACGACGATCTTGGGTAGAGAACTGCAGCATCAGATGATGCTGCCGTTCTCTACGGGCTGCAGGAATCCAATGACGGAAGGTAGGTATCCTTCCGCACTGTATTCCTCCGCCACTTAAAAAAAAAAAAGTCCCTAGTCTCACTTTATGCCATTGCTGTGTGGGAATTTCCACAGTATGTATGTAGTATGCATGTAGTATATATGTAGTATGTATGTAGCATGCAGTATGTATGTAGCATGCATGTAGTATGTATGTAGCATGTATGTAGTATGTATGTAGTATATATGTAGTATGTATGTAGCATGTAGTATGTATGTAGCATGCATGTAGTATGTATGTAGTATGTATGTAGCATGCAGTATGTATGTAGCATGTATGTAGTATGTATGTAGCATGTAGTATGTATGTAGCATGCATGTAGTATGTATGTAGTATGTATGTAGCATGCAGTATGTATGTAGCATGTATGTAGTATGTATGTAGCATGTAGTATGTATGTAGCATGTATGTAGTATGTATGTAGCATGTAGTATGTATGTAGCATGCATGTAGTATGTATGTAGTATTTTTTTTTTTTTTTTTTTTTAACATTTAACACATTAGCCGGATGATGGGACTACTACTGTCCCATCATTGGCTAATGTGTCAATCACTGTCATGGTAGCAGGCATCGCCCGATGGGACTTGTAGTCCCATCGGACGATGCCTGCACAGACCCCCGAAGCCTGCACAGACCACCGGCAGGCCGGCACAGCCCCCCGGAGCCTGCACAGACCACCGGCAGGCCGGCACAGCCCCCCGGCAGGCCGGCACAGCCCCCCGGAGCCTGCACAGCCCCCCGGCAGGCCGGCACAGCCCCCCGGCAGGCCGGCACAGACCCCCACAAGGTGCACAGACCACCGGCAGGCCGGCACAGCCCCCCGGCAGGCCGGTACAGACCCCGGGCAGTCCACACAGCCCCCCCGGCAGGCCGGCACAGCCCCCCGGCAGGCCGGCAGAGACCCCCGGAAGGCCCGAAATGACGGCGCATCATGATGCGCACACACCGCGCATCATGATGACGTCAGTCTGTCAATCAACTTTGAACTTCTGATTCCGATGCCGAATTCCGATATTGAAAAAATATCGGAAGTCGGTATCGGAATTCTGATACAGCAAGTATCGGCCGATACCCGATACTTGCGGTATCGGAATGCTCAACACTAGCTAAGACATTTTGCTTACCCCAAGAATGTCACATTTTTTTGTTGATTTTCTGAAGCTTCTCATTAGTGTTGGTTACAGTCAGAGTACCTTACATACTTATACCCAATTGAAGAGTGCGGACATAAATAGTTTTTGTATTTTTTAAATTCCCATTATAAGAATTGGGTGGCTAATATGCGCTACAGTCAGTATAGTATATTGCCACAACTGTGGTGAATGTAACACTTAATGACACGCTGTAGGATTTGTAGTACACACAGATTTTAAGGCACAATCTGAAATGTTATTTGACTATTTCTATGAAAAATACAATTAAAAACATTTTGAAAAACTGCAAATATATAAAGATTTCTTCATACCAGTAACAATGGCTCCAATCCAAAAATCCCAGGGGGATTGTGAAGTCTAATATATGTAATATACCAAACGTTATAACTACCAAGAGTGGAGAAAATAGATATGCAAGGAACGTCATCGGTAGCTATTGGAACATTCTCACAACTGCCCTTGGTGCTACCAGCCGAGCCTTTCACTACCAGTAGGTGGGTCCCCACCCTCAGAAACACTCTTGTGTCCAGTCACCTATGGATGATACAACAATATTAGACTTATCTGTCTCCCATGAATCCCAGTATTGTGGGGTCCTTCCAATGTAACTCCAGTAAGTATCTTATTGTACAGAGGACTCTCAGGTCAGATCTAATGGAGGAATCGCGTCCCACCAAGTCCTGCATTAATTGTGAATTTTCAATTCTTACCGCGCTGGGTGGTTCCTTCTGGCTGCGCGGCACATAAGAGACACATAAGTGGCACATAAGCCATAGCGCCATGTTGAGTAGCATGTCATTGACCAGAATGCGCATGCACGCTCGAACTTTGGAATTCTAAAATGTGATGCGGTTTTGGTCATGTAGTCGTGGATCTCTGCAGCCTCACCAGGGGCCAAGATGTAAGGAGGCCATATCCACCATTATGACGAGCTCTTGGACTGCACAGGGCCCACATACTGTTCCTACACAGAGGCCCTTTTCTGTCTGTCTCCGCCAGTGTGGTCGTGTGATCTCGATATATGGTATTCCTAGGATTTAGGGTTTTCCTGACTCCGGAGCAGGAGGCGATGTGGGATCCTTCGTGTAAGTAGCCACGTACCTCACCGGTCTCTATGTTGCTGTAATGGCTGTAATGTGACAGAAACGTCGCACTTTGAGGCTTTTTGTGAAAAAGTTTCAAGAAAGGATTTATTATGGGATCGCTCTGGTGGTGGGGTACGTTTCTCAATGTACAGGCACTTCTTATACCTGGGCAGGTGATAAAAGGAGAGAAGCCTCAAGCAGCAGAGATCCAGTGACTTCCCAATGGGACTTCATGGATTAATCCACAGACGACACAGACACAAGTGCGACCCTGATGCGTTTCAGATCAGCGATGAGCCTTATTCACAGCTCGGACGGTGATGACCCCTCTGGATGCTGGATGGGCGACGTATTCACTGTCAATCAGCTTTCTAGCCAAAAATGCCTGAAAAAAGTCAGAAAAAAAAATGATCTTAACTTTTTTTGTTAAATCACCACAACGAAAGATTCTCCAATTATCAACCCACAATTTCTTCCTGAAGAAACATCATCCTCATCATCCTCCTCCTCTTGCCAGGATCCTCCAGGGAGCGGCGGTTTTCCTCACGGGGATGCTCCACATTTGCACATTTTTCCGCTGTGGGGTGAACTTCTGGAAACAATTATTGGGGAAAGGATTTCATGTTTTACATCATAACATTGAGAAAAGTGAAAAAATGTATCCCCCCGCATAGAAGAATGTGCGAGGACCCCCAGCAAACATGTATCTGTAGGGAGATTCGGCGGACATTAGGGGCTGGCCACAGGGAATTGTGAGGATTTGGGGAGCTCAGGGGTTAATGATGGAGTTAGTGTTAGTCCCATGGTGTTCGCTTGTGTCATGGTCCTATACATCTCAAACTATAAGTCTCAAAAATCCAGAAAACAAAGAAGTGAAAAACACATGAAACAGAGATGGCAACAAAATATCACAATCCAAAATCCACCATCAGTGTAACACTGAAGAGGTCAGGACCCCCAAATCCACAGCAGACGCACTTGTCTCTTCTACCATCATCTCACTCAGCCGCTATTCTCTGGCTCTTCTGATAACCTAAGTTATCTCCTGTCTCTGCAGCTATATTCTGACCATACTGATATCGCCTGTCTCTGTTGTTGTCTTCTGTTTCTGCTGTGAAAAGGACACTGTATACCCCAAGATGGAATTTCAGCTGTTAAAACTGTTTCAGCACACCTGTTGAATTGGATCCTCCAAGCGTATTGGGATTCTGTCTGCAGCCACCACTAGGGGGAGCTCCCTGTATACAGAGATACATGAAAAGATCCTGTCTGCAGTCACAACTAGGGGGAGCTCCCTGTATACAGAGATACATGATAAGATCCTGTCTGCAGTCACCACTAGGGGGAGCTCCCCGTATACAGAGATACATGATAAGATTCTGTCTGAAGTCACCACTAGGGGGAGCTACCTGTATACAGAGATACATGAAAAGATCCTGTCTGCAGTCACCACTAGGGGGAGCTCCCTGTAAACAGAGATACATGATAAGATCCTGTCTGCAATCACCACTAGGGGGAGCTCCCTGTATACAGAGATACATGATAAGATTCTGTCTGCAGTCACCATTAGGGGGAGCTACCTGTATACAGAGATACATGAAAAGATCCTGTCTGCAGTCACCACTAGGGGGAGCTCCCTGTATACAGAGATACATGAAAAGATCCTGTCTGCAGTCACCACTAGGGGGAGCTCCCTGTATACAGAGATACATGATAAGATCCTGTCTGCAGTCACCACTAGGGGGAGCTCCCTGTATACAGAGATACATGATAAGATTCTGTCTGCAGTCACCACTAGGGGGAGCTCCCTGTATACAGAGATACATGATAAGATCCTGTCTGCAGTCACCACTAGGGGGAGCTCCCTGTATACAGTATTACATGATAAGCTCCTGTCTGCAGTCACCTCTATGGGGAGCTACCTGTATACAGAGATACATGATAAGATCCTGTCTGCAGTCACCACTAGGGGGAGCTCCCTGTATACAGAGATACATGAAAAGATCCTGTCTGCAATCACCACTAGGGGGAGCTCCCTGTATACAGAGATACATGAAAAGATCCTGTCTGCAGTCACCACTAGGGGGAGCTCCCTGTATACAGAGATATATGATAAGATCCTGTCTGCAGTCACCACTAGGGGGAGCTCCCTGGATAGAGAGATATATGATAAGATCCCATCTGCAGTCACCACTAGGGGGAGCTCCCTGTATACAGATACATGAGAAGATCCTGTCTGCAGTCACCACTAGGGGGAGCTCCCTGCATACAGAGATACATGATAAGATCCTGGCTTCAGTCACCACTAGGGGGAGCTCCCTGTATACAGAGATACAAGATGAATTTCTACCTGCAGCCTCCACTAGGGGGAGCTCCCTGTATACAGAGATATATGATAAGATCCTGTCTGCAGCCAAAACTAGGGGGAGCTCCCTGTATACAGAGATACATGATAATATCCTGTCTACAGCCACCACTAGGGGGAGCCCCCTGTATACAGAGATACATGATAAGATTCTGTCTACAGCCACCACTAGGGGGAGCTCCCTGGTTACAAGCAGAGTGGAGTTTAGTGGAGTGGAGTGGAGCAGAGTGGAGTTGAATGGAGCGGAGTGGATGGAAGCTGAGGGGAGCAGAGTGGAAAGGAGCATATTGGAGCCTGGGGAAGTGGAGCTGGGCGGAGTGGCGAGGAGCGGAGCAGAGTAGGGCAGGGCGGAGTGGAGCAGTGTAAAGTGGAGGGGAGCTGAGTGGAAATGAGGGGAGCAGAGAGGAGGGGAGCGGCGAGGAGCGGAGCAATTTGGAGCGGAGCAGAGTGGAGGGGAGCGGAGTGGAGCAGAGCATAGTGGAGTGGAATGGAGCAGAGTGGAAGGGTGCTGAGTGGAGCGGAGAGGAGGGGAGTGTAGTGGCGCAAAAATGAGTGGGGAGCGTCCACATGAGTCTGGGTGGTGAATATGTGGTGCCCTACAGGTCCCGCTGTACCCAGCCGGCACACGAGGAGACGATGTGAGCAGCCCGTGGCCGCAGTCACCACGTCTGCACCTTCCCAATATCAACACGTTGATGGCGTCGCTCTCAGCAGGGAGGACATGAGTGGCGCTGCTGCTTCAGGGTCTGAGCTTCGGGGATCTCCTCCGTCCAGATGTAGACATGAAAATGGAAATATTTTGTCACTTGTCAGCACAGGAATCGCCGAGAGGAACGTTTTCAGGAAACAAGATACAGAAAAATGTCTAAAAACACATCCCGCCCAGCTATTAATACTTCAGAGCGCGGCGATATCCCGGCTGCTGTCAGCATTGATCACACACGAGACGTAACGAGCTCCGAAACAGGTGGGAAACTGCAGCGAAGCAATGAACCCAAACGCAGAGTCAGCGGAATCAATGGATACAATGACTGCGCTCCAGACCACGAGAGTGCCATCATCTGATGAAGACACAATCTATGATCAGTCAGTGATCTGGAGGGATCGATCATCACTGGTCAGTGACCGGCGGCTGAGATATCTGTCCTGTCTGTAGACTTCAGCCTCCCCCGACACCAGGACAGGGATCGGAGCCGTCACAGATCAGTGTTAGGATTGGTGTCTGATCAGAGGGGATCTGAGCCGCGGATCCGGGCCAATCACAGTCCTCAGGGCTCTTGCTATAGACCTGGTGCTGAGTGCTGCTAGTGGCTGTCGCCGGTACTGCTGATCGTACATTCCCAGGTAGTTCCTTCCACCAACCAAACATCGACACCCTCCCAGTGTTACACTCAGAGTCCCTTTAGAAGATTCTCTCTAAGCTCCACCCTCTATTATGGCCCCTCCCCTTTGTATATGTTCAGCATAGTGTAGTTTCTTGGCGTTTACAACTTTCTCTCTTCATTCCCTGACACTATGCAGAATTTGTGCTAATGCACTGCAACCACTCAGTACAGGGAAAGCTGCAGTGCAAAGCATGGTGGAAAGACAGAAGAAACCATCAGAAAAGAAGTGGTATTACGTACACATTTCTAAACAAAGACACTCTACTAAATTTCCTTGAGAAAAAAAAAAACACCTTTATTCCATCTTTAAAAGACAAGAGAAACAGACATTTAATGACAACGATTCAGCCGTTACCGGGCATCTTCATGCCAAAATTTAGAGACACATAAAGTAGAGTGGAGCAAGAGAGCGCAGAGACTGATCAGACTATCCATAAAGCATGAGTGCGGACTGCAGGCAGGATCTAACCATGGATATCTCTCTACAGAGGGCTCCCCCTAGTGGTGACTGCAGACAGGATCTTATCATGCATCTCTGTATACAGGGAGCTCCCCCTAGTGGTGACTGCAGGCAGGATCTTATCATGTATCTCTCTATAGAGAGCTCCCCCTAGTGGTGACTGCAGGCAGGATCTTATCATGTATCTCTCTATAGAGAGCTCCCCATAGTGGTGACTGCAGACAGGATCTTATCATGTATCTCTGTATACAGAGAGCTCCCCCTAGTGGTGACTGCAGACAGGATCTTATCATGTATCTCTGTATACAGGGAGCTCCCCCTAGTGGTGACTGCAGGCAGGACCTTATCATGTATCTCTCTATAGAGAGCTCCCCCTAGTGGTGACTGCAGACAGGATATTATCATGTATCTCTATATACAGTGAGCTCCCTCTAGTGGTGGCTGCAGACAGAATCATCATGTACTGTATCTCTGTATACAGGGAGCTCCCCCTAGTGGTGACTGCAGACAGGATCTTATCATGTATCGGTACACAGGGAGCTCCCCCTAGTGGTGACTGCAGACAGGATCTTATCATGTATCTCTGCATACAGGGAGCTCCCCCTAGTGTTGAATGCAGATAGGATCTTATCATGTATCTCTCTACATAGAGCTCCCCGTAGTGGTGACTGAAGACAGGATCTTATCACGTATCTCTGTATACAGGGAGCTCCCTCTAGTGGGGACTGCAGACAGGATTTTATCATGTATCTGTACACAGGGAGCTCCCCCTAGTGGTGGCTGTAGAAAGGATCTTATCATGTATCACTGTATACAGGGAGCTCCAGTGGTGGCTGCAGACAGGATCTTATCATGTGTCTCTGTATACAGGGAGCTCCCCCTAGTGGTTGCTGCAGATGGGATCTTATCATGTATCTCTGTATACAGGGAGCTCCTCCTAGTGGTGGCTGCAGACACGATCTTATCATGTATCTCTGTATACAGGGAGCTCCCCCTAGTGGTGACTGCAGACAGGATCTTATCATGTATCTCTGTATACAAGGAGCTCACCCTAGTGGTGACTGCAGACAGGATCTTATCATCCATCTCTGTATACAGGGAGCTCTCCCTAGTGGTGACTGTAGACAGGATCTTATCATCCATCTCTGTATACAGGGAGCTCTCCCTAGTGGTGACTGTAGACAGGATCTTATCATGTATCTCTGTATACAGGGATCTCCCATAGTGGTGACTGCAGACAGAATCATCATGTACTGTATCTCTGTATACAGGGAGCTCCCCCTAGTGGTGACTGCAGACAGGATCTTATCATGTATCTGTACACAGGGAGCTCCCCCTAGTAGTGACTGCAGACAGGATCTTATCATGTATCTCTGCATAGAGGGAGCTCCCCCTAGTGTTGAATGCAGATAGGATCTTATCATGTATCTCTCTACATAGAGCTCCCCGTAGTGGTGACTGAAGACAGGATCTTATCACGTATCTCTGTATACAGGGAGCTCCCTCTAGTGGGGACTGCAGACAGGATTTTATCATGTATCTGTACACAGGGAGCTCCCCCTTAGTGGTGGCTGCAGACAGGATCTTATCATGTAAATCTGTATACAGGGAGCTCCCCCTAGTGGTGGCTACAGACAGGATCTTATGTATCTCTGTATATAGGGAGCTCCCTCTAGTGGTGGCTGCAGACAGGATCTTATCATGTATCTCTGTATACAGGGAGCTCCCCTAGTGGTGGCTACAGACAGGATCTTATTATGCATCTCTGAATACAGGGAGCTCCCCCTAGTGGTGGCTGCAGACAAGATCTTATCATGTATCTCTGTATACAGGGAGCTCTCCCTAGTGGTGACTGTAGACAGGATCTTATCATGTATCTCTGTATACAGGGATCTCCCATAGTGGTGACTGCAGAAAGGATCTTATCACGTATCTCTGTATACAGGGAGCTCCCTCTAGTGGGGACTGCAGACAGGATTTTATCATGTATCTCTGTATACAGGGAGCTCCCCCTAGTGGTGGCTACAAACAGGATCTTATCATGTATCTCTGTATACAGGGAGCTCCCCCTAATAGTGACTGCAGACAGGATCTTATCATGTATCTCTGTATACAGGGAGATCCCCCTAGTGGTGACTGCAGACAGGATCTTATCATCCATCTCTGTATACAGGGAGCTCCCCCTAGTGGTGACTGTAGACAGGATCTTATCATGTATCTCTGTATACAGGGAGCTCCCCCTAGTGGTGACTGCAGACAGGATCTTATCATGTATCTCTGTATACAGGGAGCTCCCCCTAGTGGTGACTGCAGACAGAATCTTATCATGTATCTCTGTATACAGGGAGCTCCCCCTAGTGGTGGCTGCAAACAGGATCTTATCATGTATCTCTGTATACAGGGAGCTCCCCCTAATGGTGACTGCAGACAGGATCTTATCATGTATCTCTGTATACAGGGAGATCCCCCTAGTGGTGACTGCAGACAGGATCTTATCATCCATCTCTGTATACAGGGAGCTCCCCCTAGTGGTGACTGTAGACAGGATCTTATCACGTATCTCTGTATACAGGGAGCTCCCCCTAGTGGTGACTGCAAACAGGATCTTATCATGTATCTCTGTATACAGGGAGCGCCCCCTAGTGGTGACTGCAGATGGGATCTTATCATGTATCTCTGAATATAGGGAGCTCCCGCTAGTGGTGGCTGCAGACAGAATCTTATCATGCATCTCTGTATACAGGGAGCTCCCCCTAGTGGAGGCTGCAGACAGGATCTTATCATGTATCTCTGTATACAGGGAGCTCCCTCTAGTGGTGGCTGCAGACAGGATCTTATCATGTATCTCTGCATACAGGGAGCTCCCCCTAGTGTTGAATGCAGATAGGATCTTATCATGTATCTCTCTACATAGAGCTCCCCGTAGTGGTGACTGAAGACAGGATCTTATCACGTATCTCTGTATACAGGGAGCTCCCTCTAGTGGGGACTGCAGACAGGATTTTATCATGTATCTGTACACAGGGAGCTCCCCCTAGTGTTGGCTGCAGAAAGGATCTTATCATGTATCACTGTATACAGGGAGCTCCAGTGGTGGCTGCAGACAGGATCTTATCATGTGTCTCTGTATACAGGGAGCTCCCCCTAGTGGTTGCTGCAGATGGGATCTTATCATGTATCTCTGTATACAGGGAGCTCCCCCTAGTGGTGGCTGCAGACACGATCTTATCATGTATCTCTGTATACAGGGAGCTCCCCCTAGTGGTGACTGCAGACAGGATCTTATCATGTATTTCTGTATACAAGGAGCTCACCCTAGTGGTGACTGCAGACAGGATCTTATCATCCATCTCTGTATACAGGGAGCTCTCCCTAGTGGTGACTGTAGACAGGATCTTATCATCCATCTCTGTATACAGGGAGCTCTCCCTAGTGGTGACTGTAGACAGGATCTTATCATGTATCTCTGTATACAGGGATCTCCCATAGTGGTGACTGCAGACAGAATCATCATGTACTGTATCTCTGTATACAGGGAGCTCCCCCTAGTGGTGACTGCAGACAGGATCTTATCATGTATCTGTACACAGGGAGCCCCCCCTAGTAGTGACTGCAGATAGGATCTTATCATGTATCTCTGCATACAGGGAGCTCCCCCTAGTGTTGAATGCAGATAGGATCTTATCATGTATCTCTCTACATAGAGCTCCCCGTAGTGATGACTGAAGACAGGATCTTATCACGTATCTCTGTATACAGGGAGCTCCCCCTAGTGGTGACTGCAGACAGGATCTTATCATGTATCTCTGTATACAGGGAGCTCCCCCTAGTGGTGGCTGCAGACAGGATCTTATCATGTATCTCTGTATACAGGGAGCTCCCCCTAGTGGTGACTGCAGACAGGATCTTATCATGTATCTCTGTATACAGGGAGCTCCCCCTAGTGGTGACTGCAGACAGGATCTTATCATGTATCTCTGAATACAGGGAGCTCCCCCTAGTGGTGGCTGCAGACAAGATCTTATCATGTATCTCTGTATACAGGGAGCTCCCCCCAGTGTTAACTGCAGATAGGATCTTATCATGTATCTCTCTACAGAGAGCTCCCCGTAGTGGTGACTGAAGACAGGATCTTATCACGTATCTCTGTATACAGGGAGCTCCCTCTAGTGGGGACTGCAGACAGGATTTTATCATGTATCTGTACACAGGGAGCTCCCCCTAGCGGTGGCTGCAGAAAGGATCTTATCATGTATCACTATATACAGGGAGCTCTAGTGGTGGCTGCAGACAGGATCTTATCATGTGTCTCTGTATACAGGGAGCTCCCCCTAGTGGTTGCTGCAGATGGGATCTTATCATGTATCTCTGTATACAGGGAGCTCCCCCTAGTGGTGGCTGCAGACATGATCTTATCATGTATCTCTGTATACAGGGAGCTCCCCCTAGTGGTGACTGCAGACAGGATCTTATCATGTATCTCTGTATACAAGGAGCTCACCCTAGTGGTGACTGCAGACAGGATCTTATCATCCATCTCTGTATACAGGGAGCTCCCCCTAGTGGTGACTGTAGACAGGATCTTATCATGTATCTCTGTATACAGGGAGCTCCCCCTAGTGGTGACTGCAAACAGGATCTTATCATGTATCTCTGTATACAGGGAGCGCCCCCTAGTGGTAACTGCAGATGGGATCTTATCATGTATCTCTGAATATAGGGAGCTCCCGCTAGTGGTGGCTGCAGACAGAATCTTATCATGCATCTCTGTATACAGGGAGCTCCCCCTAGTGGAGGCTGCAGACAGGATCTTATCATGTATCTCTGTATACAGGGAGCTCCCTCTAGTGGTGGCTGCAGACAGGATCTTATCATGTATCTCTGTATACAGGGAGCTCCCCCTAGTGGTGGCTGCAGACGGGATCTTATCATGTATCTCTGTATACAGGGAGCTCCAACTAGTGCTGAATGCAGCACTAGCATGTATCTCCCCACCACTCCGCTCTGCTCCCCTTCTCTCTGCTCCACTCCGCTCCCCTCCTTTCCACTCAGCTCCCCTCCACTTCACTCTGCTCCATTCCACTCCACTCCTCTCCCCTCCCCTCTGCTCCCCTTCAGTTCCCTACACTCCACTTCTTTCTGCTCCACTCTACTCCACTCCACTCCACTCTGCCGAGCTCCACTTCCCAAGGCTCCACTACGCTCCTCTCCAATCTGCTCTTCTACACTCCGCTCTTCTCCACTCCTCTACACTCTCCTCTGCTCCATTCCGCTCCCCTTCACTCCTCTCCCATCCACTCTGCTCCCCTCCACTCCTCTTTCCTCCAGTTCCCTCCACTCCACTCCGCCCTGCTACACTTCCCCAGGCTCCACTCCGCTCCTCACATCTTTCTGTATCAATTCATTAATCATCGTCACTTCAAAAAACTCTTCAGAAATGACAAGATGTTGTCCTGTGTAAGGCTGGTTTCACACTTGCGTTTTTTTGCGCTGTATTTTAGCGCTAAAAAACGCATGTGTTTTTTTTCCTATATTTTGCATGGGATGCGCTTATGTGCGCATACACATGCATTTGTATGCATTTTTCCGCGCATGCGTTTTTTTGTGGTGTGCGCTCGGGCGCAAAAAATGCATCCTGTTGCATTTTTTGGGTGTCCGACTTGCCTCAAAAGAACGCATGCGAGCGCAATGCGTTTTTTTACAGCAAGACACCCATTATAAGTCTATGGGTGCGCATATGTGCGCATTGCCATGCGCATGTATGCGTTTTTTTGCGCATGCGTTTTTTTGTTGACCATTAGTTAGACAATGGAATTTAGGGGTTTGGGTTAGAGTTAGGGTTAGTTAAGGGGGTTTAGGGTTAGGGTTTGGGTTACGGTTAGAATGGTTTGGTTAAGGGTTAGGGTTTATAATATGCAAATTGCCTCTTCAGAAAGAAAGAGGACTTTTACTCTACAGCGCCCAGAGGAGCTCCCAGAGGAGCATTGCACGGCGAATAAGTCTCCTTACCTTGACAAGCCACAGCTGGCATGTCACTCTCCGCAAGGAGAAACCTTACTTCTTAGACCCTAGTCCAGAGCCTCTCACCTTGCCAAATCAGATCTCATACTTTGCACTGACGAGAGCCAACAGCTCGAAACACCGTGTCTGCAAATTGAGATTCTGATTTGGCTTGTATCCTAAGTCATACTACAAGACTCGTTAAAGGGTTGATTATGACTTGTAGGATCGCTACTACCAATAGGTGGCGCTGTAGAGTAAAAGTCCTCTTTCTTTCTGAAGAGGCAATTTGCATATTATTTTCCCAGAGGAGCATTGCACGGCGAATAAGTCTCCTTACCTTGACAAGCCACAGCTGGCATGTCACTCTCCGCAAGGAGAAACCTTACTTCTTAGGGTTAGGGTTTAGGGTTAGTTAGGGTTTAGGGTTTTGGGTAGGGTTTGGTTAGGGTTAGTATGGTTTGGTTAAGGGTTAGGGTTAGGGTCAGGGTTAGGGTTAGTAAAGTCATGGTTTGGGTTAGCGTGAGGGGCCAACTAATGTTGGAAAAAAACGCAAACGCGGTAAAAA
This sequence comes from Dendrobates tinctorius, assembly GCF_039654945.1. Taxonomy (NCBI): domain Eukaryota; kingdom Metazoa; phylum Chordata; class Amphibia; order Anura; family Dendrobatidae; genus Dendrobates; species Dendrobates tinctorius. The sequence goes on from NW_027361978.1 coordinate 2,913,718, forward strand.
CGCACTAAAAACGCTACGTTTTTTTCATGCATGCTCATAAAAATGCTTGAAAAAAACGCAGCATATTATGTTTGTATGCGTTTTTTCCATGCGATTTTTTGTGGGAAAAACGCGCTGCAAAAAAATGCAAGTGTGAAAGTAGCGAGCCCTGTTCCAGACAAGATAGACTGACAGCTCACTGAGGGATCAGATTACAGCTGCTCATTAAAACTCATGGGGAGGAGAAATGGAGGAGAATCAGAGACACAAAAATCATGTTCTGGTACTCTCAACTGTTTGTCACCCTAGTACTGCGTTCACAACAATGCTGTATAATGTCTTCCCTCCTGACTGCAGAACAGAATTCACATCTATACTTCTAAAATCTTATGTACAACATTCTCCATGCTATTGAATCTAGTAAGCATTTTATCTCACTGCAGTGCTGGATTCACAGCTAAACTGCTTAGTACCGCTGCATAATACCCTTCATGTTGTTTCTGTTTTTAAGTAAGAGTTTGTCTTACCCCAGACCAGGATTCACATCAACATGAATTTGTGCTGCAAAATAATAACACCTCATGCTGCTACTGCTATTAGTAAGTGCTTTATCTCACACTATTGCTGCATTCACAGCAACACTGCTCTGTACTGCTGTATAATAGCAACCATGCTGTTGATGACTCCACAGCTACATTCCCAATTAATGTTTCACATTATCATACATTCTGATGTTTTATCAAACCCCAGCACTGGATTCACACCCATATGGCACATACTGCTGTATGATGGCCTCCATGCTGCTGATGCTTTCTAGATAATGCTTTATCTCACTTGTTAGATTCACAGCTACATTGCCAAGTATTGATTTACAATGTCCTACATGCTGGTGTTTTATCTCACTGCAGTGCTGGATTCACAGCTAAATGGCACATACCGCTGTATAAAAACCCCATGCTGCTGATACTTTCTAGTTAGTGTTATAACTGACTCCAGTGCTGGATTCACAGATTCAGTGCTCTCTGCTGCTTAATACAATCCTCCTTGTTGTTCCTTATTTTTCTAGTACATGTTTTATCTCTTTCTAGTGCTGAATTCACAGTTACATCTCAATATTTTCCATCCAGAGCTATCAGAAGAATCATTGCTCCTTGTAGCATTTCCAAATGAAAAGGTCCTGTCTGCGACTGTGGATAATTGCTCACTGGACGGCATTATGGAATAAGTTATTGCCTCTGGGATTCATTATCCAAATCTCTGCTCCTCACCGAACCTTTAAAGTTTGAATCCACCATCGCTCTTTGGTCATTTTCCACAGCTACACTGCTCAGTACTACTGTACAATGTCACCTAAAAACTGTTTTATCTCAACTCAGTGCTGGATTCACAGCTGTATTGCTGAGTAATGCCATATAATGTCCTCCATGCTACATAGCAGAGGTCTCAAACACGCGGCCCACGAGGCAGTCATTTGTGGCCTGCGGTGCACCACATGTCTCACCCCCTGAGGCAGGTAGAAGGGGGAAGACACCCAGCCATCCAAGAGCGCGTGATGGCTGTGTGTTCTGTGTGCACAGGACCTGTGATGAGGTCACAGGAGTGGGAGGAGTCAGGGGGTCACATGATCAGGGGCCTCAATGTATGCAGGATGCTGCTGTCTTTGTCTTTGCTGGTTGTCATGGTGCTGGGTAAGTTTCTGTGTGGGGTCAGGAGGGGTTTACAGGGTGGATGTAGCAGAGCCGTGTGTGTACAAGGTGTACGGAGCAGAGCCGTGTGTGTACGAGGTGTACGGAGCGGAGCCGCGTGTGTACGAGGTGTACGGAGCGGAGCCGCGTGTGTACGAGGTGTACGGAGCGGAGCCGCGTGTGTACGAGGTGTACGGAGCGGAGCCGCGTGTGTACGAGGTGTACGGAGCGGAGCCGCGTGTGTACGAGGTGTACGGAGCGGAGCCGCGTGTGTACGAGGTGTATGGAGCGGAGCCGTGTGTGTACGAGGTGTACGGAGCGGAGCCGCGTGTGTACGAGGTGTATGGAGCGGATCCGTGTGTGTACGAGGTGTACGGAGCGGAGCCACATGTGTATAAGGTGTACGGAACAGAGCCGTGTGTACGAGGTGTACGGAGCAAAGCCCTGTGTGTACGAGGTGTATGGAGCAGAGCCGCGTGTGTACGGAGCAGAGCTGTGTGTGTATGAGGTGTACGGAGCGGAGCAGCGTGTGTACGAGGTGTACGGAGCCACATGTGTACGAGGTGTACGGAGTGGAGCAGCGTGTGCACGAGTTGTATGGAGCCGCATGTGTATGAGGTGTACGGAGCGGAACCGTGTGTGTATGAGGTGTACAGAGCGGAGCCGTGTGTGTACGAGGTGTACGGAGCGGAGCCGTGTGTGTACGAGGTGTACGGAGTGGAGCCGCATGTGTACGAGGTGTACGGAGTGGAGCCGCATGTGCACGAGGTGTACGGAGAGGAGCCCGGTGTGTACGAGGTGTACGGAGCAGAGCCGTGTGTACGAGGTGTACGGAGAGGAGCCGCATGTGTACGAGGTGTACGGAGCAGAGCCGTGTGTGTACGAGGTGTACGGAGTGGAGCCACATGTGCACGAGGTGTACGGAGAGGAGCCCTGTGTGTACGAGGTGTACGGAGAGGAGCCGCGTGTGTACGAGGTGTACGGAGCAGAGCCGTGTGTACGAGGTGTACGGAGAGGAGCCGCATGTGTACGAGGTGTACGGAGTGGAGCCGCATGTGCACGAGGTGTACGGAGCGGAGCAGTGCGTGTACGAGGTGTACGGAGCGGAGCCGCATGTGTACGAGGTGTACGGAGCGGAGCCGCATGTGTACGAGGTGTACGGAGTGGAGCCGCATGTGCACGAGGTGTACGGAGAGGAGCCCTGTGTGTACGAGGTGTACGGAGCGGAGCCGTGTGTGTACGAGGTGTACAGAGCGGAGCCGTGTGTGTACAAGGTGTACGGAGCGGAGCCGTGTGTGTACGAGGTGTACGGAGCGGAGCCACGTGTGTATGGGGTGTACGGAGAGGAGCCGTGTGTGTACGAAGACTGAGGTGTATGGAGCGGAGCTGCGTGTGTACGAGGTGTGCGGAGCCATGTGTGTACGAGGTGTATGGAGCCACATGTGTATAAGGTGTACGGAGCAGAGCCCTGTGTGTACGAGGTGTACGGAGCAGAGCCGTGTGTCTATGAGGTGTACGGAGCGGAGCAGCGTGTGTACGAGGTGTACGGAGCCACATGTGTACGAGGTGTATGGAACAGAGCCGCGTGTGTATGAGGTGTACGGAGTGGAGCAGTGTGTGCACGAGTTGTACGGAGCCGCGTGTGTATGAGGTGTACGGAGCGGAACCGTGTGTGTATGAGGTGTACAGTGCGGAGCCGTGTGTGTACGAGGTGTGCGGAGCAGAGCCGCGTGTGTACGAGGTGTACGGAGCGGAGCCACGTGTGTATGGGGTGTACGGAGAGGAGCCGTGTGTGTACGAAGACTGAGGTGTATGGAGCGGAGCCGTGTGTGTACAAGGTGTACAGAGCGGAGCCGCGTGTTTACGAGATGTACGGAGCGGAGCCACGTGTGTATGGGGTGTACGGAGAGGAGCCGTGTGTGTACGAAGACTGAGGTGTATGGAGCGGAGCTGCGTGTGTACGAGGTGTGCGGAGCCATGTGTGTACGAGGTGTACGGAGCCACATGTGTATAAGGTGTACGGAGCAGAGCCCTGTGTGTACAGAGCAGAGCCGTGTGTGTATGAGGTGTACGGAGTGGAACAGCGTGTGTACGAGGTGTATGGAACAGAGCCGCGTGTGTATGAGGTGTACGGAGTGGAGCAGCATGTGCACGAGTTGTACGGAGCCGCGTGTGTATGAGGTGTATGGAGCGGAGCCGTGTGTCTACAAGGACCGAGGTGTAGAGAGCAGAGCCGTGTGTGTACGAATTGCACGAAGCCACGTGTATATGAGGTGTGCGGAGCCACGTGTGTGCGAGGTGTACGGAGTGGAGCCACGTGTGTATGAGGTGTGTGGAGCGGAGCCATGTGTGTACGAGTTGTACGGAGCAACGTGTGCATGTCGTGTATGGAGCGGAGCCGTGTGTGTACAAGGACCGAGGTGTAGAGAGTGGAGCCGTGTGTGTACGAGTTGTACAGAGCGGAGCCGCATGTATATGAGGTGTACGGAGCAGAGCCACGTGTGTATGGGGTGTACGGAGAGGAGCCGTGTGTGTACGAAGGCTGAGGTGTATGGAGCGGAGCTGCGTGTGTACGAGGTGTGCGGAGCCATGTGTGTACGAGGTGTACGGAGCCACATGTGTATAAGGTGTACGGAGCAAAGCCCTGTGTGTACGAGGTGTACGGAGCAGAGCCGCGTGTGTACGGAGCAGAGCCGTGTGTGTATGAGGTGTACGGAGCGGAGCAGCGTGTGTACGAGGTGGATGGAACAGAGCCGCGTGTGTATGAGGTGTACGGAGTGGAGCAGCGTGTGCACGAGTTGTACGGAGCCGCGTGTGTATGAGGTGTATGGAGCGGAGCCGTGTGTGTACAAGGACCGAGGTGTAGAGAGCAGAGCCGTGTGTGTACGAGTTGCACGAAGCCGCGTGTATATGAGGTGTGCGGAGCCACGTGTGTGCGAGGTGTACAGAGTGGAACCGTGTGTGTACGAGGTGTAAGACGTGGAGCCGCATGTGTATAAGGTGTATGGAGCGGAGCCGTGTGTGTACGAGGTGTACGGAGTGGAGCCGCGTGTATATGAGGTGTATGGAGCGGAGTCATGTGTGTACGAGTTGTACGGAGCAACGTGTGCATGTCGTGTACGGAGCGGAGCCGTGTGTGTACAAGGACCGAGGTGTAGAGAGTGGAGCCGTGTGTGTACGAGTTGTACAGAGCGGAGCCGCATGTATATGAGGTGTATGGAGCAGAGCCACGTGTACACGAGGTGTACGGAGCAGAGCCGTGTGTGTAGGAGGTGTACGGAGTGGAGCCATGTGTGTACAAGGACTGAGGTGTAGGGAGCGGAGCTGTGTGTGTACAAGGTGTGCTGAGCGGAGTCACATGTGTACGAGGTGTACAGAGCGGAGCCACGTGTGTATGGAGTGTATTGAGCAGAGCTGCGCGTGTACGAGGTGTGCTGAGCATAGATGTGCGTGTACGAGGTGTGCGGAGTGGAGCCGTGTGTGTACAAGGACCGAGGTGTAGAGAGCAGAGCCGTGTGTGTACGAGTTGCACGGAGCCGCGTGTATATGAGGTGTGCGGAGCCACGTGTGTACGAGGTGTACGGAGTGGAGCCGTGTGTGTACGAGGTGTAAGGCGTGGAGCCGCATGTGTATGAGGTGTATGGAGCAGAGCCATGTGTGTACGAGGTGTACGGAGTGGAGCCGCGTGTATATGAGGTGTATGGAGCGGAGCCATGTGTGTACGAGTTGTACGGAGCAACGTGTGCATGACGTGTATGGAGCGGAGCCGTGTGTGTACAAGGACAGAGGTGTAGAGAGCGGAGCCGTGTGTGTACGAGTTGTACAGAGTGGAGCCGTGTGTGTACGAGTTGTACAGAGCGGAGCCGTGTGTGTACGAGTTGTACAGAGCGGAGCCGCGTGTATATGAGGTGTACGGAGCAACGTGTGCATGACGTGTATGGAATGGAGCCGTGTGTCTACAAGGACCGAGGTGTAGAGAGCGGAGCCGTGTGTGTATGAGTTGTACAGAGCGGAGCCGCGTGTATATGAGGTGTACGGAGCAGAGCCATGTGTATACGAGGTGTACGGAGCAGAGACGCGTGTGTACGAGGTGTACGGAGTGGAGCCATGTGTGTACAAGGTGTGCTGAGCGGAGCCACATGTGTACGAGGTGTACAGAGTGGAGCCACGTGTGTATGAGGCATATGGAGCGGAGCCATGTGTGTACGGAGTGGAGTCGTGTGTATGGAGTGTATTGAGCAGAGCTGCGCGTGTACAAGGTGTGCTGAGCGTAGATGTGCGTGTACGAGGTGTGCGGAGTGGAGCCGTGTGTGTACGAGGTGTACAGAGCGGAGCCACGTGTGTATGAGGCATATGGAGCGGAGCCGTGTGTATGGAGTGTATTGAGCATAGATGTGCATGTATGAGGTGTGCGGAGTGGAGATGTGCGTGTACGAGATGTGCGGAGTGGAGATGTGCGTGTACGAGGTGTGTGGAGTGGAGAAATGCGTGTACGAGGTGTGCGGAGTGGAGATGTGCGTGTACGAGGTGTGCGGAGTGGAGATATGCGTGTACGAGGTGTGCGGAGCGGAGCCGTGCGTGTACGAGGTGTGCTTAGCGGAGACGTGCGTGTACGAGGTGTGCTTAGCGGAGATGTGCGTGTACGAGGTGTGCTTAGCGGAGATGTGCGTGTACTTTGGCATGTGTTGGGCCCCATTTGAAACTTTGCACCAGGGCCCATAACTCTGTAGTTACGCCACTGCTCACGCTAGAAGAGAGGAGGAGTGCGCCGCTCCGTAGTGGCTGTGGCCCTGTGTGATGACATCCCTCTGGTGCTGTGTAATGATAGAGAGCGGAGGCGTGACTTTCCCCCCATTGCTGGATTTTGCAGGTGACTGTGGCTGTGTGTACAGCGAGGTGATAGCGCCGTCTCACATGCAGAGCCGACGCTATCATCCGCTGAGGTAAGCGGTACATCGCCGCTGACAACCTATTTGAACGGCCACGAACGGTATTAGCACCGATCGCGGCTGTTTAACCCCTTAGATACCGCTATCAATTGTGACTGTATTAAGTTTGAAAGGAATGCGGCCCGCCAGCTTAATTTCTTTTAATGTGCGGCCCATTTACTCTGCCGAGTTTGAGACCCCTGCTATATAGAGACAGGAGGGCAGGAATCCCTCTGTGTACAGTATGTAGGAGACATCGCAGCAGATAGTCTGCAGCCACAGATTGAACGCTCAGTGATGGAGCCCGCGCAGAGGAAACCGGAGAAGAATTATTATTTCTATAGTGCCATTGGTTCCATGGTGCTGCACATGAGAAGGGGTTACATACAAATAACGCGGGAAGCGAGTCACATAATGGCCAGGAATAGTGTAATTCCTCATGTGCACACGACTAAATGCAGAACCGACCAGTGGAGAAGCAGAAGTGAGCGCTCGCCGCCTTCGACCCCAGCGCGGTCTGTAAATGCTTGATATATTGATGTCAGACCGCAGGCGATCAGTTCACAGTGGCCCGTTCTTCATAAAGACCCATGGATCTGCTGCACGGGGCGGTCAGGACACCAGTACTTTGCTTTCACATGAGGTCTTTTGGCACCCGGCTCGTCGGCCGCGGTGTCCTGACATTTCTCCCTGCGCTCGGACTGATGTTTATTTGGTTTTTCCACATCTAAATGTCACGGCATTCTCATGTAAATCCGAGGCGGAAACGCAGCCGCTTCCCATTAACCTCTCCACTGACTTCACAGGGAATGCCACCTACACGGTGTTTATAAGCGCGGCCGTGCCGCTGAACACTGCAATCACTACGTCAGGGGATTTTCTTGCTTTTTTTATTGTGTGATTTACATTTTTGGCAGCAAAAGAAGAGAAGAGCGAAAGGAGACAATGGAGGAAGCGAATCTGAGGCGGGACGTCAGGAAACACTCTGCGCGCTAGATCCCAAGTCTCAGGGAGGCGTCACGTCAGAGTCATCCATTCTCCTATCAGCCCCATGCGCGGGGACATGAGCCCACCATGGGATACGGCACAAGTGACCCCCAACATTTCTACCCATTACATCAAAATCATAAATGATGGCAACAGGTGAGAGACGTCGTGGCGCAGTCTGGTGACCGGACGACTGATCGCGACATTGTAGCAGTGGGTTTTTCATGCTGATTGAATTTTTTTACTTTTCTGGTGAATTCTCTCTTTAGTTTTGGGCTCCCTAATTAGAATGGTGAAGAAAATAGAAAGCCCCCTAAGATGAGGCAGGTGGGACCAGAGCTATAGGCCATGACTGTGCACGGACATTAGTCTGTAGATATCCCAGAGAAGGATAGATACCAGGACCCCAGATGCCAAGTGCCATCTCTAATGGGGCGTCAGGGGAGCCCCGGCGCTGGGCTTTGGGGACAGCCAGGGGTAGAGCTGCCCCATCCCAGTAGTCATTGTCATCGCTTCCTCAATCTGAATGTGGACAAATCTGAACTCATCATCTTTCCTCCTTCTCACAGATCTTCCTTACCCGACCTAGCTATAACAACATCACGCTTTCCCCAGTACCGGAAGTCCGCTGCCTCGGAGTAACTCTCAACTCTGCCCTGTCCTTCAAACCGCACATCCAAGCTCTCTCCACCTTCTGCCGTCTCCAGCTCAAAAATATTTCCAGAATCCATCCCTTCCCCAACCCTCAATCTACTAAAATGCTTGTGCATGTGAGTCGCCCTCCCAGGGCTGCGGGGTACTCGGTACCGGGTCGGTATCAGTGGGATGTGTCACAGTGGCGGTGACCCGGACCGTGGCCCTGGGCGACCAAGTAATAGGAAGATGTGAATGTTAGATTTGAGCGAAACGGGTCGAAAAAATTCAAAACTCTCCGACTTTTGTCAAAGTCGGGTTTCATGAAACGAAACCCGACCCGAGGATGAGGTCGGCCACGAGGTCGGCGACTTACGCGCCAAAGTCGCGTTTCAAAAGTTTGTTTTGCGCTCTTTTTCAGCCAATCAGGATCCACGGACACTGTGGGCAACGTGATGACCTAGGCACGGGTCACCACCATCTTTCAGAAGGGCATGCAAGTGATTGGCTTGCTTTGGTGGGCGTCACAGGGGGTATAAAAGGGCGTGCACGCCGACCGCCATCTTACTTCTGCCGATCTTAGTATAGGGAGAGGTTGCTGCTGATTCTGTAGGGAGAGCGTTAGGCAGGGAAGAAGACAAAAAAACTGCTTCTGCTGCTAGCGATTTGGCCTGTGCAACAAACCAGTCACTGTGTGTGCAGTGCAAGGGGAGGCTATATTGTGGTGTATCAGTGGTGTTGGTTGTTGGGCTGCCTTTTAAGGCTTCCTGACATTCCTGCATTGCTGTTTACCCACTGCTCCGCAAACTGCTTTTTTAAAAGCAATCCAATCTCCCTTATCCTCTAGTCACTTTTGTCACAGCTGTGCCATCGAGCCTGTCACATAGCGCTCAGATATCAGTGGGCCTCACACAATCCACAAGTGTCCAGTGTCCAAAAGTGTGCGCAGAGATTCAAAATCTCCATTATCCTCTCGTCACTTTGGTCACAGGCAGCTGTGCCATCGAGCGTGTCACATAGCGCTCAGATATCAGTGGGCCTCACACAATCCACAAGTGTCCAGTGTCCAAAAGTGTGCGCAGAGATTCAAAATCTCCATTATCCTCTCGTCACTTTGGTCACAGGCAGCTGTGCCATCGAGCGTGTCACATAGCGCTCAGATATCAGTGGGCCTCATACAATCCACAAGTGTCCAGTGTCCAAAAGTGTGCGCAGAGATTCAAAATCTCCATTATCCTCTCGTCACTTTGGTCACAGGCAGCTGTGCCATCGAGCGTGTCACATAGCGCTCAGATATCAGTGGGCCTCACACAATCCACAAGTGTCCAGTGTCCAAAAGTGTGCGCAGAGATTCAAAATCTCCATTATCCTCTCGTCACTTTGGTCACAGGCAGCTGTGCCATCGAGCGTGTCATATAGCGCTCAGATATCAGTGGGCCTCACACAATCCACAAGTGTCCAGTGTCCAAAAGTGTGCGCAGAGATTCAAAATCTCCATTATCTTCTCGTCACTTTGGTCACAGGCAGCTGTGCCATCGAGCGTGTCACATAGCGCTCAGATATCAGTGGGCCTCACACAATCCACAAGTGTCCAGTGTCCAAAAGTGTGCGCAGAGATTCAAAATCTCCATTATCCTCTTGTCACTTTGGTCACAGGCAGCTGTGCCATCGAGCGTGTCACATAGCGCTCAGATATCAGTGGGCCTCACACAATCCACAAGTGTCCAGTGTCCAAAAGTGTGCGCAGAGATTCAAAATCTCCATTATCCTCTCGTCACTTTGGTCACAGGCAGCTGTGCCATCGAGCGTGTCACATAGCGCTCAGATATCAGTGGGCCTCACACAATCCACAAGTGTCCAGTGTCCAAAAGTGTGCGCAGAGATTCAAAATCTCCATTATCCTCTCGTCACTTTGGTCACAGGCAGCTGTGCCATCAAGCGTGTCACATAGCGCTCAGATATCAGTGGGCCTCACACAATCCACAAGTGTCCAGTGTCCAAAAGTGTGCGCAGAGATTCAAAATCTCCATTATCCTCTCGTCACTTTGGTCACAGGCAGCTGTGCCATCGAGCGTGTCACATAGCGCTCAGATATCAGTGGGCCTCACACAATCCACAAGTGTCCAGTGTCCAAAAGTGTGCGCAGAGATTCAAAATCTCCATTATCCTCTCGTCACTTTGGTCACAGGCAGCTGTGCCATTGAGCGTGTCACATAGCGCTCAGATATCAGTGGGCCTCACACAATCCACAAGTGTCCAGTGTCCAAAAGTGTGCGCAGAGATTCAAAATCTCCATTATCCTCTCGTCACTTTGGTCACAGGCAGCTGTGCCATCGAGCGTGTCACATAGCGCTCAGATATCAGTGGGCCTCACACAATCCACAAGTGTCCAGTGTCCAAAAGTGTGCGCAGAGATTCAAAATCTCCATTATCCTCTCGTCACTTTGGTCACAGGCAGCTGTGCCATCGAGCGTGTCACATAGCGCTCAGATATCAGTGGGCCTCACACAATCCACAAGTGTCCAGTGTCCAAAAGTGTGCGCAGAGATTCAAAATTTCATTATCCTCTCGTCACTTTGGTCACAGGCAGCTGTGCCATCGAGCGTGTCACATAGCGCTCAGATATCAGTGGGCCTCACACAATCCACAAGTGTCCAGTGTCCAAAAGTGTGCGCAGAGATTCAAAATCTCCATTATCCTCTCGTCACTTTGGTCACAGGCAGCTGTGCCATCGAGTGTGTCACATAGCGCTCAGATATCGGCCTCACACAATCCACAAGTGTCCAGTGTCCAAAAGTGTGCGCAGAGATTCAAAATCTCCATTATCCTCTCGTCACTTTGGTCACAGGCAGCTGTGCCATCGAGCGTGTCACATAGCGCTCAGATATCAGTGGGCCTCACACAATCCACAAGTGTCCAGTGTCCAAAAGTGTGCGCAGAGATTCAAAATCTCCATTATCCTCTCGTCACTTTGGTCACAGGCAGCTGTGCCATCGAGCGTGTCACATAGCGCTCAGATATCAGTGGGCCTCACACAATCCACAAGTGTCCAGTGTCCAAAAGTGTGCGCAGAGATTCAAAATCTCCATTATCCTCTCGTCACTTTGGTCACAGGCAGCTGTGCCATCGAGCGTGTCACATAGCGCTCAGATATCAGTGGGCCTCACACAATCCACAAGTGTCCAGTATCCAAAAGTGTGCGCAGAGATTCAAAATCTCCATTATCCTCTCGTCACTTTGGTCACAGGCAGCTGTGCCATCGAGCCTGTCACATAGCGCTCAGATATCAGTGGGCCTCACACAATCCAAAAGTGTCCACTGTCCACAAGTGTGTGCAGAAATTCTAAATCTCCCCTGTCCTATAGACACCTTGTACCTTGTTTTACATTACTATATAGTTTGTTGGATTTTGTCTACATTTCTACCAAAAATGAGGAAGGCTGGTGGAAGAGGCCGTGGAATTGGGCGGGGGTTGGCAGCTGGTAATGATGGTGTTGGTGGTGGATCTGATGGTAGTGGCAAGAGCAAAATAGGACCGAATGCAGGAGGTGCTGACCCTGCGTCATCGTCTGGCTACATAAGGCCTCGAACGCTTAGTTTTCTAGGAGTTGGCAAACCGCTTTTAAAGGCAGAGCATCAGGAAAAAGTTTTGTCTTACATTGCTGACTCAGCCTCCAGCTCTATCGCCTCCTCTTCTTCAGTTGTAAAAAGTAAAAGCACTGAGTCGTCATTGGAGGCTCATGTTCATGAACCACACCTTTCCTTGTGTCCTTCACCCCAACCAAGATTGAAGGATGACGCAGGCCATACTACTGATTACTCCATGGAGCTGTTTTCACATACCATGCCTGGATTATCAAGTGAAATGGTGAATTACCCAGGCCAAGATGAATCTGACATGGAGTGCACTGATGTACAGCCGCTGATGGATGATTCTGCTGGTACATTCACTCAGAGCACTACATTGTCCTCGCAGTGTACAGAGCCAGATTTTGACCCTGATGAGACTCAGGTGCCCCTTCCCGCACACTATACCACCATACACGGTGACACAGAGAAAGGTGCACATGACATAGAAGAGGAGGTGATGGATGACCCAGTTGTTGACCCAGATTGGCATCCATTGGGGGAAGAGGGTGCTGCTTCCAATAGCTCAGATGAGGAGCATCCACAGCAGACATCGACATCGCAACAGCTGTTATCTGGCAGGCCCGGAGCACTCCAAAGACAGGTTCCAAACATCAAAAGAGTTGCTGGACAGCTTGTCCAGAGGGTCAAAAGATCACAGCGTGCTAGGCCGCAAAATGTCTGCCAAAGTAGGAAGAGTGCAGTGTGGCACTTTTTTGAACAAAATCCTCATGATCAGGCCAAGGTTATCTGTAAGAAGTGCGCAAAGACCTTTAGCCGAGGGAAAAATCTGAAAAATTTGAATACCAGTTGCATGCTTAGACATTTAACCAGCATGCATTTGCAAGCGTGGACACAACACCAAACCTCAAGTGCCACATGTGCAACTGATCACAACGAAGGTAGTCAGCAACGCTACATTGTTTCCCCCACTGTAAGCCCACCGGTTAGCACAGCAGCAAATGTTGAGGTGTCGTTGCAAGACCACAGCAGTCAGGGAATCCCACTGTTATATCAACGAAAGACTGATTCTAGGCCATCAGAAAGAACACCAACTCCATCACCATCATCAACCCTCTCTCAGTCCGCCCTGTCCACCGCTACTTCCACCATATGCAGCTCTCAAGTCCAGCTCACCCTCCCAGACACTATGAGTAGGTCAAGAAAGTACTCAGTCTCTCATCCGCGTACACTGGGTTTGAACGCCCACATTGCCAAACTAATCTCGTTTGAGATGATGCCCTTTCGGTTGGTGGAAAGCACAGCTTTCCGCGAACTCATGGCCTATGCAGTACCACGCTATGACCTACCCAGTCGCCACTTCTTCTCTCGCAAAGCCATCCCAGCCCTCCACCATCATGTGAAAGACCGCATTGTCCATGCACTCAAGCAGTCAGTGAGCGGAAAGGTGCACCTCACAACTGATGCATGGTCCAGTCGGCATGGCCAGGGCCATTAAGTGTCCATCACTGCGCACTGGGTTAATGTGGTGGATGCAGGGTCCACAGGGGACAGCGGTGGTGGGACAGTGCTGCCTAGCCCACGGTATAGGAAACAGTTGGCTGTAGGCGTTCGACCCTCCTCCTCCTCCTCCTCCTCCAGAAGCGAAAGCTCGTCCACAGAGCGCAGTCGTACGAGCACTCCATCTGCAGCTGCCACTGTTGCACACGATGTGTCCCCCTATCGAGCAGCTAGTGGAAAGCGTCAGCAGGCTGTGTTGCAGATGATGTGTTTGGGCGACAGACACACCGCCGAGGTGCTGGCCGAGTACTTGAAGCGACAAACTAAGTCATGGCTGGGCAGTGTACATCTTGAGGCAGGCAAGGTAGTTAGTGATAACGGCCGTAATTTTGTGGCAGCCATAGCCCTTTCAAAACTCAGCCACATACCTTGCTTGGCTCACACCTTGAACCTGGTGGTGCAGTGCTTCCTCAAAAATTATCCGGAGTTAACAGCCCTGCTCCAGAAGGTGCGAAGACTGTGCGCGCACATCCGCCGGTCGCCTGTACACTCCGTTCGTATGCAGAAGCTGCAGCGATTGCTCCACCTTCCCAACCGCCGCCTCATTATCGACATTGCAACAAGGTGGAACTCCACCCTGCACATGGTGGAGCGGCTGTGCGAGCAGAGGCAGGCCATAATGCATTTGTGGGAGGATACACGGCCAGGCACTTTGAGAGCAGACATGGAGTTGACAGGCGTGCAGTGGTCGAAGCTGAAAGACCTTTGTAAAGTCCTTCAGTGTTTTGAGGAATGCACACGGCTGGTAAGCGCAGACGACGCCATCCTAAGCATGAGCATCCCACTTATGCGTCTGCTCATGCAAACTTTGACGCACCTTAAGGAGCAGGCGTCTGCAGCCAATGTTGATGAGGAGGAAGAGGAGGAGGGAATCCTTGATGACATTCAGCCATTGTCTGCTCAGGGACCTCTCCTGGACGAGGTGGAGGAAGAAGAGGAGGAGGAGGAGGATGATGGGGATGATTACTTAGGGGAGGAGGATGCATCTCGTGGGGCAAGTGAAAATGTTGGCGTGGCAAGGTCTGGTACAGGGTTTGTGCGTGACTGGAGGGATGTGGATTTGCCAGAAAGTGCTCCTCCAACCAGCACTCGCAGTGCATCATTGACACCGGGAACATTGGCCCACATGTCAGATTATGCCTTGCGGATCCTAAAAAGGGACCCCCGCATTGCCAAAATGATGAACGATGACGACTACTGGTTGGTCAGCATCCTGGATCCACGCTATAAAGGCAAATTACAAAACATCATGCCACAGGAGAACCTTGACCTAATATTGGCTAATAAACAAGCAACTCTGGTAAATCGGTTGCTTGAGGCATTCCCAGCACACAGCAGCGGTGATGGTTCTCACACGAGCCATACGGGCCGGGGGCAGCTTGGCAGAGGTGTTCGTGGTGCACACAGCAGAAGTGGCGTTGGAGACAGGGGTTTCATGACAATGTTGTGGACTGATTTTTCAAATACCGCTCACACAACTGGTAATACTGCATCGATGGAATGTGACAGGAGACAGCAGTTGTCAACTATGGTTACAAACTACTTTTCCTCCCATATCGATGTTCTCCCACACAGGTCATTCCCCTTTGACTATTGGGCCGCTAAACTGGACACCTGGCCTGAATTGGCCCAATATGCCTTACAGGAGCTCGCTTGCCCAGCTGCAAGTGTGCTATCGGAAAGAGTCTTCAGTGCAGCTGGATCAATCCTGACAGAAAAAAGGACCCGTCTGTCAACCCAAAATGTGGATGATCTAACCTTCATTAAAATGAACCACGCATGGGTTTCCAAGGATTTTGTCCCACCTTCCCCTGATGACACATAGGGTGACAGAAAAATGGCTTGCTTTGGTCCACCTCTTCCTGGTACTTCACCTATTTCGCCTTTTGCATCAGCTGAATGTCCAACATCAACATATGCCACTTTCTAAAACTCCCTAACTGTGCTGCCTCCCCCCCCATGGCCGGGGTCACCACCTACCGCACAACACCGTGCGAGTGCCGTTGCCCTGGACAGGTGGGTAGGCCGACTCTTGGGCGCGGGCACTGGCACAGGGTCCCTCATAGTGCAATCAAGTGTCTCTGACGGTGGTGGTGCACACCCGCCGTCAGACACACCGCTGTACTATGAGGGGCCCAGTGCCAGTACCGACGCCCACGAGTGGGCCCCCCTTGCTTTGGCAGGGCCCCAGCATTTGCAATCTTTACCTCTCCCTGCTCCTCCGCTGTGTAATCTGGGCCGTCAAATCCATACTGTGCCTGACACCGTCTGAGCCTGCCTCCTGAGACATATATTTTGAATGTGTACGCTATCCATACATGTTATCCAGGGATACGGTACCCTTTCTAACCTTTGTGCAATCACGTGCAATCCATACTGGGCCTAACACCGTCTGAGCCTGCCTCCTGAGACATATATTTTGAATGTGTACGCTATCCATACATGTTATCCAGGGATACGGTACCCTTTCTAACCTTTGTGCAATCACGTGCAATCCATACTGGGCCTGACACCGTCTGAGCCTGCCTCCTGAGACATATATTTTGAATGTGTACGCTATCCATACATGTTATCCAGGGATACGGTACCCTTTCTAACCTTTGTGCAATCACGTGCAATCCATACTGGGCCTAACACCGTCTGAGCCTGCCTCCTGAGACATATATTTTGAATGTGTACGCTATCCATACATGTTATCCAGGGATACGGTACCCTTTCTAACCATTGTGCAATCACGTGCAATCCATACTGGGCCTGACACCGTCTGAGCCTGCCTCCTGAGACATATATTTTGAATGTGTACGCTATCCATACATGTTATCCGGGGATACGGTACGCTTTCTAACCTTTGTGCAATCACGTGCAATCCATACTGGGCCTAACACCGTCTGAGCCTGCCTCCTGAGACATATATTTTGAATGTGTACGCTATCCATACATGTTATCCAGGGATACGGTACCCTTTCTAACCTTTGTGCAATCACGTGCAATCCATACTGGGCCTGACACCGTCTGAGCCTGCCTCCTGAGACATATATTTTGAATGTGTACGCTATCCATACATGTTATCCGGGGATACGGTACCCTTTCTAACCTTTGTGCAATCACGTGCAATCCATACTGGGCCTAACACCGTCTGAGCCTGCCTCCTGAGACATATATTTTGAATGTGCACGCTATCCATACATGTTATCCGGGGATACGGTACCCTTTCTAACCTTTGTGCAATCACGTACAATCCATACTGGGCCTAACACCGTCTGAGCCTGCATCCTGAGACATATATTTTGAATGTGTACGCTATCCATACATGTTATCCAGGAATACGGTACCCTTTCTAACCTTTGTGCAATCACGTGCAATCCATACTGGGCCTGACACCGTCTGAGCCTGCCTCCTGAGACATATATTTTGAATGTGTACGCTATCCATACATGTTATCCGGGGATACGGTACCCTTTCTAACCTTTGTGCAATCACGTGCAATCCATACTGGGCCTAACACCGTCTGAGCCTGCCTCCTGAGACATATATTTTGAATGTGTACGCTATCCATACATGTTATCCGGGGATACGGTACCCTTTCTAACCTTTGTGCAATCACGTGCAATCCATACTGGGCCTAACACCGTCTGAGCCTGCCTCCTGAGACATATATTTTGAATGTGTACGCTATCCATACATGTTATCCGGGGATACGGTACCCTTTCGAACCTTTGTGCAATCACGTGCAATCCATACTGGGCCTGACACCGTCTGAGCCTGCCTCCTGAGACATATATTTTGAATGTGTACGCTATCCATACATGTTATCCGGGGATACGGTACCCTTTCTAACCTTTGTGCAATCACGTGCAATCCATACTGGGCCTAACACCGTCTGAGCCTGCCTCCTGAGACATATATTTTGAATGTGTACGCTATCCATACATGTTATCCGGGAATACGGTACCCTTTCTAACCTTTGTGCAATCACGTGCAATCCATACTGGGCCTAACACCGTCTGAGCCTGCCTCCTGATACATATATTTTGAATGTGTACGCTATCCATACATGTTATCCGGGGATACGGTACCCTTTCTAACCTTTGTGCAATCACGTGCAATCCATACTGGGCCTAACACCGTCTGAGCCTGCCTCCTGAGACATATATTTTGAATGTGTACGCTATCCATACATGTTATCCGGGGATACGGTACCCTTTCTAACCTTTGTGCAATCACGTGCAATCCATACTGGGCCTGACACCGTCTGAGCCTGCCTCCTGAGACATATATTTTGAATGTGTACGCTATCCATACATGTTATCCGGGGATACGGTACCCTTTCTAACCTTTGTGCAATCACGTGCAATCCATACTGGGCCTAACACCGTCTGAGCCTGCCTCCTGAGACATATATTTTGAATGTGTACGCTATCCATACATGTTATCCAGGGATACGGTACCCTTTCTAACCTTTGTGCAATCACGTGCAATCCATACTGGGCGTGAGAACGTCTGGCGAGCTGTTAAGCAAGCTACAGCACCTGTCCAGACAAGTACAGGGATTCCCTAGCGAGGAGACTTATTTGATTGTTTTCAATGTTGGGACAGCAATTTTTGGGGAGCACTATACTCTGGAGAATGATAGATGGGGCCCACCATACACTGGAACATTCCAAAGGTGGACATCAGACACTGGAGCAGCATTTACAGGGCCCATTATACACTAGAGCATTAGAAATGGGGCCCATTATGTTTGGAGCATTATTTGGGCCCATAAGACAGTGGAGCTTCATCCATGGGGACCAACATATACTGTAGCATTATGTGGAGCTCATCATATACTGTTTCAAACATTATATGGGACCAATGATTCTGTGTGGAGAAATAGATGGGCCTCGTCATGAGATGTAAAAAGTAAGGTA
This sequence comes from Dendrobates tinctorius, assembly GCF_039654945.1. Lineage (NCBI taxonomy): Eukaryota > Metazoa > Chordata > Amphibia > Anura > Dendrobatidae > Dendrobates > Dendrobates tinctorius. The sequence goes on from NW_027361978.1 coordinate 2,931,988, forward strand.
TTTTTCATTGTACTATACCGCTATTTATCTGCCGTATCGGAGCATGATGAGTTGTGGTATGTGTTAAAGGGGCGCTCTTTCGCCCAGGGCACATGAAAACCTGCTGCCAGCCCTCCCCCCCCACAACTTTAGCCAAATAACCCCCATTTTTCAGTGCGTAACTTGTATTATGAAGTTAATTAAGGTTGACAAGCTTAAGTAAGAAGAATTGATGCTTTTGGCATTCAAATGGGCACTGTAGGTGTGTTTCCTGTCCTCCTCTCACTGACGACTTTTATTCCCCATTGACTTACATTGGGTTTCGTGTTTCGTGACGACCCCGACTTTTCCCTATAATCGGACGATCTTGCTCGACCCGACTTTTGGAAAAGTCGGGTTTCACGAAACGAAACGCGACCCTAAAAAACCAAAAGTCGCTCAACTCTAGTGAATGTTATTAAATGAATAGTTTGTGACGCCACCTGTGGTATTCGGCAAGGGAGGTGTTAAGCTGACGCTGCAGACAGATCCTCTGGGACAGATGGTGTGGTGCAGCAATGATGTTATAGCCCTCCACAGGCAGGGCTGTTGTCCCAGGGCAGTGTAGATGTGGAGACACTTAGATGGTGTAGTGTCCAGGGCAGGGGATGTAGCAGTGCCAGGCGGATGGACGCAGGAAGGAATGTAGGACACCAGGGCATGTAGTTCCAAAGATTTACTCACAGTCTGTAGTGCCCGCTTCTGTGCCGTGTCCTCCAGGTCAGGGACTCAGTCAACCTCCAGGCAAGATGGAATGCTCCCTTCCACACTCCGCCAACTTATGTGCCTTTTCTGAACGTCTCCTCTATAGCGCCTTAAGTGTGAAGATCTCCTAGTACTGTGTTACACTGAAGTTCCTCCTGACAGATGTTCCCAAGAACTCTACTTGTACGACAGACAGCTGTAGCCTTCTTCGGGGACTCTCTACACCTAAGTCCCGGCTCTCTATCCGTGTTGCTGTTGTTTCCTCAAGTCTTATATGGGAGTAGTGAATTTACAGCCCACTACTCCACCGGTGTCTGCTGCAGAACCATTAATGTCCATACAACTTCGGGGACCAGGCCCCGGCCTTGCGCTTAGAACTTCTAGGCAGGGTTCTTCCTCTAACCCACGTCCTCTATGTTCCCTTTTCTCCTACGTTCCGTACTTGTCTTTTCCCTTCTATGGAAGCTCAGGCTTCAGTTCAATGTCTTTCTCCTTCTTTCCTTTCCCGTACCAGCTAGCTCAGGTCACTGAGGTAGCTGCAGCACTCCATCCTCCATCCCTCTTCCAGGGATCCCCACTCCTCCTGAGTGGCTTCCTCTCTCCCTGACCTCCTGTCAGACAGACCTGTCATCCTAAACCATCCTGCTCATATATATATTCTGAACTCCACCCACCTCCCAGCACGTCTAGTGTTCCAAGCAGGGAACCACCAAAGGTGCTCTGCTTCTCTCTAAGCAAGGAGCCGCAATGTGGTTTTGCTGAACTACTCTATTGTGTGGGGTGCGAGTGTTGGAGCATGGGCAGGAGCTTCCAACTTACCTGGATGGTGGGGCACCACACCTTAGGAGAAGGTGCAGTACCTCTGTGGCGACTGAGCCTCAGGGGTGCCACACATGCCCTCATCATCTCCCGCCTCGACTTCTGCAACATCCTTTTCTGTGGCCTCCCTGCTAACACCCTCGCACCACTCCAGTACATCCATCCTCAACTCTGCCACCCGACTAATTCACACTTCTCCTCGCTACTCCTCCGCTTCTCCCCTCTGCAAATCTCTTCACTGGCTCCCATTCCCTCAGCGTATCCAACTCAAATTACTAATACTGACCTACAAGGCCATCTATAACCTGTCTCCTCCCTATATCTCTGAACTAATCTCCTGATACCTTCCCTCACATAATCTCCGGTCCTCCCAAGACCTCCTTCTCTCCTCCACACTTATTCGCTCCTCACCCAAACGCCTCCAAGACTTGTCCCGAATATCCCCTATTCTCTGGAATTCTTTGCCCCAACAAGTCCGAATATCAACCACAATCGGATCCTTCAGACGGAACCTGAGAACCCATCTCTTCAGGAAAGCCTACAGCCTGCAGTGATCCCCGCTACCTCCTCACCACTACTGGAGCTGCTGCAACCCCACAACCTACTGTCTCCTTCCCCACCATCCTGTAGAATGTAAGCCCGAAAGGGCAGAGTCCTCTCTCCCCTCTGTATCAGTCTGTCATTGTTAGTTTGTTTGCTGTAAGTGATATCTGTAATCTGTATGTGACCCCTTCTCATGTACAGCACCATGGAACCAATGGTGCTATAGAAATAATAATAATAATGATAATTGTCCCCTACTCTTCCTGTTTTTGCTGGGTTCACTGATCTCTCTCGCTTTCCTTGTATCAGCGCTCAGTCAGCGCCACATTGTGTCTTTTCTCTTTTTATAAAGTAACGTAAATATCAGATTTTACAGATTTTTGGTCAATTTTCCCCAAGAACGAAGCTAAAATCTCATTTATTCCACACAGTAAACGCCCTTAAAAAGTCCAGACCCCGCTGTAATCCTGACATAGCGGATGCTCCCACCGACCACAGTCAGAGGAACAAGTGATGGTACAAATCCAGGCGGAGACCGGTGACAGAGGAAGAGAGCAAAGTGACAGCCCGCGGAGGGCAATAATGGAGAACATAAAGAAATGCTGCGGACGTTTGCACCCAGATTCAGCAGAGCTAAACCTGTGCCTCGTTCACCTCTGCCGTGAACCAGAACTCTCGGAATTGCAATAATACGTTGGGTTTTCCTCTGGGCCAATGGAGAACAGCGGAGGGCATGAAGTCATACCGTGTGGGGCTGCGCTCGGTGACAGCCGCAGCTCTGCTACATCTGTGCATGTGTTAACCCTGCCTCGCTCAGTGACAGCAGCGCAGCTGTGAGCTCCGCGGCGCCCGCTCTGCGCTCCATCTGCAGAATAGGAGCCTGCACACTTCTCAAAACAAATGTTCACTCCGGCGTAGTAAAAAAATAATCACCGGCAAACACGCACGGCATGTAACCCTGAATGTAGAAATAACGACGGAAAGAATGCAGCAGCGCGGCGCAGCCAGCACCGCCGTCACGTGGCCGCGTCCCATTGTGTGGCGCATCCTCTCCCGCCTGCACATTGTCAGCACGCCGGAGCCCATATAAATCCACCGCTCCCCGAGGACTCGGCCACTTCATAACAAACTGCACTTTTTTCTTTGCATTTTCCATGAAGAGTTTAGAAAGATGAACGCTGAGGGGTCGAGATTCCAGAACGTCTAGAAGCCCACCGCAGCACGAACACAAGAACGCAGCAGGACATCACTGCTCCCAGGAGCCTGGGCGGCCGGACGGAGCACGGACTGACCCGAGGATTCTCAAAAACGGGATCAGTCACAGATTCAGACAGCAGCAAATAATGGAAAAAAAACATGACAGGTGGAAGATAGGGGCTCCAGAGACCACCGGAATCCCCTAATAACCTGCTAGTGATGATCACTGTGTGCAGTCTCCTTCTCCTGTGCAGTCACTGTGTGCAGTCTCCTCCTCCTGTGCAATCACTGTGTGCAGTCTCCTCCTCCTGTGCAGTCACTGCATGCAGTCTCCTCCTCCTGTGCAGTCACTGTGTGCAGTCTCCTCCTCCTGTGCAATCACTGTGTGCAGTCTTCTTCCTCCTGTGAAGCCACTGTATGTAGTCTCCTCCTGTGCAGTCACTGTGTGCAGTCTCCTTCCTCCTGTGAAGCCACTGTATGTAGTCTCCTCCTCCTGTGCAGTCACCGTGTGCAGTCTTCTCCTGTGCAGTCACTGTGTGCTCTCCTCCTCCTGTGCAGTCACCGTGTGCAGTCTTCTCCTGTGCAGTCACTGTGTGCTCTCCTCCTCCTGTGCAGTCACCGTGTGCAGTCTTCTCCTGTGCGGTCACTGTGTGCAATCTTTTCCTCCTGTGCAGTCACAGTGTGCAGTCTCTGTGCGCAGTCTCCTTCCTCCTGTGCAGTCACTGCATGCAGTCTCTTCCTCCTGTGCCGTCACTGTGTGCAGTCTACTTCCTCATGTGCAGTCACTGTATGCAGTCTCCTCCTCCTGTGCAGTCACAGTGTGCAGTCTCCTTCCTCCTTTGTTCTCCCACCACATGTTTCCACTGCTTTCTTAGTGGCATACCTTTTGTTACGCCTTCTGCACCATCAGGGTCCCATCTGGTCTGCTGACATTCTGCTGCTGGCATTGTTACACATAAAGAGACAGAGTCCAGTTCTAACTAGTGTTGAGCATTCCGATACCGCAAGTATCGGGTATCGGCCGATACTTGCTGTATCGGAATTCCGATACCGACTTCCGATATTTTTTCAATATCGGAAGTCGGCATCGGAATCGGAAGTTCAAAGTTGATTGACAGCCTGACGTCATCATGATGCGCGGTGTGTGCGCATCATGATGCGCCGTCATTTCGGGCCTTCCGGGGGTCTCTGCCGGCCTGCCGGGGGGCTGTGCCGGCCTGCCGGGGGGCTGTGTGGACTGCCCGGGGTCTGTACCGGCCTGCCGGGGGGCTGTGCCGGCCTGCCGGTGGTCTGTGCACCCTGTGGGGGTCTGTACCGGCCTGCCGGGGGGCTGTGCCGGCCTGCCGGTGGTCTGTGCACCCTGTGGGGGTCTGTACCGGCCTGCCGGGGGGCTGTGCCGGCCTGCCGGGGGGCTGTGCTGATGTCCGGGGGTCTGTGCAAGCATCGTCCGATGGGACTACAAGTCCCATCTGGCGATGCCTGCTACCATGACAGTGATTGACACATTAGCCAATGATGGGACAGTAGTAGTCCCATCATCCGGCTAATGTGTTAAATGTTAAAAAAAAAAAAAAAAATACTACATACATACTACATACATACTACATGCATGCTACATACATACTACATGCTACATACATACTACATATATACTACATGCATGCTACATACATACTACATGCTACATACATACTACATATATACTACATGCATACTACATACATACTACATGCATGCTACATACATACTACATATATACTACATGCATGCTACATACATACTACATGCATGCTACATACATACTACATGCTACATACATACCACATATATACTACATACATGCTACATACATACTACATATATACTACATGCATGCTACATACATACTGCATGCTACATACATACTACATACATACCACATGCTACATACATACCACATATATACTACATACATACTACATACAATACATTCATACAATACATACATAGACATACAGTACATATAACATAGAGTAACATACTTACCAATACTTGTCACATTGTTCCCCGAAGCCATTGTCTTTTACGGAATAAATATTAACATAACAAACCACAAAAATACTCACCCACGATCCGAAGCAGTCCACGAGTGTGTCCCACGACGATCTTGGGTAGAGAACTGCAGCATCAGCTGTTGCTGCCGTTCTCTATGGGCTGCAGGAATCCAATGACGGAAGGTAGGTATCCTTCCGCACTGTATTCCTCCGCCACTTAAAAAAAAAAAGTCCCTAGTCTCACTTTATGCCATTGCTGCGTGGGAATTTCCCACACAGCAATGGCATAAAGTGAGACTAGGGACTTTTTTTTTTTTAAGTGGCGGAGGAATACAGTGCGGAAGGATACCTACCTTCCGTCATTGGATTCCTGCAGCCCGTAGAGAACGGCAGCATCAGCTGATGCTGCAGTTCTCTACCCAAGATCGTCGTGGGACACACTCGTGGACTGCTTCGGATCGTGGGTGAGTATTTTTGTGGTTTGTTATGTTAATATTTATTCCGTAAAAGACAATGGCTTCGGGGAACAATGTGACAAGTATTGGTAAGTATGTTACTCTATGTTATATGTACTGTATGTCTATGTATGTATTGTATGAATGTATTGTATGTAGTATGTATGTAGTATATATGTGGTATGTATGTAGCATGTGGTATGTATGTAGTATGTATGTAGCATGCATGTAGTATATATGTAGTATGTATGTAGCATGTATGTAGTATATATGTGGTATGTATGTAGCATGTAGTATGTATGTAGCATGCATGTAGTATGTATGTAGCATGCATGTAGTATATATGTAGTATGTATGTAGCATATATGTAGTATGTATGTAGCATGTAGTATGTATGTAGTATATATGTGGTATGTATGTAGCATGTAGTATGTATGTAGCATGCATGTAGTATGTATGTAGCATGCATGTAGTATATATGTAGTATGTATGTAGCATATATGTAGTATGTATGTAGCATATATGTAGTATGTATGTAGCATATATGTAGTATGTATGTAGTATGTATGTAGCATATATGTAGTATGTATGTATGTAGCATGTAGTATATATGTAGTATGCATGTTGCATGCATGTAGTATATATGTAGTATGTATGTTGCATGTAGTATATATGTAGTATGTATGTTGCATGTAGTATATATGTAGTATGAATGTAGCATGTATGTAGTATGTAGTATGAATGTAGCATGTATGTAGTATGCATGTTGTATGTATGTAGCATGTAATTTTTTTTTTTTTTACATTCAACACATTAGCCGGATGATGGGACTACTACTGTCCCATCATTGGCTAATGTGTCAATCACTGTCATGGTAGCAGGCATCGCCCGATGGGACTTGTAGTCCCATCGGACGATGCCTGCACAGACCCCCGAAGCCTGCACAGCCCCCCGGCAGGCCGGCACAGCCCCCTGGAGCCTGCACAGCCCCCCGGCAGGCCGGCATAGCCCCCCGGCAGGCCGGCACAGACCACCGGAGCCTGCACAGCCCCCCGGCAGGCCGGCACAGCCCCCCGGCAGGCCGGCACAGCCCACCGGAGCCTGCACAGCCCACCGGCAGGCCGGCACAGACCACCGGAGCCTGCACAGACCCCCTGGCAGGCCGGCACAGCCCCCCGAAAGGCCCGTACAGACCCCAGAGAGGCTGTACAAGGGAAAAACAGGATTTTTCTTATTCCGATACCGGAAGTCCCATAGACTTGAATGGGACTTCCGGTATCGGAATCGGCGATACCGATACTTTTTTTTAAGATCGGCCGATCCATTCCGATCCGATACTTTGAAGTATCGGACGGTATCGCTCAACTCTAGTTCTAACAACATAAAATAATTCACTTGCGTCCGTACACACTATGTCCATTTCAGTAACAGCCACATCATAAGGTTCCACACAGTATGCATCTTTCGCTTTCCCTGGGTCTTCTCTCTTTCCTCCCATGGTGTCCACGGGACGTACCAACCCGTCCGGTACTGCAGCATCTCTCTTGTCCAGCTTCACTAACTTTAGGAGTTGCCCAGTCTGTTTCGCCCTGGATATAAGGGCGTCAGCCCATTTAGTTAGCATCACTTTCCTGCTGCAACCTTCAGCCACTAAAAGTCCCTTGACAATCTGGGCTATGCTTTTGAGTAACGCTGAATTGCCAGCCGCCCTTATCGGGCTCCGAGGCCCTACTGAATCAAATGAGGATAAATCTCATAACTTACCCGCAGCCGGCCTCTCCTACATTAACTATTTACTAGGTCTATACTATGTGCGCCTAATGCGCCCCCTCTAGTGGCCCCAACCGCTTACTACACTTTTTCCTAGTCACAATACACAGCATCAATAGGTAAAATGACATTATGTACATAGCAGATTTAGATATGAAAACATACACAATTATCAACATTGGACCTAGAGGAGGGTGGGAGATCTTTACAGTCTTTGCAACCCCATACATAGTCACCGAGTGCATTCTCCTCCCTCTGTGCAGTCACTGTGTGCAGTCTCCTACTCCTGTGCAGTCACTGTGTGCAGTCTCCTCCTCCTGTGCAGTCAGTGTGCAGTCTCCTACTCCTGTGCAGTCACAGTGTGCAGTCTCCTCCTCCTGTGCAGTCACTGTGTGCAGTTTCCTTCCTTCTGTGCAGTCACTGTGTGCAGTCTCCTACTCCTGTGCAGTCACTGTTTGCAGTCTGTTCCTCTTGTGCAGTCACTGTGTTCAGTTTCCTCCTTCTGTGCAGTCACAGTGTGCAATTTCCTCCTCCTGTGCAGTCACTGGGTGCAGTCTCCTCCTGTGCAGTCACGGTGTGCAGTTTCCTCCTCCTGTGCAGTCACAGTGTGTAATTTCCTCCTCCTGTGCAGTCACTGGGCGCAGTCTCCTCCTCCTGTGCAGTCACGGTGTGCAGTCTCCTACTCCTGTGCAGTCACTGTGTGCAGTATCCTCCTCCTGTGCAGTCAGCGTGCAGTCTCCTCCTCCTGTGCAGTCACAGTGTGCAGTCTCCTCCTCCTGTGCAGTCACTGTGTGCAGTTTCCTCCTCCTGTGCAGTCACTGTGTGCAGTTTCCTCCTCCTGTGCAGTCTCCTCCTCCTGTGCAGTCACTGTTTGCAGTCTGTTCCTCTTGTGCAGTCACTGTGTTCAGTTTCCTCCTCCTGTGCAGTCACAGTGTGCAATTTCCTCCTCCTGTGCAGTCACTGGGTGCAGTCTCCTCCTCCTGTGCAGTCACGGTGTGCAGTTTCCTCCTCCTGTGTAATCACTGTTTGCAGTCTCCTCCTCCTGTGCAGTCACTTTGTGCAGTTTCCTCCTCCTGTGCAGTCACTGTGTGCAGTCTCTTCCTTCTGTGCAGTCTCCTCCTCCTGTGCAGTCACTGTGTGCAGCCTCCTCCTCCTGTGCAGTCACAGTGTGCAGTCTCCTCCTCCTGTGCAGTCACAGTGTGCAGTCTCCTCCTCCTGTGCAGTCACTGTTTGCAGTCTCCTCCTCCTTTGCAGTCACTGTTTGCAGTCTCCTCCTTTGCAGTCACTGTGTGCAGTCTCCTCCTCCTGTGCAGTCACAGTGTGCAGTTTCATCCTCCTGTGCAGTCACTGTGTGCAGCCTCCTCCTCCTGTGCAGTCACTGTGTGCAGTCTCCTCCTCCTGTGCAGTCACTGTGTGCAGCCTCCTCCTCATGTGCAGTCAGCGTGTGCAGTCTTCTCCTGTGCAGTCACTGTGTGCAGTCTCCTCCTCCTGTGCAGTCACTGTGTGCAGTCTTCTCCTGTGCAGTCACAGTGTGCAGTCTCCTCCTCCTGTGCAATCACTGTGTGCAGTTTCCTCCTCCTGTGCAGTCACAGTGTGCAGTCTCCTCCTCCTGTGCAGTCACTGTGTGCAGTTTCCTCCTGTGCAGTCACAGTGTGCAGTCTCCTCCTCCTGTGCAGTCGCTGTGTGTAGTTTGCTCTTCCTGTGCAGTCACTGTGTGCAGTTTCTTCCTCTTGTGCATTCACCATGTGCAGTCTCCTCCTCCTGTGCAGTCTCCTCCTCCTGTGAAGTCACTGTGTGCAGTCTCCTCTTTCTGTGCAGTCACTGTGTGCAGTCTCCTCCTCCTGTGCAATCACTGTGTGCAGTCTCCTCCTCCTGTGCAATCACTGTGTGCAGTTTCTTCCTCCTGTGCATTCACCATGTGCAGTCTCCTCCTGCTGGAGTCATTGCTTCACACCACACACAGATGTCTCCAGGACATGGGCTACAAGGGTCACATTCCTTGTGTCAGCCACTGATGACCAATAGACAACGCCAGAAGCCTCTTACCTGAGCCAAGGAGAAGAAGAACCGGACTGTTGTCAGTGGTCCCAGAGTCTGGAGGGAGAGTGGAGAGACCACAATCCAAGCTGCTGGATGTCTGGTGTGAAGACTCCACCATCGACAAGCTTTATGGAGATGGAAATGTCATTCTCCAGCAGGACTTGGCCCCTGTCCACACGGCCAAAAGTACCAATACCTGGTGTACACACAACAGTATCACTGGGCCTGATTGGCAGCAAACTCGCCTGACCTTAACCCAATAGAGAATCTATGGAGTATTGTCAGGAGGAAGATTAGAGACATCAGACCCCACAATGCAGATGAGCTGAAGGCAGCTATCAAAGCAACCTGGGCTTCCATAACCTCTCAGCAGTGCCACAGGCTGATCGCCTCCATGCCACGCTGCATTGATGCAGTAATTGATGCACAAGGAGCAAAATTATGTTTACTAAATACCTTTATTATTATTACCTTTATGCATTATTTGCAGTATATATTTTTTATTTTTTAGTTCAGGATATTTGTGTTTTTTGCTTTTTGTTTTCCACAGTTCAGATACTGCCTTAGGCCTCTTTCACACATCAGGTTTTCGCCGTCAGGCGCGATCTGGCGAAATGCAATGCCGGATCCGGTTTCCCCCCCCATTGACTTGCATTTGCGCCGGATCGCGCCGGATGGCCATGCGTTTCATCCGGTTTTCACCGGATCCGGCAATGTGTCGCGATCCGGCGTCTGGAAAAAACGGCTACTGTAACGTTTTTTGTCTCCGGCGAAAAAGCCGGACACGCCGGATCCGGCGCGTCCGGCTTTTTCACACAATGAAAGCCTATGAGCGCCGCAATGCGCCGGATCCGGCGAAAGCCGGATCCGTTTTTTTTGGTCTGAGCATGCTCAGTAGCTCTGCCCACAAGACATATATAAAAGCAAGACAGTGGGACCCACAGCCACACCCAACATGCCACCCAAGAAAGCAACCAAGCGCAGCAGGAGAAGGCAGGAGACCACTGCAGCACCATTAGCACCACCACCACCCCAAATGGAGCAGCAAATGGAACATGCTGAGGAGGGGAGGCCAGCAGCAGATGAGAGACGGTAATTATCAAATAACCCATTCCTCCAAACTAGGGCTATTGAATATCAAGATATTCATTGGCCCTTTGTTTCTCTTTATTCAACAGCCGCCCAATAGATGCAGCAGCAGCAGCAGCAATGGCAGCAGCTGGAACACCACCCACAGGCATGGAGTGTGGCCACCAGGAAGACAGCACATCATCTTCTGGGAGCCCTCCCTCGCATCGTCAGCGTTTGACGGTAAGTTTTTATTTCCAAAATCCATCATCTCTGTAATATATGTCTATTCATTGCCTTTTATTTCAAAACAGGATTCACAAGATGAAGAGGAGCTCCCAGAAGAAGAAGGAAGGGGTGGACAGACACCTGGAGTGGGCTCACAATTGGTAAGTTTTTTGCATCAAACGCAGAAACACAACATCACACTACACACAACACATAGAAAACAATGTTCTGCAGACCACACACAGCAAACAAATGCCTACATCCAAAGACATAACATTTTTTGTTTTCTTCTCTAGTCTTCCCAATCTGGTGCTCGGCCAAGAGGTCCTCGCAGTGCCTCCCAGGGTCGTCGGCGACAGCAACGCGGCGGTCACCAGCGTGTAAGTATAAATATTTTTGCTTTGTTTTTTTGCACTTTTTATTTCATTTCTTTTGTGGAGGCTAATTATGTTATTTTTGTCTTTTTCTTTAACAGCCTTCACAGCGTGCTCCCGACTCTGACGGTGAGGCTGGAGGACTCGATGTGGACCACCTCATCGATCTCGTCAGAGAAAGGGAGCCGCTCTGGAATATGGCTGACCGCCGCCACGCTGACCTTATCGTTACCCGACGACTCTGGGAGGAAATCTGTTCGCTCCTTGTGGGCCGCTGGGAGGACCTCGAAGCTCGGGCCCAGATTAAAGAGCGTAAGTATATACAGTAACGGTTGCTTGATGTAAACCAGTGTTTCCTGAACTCCAGTCCTCGGTGGCGGTCTGTGAGGGATCGTTTCAAGAAGGAGTTCAATAAAGAGATGCGGGCCCCGAGTGGATCTGGAGGACGCAGGAGCAAGTACAAGTACGCACGAGCCCTGTCGTTCCTCCGGGATACAATGGTCACCAGAAGGTAAATATTACACACCACATGTGAAAAAAAATGTTAGATGTAACTTTTTTTTTCAGCCAGGGCCATACCATGTCAGTATTTTAATTGTTTTTTTTTCTCTTTATTCCACAGCACGGTGAGCAGCACTCGGGAGCCTGCACGATTGGACCCTTCTGAGGCGATCCCTGAGGAGACCGGCACCGAGGGACACTTCGACCGCCCCGGTACATCTGCACCTTCCCAGCCTTCCCACACATTCGACCCATCTGTCCCATCCACCAGCACAGGAGCATCGTGGCCGCCTACATTACATGAAGCTGCTGGTGAGGAGATCGCTTTCCCTTTACCCCACCCTTCTGCCCCTGCCACCTCTAGTACACCTGCGGGTACTGGGCGGCAGCGGCAGAGGGGTCAGGAAAAGACTTATGCGCCAGAGTTCTTGCATCTGAATGCATCTTTCCAGAACTGTCTAAAAGTCTTGTCAGAGCAAATCTCCGCAGGCTTTCAGCAGATCAACTCCAGCATTCTGGAGGTGAAGACACTTCTGCAAACCATGCATTCAGAAGCAAGATCTTCGCCAAACCACACCTTTTTCAGGTCTGTTGTGGAGCGCATGGCAACACTATCTCCTACCCAGCAGATGCATGTAATGCATTCATGCCACGCTGCTCTACAGCAGGTTACCTCCCAACCTCCACCTCCCACCACTGTAGTTCCTCCACCTGCACCCCCTCCAGCCACTTTCCATCCTCCCCCTCCTATTACATCTGCACCCCCTCCAGCCACTTTCCATCCTCCCCCTCCTATTACATACCAGCAACCTCACCAGTACCAGCAACCTTCCCAGTACCAGCAACCTCCCCAGTACCAGCCACCTCCCCAGTACCAGCAAACTCCCCAGTACCAGCAACCTGCCCCGTACCAAACTCCTTCCCCATACAACTTGTCATCAACATCATCTGCTCCTACAGTCCCTGCCCAACCCTCCACTCCACCGCCCACCACCTCTTCTGCCTCCCACATGTCCACCCATTCTGTAGCTTTTTCCACACCATCACCTCTAACTGTTCCTTCCCCACCACGATCCCAGTCCTCTCTCCACACTCCCATTGTCGAAGTGTCCCGCAGCCCCTCCAGCAGTATTTCCACCCCACACTACACCGAGTTATAATGTTTTTTTTGTAATAAAAATGCCCATTTGGTTGGTTTCAAACCTTTATTAAAAAAGTTTTTTTAACTTTAATAACAGTTTACACAAAAAAAAATATTTTAAATAAAAGTTAAATTATCGTTTCACAATGGTTGTCTGTCATTTCTTTCTGCGGCGAAATATGTTTAAAAAAAAGGTTAAATACAGGGTATTTAAAAGGTAAAAAGGTATTCAAAACCAGGTATAACTGTGGGTAAATTTTAGCTTTTTGCCACAGTTGTGTTCCTGGTTGTGTTTGAAGCAAAGTATTTCACCTGAAAAGTTGTGTTTATTGTTGGTGATTTCCTAACAATGTACACAACTTTTGTTAAAAGGTGAAATACTTTGCATAAAACACAACCAGGTACACACCTGTGGCCTAAAGCTAAAAATAGTAAGACCATGACAAGATAGCCAACTTTTGTTGGCAAAGGTATATACTGTTGGTCCAGAAGGTACACAAGTTTAGGGCACAAATCTTTCACACTCTGTCATCCTGCCAGTGTACTCTGCCTTGAGGTGACATAAAGTATAGTGCAAAATTGTCCCTCATTACTGAAACCGTCACAGAACTTCTAGTGGTAATATTTCCAATGACAACATCCATCTTCGCCAGTAACTTGCTCTTCTCTCCAACCTGCACTTTCTCCTGTACAACCTGTCAAAGAAGGGCTGTAGGAACACGCTATATATAGTTTTCCAGTAGCCAATCCCGTTCGGAAGGCCACAAGGGTCAATTTTAAAAACCGGATCCGGCGTAATCCGTCGAAAAACGGATGAACCGGATGAGACGGATCCGGTTTTGTCTGTCAAGAACAAGACGGATCCGGCAGAAAACCGGATCCGGCACATCAGGTTTTACAAAACATTTGCCGGATCCGGCATTCCGGCACGACGCCGGATCGCGCCTGACGCCGAAAACCTGATGTGTGAAATTAGCCTTAGGCGGTTTCAGGATTCAGATACTTGTCACACAAGGACCAGGGGAGCAGGTTCAACAATGACCACATGTGAACCAGGGGAGCAGGTTCAGGGAATGACCACGCACTGACCAGGGGAGCAGGTTCAGGCACTGACCACACACTGACCAGGGGAGCAGGTTCAGGCACTGACCACACACTGACCAGGGGAGCAGGTTCAGGCACTGGCCGCACAAGGACCATGGGATGAGGTTCAGTCACAGGTGACACATGGACAAGGGGAGGTAGGTACAGACGCTGGCCACACACGGATCAAGGGTGCATGTGCATGGAACTTGCTGCATAAGGACTATGGGTTTGGATTCAGACACTGGCCACACACAGACCAGGAAAGCAGGTTCAGGCAATGACCATATGTGAACCAGGTGAGCAGGTTAAGGCACTGGTCACACAAGAACCATGGGTTGAGGTTCAGGCACAGGTGACACATGGTCAAGGGTAGGTAGGTTCAGGTGCTGGCCACACACGGATCAAGGGAGCATGTTCAGGCACTTGCTGCATAATTACTAGGGGTTTGGGCACTGGCCACACACACACACCAGGAAAGCAGGTTCTGGCCCTGGCCACACATGAACCGGGGGAGCAAGTTCGGGCAATGCTGACACACTGGCCAGAGGAGCAGGTTTAGGAGCTGGCCACTCATGGACCAGGGGTTCAGATTCAGGACCTGGCCACACAAGGACCAGGCCACCTAACAACTCACTAATTCCAAACTAACTAATGAAACAATGTTGTTTAGGTCCCTCCCTATTGGAGAGTGAGTGTTTTATATAAGATGCCTCCCAGGTATTGGCTGAGGGCGTCTTAGCAGGTGCGCACTGCCACTTTTAGAATAGGTGATCGTGCACTAGGCTCGCTTCTGGGAAGTGCACAGAGGTGGGGAGCAGGGAGACACGATGGGGACCATGCTGCGCGGTCGGGACATTGAGTATGTCAGCATCTCTGCATGGAGGAGGAAGAGGAACCATGCAGGGGCGCCGGCATTATTGTTACATCTGCTGTGTGCATGCGACTTTGCCATAGTTCTCATTAGCGGGGCAGTGCTCTCAGCTAGTCTCCAATACATTGATTGATATCTTGACTTCTACATCAGTTCTATATGAGGATCCTGAGGTTTTTCTCCCTTTAGGCAAAGCAAATCTTAAAAAGCAAATCAAGACAGCAAAGATGGAGACAGAGAGACTCATTGCCAGAGAAAGTAAAAATAATACCAAAATATTCTTTAACTACATAAATAGTAAGAAGCTAAAAAATGATAGTGTTGGTCCCCTTAAAAATAGTCTGGGTGAAATGGTGGATGAGGAAAAAGCCAATATGCTAAATGACTTTTTTTCAACAGTATTTACACAGGAAAATCCCATGACGGATAACATGATCAGGGATAAAATTATCCGTTAAATGTCACCTGCTTAACCCAGCAGGAAGTACGGCGGCGTCTAAAAATCACTAAAATTGACAAATCCCCGGGCCCGGATGGGAGTTCCACTCCCGAGTACTGCAGGAATTAAGCACAGTCATAGATAGACCATTATTTTTAATCTTTAAAGATTCCATAATAACAGGGTCTGTACCACAGGACTGGCGTATAGCAAATGTGGTGCCAATATTCAAAAAGGGGACAAAAACTGAACTTGGAAATTATAGGCCAGTAAGTTTAACCTCAACTGTGGGTAAAATCCTGGAGGGTTTCCTAAGAGATACCATACTGGAGTATCTGGAGAAGAATAACCTCATGACCCAATATCAACATGGGTTTACAAGGGACCGTTCCTGTCAGACTAATCTGACTTTTATGAAGAGGTAAGTTCCGGACTGGACCAAGGGAATGTAGTGGACGTGGTGTACATGGACTTTTCAAAAGCTTTTGATACGGTGCCACACAAAAGGTTGATACATAAAATGAGAACAATGGGGATAGGGGAAAATATGTGTAGGTGGGTTAAGAGCTGGCTCAGGGATAGGAAACAAAGGGTGGTTATTAATGGAGCACACTCGGACTGGGTCACAGTTAGCAGTGGGGTACCACAGGGGTCAGTTTTGGGCCCGCTTCTTTTTAACATATTAATGACCTTGTAGGGGGCATAGACAGTAGAATTTCAATATTTGCAGATGACACTAAACTCTGCAGGGTAATCAATACAGAGGAGGACAATTTTATATTACAGGAGGATTTATGTAAACTAGAAGCTTGGGCTGATAAATGGCAAATGAGCTTTAATGGGGATAAATGTAAGGTCATGCACTTGGGTAGAACGAACAAGATGTATAATTATGTGCTTAATTGTAAAACACTGGGCAAAACAGTCACTGAAAAAGACCTGGGTGTATGGGTGGATGACAAACTCACATTTAGCGGCCAGTGTCAGGCAGCTGCTGCAAAGGCAAATAAAATAATGGGATGCATTAAAAGAGGCATAGATGCTCATGAGGAGAACATAATTTTACCTCTATATAAGTCACTAGTGCGACCACACTTAGAATACTGCGTACAGTTCTGGTCTCCGGTGTATAAGAAAGACATAGCTGAACTGGAGCGGGTGCAGAGAAGAGCGACCAAGGTTATTAGGGAACTGGGGGGTCTGCAATACCAAGACAGGTTATTACACTTGGGGTTATTTAGTTTGGAGAATCGAAGGCTTAGGGGTGATCTTATTACAATGCATAAATATATGAGGGGACAATACAAAGACCTTTCTAATGATCTTTTTACTCTTAGACCGGGACAAGGGGGCATCTTCTACGTCTGGAGGAAAGAAGGTTTAAGCATACTCACAGACGCGGATTCTTTACTGTAAGAGCAGTGAGACTATGGAACTCTCTGCCATATGATGTTGTAATGAGTGATTCACTACTAAAATTTAAGAAGGGACTGGATGCCTTTCTTGGAAAGTATAATATTACAGGGTATATACACTAGTTTCCGTAATATTGCTTTGATCCAGGGAGCTAGTCTGATTGCCGTATGTGGAGTCGGGAAGGAATTTTTTTCCCCAATGTGAAGCTTACTGTTTGCCACATGGGTTTTTTTTTGCCTTCCCCTGGATCAACATGTTAGGGCAAGTTAGGATAGGATATGGGGTGAACGAGATGGACTTAAAGTCTCCCTTCAACCTTAATAACTATGTTACTATGTTACTATGTATCAAGAAGATGAACAGTTATATCCTAATATCTTATCACCAGAAACTTTCCATGTCTCCATCATGGTGTTACGAAACAATCACTGACCACAGGGAGACCAGTCAAAGAAAACACTGCGGCAGCCGGCAAAGGCGCTCAATCAGTGAAATCCTAGGTGCATATCCATCATGGTGTTGACATTGTCAAAGACAGCGATGATGTCAACATCCCCTTTAAAGAGGATCTGTCACTTGGTCAAAAGTGTCCATTTTTTGCTGTTACCATATTCCCACTGTTCCTTTCAATTTTCTTCTTTTTTTTCTTTCTTAAATCTGCTGTACGGTTCTGGAGGTACAAGCCTTTATATTTAGTGCTACTTTTTATGGTCTTTACATGAGGGTGTGTTGTGCAGGATCCTCTGGGGTGGGTCTATAGCCTGCTCTGCATAATTACCCTGTGAGCTCCACCCCTAAATGCCATAAAACTGACCACTAAATATGAAGGCCCATATCTCTGGAAATGTATGGCGGATTCACAAAGGAAAATCAGCAGAATATTCAGGGGAGCTGCGGCAATAAAGGAAGAGAAAAAATGAAACTTTTGCGCCAGTGATGGGTCCTTTTAAATATCCATTTACACAGATACAAGACCATTCTTCCATTTTTAGAGTCTTTGTGAAATTTTGTCAGACTGGTATTTCTTTTTCTCCCTCCCGCTCTCGTCTTTTGGATGTCAATCACAGCCGTGAGTCCGTCCATAGCCGAGGAATTCCTCTGTCTGCAGCAAACACACAATGCGTGACTCCCCTCAATGGAAAGTGGGTCCCGCCCTCGGCTTCCTGAGCTATGCGCCTCTTTTTTTTTTTTTTATGTAACCGCAATAATGAAAAATGGAAAAAATATAAATGTCGTCCTCAATAAATCTGATTCATAAAGAGAATATAAAGCAGAAGTGAAGCTTTACAAGGTCTGCGAGTCAGATGCCGGGAATCCTGACAACGCCGGACGTTTCCTTCAGTCTCCAATCATGTTGGCAATTATGAAAAAATAAGTTGATCTGCCAAATCTTAATAGAGTTTTATAGAGATGCCCAAAAATTAAAAAAAGAAAAGAGTCGAATCCGGCAAGGAACAGATTTAAGACAAATATGCAAGAAAAGCTTTAAATTGAAGAATGCAATCATGGTATCGGGTATCCGGCGAGGGGCCGCGCTCACATATGGCACGCGGGATATTTACCTGACGGGGATCAAAGGGAAACATTTAGGGCTTTGGACTATAAATGAGATGGCGATTATGGATGATTTCTCATGTTCTAATTCATTGCAGGCCTTCACAGCAGTAAATAGCGAAGGGGGAGCAGAGCAGTGAAATATTATTTCCTTTCAATGTTTAACAAGATGCCAAACCAACATCCGAAAAGAGGACGGAGAATGAAATGTGAACTCAAAGAGAGATCGCAGAGAAGTCCCAAATTTATGGCTGCAGATTTTCCATTCTCCCAAAGCAAGAAAGAGGGGAATTAAAAAAAAAAAGTCATCTTGTTCTTTTAAAGGGGCACCCCCAATCATCCATGTGTCCTCCTCCCCCGATAGCGTGGGTCTGTGCTTCTTCCCTGTATGTAACATTGACTTCTCCGTTGTCCTCACGATTATGTAAATTGCAGGTTCTGTCAATATCATAAATCCTCAATTTCAGTTAGCAAACAGCACTAAAGTAGGCGTCTAACAGAGCAACATTTACAAAGAGGCACCTTCACGGTTTATCGGAACAAGCATCATATGTTTCTCCACTCCATTCAATGTCAGCAAGCAGTTAATCCTGAATGCTATATATGTGTTTTCAACTATGCAAGCTTATATCTGGTATATAGTTATTTCAACTTACTCTGCTTATGTTGTGAGGTCAAGAAACTTTTCAAAGTGCTTTATGATCCATGTAATACTGGATATCTGTTTATCTGACCACAACATTTTATTGGGTCCTGCTGTCTCAATTTAGTTTGATTGATTAACGAGAAGAGAGAGAGCACAAAAAAAATCAATCCTTAGCCTTCTATATATTCTGACATAGCTTGGGGAAGGCATTTATGCAGGGGGCATTTATGCACATGTAATCGAAGTACATGTATAAAAGTACTGGCAGTTATAACATGGCAGTTAGACAGGGCAGGAGACAGGTAAGACATTTATATACATCTACTCCCTGTACATTTGGAATACAACAAATATATACCATATACATTTGTGTACTTTATATCCTGGCCGCTGCATTCACACACATCCACCGCCCTGGCATTAACTCTCTACACTCCATCCATATCGGCACCTTGCTTCTTTCCTCTCCTATGTATACCACTCATGCTCTTTTCACATTTTTAAATTGCACAGATCCAGTCAGTCCCACCATTCAACATAAGAGACGCTTTCACAAATCACTTAACCATCTGCTCACTCTTTCTATCCTCCTCCTAGTCGCAGGAGACATTGCTCTCAACCCTGGTCACCCATGTTATAGAAAGTCAAACCCCCCAACTGCTACACTCAGAAACCCCTCTAATCTTATTAATATTCCCTGCATGCCATCTGTCTCTCTTAATTGTGCACTTTGGAATTCTCGCTCAGTGTGTAGCAAACTTTCCTTCATTCATGACTTTTTCCTTTCTAATTCTCTTAACCCCCTGGCTCTTACTGAAACCTGGATCCAGAAGTCAGACACTACCGCTGCTGCTGCTCTTTCATATGGTGGACTACACTTCTCTCATACCCCAAGATCAGACAATAGAGCAGGTGGAGGCGTTGGTCTTCTCCTATCACCCAAATATACCTTTCAGGTTATCCCTCAAGTACCCTCACTTGTCTTCCCTTCTTTTGAGGTCCATGCCGTCAGACTCTACACCCCCATCTCCATGCGAGTGGCGGTGGTGTGTCGTCCTCCCGGCCCCTCCCATCAGTTCCTGGATCATTTTGCCACTTGGCTTCCACATTTTCTCTCCTGTGACATCCCTACCCTCATCATGGGAGATTTCAACATCCCCATTGCTCTTCCCCTCTCCCCATCTGCTACTCACCTTTTATCTCTAACCTCCTCGTTTGGCCTTTTGCAGCTTACTAATTCTCCAACACATGAAGACGGAAATTCCCTCGACTTGGTCTTCTCTCGGCTTTGTGCAGTGGATGATTTTGCAAACTCCCCTCTCTCGCTCTCTGACCACAACCTTCTTTCTTTCTCTATCAAGAACTGCCAGGCTGCTCAGGTCACCCCCACTGTCCAGACTTATAGAAACATACAAGCCATTAACACCCAGAAATTTATGAAGAACTTGCCGTCTTCATTGGCCCCTATCTCCTCCCTCTCATGTCATGATTCGGCATTAAAGCATTACAATGAAACACTTCAAAGTACCCTGGATGAATTTGCACCCGCTATAAATAGAACACCACAACACAGACGGCGACAACCCTGGCACATGGTGCAAACACGTTTCCTACAGCGGTGCTCCGGGTGCGCCGAACGTCTGTGGAGAAAATCCAATCTACACAAAGATTTCATCCATTATCAGTTTATGCTTCGAACATACAACACTGCCCTTCACCTCTCCAAACAAACCTATTTCAACACCCTCATCACCTCACTGTCCAATAACCTGAAACGTCTCTTTGAAACTTTTCATTCTCTACTCAACCCAAGAGTACAGGCCCCAACCACGAGGCTCCGAGCTGACGATCTGGCCAATTACTTCAAAGAAAAAATTGACCAGATTCGACAGGAAATTATCTCCCAATCACCTCATACCATGCACCGTCCTCCCTCTCCCACTGCATCTAGCTCACTCTCTGATTTTGAACCAGTCACAGAAGAAGAAGTAAGCAGGCTCCTTGCATCTTCTCGCCCAACCACTTGCATCAATGACCCATTTCTGTCCCATCTCCTCCAGTCCCTTTCCCCTGCTGTCACCCCTCACCTAAAATATTTAACCTCTCTCTCTCTTCTGGTATCTTTCCCTCCTCATTTAAGCATGCCATCATACATCCACTACTTAAAAAACCATCTCTCGACCAAAACTGTGCCGCTAACTATAGACCTGTCTCTAATCTTCCCTTCATCTCTAAACTCCTGGAATGCCTGGTCCACTCCCGTCTTATCCGCTATCTCTCTGATAACTCTCTTCTCGACCCTCTCCAATCCGGTTTCCGCGCCTTACCCTCTACTGAAACTGCCCTCACTAAAGTCTAATGATCTACTAACAGCTAAATCTAATGGTCACTACTCCATGCTAATTCTCTTGGATCTCTCTGCAGCATTCGACACTGTGGATCACCAGCTCCTCCTCACTATGCTCTGTTCCATTGGCCTCAAGGACACTGTTCTCTCCTGGTTCTCCTATCTCTCTGACTGCTCCTTTAATGTATATTTTGCCGGTTCCTCCTCCTCTCACCTTCCCCTTACTGTTGGGGTTCCTCAAGTATCGGTTTTAGGCCCCCTCCTCTTCTCCTTGTACACTGCCCTTATTGCTCAAACAATCAGTAGATTTGGTTTCCAGTACCATCTCTATGCTGATGACACCCAATTATACGCTTCTTCTCTTGACATCACGCTAGCCTTTCTAGAAAGCACCGGCGATTGTCTAAACGTTGTGTCTAACATCATGTCCTCACTATATCTGAAACTGAACCTGTCAAAGACTGAACTCCTTGTGTTTCCTCCCGCTACTAATGTACCTATACGCGACATTGCCATTTCTGTGTGTTGCCCCACTATTACTCCCCAGCAACATGCCCGCTGTCTTGGGGTCATACTTGATTCCGAGCTTTCCTTTGCCCCCCACATCCGATCACTGGCTCGCTCTTGTCATCTGCACCTCAAAAACATTTCTAGAATTCGACCTTTTCTTACTTTTTACTCTGCAAAAACTCTGACTGTTTCTCTTATTCATTCTCGTCTCGACTATTGTAACTCTCGTCTAATTGGTCTCCCTCTTACCAAACTCTCCCCTCTCCAATCTGTCTTGAATGTTGCAGCCAGGATCATATTCCTCATCAATCGTTACAACGATGCCTCTATCTTGTGCCAGTCATTACACTGGCTACCCATCCACTCCAGAATTCAGTATAAACTTATTACCCTCATCCACAAAGCCCTCCATGGCTCAGCTCCACCCTACATCTCCTCCCTTGTTTCAGTATACCACCCTACCCGCACCCTCCGTTCTGCTGATGACCTGAGGTTAGCATCCTCAATAATCAGAAACTCCCGTCTACATGACTATACACATGCTGCGCCAATCCTTTGGAATGCACTTCCCAGGTCAATACGATTAGTCCCCAATCCCCACAATTTTAAGCGTGCCCTGAAAACGCATTTATTCAGACTGGCCTATCGCCTCAACACATTAACCTAATCTATCCCTGTGTGGCACAGCCAAAAGTTTTACCATAACCATGTTCCCCACATCATGTTCCCACATGCTTTATGCATCCGTTAGCCCTCTGTGTCTGTACTGTTACACACTTAACATTATGGCTGGTCCATACAATCAGGGCAACTGTTACCACCCACCTTTCGTGTCTACCTCTTCCCTCATAGACTGTAAGCTTGCGAGCAGGGCCCTCATTCCTCTTGGTATCTGTTATAATCTATGTGATTATTGTTATGCTGTAATGTCTATTGTCTGTACAAATCCCCTCCGAAATGTAAAGTGCTGAGGAATATGTCGGCGCTATAGAAATAAAATTTATTATTATTATGTAGGACAGTCTGAAACATGAGACTATGCATGAGTTCTCAACAGGGAGGATGGAATAAGCTGCTGCCAGCTCCTTTTGCCCCCTTCCAACCTCCTCTGCTCCTGCCCCTGACCCCTAAGTCCACCTTCTCCAGACTCCTCTCCTCCTTCTCCAGACTCCCTTGTCCCCTCCAGACTCCTCTGTCTTCCTCAGATCCCTTTGTCCTCTCTTGACCCCTGTGTCTTCTGATGACCCCTGCATAGTCTCCAGTCTTCTTTGTTCCTCCTCCAGCTACGTCTTCTCCTCTTCCAGAACCTTTTGTCCTCACTCGACCCCTCTTTTTTTTGCAGACCCTTTGGTCCACTTCAGACACATTTGTTCCTCCAGTCTCCTGTTTTTTTTTCAGACTCTTCTGTCACCTACAGGATCATTTATCCTCACTAAACCCTTCTTTACCATATCACACTTTTCTGTCTCCTCCAGACTTCTCTTCCCCCTCCAGACTCCAGTGTCATACACCAAGCTCTTCAGTCTCTTGCAGACTACACTATCTACCTCCAAGATCCTTTGCCTCCTCCAGACACATCCATACCTTACCAGATCTTCTGATACCCAAAAATGTGCCCTCTAGACGTATCTGCTCCCTCAATACTCACGTGTCCTCCTCAAATCCATTTGTCCCATGCAGGCTCCTGTGTCTTCCAGATTCCTTTACTTACTCCAAACTTATCCTTCCTTCGCAAACTTCTCTGGCCCTTCCAGACCACTCTGCCTCATATAGACCCCTTTGGACTTCTATGTTGCCTCCAGAATATCCTTCCTGTCCAAACATCTCTATTCCACACTAGACTTTTCTGTCCCTTTCAGACTTCACTTCCTCTTCGAGGCTCCTATGTCTTCCAGATTCCTTTGTCCCCTCCACACTATCTTGTCCCATCCTCCAAACTCCTCTCCAGACTTCTCTGCCCCTTATAAACTCATCTGCCTCCTTCAAATTCCATTTTCTCCTCCAGTCACCTCTGTTCTCTCCAGACCCCTTTGATATCGGAGGAAATAAGGATCTCAGTATTTGATCTCACACTGCAGATCCTTTCGTTCTTTAAAAGATATGTCACTGCCAGAAAAGTCTGGCATCTGCTTTTTCATAGAGAACACAGGAGCACTCAGCAGAGCACTCGCTGCTGTGTATGGGAGAGTTAGGCAAGATAATTGCTGGTCAGGTCATCGACAAAACTGTGGTTTAGCCGACAGCTTTCTAAAGTGGAGCTGTAGATTCTTCAGCATCCTCGAGACTCCTCTGTCTCCACTAAATCCCTTTGCTATCTATAGACTCTATCCCCTCTAGATGTGCTGTTCCATCTAAGGTTATGATTGTAAGCTTATATAATTGTGTTATGTTACCTTTCTTTGTGTTCAGTTTTGCATTTGGTCTGCTGACACCTGCTGTCCTTTTCTGTATAGCAGACGGCAGCTAATTAATTCTAGTAAATGCCTCTCACTTCCAGGAAAGGTGACTCCTTCTCTTCCTGCCTGTGGCCATTACTAGTTTCATCTTCACCCGGGATAGACACGCTTACCAGGCTGTGAAAGGCATCAGTTTTTTGACCACACACACACAATTTGCTAAATTTGCTGAATCATCTTGCTGCATACCTTGCTGCACACATCTTGCTGTACCACCTGGGTTGTTACACCTGCATGTCTGGAGAAGCACTGCATTACCAATCATACGGTGTATGTCCAAATTTCCAATAAACAATTCTAGACTTCACAATATCTGGTGTGTATCATCTCTCCGGACGCATGAACAGCAAAACAGCAACAATGGTCCTGTCTGCTCTGCATCGAGAAAACAGAATGTAGGAATCTCTCCCTGCCCCACTCAACTACACCTCCATTCACCTCATGTGGGGACAGAACACTAGACATATCTGCTCTCTCCTGACTTTTCTGTCCTCTCTAGACCACTCTTGTCATTTCACATATTTCATGATAGCATTGTTGAATTTTAGGATACCTACCTCTTCATTTCCCAAACATTTTCCATTGGGGAAAGTTGAGACACCCCCAAACACATGAACAGAACAGTTGGTTCTGCAGAAATCAAACATCTAGAAGAACAAATGGTTTTCCCAATGAATTTCTGAAGACTAAAGGGCCTGTCACACTAAGCGATATCGCTAGCAATATCGCTATAACTTGTGACGTTATAGCGATATTGCTAGCAATATCGCTGTGTGTGATACTTACCTACGACCCGCTCCCCCGCTGGTTATCGCTGATTGCGCGAGAACGTCCTGGACTGTTTCTCGTCGTCAGCTTCCTGCGGCGCTTCCTGTGGAGAGACGAGCGACGAGCGTGGAGCCAGGCGGGAGGATGTCAGGATCACCTAGTGTGACAGGTAAGTAGCGACCCCCGACCCCTGCGATGTCGCTGGTGAGATCTGCCTGTGTGGCAGCTCACTAGCGACCACTTAGCGATGCACCAGCGATCCTGACCGCGTCATATCGCTGGTCGGGATCGCTGGTGCATCTGTAAGTGTGACAGTATCTTAAGAGGTGAAACAATCTATGAAGGTACAATCACTTGTCAACTTGAGCCACATTTCTGAAGAGGTGGCCAAACATCTATAGTCAATTTACCTTCACGCAAATAAGAGGCCATGAAGATGTCCAGCTATATCTTCTTCCATCTTTTGCCATTTACGGCCTCAAGGACCATGATGTGAGCCCTAAATGTTCCAAGTCGGGATTTCTGGTTAAGACTTTAACTATGAATCCTTTCAATCAAATATGAAATGGTCAAGATCGTCCAATGTGAAGTCCATGGTGGTCTCAGCTGCGTCTCATTGATAGATCATACGTATCTGCCATCTGTCTACCCATAGTGATCACCCCAATCGCCATCTTGGATGTGGACTTTGGTCAGTCCATAGTAATGTCTACGATGTATTGCATATCATGTAAATGTACAAAAATCCTCCTCAACCCATAACACCTGAAGTGTTCATCAGGTGGCACTTGTAGTTTGTCACGCATATGTGGGGAAGGTGATCTGACGGACGGACTTGTCAGCAAGAAAAAGGGATGGTTTGTGCACTATAGGTGTATATTTGTAATTACACTAGGGAAACAGCTGGGAAAAGTGTAGATCGAGTGCAGTATCTTGGGTTGACCACAAGATGGCAGGGGAGAGTGTGAGTTCAGGACTTGACAGCAGCTTGTGGCTAGAGAAACCGTTGGTCTCGGGGGGCGGAATTATAGGGAACCGGGAAAGTTATAAATAGGACAGGAGGGTTCCAGAAAGTTCTAGTCCCAGGAGGAGCTCTGAGGAGAGGAGTCAGTGAAGGAGTATGTTCTGTGAGGGGAGCTCAACTAGGGGACTGAGGAGAAAGGAAGTTAGGGGGTTGGCCCCAACACGAAGAACCGCAGAGCAGATGGGGCCCCAGGGGAAACATACCAAATTGACGACGACCTCTGATCAGTAAAGTGCTGTTGGTGAACAGGCCTAAGGCGGCCACAGTGACCGAGCAGGGAGGAATGTCACTACGCTAAAAGTACGGTGTATGTACCCGGGCCTGGAAATGGAAGGCCGTGGAAGAACTGTGGTGTACTGCTGAGATCGTCAGGCGGACGACTAAATAAACTTGGACCTGTTGTACCCAAAATCTGCATCCATTTTGTGTCTGTGACATCTGTGCGCAGTAAATGAGGGACCACCCCCCAGTTCGGCCCACCCTACCTACATTTGGCGTAGTTGGCAGGATAGCCGCCACCAATACTTCAACTTCAGTGGCAAGACTGCAACAGAGGAAGGCAAAAAGACTTGAGCTGCCCTACTTGTGGATTACAAATTTGGGACTTGGTTTCTGTCACCAGAGGAACCGGAGCAGTATAAGAACTGGAAAAATGGCTGTGGCGATTTGGCATCAAAAGAAAGAGACACAGGCGTTTACTAGTGCACTGGATGATCCGGGGCTATAACAAACCCACCCCTGGTGGGAGCAGTGTTCAATTGAAGGAGACCGTCCCCTCATGTTAGACCCTGGAAGATGGGTGGAGAAGCCGACCAACGCCCTACCCATGAACGGGAGTGGCTCGGGTGGAGAGACCTGCTGCGGCTGTTTGGCGCCATTCAGCTACTGGACACCAGACAGAATGAGACGTTGCAGCTGTCGTGGTATCGGACGCCTGGAATGGCGGTGGCACCAGGAAATGGAGACTTATCGGGAGACCTGCCCAGGGAGCCTCCCCGCGGAACTGTCGGGCCTGGAGGCCGGCCCTGCCGGACAGGGGGGTGAAAACCAATGGCTGGGAAAGGAGTGGTGGGAAAGCCTGCTGGGAACCGCGGCGGCCGGGAAGGTGAGCGCATCCCCGGCCCCGCCGGCGGCACCCCAGGCAAACCCCGTCCCCACGTTCCATGTACCAGACAGACCTCGAGGCCCCGACAACGGCCCTCAGCCTCCCCGCCCGACTCCTCACACTGTGGTGCCTCCCACTCTGGACGACGGCGTGACCCCCGCCGAGCTGACTGCAGCTACATCGGCCCCACTCCCGGTCACTGCTGTAATCGGGCCGTCAGCCGCCGCGGTTGACTCACTGGGGTCTATGGTCGCTGCTCCATCTGCGGCCCTTCCTGCGGTTGATTTGCCGGAGCCCGTGGCCGCCTTGGTTCCAGCTGCGGCCTCCCCCGCGGCCCCGCCGACTTCACTGTCAAAGCCGGCTGCGGCCTACTCACCACCGGAGCCTGCGGCCGCTTCTGCCCCGCCCTCGACCTCGACCTGCCCACCGGACTCTGCGGCCTATACCGGACCCTCCACTTGGGTTGCGGAGGTCATCGAGAAAAAGAAGGCCAGAGAGTGGGAGATATGGGGGCTGCTTCGTGAGAAAGGGGAGGCTGGCATGGCGATTCCACGTTCCATCGGGAGGCTGGTTTACACAAATATGGATAAAGGTTATGGATTCATCTGGGACCTCGCCACTGGTAAAAAAGTATATTTGAATGTGACTTCCACCTGTCACGGCCGGGCTCTACAGGAGGGATACTTAGTCTCATACTATTAGGAGTACTGCCCCCGCGGCTACTATGCCGTTGCGGTGATCGCTTGTCATGAAGACTACGTGCCCCCGAAAAAGGGACTCACAGAGACACCCCAAGAATCCTGGGACTTCACTGCTGTGGAGTCCCTTGCTGAGTTGGCGGAACACCGGCCGTCAGGAGATGACTCGGACTACAGGGAATTCGATGCACCGTTGTTCAGTTCACAGGACAGATCTACGTCCATGTTAATAGAAATGTTTTTTTTTAAAGATGTTATCTCCTGACACATCATGGATGCATACGGGGAAGTACATTTGTCAAAGGAAGGGGGAGTATGCCTGTTTTGTTTTATGATGGTTTAAAGGAAAAAGTAAAAAAAGAAAAAAGGGGTTACTTATGCTATTATAAAGTTGGTTTAGTGTATAATATGTATAAGAAATATGTAACAGGTCACTGGTATGGGGGTCTGTGTGACAGAGGGACTGTGTGACCAAGACACCGAGTATTACTTGTTTTAAAGTGAAGGATAAAGAAATGGAAGATATGGAATCAGACAGTGGGCCCAAGCCAGGTCCCTGACACCACGGACACCCCAGAAGTATAGGCGGACACTGACAATGACCTGGTAGGCGTAAGGCCTCGGTCATGGTGTTCCGGACAGTTGAGGGTGACAGAGGGGGAGAGTAGTGGGAGATACACGCCGTAGAGTAATCCGGGTCTACCTAGCGCAACTGAAAGAAGTTGTCATGTGGCGTGCGCGCCGGTGAGTAGCAGTAGGCTGCTCGGAGCATGGTGCTCCCGGTTTTGTTCAGCCCCTGCATATGGCGGGTTTGGCCCAACAACCGGTCTGACAACAGACTGTAGAAAAGTTTCAGAATGGCGAAGGTAGGGAATATGATTGTCAGGGACAACAATAGGCAAAGAAAGGGGGAGTGTGGTGAAGGTGACCTGACGGACGGACTTGTCAGTAAGAAGAAGGGATGGTTTGTGCACTGTAGACGTATATTTGTAATAACACTAGGGAAACAGCTGGGAAAAGTGTAAATTGAGTGCAGTATCTTGGGTTGACCACAAGAAGGCAGGGGAGAGTGTGAGTTCAGGACTTGACAGCAGCTTATGGCTGGAGAAACCGTTGGTCATGGGGGGCGGAGTTATAGGGAACCGGGAAAGTTATAAATAGGACAGGAGGGTTCCAGAAAGTTCCAGTCCTGGGAGGAACTGTGAGGAGAGGAGTCAGTGAAGGAGTACGTGCTGTGAGGCGAGCTCAACTAGGGGACTGAGGAGAAAGGAAGTCAGAGGGTTTGCCCCGACATGAAGAACCGCAGAACAGACGAGGCCCCGGGGGAAACATACCAAATTGACGACGACCTCTGATCAGTAAAGTGCTGTTGGTGAACAGGCCTATGGCGGCCACAGTGACCGAGCTGGGAGGAAAGTCACTACGCTGTAGTTCGGTGTATGTACCCGGGCCTGGAAATGGAAGGCCGTGGAAGAACTGCGGTGTACTGCTGAGATCGTCAGGCGGACAACTAAATAAACTTGGACCTGTTGTACCCGAAATCTGCCTCCATTTTGTGTCTGTGACATCTGTACGCGGTAAATGAGGGACCACCCCCCCAGTCCGGCCCACCCTACCTTCACATACATTAAACATCCACCATTAACAATGGAGCAGAACCTGCCCCTAGTGTGTCACAATCAGGAGGTACTCATTGTTCTCATACAGACATCCATCCGTCTACTCCTCCAGTTGGGTCCAGGCGTAGGACTCCATTTCTCGATACGCCGCGGTCTCGCATTCTTTTACAAGCGGCTGTGATATCACTGTCCATGTGTCACAATGCAAAGTATGCACATACTGTAGAAGAAAACACAATAAAAGAAACAAATATCAATCAGGTCCTTCAGAAATGAATCAGGGCAGAAGATGTTCAAACTAGAGGTGAGCGAGTATACGCACTCGTCATCACTACACTCAACCAATTATCCCCTAAATACTAGACAATTAACAAACTTAAATGCTTTGTGTCAGCTGTCGTCTTGTGGTCACGTTTATGTCATGTGGTCTCTGAGCAGCTGCCGGTCTCCTCCTTCTTTCTGTATGAAGTTCTTAAATTAAATCTAAACTTTCCATTGTTGTAACGTGAACATCAAGAAGAAAGCAGGGAATTCCCTACTAAAGGCCCCCACAATCCATCTAATATTAATACCCCCTATACTTTCTATTCCACATCTGTCACCTGTGCACTCCTCTATTCTCTCCAGACCCATTTGTCCCATCCAGATGTAGTACTCGCAGGTACGGGGGATGCAGTGACGAGACGTGAGACGGGTTGAGCTTTAAAGTGTAACTTTTATATCTATAGATGCCTTTGGGGCTGTCTTGAGCAACCGAATAAGCTAACAATAACTGCCCACGCAGGGGATCAATACAAGAAACACACGGTAATGTGAACATGACTAATCCGGCGAAGGCCGGTCACTATAGGGCCGCGGTATGGCCGACTATGGGTCCTTAGTTATAAAAGTGTCACTTATCCTCTCTGACGTCCGGCAGGGTCCTGAACGATGATGCTTCGGCGTTGCAGCTGCTGGGCCCAGCCGACGAGGATCTGACGAAGACTTCGGGCGTTCCTGTGCCCAGGCGAGGTGGGGGCACAACAGGCCCCGGAAGAGTTCCGCAAGGCGGCGCCCCCCGGCGGAGGCGGTGCAGTGCCGCTTGGGGGCTGGAGAATGGACTCCGCAGCCTTGAATGGTGCCGCAGGGACCGTGGCTGGCAGCGGACAGGCCGCAGCCGCGAACTGGAGTGAGGCGGCGTCGGCCGCGGGTGGCAACAGGTAGGCCGCAGCTGTGAACTGGAGCGGGGCGGCATCTGCTGTGGACGGGAGCTGACGGCCCGCCCCCGCGGGGTGTCGGCTGTCGCGCGCGGGAGCAGACGGACGGCACCCGTGGTGTGGAGTTGGGCGGCGGCTGCCGTGGGCGGGAGTGGACGGGCCGCACCCGCGGGGTGGAGTCGGGCGGTGGCGGCCACTAGGAGCACGGCTGAACGGTTGGCGTCTCCCTCCTGGACGGCTAGATGCTGTCTCCCTTCTGCCTGTGGTGAGTCTCCCTGCAGTCTCTCTGGTCGCTGCTCTCCCCACTCTGCTCTGGCTCTGGCTTTTGCTCTGGCTCTCTGGCGCTTCCTGGCTTCTTTCCTCCACCTCTCCTGTTCTGCTGACTCACCCCTCCTGGCGTCCTCAGACCTTTTTATACTGGCACCTCCCCCAACCTCTCTGGAACTCTCTATGTCCCGTCCTCTAATTCTGTCCCCGGAAACAGTTTCCTGTTATGAATGAGTCAAGGTAGGAGGCAAAAGCAGAAATACAAGCTAAGTCCAGAAAACCAGAGAAGTTGGCAACTATCAGATTGCAGACCCCTGAACCTATCAACACAGCTAGCAGTAGCCGTGGGGGGTTCCTACGATGCCCTAGACCCCTCGATCACAGCCGGAGAAATACATAGGCCTAAAGAAAGAAAGGGGAAATCTAAACTGCCCCAGAGCAGACCCCAACGCAATAGGCAGCCCCCAACATATAATGACGGTGAAGCAAGATGAAAATACTAACACAGACAGAAAGATAGACTGAGCAAAGACGGGGCCCAAAACTACCTAGATAGGAAAGGACAGGAAGGCTGCTGTCTGCAATCTGCCAAAACCCTATCAAAGACATAAGCCAACAAGCTGATATGAAAAAGGCCCTGAAGCAGCTAGGCTTCAAAAACTAAATCAGCACTCAGGTATTTTCAGAAGATAGAGCTAAATGAATTCAGCACACCCCAGCAGGGAATGGCAGAAATCCAGAAAAACAAAGCAAAACAAAGTCAAAGCACCAAAGCAAAAGGCCGAGCAGCAAACTTAGCTTTAGAGGAGCAGGATTCAGACTGGTCTCCAAGGATCCCACAGAGAAATCACCCGCAGGGCAGAAGGGCGTCGGCAGCCTTATATCCACTCAGTAACTCCACTCAGCCAGTCATCATCATCAGCCTCAGGTGTTTGATAATCAGGCTCACTACCTTTCTTTACCAGAAGAGGGAGTTCCTCGGGCCTCAGTAATGAAGGGGAAAATGAACTCACAGCAATTTCCCTAGGAACCTTGGTGACAGCCCCCTTGGTTCCGGCCCGGGCACACAGTGGGGACGGCTCCTCCTACACAGACTCAACTCCTCTATCCTCTCCAGAGAATTTTGCCTTTTCCTCTGTCCAATCACCCCTCATACTCTCCTGTCAATTTCAGTTGTCCAAATTTTCCTGTCCCCATCTAGACTCCTCTGTCTTCTCCTGACTCATCCGTCCTAGCTAGACCACTTTCATCTTCAGACTCCTCTGTCTCCTCTAGACAGCTCGGTTCTCTCTAGATCAATCTGTCTTCATCCTCCAGACTTTCCTGTCCCCATATAGACTACTATGTCATCTCTAAACCTCTTTGTCATCTCCAGACTATGTTAATTTCTGCTTTCTTCTCTACCACTTTTGTCCCCTCCAGACTCCTCTGTACTCTGTGGATCCTTCTTCCATCTCCACACTCCTGATTCCCATCCTGAATCCCCTGTACTTTGTAGATTCTTCTTCCCTCTCTACTCTGCTGAATCCCATCCTGACGCCCCTGTATTCTGTAGACACTTCTTCCCTCTCTGCTCTCCAGAATCCCATCCAGACTCCTCTGTACTCTGTAGACCCTTCTTCCCTCTCTGCTCTCCAGAATCCCATCCAGATTCCGCTGTACTCTGTAGACCCTTCTTCCCTCTCCACTCTCCTGAATCCCATACAGACTCCTCTGTACTCTGTAGATCCATCTTCCCTCTCCACACTCCTGAATCCCATCCATTCTCCTCTGTACTCTGTAGATCCATCTTCCCTCTCCACACTCCTGAATCCCATCCATCCTCCTCTGTACTCTGTAGATCCTTCTTCCCTCTCCACACTCCTGAATCTCATCCAGACTCATCTGTACTCTGTAGATCCTTCTTCCCTCTCCACACTCCTGTGGCGCCCTGCCTCTTTACTGCTACAAAAGGGTTAAATATGTACTGTTTTGCCTGTGTTTTGTGAGCAATGGGAGTTATGCTTTCTTTGCCAGAGACCACAACACACACACACAATTTACCTCATTCCCTTACTTGTCTGAAGCTTAGAGCTTTGCAGACATGCCCCTAACTGGGAGGGGGAGGAGTCGAGTTGTTGTTTTCAGTGAAGAAGAAGGTGAAGGAAGATGGAGAATGCTCCTGGAAGCCATGACATGTGCTTCCTCCAGGAGTAAATAAGAATCAGGGAGTCAGCCCCTAGGCCATCCATGCTTTCAGAGCTGGGTGGTAAGCTGAGAGACTGTGTGGGTTTATACAATCAACAAAAAAGTGTTTTCCCCAGGAAGACTGCAGCAAACTAGGATCAGTGAAGGATTGTGCAAGAAGGAACTTGAGCTTCACACAAGATCCAAGCTGCACGTTGCCAGAGGAGGAATACACAGTGAGTAGTGGCTATACAAGAAGTTCTAGACTCCGGGAAGCCTTGGTCCCAGAATGGATTAGAATAGCCGGAAGCTTACACTGAGTCACAGCAGAGAGAAGGATAACTCCCATTCTGCAGAGCAGACTGTAACCTGGTGAGAGTTGTAATATCTCCTCTGAACTGCACCTGAACTACAGTAAATGATAAAGTGACTTTCCTTGTCTCCTGCCTTACTACTCTGTGCCTTCTACTTCCACCACAACCTCTGGGGGTCAGCCCTGATTGGAGAGGGTTAAACATCTGCACTGCCATCATCATCTACTCTCCCAGGGATCATCTGCAGTGCCGGCTATACTACAGTCAATCACTCCAACTGGCTTCACGAATCACTACATAAACTTTATCCCTAATCAATCCTCCCCTTGTACATGACTGCCTGTGGCCACGGACCGGGTCACTTCCACTGTGACATTTCCCTTTAAAATGACCGGCCCGGTTCCGAGTATCCCACGGCCTCTGGGGCATGTCACTTCTGAATCCCATCCATCCTCCTCTGTACTCTGTAGACCCTTCTTCCCTCTCTACACTCCTGAATCCCATCCATCCTCCTCTGTACTCTGTAGACACTTCATCCCTCTCTACTCTCCTGAATCCCTTCCATCCTCCTCTGTACTCTGTAGACCCTTCTTCCCTCTCTACTCTCCTGAATCCCTTCCATCCTCCTCTCTACTCTCTAGATCCTTCTTCCCTCTCTACTCTCCTGAATCCCATCCATCCTCCTCTCTACTCTGTAGACCCTTCTTCCCGCTCTACTCTCCTGAATCCCATCCAGATTCCTCTGTACTCTGTAGACTCTTCTTCGGAGCAGCTCTACTACAGTGTAGAAACCTCCGGAAAGTATTAGAGACTATGGGGTCCATGGAGCAATGACTTCTCCTTGCTCTGGTTTTCATCTCTCTGTACTGTAGCGTGACCACGCACACATTCTTTGGACTACATCTGCGCAGTGGATGTTGCGTGTGTCCGGGGCTCTACACATGTTTTTACTCGTATACTGAACACATTTGGGGTTGAAGACCATGTTTTATGGAGGTTGTATAACACGTCTCCACCTCCCAGGCCGAGCACATGTGCATGGAATGTCCCTCTAGTAAATAGTACTAATTTTTAACTTTAAACCACCTGATCCCCCATTCCAAGTCAGGCACGAGGTGACTTGATATGTCTAGTACTTAGTTTTGCAGACATCAGGAATAAACTTTTTGCTTGAGATACTATAAACTCGAGAAGGACTCACTGTAGAGCTCCTCAGGAGGGGAAATACTTTTCTGGGGTTCCTATTGGTGAAAAAATGGGAATCACTGTTGCTCACTAAAATCTAGGTTGTAATATGACTTTTTCCAGCACAGATCTCTTGACCACCCACTGAGCAATCATTGGTGATTGCCTTAAGGTACTGTCACACTTAGCGATGCACCAGCGATCCCAACCAGCGATATGATGCGCTCAGGATCGCTGGTGCATCAGTAAGTGGTCGCTAGTGAGCTGCCACACAGGCAGATCTCACCAGCGAAATTGCAGGGGTTGGGGGTCGCAACTTACCTGTCAGACGAGGCAATCCTGACATCCTCCTGCCCGCGTCCACGCGTCGCTCGTCTCCACAGCAGGAAGCCCCAGCAGGAAGCTGACGATGTGAAATGGTCCAGGACATTCTCGCGCGATCAGCGATAACCAGCGGGGGAGCGGTGAGAGGTAAGTATCAGACATAGCGATATCGCTAGTGATATCGCTAGCAATATCGCTATAACGTCACAAAAAACAGTGACGTTATAGCGATATTGCTAGCAATATCGCTTAGTGTGACAGCCAGGCCCTTTAGTGTTAATCTAGTGATTGTCCATGGGGACCAAGCCAGGTTCTTGCCTAAGAAGACCATCTCAAGCAGAGAGTAACCGCTGTCATAGATAGGAAATGCTTTAGGGAAAGAGTAGACCTGACTCTTTGGACATGACCAAAATCTCCACGGAGAAGAGATGTTTACACTAGGTTTGGACCCAATTCATGTGTTTGGAAAAAGTTCTGAATCATCAAGAAAATGCACTGGTCAAAAAGCATCATTCCCTACTGGGGAAATAAGCCGGGGTTTGTGCAATGCTATTAGCCTTGGCTGTGGAGCCTATAAGTATGACGATGAGGTGCCAAGGTATTGCATGGGCATATACCCTGCGAAAAAACGCAATATGTACTGTAGATAGCGAGGCTGCCGAGAGGAGTTCTGTCAATCTAACATGCTCTTCCTTCCCACTGATTTCCACAACATTTCAGATCCCATGACATGATTAATACAGACCCCAAACAGGTATTTAAATTTATTCAGATGTCAAAATAATCAAGGCCAGAGCCTAAAATTAATATAGACCGCAGGTCAGCTTAAAACATGTATCTAGAGCCCCTCAATAGGTTGAGAAAACCAGATCAGACCCCAAAATCAAGTCAACTCTCATAATAGTTTGTCAGATCCAGACCACACCCTAAAATACATTCAGTCCCCAAACCGGATCCAAAAATATATGCACACCATCAAACAGCCACCAAAATATATCCTGGCTGAAGATGAGCAAATCTACCCAAATTCAGATTACAAATTTTTGCTCGAATTTGACCTGGAAACTAAACTCTACTAAATGTTGCCAAAGATCGTAGACTAAAAAGAAGAAGACCGGAGCACATCACTGGAGAACTTGGTGAGAAGTTGCATCACTGGGACAGGTGAGGGTTAGAAAATCCAAGACCAAAAACCCAAATCAATTCATATTGGAGATGAGATTCTATTCCTACCCTCCTCGCTCCAGAAATGGTCCTCACCATGCTGGGTCTTGATGCCGCTCAGTTTCGTGGCGTTCTTTGACCGTGATCTAAATGAAGACCCAATGTGGAGGCAAGAAAAATAAAAATATGGTTAAGCAACGATAAGTGAGACTGTCACCTGGTGGAAAGTCCACTGCCCCCGTTATTTCAGCAACTGCTGACAAGGGGGCATCAGACCTCTATGACATGGGAGCCCAACAGCTACAATCCCAACAGTTGTGCCATGGGCCATGCAGGAGGACATGTTACACCCCAATCACACAATTGACTAAATAAGACTTCCATGTAAGTGCCTAAATAGCATTGCTATACAGTGTCTCCACCATCACTCTGCAAAATACTACACTGAACAGTGCGAAAGTAGTAGTCCCCAATGCACAATGCCGCCATAAAGTGAGACCCCTCAATGAGCCTCGATCAGCCCTGTAACATACAGTAGTACCGCACAGCACTAATACCGTTATATGGTGAATATATGGTTCGTTGTGGTCACACTCTCCGTATGTCGGGCCGTTGGGCCAAGACATTTCTATTTCCCAGGATTTTTCTTGTAGTGTTAAGTTCTCGTGAAATCTATAGACGTGGATTTGGTTAAACTTCTTGCAAATTCCTTTTCCGTGATTTCCCACAATCGTATTTTGGAAGGGAAGCCATCCGTGCCCTGAGCCCTCACTCTCATCCCAGAGTATTAGTGAAGAATGTGAGGGTCCGGCTGCCCAGGTTCTCCGCACGCGGATTACTTGGAAGAGATGAATCTGATAAGTGGAGTCCATGCAGCTGAGTGCGGTTTCCACAGGGGAAGGCAAAATGCGTTGGCAGGAGATGCATCAGA
Organism: Dendrobates tinctorius; assembly: GCF_039654945.1. Lineage (NCBI taxonomy): Eukaryota > Metazoa > Chordata > Amphibia > Anura > Dendrobatidae > Dendrobates > Dendrobates tinctorius. Next base: position 2,968,966 of record NW_027361978.1, read on the forward strand.
ATTGGCAGCGGTTATTACAAGTTGGTCTGGTTGTGAGATGTCCGGACATCTGGCCGCCTCATGACCCAATCTACCGGTCGGCTCCACCTGTGACATCTGGAATGCCTTCTTATTAGTCTCTGACATCATCAGTCGCTCGCAGGCCGGCCGGGAATCTTGTGTCACAGTAACATGTCCTAGGATGATGAAGTGATAGGTCGCATTCTCCACGTCACTCAGGGCACCAGCCCATGAGCGCCCCCTACAGGCAGATGCCTCCCAACTCTCAGTCTGTGCAGTAAGCGACACATCATGCGTCCCCATAAGAAACGCTTCCGCAGATCTGAAGACGCAGAACTCCACCAAATGGTGGTCATCATCTTCTCGAATTTCCATTGTCTGACAAATGTCTCTCCTCTCATGATAGTTGGTTACAATGTATCAGTGCAGGTAAAATGTCCAGTCTGAAGTCTGGATTGTCAGGGCTGGATAAGCGGCACATATACAAGGTAGATGCTGATTACTGGATTGTGTTTGTTACAATGTATCAGTGCAGGTACAAAGTCTCAGTTTGGGTCCCAGCGTGTCAGCATTGGATCAGCACTCTGCAAAGGAATACGTGGATTTCATCCGCGCTGCCCAAATGATGAAATTCCAGAAGGTTAATAAAGTTTGACAGTGGTTTATTTTACGCGTTTCATGGTTTTTTGCAACCTCTTCTTCAGGAAGTACCACCAGGTATGGAATTTCATCATTTGGGCAGCGCGGACGAAATCCACGTATTCCTTTGCAGAGTTCTGTTTCAGACTGTCGGTGACCGACTTGTGGATCTGCAGCAGCCCTTATCTACACATGCTTTGAATACCTACTACCAGGGGAGCAGTTTTTTATCAAACCGCTTACTTTATTTGTGGGATAAGACCCTATATTGCGCTTGTGTCTCCCTCTTTCCTCACAATACTAGCATTGGATCAGCGGCACATTCCCCAGGTGCCCTCTGTGAACCGCGGATATTTCCCCGGCGAGGTCACGGCTTCCACGTTGTAACACATATTGTTTTTCACAGCGATGTGGGAACTCTGCTCCGCTCGGCAGAAATTAATTGCAGGAAAAGGGCTTTTCCCAAAAATCCTCGGCCAAAAACCGTCTTAAAGCAATGGAGCAAGGAGGCAATAATAAGGTCACCGTTCCCACAGATCTGCTGGATCATGATATTGGCTGCAGAAAATTATAAAGTAGAGAATGTTCTGGGAAAAAGAGTACACCCCCAATGTTTGCGCCCCTCTGAGCCTTCGGCCTCACCTGCTGCACTCCAGTTTTTGCCGTGGATTATGATCCATGTGCAGGAATTTACATATAATAGATTTCTTTAAAGATTTTTGCAGTGAATTTCACCCAATGTTCTGACATTTGTGGCACTAACTGCCCCGGAATGGGATGTTTAATGCCCAATGAGTACGACCCCCTGCACTTCATATTCACTGGTCCAGCAAACTCATTCCTGGCTCTGAAGTTATTGGTCGGGGCAACCGGAAACTAATATGGCGGTCCCAGCATTGAGGAAGCACAGTATGGCAGAGACAAAGATGCGAGGGACAAATACCCTGGTAACATAAAACCACCGGTAGCACTGAGGAGCTCTGACGCGGCACTTACTCGAAGCAAGGTCATTCCTTGCTATGAAATTTAACAATCCCTAAAACCCCATTTTCACTGATTTTTAGTCCTGCCACAAAATGAACTGCTCTCATCATGTCAATCATCTTCTCATTAGCTCAGAAGAAAGTGTAACAAGGACAAGGTATCACTCTGTTAGGGTGGTTAGATTATAAAAGCAGACTGGTAGCTTAAAAATGAAGACTATTTCTTGAAATCAATGTCTTCTTTTGATAACCATAGTTACCTCCAAGGAAACACATGCAGTCATCATTGCTTTGCATCCAATGGGCTTTACAGGTGAGGACATTGCTGCTTGTAAGATTGACCCTAAATCAACCATTTATTGGATCATCACGAACTTCTGAGGGGTGTATCTCCTATGAAAAAAGATTCAGGATGCCCACGAAAGTCCAATAAGTGCCAGGATCCACCAAAGAGGATTGAAACACGGAGTCAGTTGAATACCAGTTCAGAGCTTGCTCACGAATGGCAGCAAGCAGGAGTCAGTTCATCTGCATGTCCAGTGAGGCAAAGGAGTCTGTGTGGTGTCATAAAGGACAACAAAGAAGCCACTTAATTTCTTGGGACTGGACTGAGGTGGATGGAGGTGACCTTATTTATTCAAATAATAATCTTTATTTTTATATAGCGCTAACATACTCCGCAGCGCTTTACAGTTTGCACACATTATCATTTCTGACCCTGATGGGGCTCACAATCCAAATTCCTTATCAGAATGTCTATGGAATGTGAGAGGAAACCAGAGAACCCGGAGGAAACCCATGCAAACACGGGAAGAACATACAAACTCCGTCCATGGTGGGATTTGAACCCAGGACCCCAGCGCTGCAAGGCTGCAGTGCTGACCACTGAGCCACCGTGCTGCCGTTCAAACTGTTTGGGACATCTGGAAGAATGATTGTCCAGAAAAGAAAAGCTGTGCACTGTAACAAGATTTATGTCTGTCAACAGTAAAGCCTCCTGAGAGCATTCATGTGTGGGGGCTTCTCATCCATGGAGGAGGTCACTCACAATGTGTGGGGGCTTCTCATTCATGGAGGGGCTCACTCACAATGTGTGGGGGCTTCTCATCCATGGAAGGGGTCACTCACAATGTATGGTGGCTTCTCATCCATGGAGGAGGTCACTCAAAATGCGTGGAGGCTTCTCATCCATGGAGGGATCACTCACAATGTGTGGAGGCTTCTCATCCATGGAGGGATCACTCACAATATGAGGGGGCTTCTCATCCATGGAAGGGGATCACTCAGAATGTGCGGGGGCTTCCCCTTCATGAAGGGGATCACTCACAATGTGTGGGGGCTTCTCATCATGGAGGGGATCACTCACAATGTGTGGGGGCTTCTCATCCATGGAGGGGTCACTCACAATGTGTGGGGGCTTCTCATCCATGGAGGGGGGTCTCTCACAATGTGTGGGGGCTTCTCATCTATGGATGGGGTCACTCATAATGTGTGGTGGCTTCTTATCCATGGAGGGGGTCACTCACAATGTGTGGGGGCTTCTCATCCACAGAGGGGGTCTCTCACAGTGTGTGGGGTCTTCTCATCCATGGAGGGGATCACTCACAATGTGTGGGGACTTCTCATCCATGGAGGAGGTCACTCACAATGTGTGAAGGCTTCTCATCCATGGAGGGATCACTCACAATGTGTGGGGGCTTCTCATCCATGGCGGGGGTTATTGTCATTCACAATGTGTGGGGGCTTCTTATCCATGGAGGGGTTCACTCACAATGTATGGAGGCTTCTCATCCATGGAGGGGTCACTCACAATGTGCAGGGGCTTCTCATCCATGGAGGGGTCACTCACAATGTGCAGGGGCTTCTCAACCATGGAGGGGATCACTCACAATGTGTGGGGGCTTCTCATCCATGGAGGGAGTCACTCACAATGTGCGGGGGCTTCTCATCCATGGAGGGGGTCACTCACAATGTGTGGGGGCTTCTCATCCATGGAGGGGGTCACTCACAATGTGTGGGGGCTTCTCATCCATGGACGGGGTCACTCACAATGTTCGGGGGCTTCTCATCCTTGGAGGGGGTCACTCACAATGTGCGGGGGCTTCTCATCCATGGTGGGGGTCACTCACAATGTGTGGGGGCTTCTCATCCATGGACGGGGTCACTCACAATGTTCGGGGGCTTCTCATCCTTGGAGGGGGTCACTCACAATGTGTGGGGGCAAGAAAAATAGAAATTGTGATAATGCCATTACCTGATGAGACAATAACAGGCGCCCATCAATCTGGCCCAGAAGCAGATATCCAGCTGAGATGGGCAGAAGTCTGGTGAAATAAGGGGCAGCACTTGGAATATTGAGGCTTTGTAAGAACTACATGAATTTGTCAATAAAAGTATATAAACTTCTGAAATGAAAAGATTGGCAGCATGATGGCTCAGTGGTTAGCACTGTTGTCTTTTATCACTGAGGTCCTGGGTTCAAATCCCACCAAGGACAACATGTGGAAGGGATTTGTATCTTCTTCCCCATGTTTCATGGGTTTCCTCCGGGTTCTCCGATTTCCTCCCACACTTCAAACACATACTGATAGGGAATGTAGAATGGAAGCCTCTAGAGTTGAGCGACTCTAGTCAGATCGGGTTTCGTGAAACCCGAATGAAACAAAATTTGATTCGGATGAAACTGGTCCGACTAGGGCAAAAAAAGTCGGAGTTTCGTCCGAAACCCGACCCCAATGCAAGTCAATGGGGAATAAAAGTCGGCATTGAGTGGATGAATGTCACGAAACCCGATCCGACCAAAGTCACTCAACTCTAGTAGCCTCATAAGGAACAGTGATGATAATGTGTGTACAGTGCTGCAGAATATGATAGCACTATATCAGTAATGTATAATAAATAAATGGTGATAATTGTATTGCAGTAACCATAGAAACATCCGACTGAAAGATCAAAAAAACACTGAAGCAACAAAATGCGAAAACCAAAGTTTGTGTGTGTCTAAAACCTTTTGGAGCTGGCTGTAGAAGCTGTGGAGTGTCACAGGAGTGTCACAGATAGCAAGCAAGTGGGAGAAAGTAGCACTATATGTATACAGTATATGTTGCATTGACCCTTAGCCATGGAAAGGTCAATATATTGAGGCCATATAGGAGAATACTGCTATAGGTTAGGAAAAGTGAGGATCGCTACCAGAGAGGTTTATTCTTGTAAGAGGAATCCACCAAAAAGATAAATTCGACACGCACCATCCGTAAAGTGGTAGCCACACGGAGGAGTCTGTGTGCCGATGCCAACAAGTGAAAAGTGCATCTACTCTATGGGACAAAGGTTTACCAACCACAAAGGGTGAGGAATTAGCCAAACCCAAGGAGTCTTTATACTGATGCTTATGAGTGATGAGGAGTAACATGGCAGAGATGACAAGGAGCCTGGTTACCATATATACAACTCCCGACCTACTGTCTCCTCCCCACCACCTTGTAGAATGTAAGCCTGAAAGGGCAGGTTCCTCTCTCCTCTATATCAGTCTGTCTTTCTTAGTTTCTTTACTGTAAGTGATATCTGTAATTTGTATGTAACCCCTTCTCATATACAGCACCATGGATTCAATGGTGCAATATAAATAATAATAATAATAATAATAATAATAACGTACATGATAGCTGAATGAGTAGTCATAGGAGTCCAGAAGATTGCCAACCAAGCTAAGCAGTGGCCCTAGTTGGTAGAGGTCTAGCAAAATAAATGCAGCTGTACACAGAACCTAGTTCAAGAATAGCTATACTCACAAAGAGTTAATAAGCTTGATGCTTACATCTTACATGAGGCCACAGTTTGAGTAGTGGGACATAGTTTGTATTTGCTCTGATAGTGGCTTTGCACTTGTGACAACTTACACAGTCTGCTGACAATCTCCTCTGCAGCTCCTGCTTCACTCTGGCTCTTAGTAAGATTAAAATGGACAAATCTCCAGGCCCTGATGGCATTCACCCTCAGGTATTAAGGGAGTTAAGTAATGTGATAGACAGGTCTCTACTCCTTATATTTAAAGACTCTATAGAAACAGGGTCTGTTCCTTTTGATTGGCGGCAAGCAAATGTGGTACCAATATTCAAAAAGGGGTGTAAAAGGGAACCTGGAAACTATAGGCCGGTAAGCTTAACATCTGTTGTGGGTAACATTTTTGAAGGGTTTGTAAGGGATACCATTATGGAATATCTCAATGTTAATAAATGTTTAACTCCATATCAACATGGATTTATGAAGGATCGCTCCTGTCAGACTAACCTGATCAGCTTCTATGAGGATGTAAGCTCTCAAATGCACCAAGGAGAATCATTGGATGTCATTTATCTCCACTTCTCTAAAGCATGTGACACTGTCCCACATAAAAGATTGGTAAGTGAGATGAGAAAGCTTGGGCTAGGGGAAAATGTGTGTAGATGGGTAGGGAGCTGGCTTAGTGATAGAAAACAAAGAGTGGTTATTAATGGGGCATCCTCAGATTGGGCCAGGGTTACTAGTGGGGGACCACAGGGGTCTGTATTGGGCCCCCTACTATTTAATATAATTATTAATGATCTAGTGGATGGCTTACACAGTAAAATATCAGTATTTGCAGATGATACAAAACTATGTAAGGTAGTTACCACAAAGGAGGACAGTTTGCAACTACAGACAGATTTGAGTAAATTGGAGAATTGGGCTGAAAAATGGCAAATGAGGTTTAACACAGATAAGTGTAAGGTTATGCACATGGGAAGGAGAAACAGATGCTACAATTACTTACTAAATGGGAAACTGCTGGGGAAATCAGACATGGAAAAAGACTTAGGCATCTTAGTCAATAAGAAGCTAAATTGGAGTGCCCAGTGTCAGGCAGCTGCCACCAAAGCAAATAGGGTCATGGGATGCATTAGAAGAGGTCTGGGGACATGAGATGAAAACATAATTCTCCCTCTGTACAAATCACTCGTCAGACCACACTTGGAGGATTGTGTGCAATTTTGGACGCCGGTGCTCCAGACAGACTTTACTGAACTTGAAAGGGTTCAAAGGCGGGCTACTAAAATGATAAATGGAGTTGGTTCACTACAATACCCAGAAAGGTTATCAAAATTAGGTCTATTTACTCTAGAAAAGAGAAGACTTAGGGGAGACTTAATATATATGTACAAGTATATCAGAGGGCAATACAGAGATCTCTCCAATGAACTGTTTGTACCAAGGACTGTGACAAGAACAAGGGGGCATTCTCTTCGTTTGGAGGAAAGACAATTTCTGCACCAGCATAGAAGAGGGTTCTTCACGGTAAGAGCAGTGAGGCTCTGGAATTCTCTTCCTGAGGAAGTGGTGATGGCCAACTCACTGAATGTAAGAAAGGAATGGAGGCTTTTTTTGTGAGTAATAGTATAGAAGGTTACGAATAACAGAATATTATAGGTAGATGGCTGACCCAGCTTACGGGAAGGAATTTTTTCCCTATGGAGAAAATTGTCTTCTACTCTGTGGGTTTTTTGCCTTCCCCAGGATCAACAATGCAGAACAGCTGCACTAAAAATAGGCTGAACTAGATGGACATAAGGTCTTCCTTCAGCCTTCAAAACTATGTTACTATGTTACTTTCTCTATCCCAATCTCTCTAAGAGAGAAGTGAATGAGAGAAACAGAAACTGGGACCAGGACAGAAAATGAAAGAGAGTTTGCTGTGCTGCAGAGAGAGAGAGGCATAGAGACTGTGCAAGAGTGAAGGAGCTGCTGAGCAGATTGCCAGCAGACTGCGCACAGTGTTACAAGTGTCACCTATCTACCTCTGCTCATGATGTTGCGTTATGTAAAATGTAACCATTATGAGTGTTGCCTCTTTGCGACTATAGCTATTCTTGAACTGAGTCCAGTGCATGATTACTGTACATTTGTAGTAAGGGCCAGATTGGGGAGTGGTCCACTGCTTACCCCGAACAGACGGCACTGACAAGAGACGGAGGCAGATTTCGGGTACAACAGGTCCGAGTTTATTGGCCATCCTCCTGACAACTGAAGCAATACACCGCAGCACCTTCAAAGCTCTCCGTATTCAGGCCCGGGTACCTGCACCTTCCTTCTGTCATAGTGACGTTCCTCGTGGCTCTTTCACTGGGGCTGCCCTAGGCCTATCTACCGCCAGCGCTTCACCAGTCCGAGGTCGTCGTCAATTTGGTAGCCCCGGGCCTCATCTGTTCTGCGATTCTTCGTGTCGGGCCACCCCCCTGACTGTCTCTTCTCCTCAGTCCCCTGGTCGAGCTCTCCATTGCTGTCCGTTCTCCTTCACTGTCTCTTCTCCTCCTGAGCTCCTCCCGGGACTGGAACCCTCTGGAACCCTCTCCTGTCCTATTTATCTCCCTCCTCGGGAAATCCCCTCCTGGGTTCCTGTCTCCCCACCCCCCATGACTAAGCGGTTTCTAAAGCCATAAGCTGCTGTCAAGACCTGAACTATGCTCCCCCCTGCCATCTTGTGGTTGAACCTTAGGTACTGCACTCCTTTTCCATTTTCCCCAGCTGTTTCCCTTCTGTCATTACAAACATCTGTCTGCAGTGCACAAACTGTCTCTTCACCATTCAGTCAAGTCCGTCCATCAAGTTACCTTCCCTACACATTCATCCTGCTATCCCTGAGTGGGAGACCCCTCTAACAACAAGCTCCATCTTATCTTTTAGGACATGTGTTTTCAGATGGCATTTGCTGCAGTAGTAGATCAGAAAAAACTCTATCCCCCAGGTTTTTACAGTAGATGTATACCATACACATAAGGCTTCATGCACATAGCCGCATAACAGTTCCACATAACCTTCGGGTTGCTCCTGCGGTCATACATACAACCAGAATGACTCCGCATGGTAACCGCACACTCAGGTCTGGGAGTATAAAGGGGTTGTCACATGAACCCCATTACGCATCCCCCATAAAGGCATATTGCTGTCATAAAGCGATCCCTGGTCAGAGCGAAGATTTCATTCACAAAGTATATATGGCTGCTTCCCCTCTCTGGGTTTTCAGAGATTGGACTCCTGGGGGTGAACTAATCACTGGGCCACAGATGTGTAGTTATAGGGCAAGGGTTGAAGTTGTATCCAGTCTCTGTGTCCTAGAGGAGTCCAAACTGTCCCTTCAGCCCATATCAGAAGACCAATACTTGTAAAGACCCATAATAGTTGGGGGACCTGTTGAACATTTTGCATTGGAGCTTGGGAGCTTCAAAGTACATCACTTCCGGTCTCACTTATCGAGTGGGTCATCTTCCTGAGCTAATAAGATCTAAGCTACAAGGATACGCTTTCACGGTGTAGTCAGAGCTATATAAAAAAAACTGGCGCTTTTACCGTAATGGATGCAAAACATATTACGTGATCGCAGCATAAAGAGGCTGAGATAAGTGACACCTAAAAACCATATGATCACCATTCATCTCAAGGAAAGAAAAGTTCAATAGGGTAAAAGCCAATGACTCCCAAACGTCTAACATGTGTGACCCCTGAGCAGGAGCCATCAGATAGAGCAGGACCCCAACAATTACTTGGTGTCAATAGCCCATATTTGACCCGAGCCTTTATCTCAGAGGTCTTTGAGGAAAAGTTAGGTCTGTTCGATTAAACATAGTGAAGGATTGAGGAGGCTATCAGACCGCTCCAGTTACTGATTGCTGTTTGTATCCAGTGCATGACTAACGTTGGAGTGGAGGAGGCCGGTGTATTTACAGTCCCATCAGTATTCATTTTGTGGTGCTTTGTGGTCTCATTTTCTTCGTCTCACGGACGCTTAGTTGGGTGGGGAAGAACAAGGAACAAAACTAATTGTCTTTCACGGGGCCAAAAAAAAAAAAACCTGCAGATTTTGTTCCATTGTGGAAAAACGTTCTGTGAGATAATGAGCTGCAGGTGTAATTCCAGCGCAACGTAAAATAAACACAATGTGCAACGAGACTTTCAGATATGGTTAAACGTGGAAACAAGATCCCGGCTTGTGCGGCGTCCTCATTTGTTTTCTGGCTTGGGACGGCCTCATTGTATGTTACTTGGACGGGTTTTGCTCAGGCTAATTTTCGCTCTGGCAAGTTGGCAAAAGTTGGAGAATAGGAAAATTGTTAAATAGATTTAATGTAGAAAAGTGATTTGGAATTTAGAAAACTGCAATTTCCAGCAATCTTAGAGAAGTGCTGACCTGTGAGAAGTCACTATTCTCGCAAGAGGACCATGCTGGGGTGATGCACTTGGGTCGCCCTCCCAGGGCTGTGGGGTACTCGGTACCGGCCGGTGTCAGCGGGATGTGTCACAGCAGCGGTGACCCGGTCCGTGGCCCTGGGCACCAAATTAATAGGGGAAGTTCGAATGTAGTTAATGGAATAATTCGTGACGCCACCTGTGGTGTTCGGCAAGTGAGATGTTAAGCCGACGCTGCATGCAGATCCACTAGGACTGATGGTAGGGTGCAGAAAAGATGTAAAAGCTCCCCACAGGTGAAGCTGTAGTCCCAGGGCAGTGTGGATGTGGTTGGCTCGGATGTGTAGCAGTGCCGGAAGGGTAGGAAGCAGACAAAGACACAGCAGGGTGCAATTTCTGTACCTTTACTTGATAAATGCAGTCCAGGGTCCTGATTTCAGATGGTACTCGAGCAGGCTAGCCTGGAAGCAGTAGGAAGTAGATGGGCTGTGCAGTCTCCTTCTTAGCGCTTATTTGAGTGAAGTACTCCTAGTACTGAGTTACACTGAAGTTCCTCCTAATTCTCTTCTACTAGCACTCCTCGTATGGCAGACAGCTGTAGCCGCTATTCCTCTCTTGGCTAACTTCGTGCTGTTGTGCCTCTGAGTCTTAGATGGGAGTAGGGCATTTACAGCCTCCTACTCCTCTGGTGTCTGTTGCAGGACTGTTAGTATCCGTACAACCATGGAGACCAGGCTCCAGTTCATGCGCTCTCACTGTGAGGGAGCTCCCTTTCCTCAGCTCAACCTCCAGCTTCTCTCCACACGTCTACACACGTGGCCCTCCTCACACTAACTGACCACTCCTTCCTCTTGGCCCTCAGAGAGCACTCCTCCCTTCAATTCCGGTTCAGAGTCCCCCTTGCTGGCCTGGAGAGGAACTGTGTTGCATGTATAGGTTAACTGCGAGAGAGACCCTTCACTGCTTCCAAGCCTGGCATTACTCTCCCTGGAGGAAGGCAAAGCCACTGTGGCTGCCATACTCCTGGGGGTGCCACATTCCCCCCCTAGTGCAAGTCAGCACTCCTGGGCTGATGAAAAACATATGAAAAACATGTAAACATGTAAACAGTATGAAGGTTACAAGATTTGAAAAAAAATGAAAAATGTACAAAAACCAAAAGCTCCAAAAACAGTCCTATGATGACAAGTCCAAGCATCAATGTCCATGGTCCATTCCTGGGCAAATGGTGAACTAATTACTAAGAAAGTTTTTGACCACACACAGTCCTGTGGTTCAGTGTCCATAAAACAAGGTAAAAACTGGAAAATTCAAAGGAAACTCTTACAGATTACTTGTAGGCACAAAACTTGAAAACAGTTACATATATATATATATACACTCACTGGCCACTTTATTAGGTACACCTGTCCAACTGTGTGTTAAGACTTAATTTCTAATCAGCCAATCACATGGCGGCAACTCAGTGCATTTAGGCATGTAGACATGGTCAAGACAATCTCCTGCATTTCAAACCGAGCATCAGTATGGGGAAGAAAGGTGATTTGAGTGCCTTTGAACGTGGCATGATTGTTGGTGCCAGAAGGGCTGGTCTGAGAATTTCAGAAACTGCTGATCTACTGGGATTTTCACGCACAACCATCTCTAGGGTTTACAGAGAATGGTCCGAAAAAGAAAAAAAATCCAGTGAGCGGCAGTTCTGTGGCCGGAAATGCCATGTTGATGCCAGAGGTCAGAGGAGAATGGGCAGACTGGTTCGAGCTGATAGAAAGGCAACAGTGACTCAAATTGCCACCCGTTACAACCAAGGTAGGCAGAAGAGCATCTCTGAACGCACAGTGCGTCGAACTTTGAGGCAGATGGGCTACAGCAGCAGAAGACCACACTGGGTACCACTCCTCTCAGCTAAGAACAGGAAACTGAGGCTACAATTTGCACAAGCTCATCGAAATTGGACAGTAGAAGATTGGAAAAACGTTGCCTGGTCTGATGAGTCTCGATTTCTGCTGCGACATTCGGATGGTAGGGTCAGAATTTGGCGTAAACAACATGAAAGCATGGATCCATCCTGCCTTGTATCAACGGTTCAGGCTGGTGGTGGTGGTGTCATGGTGTGGGGAATTTTTTCTGGGCACTCTTTGGGCCCCTTGGTACCAATTGAGCATCGTTGCAACGCCACAGCCTACCTGAGTATTGTTGCTGACCATGTCCATCCCTTTATGACCACAATGTACCCAACATCTGATGGCTACTTTCAGCAGGATAATGCGCCATGTCATAAAGCTCGAATCATCTCAGATTGGTTTCTTGAACATGACAATGAGTTTACTGTACTCAAATGGCCTCCTCAGTCACCAGATCTCAATCCAATAGAGCATCTTTGGGATGTGGTGGAACGGGAGATTCGCATCAGGGATGTGCAGCCGACAAATCTGCGCCAACTGTGTGATGCCATCATGTCAATATGGTCCAAAATCTCTGAGGAATGCTTCCAGCACCTTGTTGAATCTCTGCCACGAAGAATTGAGGCAGTTCTGAAGGCAAAAGGGGGTCCAACCCCTTACTAGCATGGTGTACCTAATAAAGTGGCCAGTGAGTGTATATATATATATACACAATTCCAACATTTACATAAACTTAGCTAGATACGATATCTGATGGGTGGTATACCTTGTGTAGTACGGGTAGACCTGCGTAATACTGGTGTAGTGTGTAATGTACTGGATATACTACTGGTGGTTCAGCATGGCACAGGGATACTAGATTGTCTGCGAACGCTTAGACTCACCAGGGGCACAACAGGTTCACCACAGGTAGGGTGAGGGTTCTCTGGCTCCACTGCTGGTGTGGCATCTGCTGCCCGATTTTCCTGATCTTCAGGATTTTCTTGAGTCACTTCTACCTGTGCTATTAGCTGGGGAAAGGTCAACACTGGCACCACTATAGCATCATTTACTTTAGTCCAATTTGCAGGGAATTCTCCAAGTATGGTGCTGACCTTTTCTTCTTCTATGGGTTGGATGTTATCTTGTTCTTCCATTCTTTCTTTTAGCTGATCAGGGCATAATTTCAAATGATCTCTTGATATTGCTGTTGAGGTTTCTCCTCCATCTTTACTAATAAGGCACACCTTGGTATTGTCAAAGTTTGAGGGTAGAATGGTGTAGGGTTCAGTTTCCCATTGGTCATCCAATTTATGCAGTCTTCTTTTCCTCTTGAGGACTTGTTCTCCTGGTGACAAGGGAACTGCAGGTGCATGCTGATTGTAGTTCCTTTCTTGCTTTTTCCTTGCCTGAGCTAAACTCTTTTCCACACATTCTTGTACTCTCCTGTACTGTTGCTGCCTCTCTGTATCCCAGTCAGCATCTGGTGATGTTACTTCAGGTGTCAGGACTCTCATGTCCAAATCAATAGGCAGTTTCCCAGGCTTTGCTCTCATTAGGTAGGCTGGAGTACAGTTGGTGGAATTCACAGGAATGTGGTTGTAGAGGTCAACCAGATCTGGCAACTTTTCTGGCCACAGATTCCTCTCTTCCCAAGGCAAGGTCATCAGTAGGTCAATCACTACCTTATTCATCTTCTCACACATGCCATTGGTCTGTGGGTGATATGGTGTTGACCGGATCTTCTTACAACCATACATGTTACAGAATTCCTGGAACACTTCTGCCTCGAAGGGACCTTGATCTGTAAGCACTTGCTCAGGATATCCATGTGGTCTACAGAAGTGCTGCTGGAGCACTCTGGCTGCTGTCCTGGCTCTTTGATCTTTGACGGGCACAACTACCAGGAATCTTGAGTAGTGGTCCACAATGGTAAGAGCATAGATGTAGCCTGACCAGCTTGGAACGAGCTTCACATGGTCCAGGGCTACCAACTCAAGTGGCTGTTTGTTGATGATTGGCTGTAGAGGAGCTCTCTGGCTGTTTCGATCCTTTCTGCGCAGGTTACATTGTCCACACTCCCGGCACCACCTCTCAATGGCTTTCCTCATACCTGCCCAGTAGAACTTCTCCCGGAGCAATGCTTCCAACTTCTTCCATCCAAAGTGTCCAGCTCCATTGTGGTATGCTTCCAGGACCATTGACGCCTCTCTCTTTGGGACTATCACCTGCCAAACCAGCTCATGAGTGCGGGCATTGATACTCCTCCGACACATCTTTCCTGCATAGTTGACCAGCTGACCTCTTTCCTTCCACAACTGCTGGGTTTCTTCAGGAGCATCCGACTCTGGGCGTGAGTCAGCTTGTGACAGTAGCTCCTTCACCAGGCAGACTGCGGGGTCATTAGCCTGAGTTTCTGCCGAGTCATGATGGGGAAATGGATTTAGGGTGACTTCTTTCAAGCCAGACCGTCTGTTTCTCACTCCTTGAGCACGTTGGGCCGCAAGCGGCCGGTGGAAGGGAGGTAACTCTATTTCTTCAAGAGCCACAGGGTCTTCTCCTGCATCTGGCAGATTAGGCATCCTGGACAGCGCATCAGCATTGGCATTCTTGTGCCCTGCCCGGTACTTGATGGTAAACTCATAGTTAGACAGCCGAGCCATCCATCGCTGTTCCAGTGCACCTAGTTTTGCAGTGTCCAAGTGAGTCAATGAGTTGTTGTCCGTGAAGATGGTAAACTTGGCTGAAGCTAGGTAATGCTTGAACCTTTCGGTGACAGCCCAGACTATGGCGAGGAACTCCAGCTTGAAGGAACTGTAGTTGTCAGGGTTCCTTTCAGTGGGACGAAGCTTCCTGCTGGCATAGGAGATCTCTCTTTCTTTGCCATTTTGTACCTGTGACAGTACTGCTCCTAGTCCCACGTTGCTGGCATCATTGTACAACACAAAGGGTTTGTCGTAATCTGGGTAGGCCAGAACTTCATCTCCCGTGAGAGCCATCTTCAGCCGGGTGAAGGACCTCTCCAACTCCTCAGTCCATTCAAATGTGGAATTCCTCTGTTTGGCTTTCTTGGACTGCCCCACTAGAAGATTTTGCATAGGAGTGGCTATTTCAGTGAAGCCTTTGATGAACCTTCGGTAGTAGCCTACCAACCAGAGGAATTGGCGTACTTCATGGAGGATGCTGGGCTTTGACCAGTCCCGGATGACTGTGACTTTGTCCGGATCTGGTGCCACACCTTCTGCACTCACTACATGACCGAGGTACCGTACCTTGGGCTTCAGGAGGTGGCATTTGGAAGGCTTCACCTTTAGGCCAAAATTGGATAAGGCTTCAAACACTTCAGCCAGGTGCTCCAGATGATCTTCATAAGTCTTGGAGAAAACAATGACATCATCAAGGTACAACAGGACTGTCTCAAAGTTCATGTGTCCCAGGCATCACTCCATCAGCCGTTGAAATGTTCCTGGGGCAGTGCAGAGCCCGAATGGCATATAGTTGAACTCACAGAGACCCATTGGAGTGGTAAATGCTGTTTTCTCCTTGTCTGCCTCTGCCACGGGAACCTGCCAATACCCACTGGTGAGATCCAAGGTGGAAAAGTAGTTAGCAGTTTTAAGTGCGGCTAATGACTTCAATTCTGGGTAATGGGTAGGCATCTTTATGTATAATGCTGTTAATTTTCCTGTAATCAGCACACATTCTCATGGTACCATCCTTTTTCTTTAGAAAAACTATTGGAGCTGCCCAGGGGCTACAACTGCTCTGATAACCCCTGCTTCCTTCATCTCTCTCAACATACCTTTAGTACATTGGTATTGTGTTGGGGGTATAGGCCGGTACCTTTCTTTTATGGGTGGATGATCTCCAGTGGGGATATGATGTTGAACCCCTTTTGCCTGCCCAAAATCTAGTGGGTGTTTACTGAATACCCGCTCATATTCTTGTGTCCCTCTGTAAACCCCATTTTTCTGGTATGAAGGTGTAGTGTCAGTCCCCACATGCAGTTGATGGCACCACTCCTCTAGCTGCTTTACAGGGCCATTGTCCTCCACCTGATCGGATGAGACCAAGGGCTCTGCTGCCTGCAATGAGTTGTTGTTAACAGTGAGCAGCTTAGCAACTGTGGCATACCGAGGTATTGTGGCCTCCTCCTCCCCACATTTCAAAAGGCGTACAGGTACTCTCCCTTTGTACATCAACCACCCCTCTGGCTGTCAGGACAGTGGGCCTGCTATCAGACTATACGGGTTCTACCAAAGCCTGGTAATCTTTCCCTCTGAGGCCTATGGCTGCCCGACACCAAATCAACATTTCACATCTGGGGGGTATTGCAATGGGGAAAGCATCACTCACTCTGACGCTGCCAATTTCTCCGCCAGAGAGTTCTACCTGTTGTCTTTGCATCAGGGCCTTGATCTCCTTCTGCAGGACTCGTTGTTCACTAGAACCAGCAGTCTCAGCCACCTGTTGCAACAAGACAATAACCTCAGAGAGACAATTTTCAATCACATTCGTACCTAGAGTCATCATTGGGTTACATTCTCGTTGATCAATATCCACAACTATCAGACCTTGAGATTTTAACTTTACTCGACCCACTTTAACAGTAATTTCTTTACATCCCACTTGTGGTAAAGACTGACCATTTCTGGCAACTACTGTGAGTTCATCACTTGGGCCATGGGTGACTTCAGAGTCATCCCAATACCGCTTGTAGAGGATATAGGGCATAGTGGTCACCTGGGAGCCAGTGTCCAGCAAAGCGTTCATGGAAATGTCGTCAATCACCTCAGGAAGAACCGGTCTCCCTCCAACATACTTGGCTTGCCAGTTCCTTGGGCCCTGTGGTCCTACTCCTGGGGGTTGGCCCTCTGCCGCAGGGGTTGCTCGTTTAAAGGACAAAATCTTGCAAGATGACCTGCCTTGTAGCAGCGACGACAGATGGGACGTCCGTCCTGGTCATAGCGATCGTTGTTCCTTCCTCGGAGTGGCGAGGTTCTCCTCCTCCGTAGCCACGGGACATCCTCTGGACTGGAAGCAAGCTGGATCTTCTCTTTGGAGGACACCTGCAGGGACTGCACGGTTTTACTAAGTGCAGCCATACCCCTGGTCCACTCCTGGACCTGAAGACGCAGCTCCTCAGTTGGATCTTTATCCAGAGTCTGTGCATCAGCCTCCACAGGGATGGAAGGAAAAGATGTTGCTTCCTGATGGTAGGTGATCGCTGGGCGCCTAGGGGGCACTGGACAGCTGTCAGTTGATTCCTGCAGGACCCGAATAGCCCTGTCCTTAAAATCAGCAAAGTCTGGATCAGGGTTTTCCAGGGTTATGATGCGCAGCTGTCCTCTGTGTGTACTGGATAGGAGTCCTTCAATGAACTGCTCCTTTAACAGTTTATCTTCCTCCTTCACACTGTCAGGATCAACTTGCTTAACTGCTCGCAGCGCCTCCTGCAGGTTAAGAGCATAGTCTCTTATACTGTCCTGCGTTCTCTGCTTACATCAAAAGAATCGCATCTTGATTTCAGCTGCAGTGTCAAAGGTGCTTCTCAGCTTGGCTAGAATCTTTTTAACAGTCTCTTTATCAGTGTCTTGCCAGGCTTTCACCTCTCTCTATGCTGCACCCGTTAGCTGTCCAATCAGGATGTTCATTTTCTGGCTTTCAGACAGAGGGTATACTTTAAACAAGCTGCACAGTCTCTTTAAATTCACTCTGGAGGGCACTGTACTGTATAAGGAAAGTGCCCATGATTGTGGTGCATTTCCTCCCCTCCCCTTCCCTCATGGGTTAATGGAGCTTGCCACCACCTCGTGCTGGGGCGGGGACTTACTGATTTGGGGGCCAATGGGATCAGGAAGGGGTTAGCACAGCCCCTTCCTGTATATATGTATTAGTGGGACTGAGGCCGCCATTCCTCTTTCCTCATGATCGGATCCTGGAAGTGATTGTGTCTAGTGCTGTCCGGTTTGGGAAGTATGGCTGACCCCCTTGTTGAGGCCATGAGAGCGAGAGTGGAGCAGGAGGGTGACCACTGGCTACAGTCTCTGGTTGCGGGGCTCAGCGCTCACCTTTCCAGCTCCCAGCCGTCGGTTTCTGCGCCGTTGCCCAGCCCCGTTCCACTGCACCCAGCTACTGACCTTGCTGCCGCCGCATCGCTGCTCCAGTGACAGGCGGTGGTGGCAAGTGTGAGTAGAGGCAGGCGGTCCGCCCGGCGCTCCCGCCCTCCATTGCGGCTGTGTGATGCCTCACCGGTGTTGGCCGTTGTTCCTCGGCGGCGCGCGGCGAGGTGGAAGTCCCCGCCCCCCAACTTCTGGTCCCGTGACACTGTGAGCGCAGTGGCATCTGCACATGCAGCCAGAGCACGCCATATTGCTGCTGAGCCGCGGCGAGGGCTGGAGCTGACCGGGGGTGCGGAGCAGGCGCCCTCAATAGCGGCGGTAGTAGGGTGTGGGTTAGGCGCACCAGTGGGGGAGTTAGCTCTTTTGGGGAGAGGGGGTTAAGAATAGGAGGGAGGCACAGCGCGTCCTCCTCTGCTTCAACGGAGGAGCAGGGAGCTGAGCAGCCCATTGTGGCTAGGGGGGGACAGATAATGCCTGTGGGATCACAGGCACTGGTAACGAGTGTCACTCAGGTGTCACCTTCCCCCACTGGTTTGGTTTCGGCAAGTACTAATGTGCTTGCTTCTGCCCCACTGGCTAGTGGCGTGCAGGGGGATTTGGGTCAGAGCACGGCTCCAGCTACTGCTGCTGCCGTTGATAGTAGGGAGGTTGCCAGATCTGAGGCTGTAGATGGTCACCCCTCGAGGGGGAGGCGGGACAGGCGTAGGCGCCGAAGATCCTCCTCTTCTTCCTCTAATTCCTCATCCTCGTCGCATCATCGCGGGCACTACGCTTCACAGAGGCACAAGAAATCTAGGCATGCAGGCTGCAGTGGGTCCTCGCGTAGTCATCGCTGCCCCCGGTCCTCGAGACGTGGCTCTCCATCTTCTGCGTCAGAGGTGTCAAGCGCGTCTGTGAGTCCCGAGCATGCACGTGGTCCTCCTCCTGCTCGTCGGGAGTCGAGTGTTCATTCAAGGACTTTCAGCATCAATAGTCAAGCGGGTTATCCGGGAGCCAGAGTTCCTCCACCTATGGGAGTCCCTCCTCCAACGGTGAATCCAGGTGAGTGTTCCTTGTTTGGTTCTCCAAGTGTGGA
This sequence comes from Dendrobates tinctorius, assembly GCF_039654945.1. Lineage (NCBI taxonomy): Eukaryota > Metazoa > Chordata > Amphibia > Anura > Dendrobatidae > Dendrobates > Dendrobates tinctorius. The sequence goes on from NW_027361978.1 coordinate 2,987,867, forward strand.
TACAACAGCGGTAATATCCGTGTTGAGAGCGCTGATCGGGCAATTGCCCCCCGCAGCTGGTTCGGAAAAGGAGTGTAATAAGGTGGATTCCCCGCTTGCAGGGGTGTACAAGGATACTATGTTTTGTGGGGTTAGTGCGCTAGGGTCGCACATTGATGAGGATACTAAAAAGAAGATTTGGAATAATGATTATATAGATATTTGATCGTTGATCTCGGTGTATCAGCACACCGTGGACAAGGAGCGAAGGCCTGTTGAGAGGTTTTCGGAAAGAATGCGCCAGAAGGTGGCAAAGACTATGAATAATTGGTTGCAAGCTTTTGCAGTACTGGGTTGTATTATGGGGCAGAAGCATCCGGGCCGATACTCCGAGTTGTTTATTTATCAGGATATGATCTATAACTCATACAAAGCTCATGGAGGGTTCAGCGTGGTGGATGTATGATGAGGAATTTAGGAGGCGTTTGGCTCTCCACCCGGAAATTGGGTGGGGGTAAAAGCAACTGAGGTTTGGTTGCGTCTTATGATGACACCGAAGCAATATCTGTTATGAATGAGTCACCGTAGGAGGCAAAAACAGAAATACTAGCTAAGTCCAGAAAACCAGAGAAGTTGGCAGCTATCGGATTGCAGACCCCTGAACCTAACAACAACAACTAGCAGTAGCCGTGGGGGGTTCCTACGGTGCCCTAGACCCCTCGATCACAGCCGGAGAACTACATAGCCTAAAGACAGAAAGGGAAATCTAAACTGCCCCAGAGCAGACCCCAAAGCAATAGGCAGCCCCCAACATATAATGACGGTGAAGCAAGATGAAAAAACACTCACACAGATAGAAAGATAGGCTGAGCAAATGATGGGGCCCAAGTTAACTAAATAGGACAGAATAGAAAAGCTGCTGTCTGCAATCCGCCAAAACCCTCTCAAAACAAGAGCCAACAGACTGATAGGGAAAAAAGTCCTGAAGACGCTAGGCTTCAAAAAGACTATATCAGTACTCAGGTATTTTCTGAAGACAGAGCAAAAAGGAATTCAGCTCACCCAGCAGGGAAAGGCAGAAATCCAGAAAAACAAGGCAAAACAAAACCAAAACACAAATGCAAAAAGCAGAGCAGAAAACTTAGCTTTTGAGGAGCAGGAATCAGACTGGTCTCCTAGAATCCCTCAGAGAAATCACCCGCAAGGCAGAAGGGCATCAGCTGCCTTATATCCAGTCAGCAATTCCAGTCACCCAGTCATCATCATTCTGCTCAAGTGCTTTGTAATCAGCCTCACTACCTTCCTTCACCAGAAGAGGGAGTTCATCAGACCTCAATGGTGAAGGGGAAAATGAACTCACAACAGTACCTCCCCCTTGAGAAGGGGTCACCGAACCCTCATCCATGCCACCAGGGCGATCAGGGTGAGCCCGATGAAAGGCAAGCACCAATCTTTTGGCATGAATATCAGAGGCAGAGACCCAGGAATTATCCTCCTGACCATAACCCTTCCACTTAAACAAATACTGGAGTCTCCGTCTAGCCAGACTGGAATCCAGTTTCTTCTCTTTCTCATATTCCATGTAACCTTCAACTAATACAGGGTCCGGAGGTGCCACCCCAGGAACAACTGGTTCAACAAACCTCTTCAACAAGGACTTATGAAACACATTATGAATTTTAAATGTGACAGGAAGAGCCAAACGAAAAGAGACCGGATTAATAATCTCCAAAATCTTGTAAGGTCCAATAAATCTAGGCTTAAACTTAGGAGAAGCCACCTTCATAGCGATATTTTTTGATGATAACCAAACCATATCACCAACCTCAAACTGGGGACCAATGGTCCTATGTCGGTTGGAAAACCGCTGGGCCTTTTCCTGGGAGAGAGATAACTTATCCACCACTTGGTCCCAGATCTGGTGCATTCTCTCCACCACAGTGTCAACACCTGGGCAGGCAGAAGGCTCCACCTGCCCTGAAGAAAATCGAGGATGAAACCCAAAGTTACAAAAAATAGGTGACATCAAAGTGGCAGAACTAGCTCTATTATTTAAAGCAAATTCGGCCAAGGGCAAAAATGAAACCCAATCATCCTGATCAGCGGAAATAAAACATCTCAAATACGACTCCAAGGTCTGGTTTGTTCTCTCCGTCTGCCCATTGGTCTGAGGGTGAAAAGCAGAGGAGAAGGACAACTGAATTCCCAGCTTGGAACAGAAAGTCCTCCAAAATCTAGACACAAACTGGACTCCTCTGTCAGATACAATGTTCTCAGGAATCCCGTGCAAGTGAACCACCTGTTGCAAAAACAGGGGCACCAACTCAGAGGAAGATGGCAACTTAGGGAGTGGTACAAGATGAACCATCTTAGAGAACCTATCACAAATCACCCAAATAACAGTCATTCTCTGAGAGACAGGCATATCAGAGATGAAATCCATTGAAATATGGGTCCATGGCCTCCTGGGGACCGGCAAAGGCATCAACAACTCACTGGAGCGAGAACAAGATTTAGACCGGGAGCAAGTCCCACAGGACTGCACAAAATTCCTGACATCACAAGACAAGGTGGGCCACCAAAAAGACCGACTCACCAGATCTCTAGTACCAAAAATACCTGGATGACCAGCCAAAGCAGAGCAATGAACTTCAGACATCACTCTCTTCTTCCACTGGTCAGGAACATACAACTTTCCACTGGGACAACGCTCAGGTTTGTCCTCCTGGAACTCTTCCAGAGCACGTCTCAAATCGGGCGAGATGGCAGAAAGAACTACCCCTTCGCCTAAGATGGTAGCAGGCTTGGTCACCACAGGAGAATCAGCAAAGAAGCTCCTAGAGAGGGCGTCAGCCTTGACATTCTTAGTACCAGGAAGAAAAGAGACCTCAAAATCAAAACGTGGAAAAAACAAGACCCACCTAGCCTGTCTAGGGTTCAAGCGTTTGGCCGACTCAAGGTAAATCAAATTCTTGTGGTCAGTGAGGACCACGGCTTGATGTTTAGCTCCCTCCAACCAATGTCTCCAGTCCTCAAATGCCCATTTCATGGCTAACAGTTCCCGATTCCCCACATCATAGTTACGTTCAGATGGAGAGAACTTTCGGGAAAAGAAAGCACAGGGATTCATTTTAGATGTTACAGGATCCTTTTGGGACAAAACAGCTCCTGCACCAATCTCAGAAGCGTCCACCTCTACCTGGAACGGGAGTGAGACATCAGGTTGCCGCAAAACCGGGGCAGAAGTGAATCTTTGCTTCAGCTCCTGAAAGGAAGAAACAGCCTCCGGAGACCAATTCAACACATCAGCACCCTTCTTAGTCAGATCAGTCAATGGCTTGGCAATACTAGAAAATTTTGCTATAAATTTCCGATAAAAATTAGCAAAACCCAAAAACTTCTGGAGGGCCTTCAAAGAAGTGGGCTGAACCCAATCATAAATGGCCTGTACCTTGGCCGGGTCCATTTCAATAGTTGACGGAGACAAAATAAATCCCAAAAAAGAAATCCTCTGTACCCTAAAAAGGCATTTCGATCCTTTGACATACAGGGAATTCTCCCTCATGATCCGGAACACAGTCCAAACGTGTTCCACATGAGAATCCCAATCCTTGGAGAAGATCAAAATATCATCCAGATGGATAATCAAAAATTTATCCACAAAGTCTCGGAAAATATCGTTCATGAAGCACTGGAAGACAGAAGGGGCATTAGTGAGCCCAAAAGGCATCACCAGGTACTCAAAATGTCCCTCCGGAGTATTAAACGCCGTCTTCCATTCATCCCCATGCTTAATGCGGATAAGATTATACGCCCCACTGAGGTCAAGCTTGGTAAACCAGCAAGCACCTTTAACTCTGGAGAATAGATACGAAATCAGGGGTAACGGATACTGATATTTAATAGTAATTTTGTTGTGGGCACAATAATCAATACAAGGCCTTAATGAACCATCCTTTTTGGCCACGAAAAAAAAAAATGGCACCTAAGGGTGAAGAGGATGGTCTAATATGACCCTTCTCCAACACCTCCTTAATATAGGATCGCATAGCCTCGTGCTCGGGTACAGATAAATTGAAGAGCCGACCCTTGGGAAATTTACACCCCGGGCTCAGTTCAATTGCACAGTCATAACTCCTATGAGGAGGCAAAGACGCAGACTCATTCTCACTAAATACATCATAAAAGTCCACCAAATAGTCAGGAACATCATGCGACTGAGGAGAGGTGGAAAAAACCGGAGCCTCACTAATGGCACACCGACAACCCCAACTCACCATAGACACAGATTTCCAATCCAAAACTGGATTATGAATTTGCAACCAGGGAAACCCCAGAACAATGGTATCATGCAAATTATGCAACACCAAAAATCTGCAATTTTCTTGATGGTCTGGGGAGACCCGCATTACCACCTGGGTCCAAAACTGAGGTTTATTTTTCGCCAAAGGAGTAGCATCAATCCCCCTCAAAGGGATAGGCGTCCGCAGAGGTGTCATCAGAAATCCACAAAGTTTAGCAAAATCCAAGTCCATTAGGTTCAGTGCTGCTCCCGAATCCACAAAAGCCTTGGCGGAAAATGTGGAGAGGGAGCAGATCAGAGTAATTGCCAGAAGAAACTTAGGTTGAAAACCACCCACAGAAAACGTGTGTGCAAAGCGTTTCTCTCGTTTAGGACAATCAGAAATAATATACGAGGCAACTCCACAAAAAAAACACAGCTTATTACGCCTTCTGAACTCCTGACGTTGCTCCCTGGACAAAACTCTATCACATTGCATAGGTTCAGACACTTGTTCAACAGGTGGCAACACCTCTCGTGCAGTCCTGCGTTCACGTAAACGCCGATCAACCTGAATGGCTAATGACATAGAATCGTCAAGACCAGAGGGAACAGGAAATCCCACCATAGTATCTTTTACGGCTTCTGACAAACCCTTCCGAAAGAGAGCTGCCAAGGCATTATCATTCCAGGTAGTAAGGACCACCCACTTTCGGAAATTTTGACAGTACAATTCTGCAGAATCTCGACCCTGGCTCAATGCCAACAGGGTCTTTTCATCCTGATCAATAGCATTAGGTTCATCATACAACAACCCCAAGGCTTGAAAAATTGCTTTCACATTAGTCAGAATAGGATCATCTGGTTTCAAAGAAAACGCCCAATCCTGGGGATCGACACGCAGCAAAGAGATGACAATTTTAACCTGCTGCGCGGAGCTCCCTGACGAGTTAGGCTTCAAGGCAAAAAATAATTTACGATTATTTTTGAAATTCAAAAATTTAGACCGATCCCCAAAAAACACATCAGGAGTAGGGATCTTTGGTTTAGCAGCATGTGAATGAGCAAGGCAGGTGGAAATTCCCTGCACTTCCGCAGCGAGCTGCTCCACACGATCAGACAATTGCTTTATCTCCATTGAGAGAAAAAAAAAATTCCCCCTACGGCCTCAGAGATATAGAGGAAAAAATATACACACACTTTTTTTTTTTTTTTACTATTCTTTCCTGCTATTGAGTACCCTAGGATCTGCGGTATGGCTGGTGATTCTGTTATGAGTGAGTCACCGTAGGAGGCAAAAACAGAAATACTAGCTAAGTCCAGAAAACCAGAGAAGTTGGCAGCTATTGGATTGCAGACCCCTCAACCTATCAACAACAACTAGCAGTAGCCGTGGGGGGTTCCTACGGTGCCCTAGACCCCTCAATCATAGCTGGAGAACTACATAGCCTAAAGACAGAAAGGGAAATCTAAACTGCCCCAGAGCAGACCCCAAAGCAATAGGCAGCCCCCAACATATAATGACGGTGAAGCAAGATGAAAAAACACACAGATAGAAAGATAGGCTGAGCAAATGATGGGGCCCAAGCTAACTAGATAGGACAGGATAGAAAAGCTGCTGTCTGTAATCCGCCAAAACAAGAGCCAACAGCTGATAGGGAAAAAAGCCCTGAAGACGCTAGGCTTCAAAAAAGACTATATCAGTACTCAGGTATTTTCTGAAGACAGAGCAAAAAGGAATTCAGCTCACCCCAGCAGGGAATGGCAGAAATCAAGGAAAACAATGCAAAACAAAACCAAAACACAAATGCAAAAAGTAGAGCAGAAAACTTAGCTTTTGAGGAGCAGGAATCAGACTGGTCTCCTAGAATCCCTCAGAGAGATCACCAGCAAGGCAGAAGGGCGTCGGCTGCCTTATATCCAGTCAGTAATTCCCGTCACCAAGTCATCATCATCCTGCCCAGGTGCTTGGTAATCAGCCTCACTACCTTCCTTCACCAGAAGAGGGAGTTCATCAGACCTCAATGGTGAAGGGGAAAATGAACTCACAACACTAGGCTTGTGCGCGAGAGGTTCGGTGTGGTCATTCGACACAGACAACTGGAAGGGGAGAACAGTGCCCTGCTAAGGCCTGACAGGGTGCACTTGAACGATATCGGGCTCGATATCTTCTTATCCGGTCTGCAAGATGGAATAGAGCAAGCTTTGCTTTTGATGGGTTGGGGTCGGAGTCCTGTTTAAAAAACAGGATCCTCCGTGGCGGTGAAAGAAGGTTTGGCACAAAGTTACGGCTCACTGCTGGCTGACTTGCCTGCGAATACAGAGCAGGGCATTTAGCGGCGAGCGCGTTTAAGAAAAGTTAAGTGCCTCAAAAAAATGGTTGTTTAAGGAAACATTGAATAAAGCTATGACCGACCTTCACCCATCATTTGGTTTCTGAATGTGATTTATTATGGTTAAGTGGGGCAGAGGAAATGTTATTGGTGTTTAACCCTGGGTCACAACAGTCAGGGTATGTGACTCACTCGAGTACTGCGGTAGCCAGGCCGCTCCCGGAAGGTAGGGCATAGACAGCGGCATTATGGGGACCGCTGCGGCGGGCACTACTCCTTGCGGCGCTGAGGTGTTGGCGTCGGCGGCCGCCGCTGCATTTTTGCTTGGCACAGACATTCTCTTCCCCCCTAGTTAACGTTAGCCAGGGCCAGGGGTTGAGTGAGCTTACCGGCGGCTGCTTCGCAGGGCTGTAGGCCTCAGCTCCTCCCACCTCTCACGCGCTGTCCTCTCTTCCCGCGCGGCACTTCACTTCTTCGCGCTCTGCGGCAGGCTCCACCCACAAAGACCCACCTCTTTTGGTTCCCGCACGCCAGCAGCGCGGCAATGGTGGCAATTGGCGCCAATTTTGCACATAATCTATAGCACACAACAGTCTCTGGCACATAGGACCCGGGGACACCGGTCTCCGTAATCCTGTTCGTGACGCCAAGTTGGGTCGCTCCCAGGGCTGTGGGGTTCTCGGTACCGGGCCGGTGTCAGCGGGATGTGTCACAGCAGCGGTGACCCGGTCCGTGGCCCTGGGCGCCCAATTAATAGGGGAAGTTCGAATGGTGGAATGTAGTTAATGGAATAATTTGTGACGCCACCTGTGGTGTTCGGCAAGTGAGATGTTAAGCCGACGCTGCATGCAGATCCACTGGGACTGATGGTATGGTGCAGCAAAGATGTAAAAGCTCCCCACAGATGAAGCTATAGTCCCAGGGCAGTGTAGATGTGGTTGGCACGGGGATGTGGCAGTGCCGGAAGGGTAGGAAGCAGACAAAGACACAGCGGGGTGCGATTTCTGTACCTTTACTTGATAAATGCAGTCCAGGTCCTGATTACAGATGGTACCAGGGCAGGCTAGCCTGGAAGCAGCTCAGGGATTCTCTCTCAGCAGATGGGTTGTGCAGTCTCCTTCCTAGCGCTTATTTGAGTTAAGTACTCCTAGTACTGAGTTACACTGAAGTTCCTCCTAATTCTCTTCTACTAGCACTCCTCGTATGGCAGACAGCTGTAGCCGCTATTCCTCTCTTGGCTCACTCCGTGCTGTTGTGCCTCCAAGTCTTAGATGGGGGTAGGGCATTTACAGCCTCCTACTCCTCTGGTGTCTGTTGCAGGACCGTTAGTATCCGTACAATCGTGGAGACCAGGCTCCAGTTCATGCGCTCTCGCTGTGAGGGAGCTCTCTTTCCTCAGCTCAACCTTCAGCTTCTCTCCACACGTCTACACACGTGGCCCTCCTCACACTAACTGTCCACTCCTTCCTCTTGGCCCTCAGAGAGCACTCCTCCCTTCAATTCCGGTTCAGCGTCCCCCCTGCTGGCCTGGAGTGGAACTGTGTTGCATGTATAGGTTAACTGCGAGAGAGACCCTTCACTGCTTCCAAGCCTGGCATTACCCTCCCTGGAGGAAGGCAAAGCCACTGTGGCGGCCATACTCCTGGGGGCGCCACACACTGTGTCTACCAGAGACCATCAAGGAAGAACTAACCCTCCTAGCCTTAACTCTTGTGGATCACTAATGGCAGCCGTATAAAAGCCATGAAAGGGAGGTGGCCACCAGTATCAGGAGAGGAGTCACTAAAACAAGTCGACACCATGACGTCTATATAATTCCTGGCAATGAGAAGTCTCTATCCTACCAAGACGACCATGCTGGGGTAATGCTCTGTGTACATTTGTGACCATCCGGTTTCTATCCTTGCTGAACCAGATGTTTTTGCGTCACTAAGGGCAGACATATAGAAGCTCCAAGAGCCAAAGGGACACCACCATCAGGAGATGTGCGCAAGTCTACATCATGAGGTCCATATAATTTCTGGCAATGAGAAGTCTCTATCCTCCCAAGATGACCATGTTGGGGTAACGTTCTGTGTACATTTGTGACCATCCGGTTTCTATCCTTGCTGAACCCGACACTTTTGTGTCCCCAAGGACAGTCATATAGAAGCTCCTAGAGCCAAAGGCCCACCACCACCAGGAGATGTGCACACCAAGAGGACCATTCAAGGAAAATTATGACTGATGTGGTAGTCACCTTCCCACTGTTTTGTGGTCCGATGATTAGCAATTACTGGGAGTGAGAGTGATTGTATCGATCCGCTGCATATCGACTTCAAATTACATGAAATTTGCATGTTCTGATGACTTCTAACAACTTGCGATTCAATTTGTAAGGATCACCCCTCAAAAAAAGGCCCAGCGACCCTTTCACAATAGGCTCACAATACATCAGGTGCGGTCATGAGAATTTCACAGTCATTCTTGGGAAATTACCTCAGTCACTATAAAAGATGAGGGCAAGGAAAGCAGTGGCCATATTAGAGTTTTACAGCTCAGGGATAGGCGGTCAGAGAGCGCAGCTCATCATTACACATAGGGATAGGAAAAAGTCAAAATCTGGTGCCCTACTGCAGAAGAACATAGAAAATGAGAGTCATAGTCCCAGTCTATGAATAATAACACACAGATTCAAAGGATAGGGAGGTGCAGGAGCCACAGAGTCAGCAGGGGGAAATTGATTGATTCATGATGCACCTGAAATGCACAATCTGTAAATGGCTACCTCACAATGTTGCTTTTTTTTTGCACACTCGAATATTACATCTGCATGCAGTACCTGAATATAGCTGCCTGTTGCAGCTGCTTGGTTTTGGGACATGAACCTACCGAGCTTTTCTTGCGGTGCCCTTTTAGGTGGATCCAGGGAGCATTATTTTGCATTACACCCTGAGACAATCCTGCAAACTGTCGCTGCACGTTCGTGTCAAGGCGTTAACGACATGTGCACACCGCGCATCGGAGTACTGCTTTCAGTAAGGATACACGTTACTGCGCTTCCCCAAAGGTGCCCAGATTGGACACCACTCCTTAACAGCATACAAAGCGAAACCTGGCCTCTTGTGCTCAGTATATGAGTATTCATTCAGTAAAGCTGTCCCATTAAAGTAACGTTTTGATCGCTAACATGGACCTTCATCGGAAGGAGTGCTGTGCTGCAATGGAGACAAAGGATAACAGCGCCATAGGTCTGTGGGTTATGGTACGAGGCGCCTCTCTCATGGGGCTGCTATCCTTTGTCCCCCTAATAGCCCAGCAACCCGTCTGATGAAGGTCCAGGATAGTGACCGAAACGTGACTCTATTGGGATTTCTGTACTGAATTCTCATATTCTACATACTGAACACAAGAGGCCACATTTCATTTATTTGTAGCATTCTTTGGTTACAGCAGATTTGTTTTGTCGATTTTGCGAATAAGATAAAATGAAAACTGACAAAGCAAAAAGATTTAAGAGAAATCCAAGAAAAGGTGAACAATTTGCAGAACTGTTTTACGAGTCCAATGGAACCGCTGTACACACGATAATACTGCTGGCTGCTTCTGGATCTTTCTTCTCTGCTTGTACCTACAGTGTCGTTTGAAAGTTTGTGAACCCTTCAGAGTTTTCCATATTTCTGCAGACATTTCATCTAAAACTGCATCAGAATTCCAAACAAATGAGCCAAAAAATATTAGAATTTGCCATTTTTTACATGAGGAAAATGATCCAATATCACGTCTGTGAGTGGCAAAAGTATGTGAACCCTTAGGATTAGCAGATAATTTAAAGGTGAAATTGAAAATTGATGTTTACAGTTAATGGGACGATAATGCGGTCACGGGGATCTACTATACTTACATAACAGGGATCTATCACAATCTGACCTTCACAGCATGCTTGTGGATGGTATTATTTCTATCATGGCTCGAACAAAGGAGATTTCTAAAGACCTCGGAAGAGGTTTGCTGCTCATCAGTCTGGAGAAGGCTACACATCCATCTTTAAAGACTTTGGGCTGCACCAATCCAGTCAGACAGGTTGTGTGTAAATGGAGGAACTTCCTTGCCATTATTGCCCTCTCCAGGAGTGATCGACCTACAAAGATCACTCCAAGAGCAAGGTGTATAATAGCCTGTGAGGTTAGAAAGGAACCCAAGGTCACCTCTAAGCAACTAAAGGCCTCTCACATTGGCTAATGTTTCTGTTCATGAGTCCACCATCAGGAAGACACTGAACAACAATGGTGCGCCAGGCAGGATTGCAAATAGAAAGCCATCTAGAGTCTACGATAGATCGCCAGGACAAGAAAGTAGGACACTGAAATAATGAATACTGAATGGTGGTATTACATGAGCACAGCACTGTAAGGTAGTATTATATGAATATTGCATAGTGCTGTTTTATGTGCAATGAATGATGGTAATGAATGATTACTGTATGTGAATACTGTATGGCCATATTACATGGGCACAGCATTTTATGATGACATTTTATGTGCACTGTATGGTGGTATTATATGAGTTTTGTATGTTGGTATTTTATGAGCACTGTATGATGGTATTTTATGTGCATTGTATGGTGGTATTTTACGAGTACTGTATGTTGTTATTTTATGAGCACTGTATGATGGTATTTAATGTGCATTGTATGGTGGTATTTTATGCGCACTGTATGGTGGTATTTTATGTGCACTTTATGATGACATTTTATATACACTGTATGGTGGTATTTTATGAGTTCTCTATCTTGGTATTTTATGTGCATTGTATGGTGGTATTTTATGTGCACTGTATGGTGGTATTTTATGTGCATTCTATGGTGGTATTTTATGTGCACGTTATGATGACATTTTATGTGCACTGTATGGTGGTATTTTATGAGTTCTGTATGGAGGTATTTTATGTGCACTGTATGGTGGTATTTTATGAGTACTGTATGGTGGTATTTTATGAGTACTGTATGGAGGAATTTTATGTGCATTGTATGGTGGCATTTTATGAGTTCTATATGGAGGTATTTTATGTACATTGTATGGTGGTATTTTACGAGTACCATATGTTGGTATTTTATGTGCACTGTATGGTGGTATTTTATGAGTACTGTATGGTGGTATTTTATGTGCATTGTATGGTGGTATTTTATGTGCATTGTATGGTGGTATTTTCTGAGTACTGTATGGTGGTATTTTATGTGCATTGTATGGTGGTATTTTATGTGCATTGTATGGTGGCATTTTATGAGTACTGTATGTTGGTATTTTATGTGCACTGTATGGTGGTATTTTATGTGCATTGTATGGTGGTATTTTATGAGTACTGTATGGTGGTATTTTATGTGCATTGTATGGTGGTATTTTATGTGCATTGTATGGTGGTATTTTATGAGTACTGTATGTTGGTATTTTATGTGCACTGTATGGTGGTATTTTATGTGCATTGTATGGTGGCATTTTATGAGTACTGTATGGTGGTATTTTATGTGCATTGCATGGTGGTATTTTTTGTGCACTTTATGATGACATTTTATGTGCATTGCATGGTGGTATTTTATGCGCACTTTATGATGACATTTTATGTGCACTGTATGTTGGTATTGTATGAGCACTGTATGGTGGTATTTTATGTGCACTTTATGATGACATTTTATGTGCACTGTATGGTGGCATTTTATGTCCACTGTATGGTGACATTTTATGAGTTCTGTATGTAGGTATTTTATGTGCACTGTATGGTGGTATTTTATGAGTACTGTATGTTGGCATTTTATGTGCACTTTATGGTGACATTTTATGTGCACTGTATGATGGTATTTTATGTGCATTGTATGGTGGTATTTTATGAGTACTGTATGTTGGTAATTTATGTGCACTTTATGATGACATTTTATGTGCACTGTATGATGGTATTTTATGTGCATTGTATGGTGGTATTTTATGTCCACTTTATGATGACATTTTATGTGCACTGTATAGTGGCATTTTATGAGTTCTGTATGTAGGTATTTTATGTGCATTGTATGGTGGTTTTTTATGAGTACTGTATGGTGGTATTTTATGTGCACTGTATGTTGGCATTTTATGAGCACTGCATGGTGGTATTTTATGTGCATTGTATGGTGGTATTTTATGAGTACTGTATGTTGGTATTGTATGAGCACTGTATGTTGGTATTTTATGTGCACTTTATGATGACATTGTATATACACTGTATGGTGGTATTTTATATGTTCTGTATGGAGGTATTTTATGTGCATTGTATGGTGGTATTTTATGAGTACTGTATGTTGGTATTTTATGTGCACTGTATGATGGTGGTATTTTATGAGTACTGTATGGTGGTATTTTATGTGCACTGTATGTTGGTATTTTATGAGCACTGCATGGTGGTATTTTATGTGCATTGTATGGTGGCATTTTATGTGCACTTTATGATGACATTTTATGTGCACTGTATGGCAGTATTTTATGAGTACTGTATGGAGGTATTTTATGTGCATTGTATGGTGGTATTTTATGTGCGCTTTATGATGACATTTTATGTGCACTGTATGGTGGTATTTTATGAGTACTGTATGTTGGTATTGTATGAGCACTGTATGGTGGTATTTTATGTGCATTGTATGGTGGTATTTTACGAGTACTGTATGTTGTTATTTTATGAGCACTGTATGATGGTATTTAATGTGCATTGTATGGTGGTATTTTATGCGCACTGTATGGTGGTATTTTATGTGCACTTTATGATGACATTTTATATACACTGTATGGTGGTATTTTATGAGTTCTCTATCTTGGTATTTTATGTGCATTGTATGGTGGTATTTTATGTGCACTGTATGGTGGTATTTTATGTGCATTCTATGGTGGTATTTTATGTGCACGTTATGATGACATTTTATGTGCACTGTATGGTGGTATTTTATGAGTTCTGTATGGAGGTATTTTATGTGCACTGTATGGTGGTATTTTATGAGTACTGTATGGTGGTATTTTATGAGTACTGTATGGAGGAATTTTATGTGCATTGTATGGTGGCATTTTATGAGTTCTATATGGAGGTATTTTATGTACATTGTATGGTGGTATTTTACGAGTACCATATGTTGGTATTTTATGTGCACTGTATGGTGGTATTTTATGAGTACTGTATGGTGGTATTTTATGTGCATTGTATGGTGGTATTTTATGTGCATTGTATGGTGGTATTTTCTGAGTACTGTATGGTGGTATTTTATGTGCATTGTATGGTGGTATTTTATGTGCATTGTATGGTGGCATTTTATGAGTACTGTATGTTGGTATTTTATGTGCACTGTATGGTGGTATTTTATGTGCATTGTATGGTGGTATTTTATGAGTACTGTATGGTGGTATTTTATGTGCATTGTATGGTGGTATTTTATGTGCATTGTATGGTGGTATTTTATGAGTACTGTATGTTGGTATTTTATGTGCACTGTATGGTGGTATTTTATGTGCATTGTATGGTGGCATTTTATGAGTACTGTATGGTGGTATTTTATGTGCATTGCATGGTGGTATTTTTTGTGCACTTTATGATGACATTTTATGTGCATTGCATGGTGGTATTTTATGCGCACTTTATGATGACATTTTATGTGCACTGTATGTTGGTATTGTATGAGCACTGTATGGTGGTATTTTATGTGCACTTTATGATGACATTTTATGTGCACTGTATGGTGGCATTTTATGTCCACTGTATGGTGGCATTTTATGAGTTCTGTATGTAGGTATTTTATGTGCACTGTATGGTGGTATTTTATGAGTACTGTATGTTGGCATTTTATGTGCACTTTATGGTGACATTTTATGTGCACTGTATGATGGTATTTTATGTGCATTGTATGGTGGTATTTTATGAGTACTGTATGTTGGTAATTTATGTGCACTTTATGATGACATTTTATGTGCACTGTATGATGGTATTTTATGTGCATTGTATGGTGGTATTTTATGTCCACTTTATGATGACATTTTATGTGCACTGTATAGTGGCATTTTATGAGTTCTGTATGTAGGTATTTTATGTGCATTGTATGGTGGTTTTTTATGAGTACTGTATGGTGGTATTTTATGTGCACTGTATGTTGGCATTTTATGAGCACTGCATGGTGGTATTTTATGTGCATTGTATGGTGGTATTTTATGAGTACTGTATGTTGGTATTGTATGAGCACTGTATGTTGGTATTTTATGTGCACTTTATGATGACATTGTATATACACTGTATGGTGGTATTTTATATGTTCTGTATGGAGGTATTTTATGTGCATTGTATGGTGGTATTTTATGAGTACTGTATGTTGGTATTTTATGTGCACTGTATGATGGTGGTATTTTATGAGTACTGTATGGTGGTATTTTATGTGCACTGTATGTTGGTATTGTATGAGCACTGCATGGTGGTATTTTATGTGCATTGTATGGTGGCATTTTATGTGCACTTTATGATGACATTTTATGTGCACTGTATGGCAGTATTTTATGAGTACTGTATGGAGGTATTTTATGTGCATTGTATGGTGGTATTTTATGTGCGCTTTATGATGACATTTTATGTGCACTGTATGGTGGTATTTTATGAGTACTGTATGTTGGTATTGTATGAGCACTGTATGGTGGTATTTTATGTGCATTGTATGGTGGTATTTTATGAGTACTGTATGTTGGTATTGTATGAGCACTGTATGTTGGTATTTTATGTGCACTTTATGATGACATTTTATGTGCACTGTATGGTGGTATTTTATATGTTCTGTATGGAGGTATTTTATGTGCATTGTATGGTGGTATTTTATGAGTACTGTATGTTGGAATTTTATGTGCACTGTATGATGGTGGTATTTTATGAGTACTGTATGGTGGTATTTTATGTGCACTGTATGTTGGTATTTTATGAGCACTGCATGGTGGTATTTTATGTGCATTGTATGGTGGCATTTTATGTGCACTGTATGGCAGTATTTTATGAGTACTGTATGGAGGTATTTTATGTGCATTGTATGGTGGTATTTTATGTGTGCTTTATGATGACATTTTATGTGCACTGTATGGTGGTATTTTATGAGTACTGTATGTTGGTATTGTATGAGCACTGTATGGAGGTATTTTATGTGCATTGTATGGTGGTATTTTATGAGTACTGTATGTTGGTATTGTAGCACTGTGTGGTGGTATTTTATGTGCATTGTATGGTGGTATTTTATGTCCACTTTATGATGACATTTTATGTGCACTGTATGGTGGCATTTTATGAGTACAGTACGATGGTACTTTATGTGCACTTTATGATGACATTTTATATACACTGTATGGTGGTATTTTATATGTTCTGTATGGAGGTGTTTTATGTGCATTGTATGGTGGCATTTTATGAGTACTGTATGTTGGTATTTTATGAGCACTGTATGTTGGTATTTTATGTGCGCTTTATGATGACATTTTATGTGCATTGTATGGTGGTATTTTATGTGCACTGTATGGTGGTATTTTATGTGCATTCTATGGTGGTATTTTATGTGCACGTTATGATGACATTTTATGTGCACTGTATGGTGGTATTTTATGAGTTCTGTATGGAGGTATTTTATGTGCACTGTATGGTGGTATTTTATGAGTACTGTATGGTGGTATTTTATGAGTACTGTATGGAGGAATTTTATGTGCATTGTATGGTGGCATTTTATGAGTTCTATATGGAGGTATTTTATGTACATTGTATGGTGGTATTTTACGAGTACCATATGTTGGTATTTTATGTGCACTGTATGGTGGTATTTTATGTGCATTGTATGGTGGTATTTTACGAGTACTGTATGTTGTTATTTTATGAGCACTGTATGATGGTATTTAATGTGCATTGTATGGTGGTATTTTATGCGCACTGTATGGTGGTATTTTATGTGCACTTTATGATGACATTTTATATACACTGTATGGTGGTATTTTATGAGTTCTCTATCTTGGTATTTTATGTGCATTGTATGGTGGTATTTTATGTGCACTGTATGGTGGTATTTTATGTGCATTCTATGGTGGTATTTTATGTGCACGTTATGATGACATTTTATGTGCACTGTATGGTGGTATTTTATGAGTTCTGTATGGAGGTATTTTATGTGCACTGTATGGTGGTATTTTATGAGTACTGTATGGTGGTATTTTATGAGTACTGTATGGAGGAATTTTATGTGCATTGTATGGTGGCATTTTATGAGTTCTATATGGAGGTATTTTATGTACATTGTATGGTGGTATTTTACGAGTACCATATGTTGGTATTTTATGTGCACTGTATGGTGGTATTTTATGAGTACTGTATGGTGGTATTTTATGTGCATTGTATGGTGGTATTTTATGTGCATTGTATGGTGGTATTTTCTGAGTACTGTATGGTGGTATTTTATGTGCATTGTATGGTGGTATTTTATGTGCATTGTATGGTGGCATTTTATGAGTACTGTATGTTGGTATTTTATGTGCACTGTATGGTGGTATTTTATGTGCATTGTATGGTGGTATTTTATGAGTACTGTATGGTGGTATTTTATGTGCATTGTATGGTGGTATTTTATGTGCATTGTATGGTGGTATTTTATGAGTACTGTATGTTGGTATTTTATGTGCACTGTATGGTGGTATTTTATGTGCATTGTATGGTGGCATTTTATGAGTACTGTATGGTGGTATTTTATGTGCATTGCATGGTGGTATTTTTTGTGCATTTTATGATGACATTTTATGTGCATTGCATGGTGGTATTTTATGCGCACTTTATGATGACATTTTATGTGCACTGTATGTTGGTATTGTATGAGCACTGTATGGTGGTATTTTATGTGCACTTTATGATGACATTTTATGTGCACTGTATGGTGGCATTTTATGTCCACTGTATGGTGGCATTTTATGAGTTCTGTATGTAGGTATTTTATGTGCACTGTATGGTGGTATTTTATGAGTACTGTATGTTGGCATTTTATGTGCACTTTATGGTGACATTTTATGTGCACTGTATGATGGTATTTTATGTGCATTGTATGGTGGTATTTTATGAGTACTGTATGTTGGTAATTTATGTGCACTTTATGATGACATTTTATGTGCACTGTATGATGGTATTTTATGTGCATTGTATGGTGGTATTTTATGTCCACTTTATGATGACATTTTATGTGCACTGTATAGTGGCATTTTATGAGTTCTGTATGTAGGTATTTTATGTGCATTGTATGGTGGTTTTTTATGAGTACTGTATGGTGGTATTTTATGTGCACTGTATGTTGGCATTTTATGAGCACTGCATGGTGGTATTTTATGTGCATTGTATGGTGGTATTTTATGAGTACTGTATGTTGGTATTGTATGAGCACTGTATGTTGGTATTTTATGTGCACTTTATGATGACATTGTATATACACTGTATGGTGGTATTTTATATGTTCTGTATGGAGGTATTTTATGTGCATTGTATGGTGGTATTTTATGAGTACTGTATGTTGGTATTTTATGTGCACTGTATGATGGTGGTATTTTATGAGTACTGTATGGTGGTATTTTATGTGCACTGTATGTTGGTATTGTATGAGCACTGCATGGTGGTATTTTATGTGCATTGTATGGTGGCATTTTATGTGCACTTTATGATGACATTTTATGTGCACTGTATGGCAGTATTTTATGAGTACTGTATGGAGGTATTTTATGTGCATTGTATGGTGGTATTTTATGTGCGCTTTATGATGACATTTTATGTGCACTGTATGGTGGTATTTTATGAGTACTGTATGTTGGTATTGTATGAGCACTGTATGGTGGTATTTTATGTGCATTGTATGGTGGTATTTTATGAGTACTGTATGTTGGTATTGTATGAGCACTGTATGTTGGTATTTTATGTGCACTTTATGATGACATTTTATGTGCACTGTATGGTGGTATTTTATATGTTCTGTATGGAGGTATTTTATGTGCATTGTATGGTGGTATTTTATGAGTACTGTATGTTGGAATTTTATGTGCACTGTATGATGGTGGTATTTTATGAGTACTGTATGGTGGTATTTTATGTGCACTGTATGTTGGTATTTTATGAGCACTGCATGGTGGTATTTTATGTGCATTGTATGGTGGCATTTTATGTGCACTGTATGGCAGTATTTTATGAGTACTGTATGGAGGTATTTTATGTGCATTGTATGGTGGTATTTTATGTGTGCTTTATGATGACATTTTATGTGCACTGTATGGTGGTATTTTATGAGTACTGTATGTTGGTATTGTATGAGCACTGTATGGAGGTATTTTATGTGCATTGTATGGTGGTATTTTATGAGTACTGTATGTTGGTATTGTAGCACTGTGTGGTGGTATTTTATGTGCATTGTATGGTGGTATTTTATGTCCACTTTATGATGACATTTTATGTGCACTGTATGGTGGCATTTTATGAGTACAGTACGATGGTACTTTATGTGCACTTTATGATGACATTTTATATACACTGTATGGTGGTATTTTATATGTTCTGTATGGAGGTGTTTTATGTGCATTGTATGGTGGCATTTTATGAGTACTGTATGTTGGTATTTTATGAGCACTGTATGTTGGTATTTTATGTGCGCTTTATGATGACATTTTATGTGCATTGTATGGTGGTATTTTATGTCCACTTTATGATGACATTTTATGTGCACTGTATGGTGGCATTTTATGAGTACAGTACGATGGTACTTTATGTGCACTTTATGATGACATTTTATGTACACTGTATGGTGGTATTTTTTGAGTTCTGTATGGAGGTATTTTATGTGCATTGTATGGTGGTATTTTATGAGCACTGTATGCTGGTATTTTATGTGCACTTTATGATGACATTGTATATACACTGTATGGTGGTATTTTATATGTTCTGTATGGAGGTATTTTATGTGCATTGTATGGTGGTATTTTATGAGTACTGTATGTTGGAATTTTATGTGCACTGTATGATGGTGGTATTTTATGAGTACTGTATGGTGGTATTTTATGTGCACTGTATGTTGGTATTTTATGAGCACTGCATGGTGGTATTTTTTGTGCATTGTATGGTGGCATTTTATGTGCACTGTATGGCAGTATTTTATGAGTACTGTATGGAGGTATTTTATGTGCATTGTATGGTGGTATTTTATGTGCGCTTTATGATGACATTTTATGTGCACTGTATGGTGGTATTTTATGAGTACTGTATGTTGGTATTGTATGAGCACTGTATGGTGGTATTTTATGTGCATTGTATGGTGGTATTTTATGAGTACTGTATGTTGGTATTGTAGCACTGTGTGGTGGTATTTTATGTGCATTGTATGGTGGTATTTTATGTCCACTTTATGATGACATTTTATGTGCACTGTATGGTGGCATTTTATGAGTACAGTACGATGGTACTTTATGTGCACTTTATGATGACATTTTATATACACTGTATGGTGGTATTTTATATGTTCTGTATGGAGGTGTTTTATGTGCATTGTATGGTGGCATTTTATGAGTACTGTATGTTGGTATTTTATGAGCACTGTATGTTGGTATTTTATGTGCGCTTTATGATGACATTTTATGTGCATTGTATGGTGGTATTTTATGTGCACTGTATGGTGGTATTTTATGTGCATTCTATGGTGGTATTTTATGTGCACGTTATGATGACATTTTATGTGCACTGTATGGTGGTATTTTATGAGTTCTGTATGGAGGTATTTTATGTGCACTGTATGGTGGTATTTTATGAGTACTGTATGGTGGTATTTTATGAGTACTGTATGGAGGAATTTTATGTGCATTGTATGGTGGCATTTTATGAGTTCTATATGGAGGTATTTTATGTACATTGTATGGTGGTATTTTACGAGTACCATATGTTGGTATTTTATGTGCACTGTATGGTGGTATTTTATGTGCATTGTATGGTGGCATTTTATGCGCACTGTATGGTGGTATTTTATGTGCACTTTATGATGACATTTTATATACACTGTATGGTGGTATTTTATGAGTTCTCTATCTTGGTATTTTATGTGCATTGTATGGTGGTATTTTATGTGCACTGTATGGTGGTATTTTATGTGCATTCTATGGTGGTATTTTATGTGCACGTTATGATGACATTTTATGTGCACTGTATGGTGGTATTTTATGAGTTCTGTATGGAGGTATTTTATGTGCACTGTTTGGTGGTATTTTATGAGTACTGTATGGTGGTATTTTATGAGTACTGTATGGAGGAATTTTATGTGCATTGTATGGTGGCATTTTATGAGTTCTATATGGAGGTATTTTATGTACATTGTATGGTGGTATTTTACGAGTACCATATGTTGGTATTTTATGTGCACTGTATGGTGGTATTTTATGAGTACTGTATGGTGGTATTTTATGTGCATTGTATGGTGGTATTTTATGTGCATTGTATGGTGGTATTTTCTGAGTACTGTATGGTGGTATTTTATGTGCATTGTATGGTGGTATTTTATGTGCATTGTATGGTGGCATTTTATGAGTACTGTATGTTGGTATTTTATGTGCACTGTATGGTGGTATTTTATGTGCATTGTATGGTGGTATTTTATGAGTACTGTATGGTGGTATTTTATGTGCATTGTATGGTGGTATTTTATGTGCATTGTATGGTGGTATTTTATGAGTACTGTATGTTGGTATTTTATGTGCACTGTATGGTGGTATTTTATGTGCATTGTATGGTGGCATTTTATGAGTACTGTATGGTGGTATTTTATGTGCATTGCATGGTGGTATTTTTTGTGCACTTTATGATGACATTTTATGTGCATTGCATGGTGGTATTTTATGCGCACTTTATGATGACATTTTATGTGCACTGTATGTTGGTATTGTATGAGCACTGTATGGTGGTATTTTATGTGCACTTTATGATGACATTTTATGTGCACTGTATGGTGGCATTTTATGTCCACTGTATGGTGGCATTTTATGAGTTCTGTATGTAGGTATTTTATGTGCACTGTATGGTGGTATTTTATGAGTACTGTATGTTGGCATTTTATGTGCACTTTATGGTGACATTTTATGTGCACTGTATGATGGTATTTTATGTGCATTGTATGGTGGTATTTTATGAGTACTGTATGTTGGTAATTTATGTGCACTTTATAATGACATTTTATGTGCACTGTATGATGGTATTTTATGTGCATTGTATGGTGGTATTTTATGTCCACTTTATGATGACATTTTATGTGCACTGTATAGTGGCATTTTATGAGTTCTGTATGTAGGTATTTTATGTGCATTGTATGGTGGTTTTTTATGAGTACTGTATGGTGGTATTTTATGTGCACTGTATGTTGGCATTTTATGAGCACTGCATGGTGGTATTTTATGTGCATTGTATGGTGGTATTTTATGAGTACTGTATGTTGGTATTGTATGAGCACTGTATGTTGGTATTTTATGTGCACTTTATGATGACATTGTATATACACTGTATGGTGGTATTTTATATGTTCTGTATGGAGGTATTTTATGTGCATTGTATGGTGGTATTTTATGAGTACTGTATGTTGGTATTTTATGTGCACTGTATGATGGTGGTATTTTATGAGTACTGTATGGTGGTATTTTATGTGCACTGTATGTTGGTATTTTATGAGCACTGCATGGTGGTATTTTATGTGCATTGTATGGTGGCATTTTATGTGCACTTTATGATGACATTTTATGTGCACTGTATGGCAGTATTTTATGAGTACTGTATGGAGGTATTTTATGTGCATTGTATGGTGGTATTTTATGTGCGCTTTATGATGACATTTTATGTGCACTGTATGGTGGTATTTTATGAGTACTGTATGTTGGTATTGTATGAGCACTGTATGGTGGTATTTTATGTGCATTGTATGGTGGTATTTTATGAGTACTGTATGTTGGTATTGTATGAGCACTGTATGTTGGTATTTTATGTGCACTTTATGATGACATTTTATGTGCACTGTATGGTGGTATTTTATATGTTCTGTATGGAGGTATTTTATGTGCATTGTATGGTGGTATTTTATGAGTACTGTATGTTGGAATTTTATGTGCACTGTATGATGGTGGTATTTTATGAGTACTGTATGGTGGTATTTTATGTGCACTGTATGTTGGTATTTTATGAGCACTGCATGGTGGTATTTTATGTGCATTGTATGGTGGCATTTTATGTGCACTGTATGGCAGTATTGTAGCACTGTGTGGTGGTATTTTATGTGCATTGTATGGTGGTATTTTATGTCCACTTTATGATGACATTTTATGTGCACTGTATGGTGGCATTTTATGAGTACAGTACGATGGTACTTTATGTGCACTTTATGATGACATTTTATATACACTGTATGGTGGTATTTTATATGTTCTGTATGGAGGTGTTTTATGTGCATTGTATGGTGGCATTTTATGAGTACTGTATGTTGGTATTTTATGAGCACTGTATGTTGGTATTTTATGTGCGCTTTATGATGACATTTTATGTGCATTGTATGGTGGTATTTTATGTCCACTTTATGATGACATTTTATGTGCACTGTATGGTGGCATTTTATGAGTACAGTACGATGGTACTTTATGTGCACTTTATGATGACATTTTATGTACACTGTATGGTGGTATTTTTTGAGTTCTGTATGGAGGTATTTTATGTGCATTGTATGGTGGTATTTTATGAGCACTGTATGCTGGTATTTTATGTGCACTTTATGATGACATTGTATATACACTGTATGGTGGTATTTTATATGTTCTGTATGGAGGTGTTTTATGTGCATTGTATGGTGGCATTTTATGAGTACTGTATATTGGTATTTTATGAGCACTGTATGTTGGTATTTTATGTGCACTTTGTGATGACATTTTATGTGCATTTTATGATGGTGGTAATTTATGTGCATTCTATGGTGGTATTTTATGTGCACGTTATGATGACATTTTATGTGCACTGTATGGTGGTATTTTATGAGTTCTGTATGGAGGTATTTTATGTGCACTGTATGGTGGTATTTTATGAGTACTGTATGGTGGTATTTTATGAGTACTGTATGGAGGAATTTTATGTGCATTGTATGGTGGCATTTTATGAGTTATATATGGAGGTATTTTATGTACATTGTATGGTGGTATTTTACGAGTACCATATGTTGGTATTTTATATGCACTGTATGGTGGTATTTTATGAGTACTGTATGGTGGTATTTTATGTGCATTGTATGGTGGTATTTTATGTGCATTGTATGGTGGTATTTTATGTGCATTGTATGGTGGTATTTTCTGAGTACTGTATGGTGGTATTTTATGTGCATTGTATGGTGGTATTTTATGTGCATTGTATGGTGGTATTTTATGTGCATTGTATGGTGGTATTTTATGTGCATTGTATGGTGGTATTTTATGAGTACTGTATGGTGGTATTTTATGTGCACTGTATGGTGGTATTTTATGTGCATTGTATGGTGGTATTTTATGTGCATTGTATGGTGGTATTTTCTGAGTACTGTATGGTGGTATTTTATGTGCATTGTATGGTGGTATTTTATGTGCATTGTATGGTGGCATTTTATGAGTACTGTATGTTGGTATTTTATGTGCACTTTATGGTGGTATTTTATGTGCATTGTATGGTGGTATTTTATGAGTACTGTATGGTGGTATTTTATGTGCATTGTATGGTGGTATTTTATGTGCATTATATGGTGGTATTTTATGAGTACTGTATGTTGGTATTTTATGTGCACTGTATGGTGGTATTTTATGTGCATTGTATGGTGGCATTTTATGAGTACTGTATGGTGGTATTTTATGTGCATTGCATGGTGGTATTTTTTGTGCACTTTATGATGACATTTTATGAGCACTGTATGGTGGTATTTTATCTGCACTTTATGATGACATTTTATGTGCACTGTATGGTGGCATTTTATGTCCACTGTATGGTGGCATTTTATGAGTTATGTATGTAGGTATTTTATGTGCACTGTATGGTGGTATTTTATGAGTACTGTATGTTGGTATTTTATGTGCACTTTATGGTGACATTTTATGTGCACTGTATGATGGTATTTTATGTGCATTGTATGGTGGTATTTTATGAGTACTGTATGTTGGTAATTTATGTGCACTTTATGATGACATTTTATGTGCACTGTATGATGGTATTTTATGTGCATTGTATGGTGGTATTTTATGTCCACTTTATGATGACATTTTATGTGCACTGTATAGTGGCATTTTATGAGTTCTGTATGTAGGTATTTTATGTGCATTGTATGGTGGTTTTTTATGAGTACTGTATGTTGGCATTTTATGTGCACTGTATGATGGTATTTTATGTGCATTGTATGGTGGTATTTTATGAGTACTGTATGTTGGTAATTTATGTGCACTTTATGATGACATTTTATGTGCACTGTATGATGGTATTTTATGTGCATTGTATGGTGGTATTTTATGTCCACTTTATGATGACATTTTATGTGCACTGTATAGTGGCATTTTATGAGTTCTGTATGTAGGTATTTTATGTGCATTGTATGGTGGTTTTTTATGAGTACTGTATGTTGGCATTTTATGTGCACTGTATGATGGTATTTTATGTGCATTGTATGGTGGTATTTTATGAGTACTGTATGTTGGTAATTTATGTGCACTTTATGATGACATTTTATGTGCACTGTATGGTGGTATTTTATGTGCACTGTATGTTGGCATTTTATGAGCACTGCATGGTGGTATTTTATGTGCATTGTATGGTGGTATTTTATGAGTACTGTATGTTGGTATTGTATGAGCACTGTATGTTGGTATTTTATGTGCACTTTATGATGACATTGTATATACACTGTATGGTGGTATTTTATATGTTCTGTATGGAGGTAATTTATGTGCATTGTATGGTGGTATTTTATGAGTACTGTATGTTGGTATTTTATGTGCACTGTATGATGGTGGTATTTTATGAGTACTGTATGGTGGTATTTTATGTGCACTGTATGTTGGTATTTTATGAGCACTGCATGGTGGTATTTTATGTGCATTGTATGGTGGCATTTTATGTGCACTTTATGATGACATTTTATGTGCACTGTATGGCAGTATTTTATGAGTACTGTATGGAGGTATTTTATGTGCATTGTATGGTGGTATTTTATGTGCGCTTTATGATGATATTTTATGTGCACTGTATGGTGGTATTTTATGAGTACTGTATGTTGGTATTGTATGAGCACTGTATGGTGGTATTTTATGTGCATTGTATGGTGGTATTTTATGAGTACTGTATGTTGGTATTGTATGAGCACTGTATGTTGGTATTTTATGTGCACTTTATGATGACATTTTATGTGCACTGTATGGTGGTATTTTATATGTTCTGTATGGAGGTATTTTATGTGCATTGTATGGTGGTATTTTATGAGTACTGTATGTTGGAATTTTATGTGCACTGTATGATGGTGGTATTTTATGAGTACTGTATGGTGGTATTTTATGTGCACTGTATGTTGGTATTTTATGAGCACTGCATGGTGGTATTTTATGTGCATTGTATGGTGGCATTTTATGTGCACTTTATGATGACATTTTATGTGCACTGTATGGCAGTATTTTATGAGTACTGTATGGAGGTATTTTATGTGCATTGTATGGTGGTATTTTATGTGCGCTTTATGATGACATTTTATGTGCACTGTATGGTGGTATTTTATGAGTACTGTATGTTGGTATTGTATGAGCACTGTATGGTGGTATTTTATGTGCATTGTATGGTGGTATTTTATGTGCGCTTTATGATGACATTTTATGTGCACTGTATGGTGGTATTTTATGAGTACTGTATGTTGGTATTGTATGAGCACTGTATGGTGGTATTTTATGAGTACTGTATGTTGGTATTGTAGCACTGTGTGGTGGTATTTTATGTGCATTGTATGGTGGTATTTTATGTCCACTTTATGATGACATTTTATGTGCACTGTATGGTGGCATTTTATGAGTACAGTACGATGGTACTTTATGTGCACTTTATGATGACATTTTATATACACTGTATGGTGGTATTTTATATGTTCTGTATGGAGGTGTTTTATGTGCACTGTATGGTGGCATTTTATGAGTACAGTACGATGGTACTTTATGTGCGCTTTATGATGACATTTTATGTGCATTGTATGGTGGTATTTTATGTCCACTTTATGATGACATTTTATTTGCACTGTATGGTGGCATTTTATGAGTACAGTACGATGGTACTTTATGTGCACTTTATGATGACATTGTATATACACTGTATGGTGGTATTTTATATGTTCTGTATGGAGGTGTTTTATGTGCATTGTATGGTGGCATTTTATGAGTACTGTATGTTGGTATTTTATGTGCGCTTTATGATGACATTTTATGTGCATTGTATGGTGGTATTTTATGAGTACTTTATGTGCACTTTATGATGACATTTTATGTACACTGTATGGTGGTATTTTTTGAGTTCTGTATGGAGGTATTTTATGTGCATTGTATGGTGGTATTTTATGTCCACTTTATGATGACATTTTATGTGCACTGTATGGTGGCATTTTATGAGTACAGTACGATGGTACTTTATGTGCACTTTATGATGACATTTTATATACACTGTATGGTGGTATTTTATATGTTCTGTATGGAGGTGTTTTATGTGCACTGTATGGTGGCATTTTATGAGTACAGTACGATGGTACTTTATGTGCGCTTTATGATGACATTTTATGTGCATTGTATGGTGGTATTTTATGTCCACTTTATGATGACATTTTATTTGCACTGTATGGTGGCATTTTATGAGTACAGTACGATGGTACTTTATGTGCACTTTATGATGACATTGTATATACACTGTATGGTGGTATTTTATATGTTCTGTATGGAGGTGTTTTATGTGCATTGTATGGTGGCATTTTATGTGCGCTTTATGATGACATTTTATGTGCATTGTATGGTGGTATTTTATGAGTACTTTATGTGCACTTTATGATGACATTTTATGTACACTGTATGGTGGTATTTTTTGAGTTCTGTATGGAGGTATTTTATGTGCATTGTATGGTGGTATTTTATGAGCACTGTCTGCTGGTATTTTATGTGCACTTTATGATGACATTGTATATACACTGTATGGTGGTATTTTATATGTTCTGTATGGAGGTGTTTTATGTGCATTGCATGGTGGCATTTTATGAGTACTGTATGTTGGTAATTTATGTGCACTTTATGATGACATTTTATGTGCACTGTATGATGGTATTTTATGTGCATTGTATGGTGGTATTTTATGTCCACTTTATGATGACATTTTATGTGCACTGTATAGTGGCATTTTATGAGTTCTGTATGTAGGTATTTTATGTGCATTGTATGGTGGTTTTTTATGAGTACTGTATGTTGGCATTTTATGTGCACTGTATGATGGTATTTTATGTGCATTGTATGGTGGTTTTTTATGAGTACTGTATGTTGGTAATTTATGTGCACTTTATGATGACATTTTATGTGCACTGTATGGTGGTATTTTATGTGCACTGTATGTTGGCATTTTATGAGCACTGCATGGTGGTATTTTATGTGCATTGTATGGTGGTATTTTATGAGTACTGTATGTTGGTATTGTATGAGCACTGTATGTTGGTATTTTATGTGCACTTTATGATGACATTGTATATACACTGTATGGTGGTATTTTATATGTTCTGTATGGAGGTAATTTATGTGCATTGTATGGTGGTATTTTATGAGTACTGTATGTTGGTATTTTATGTGCACTGTATGATGGTGGTATTTTATGTGCACTGTATGTTGGTATTTTATGAGCACTGCATGGTGGTATTTTATGTGCATTGTATGGTGGCATTTTATGTGCACTTTATGATGACATTTTATGTGCACTGTATGGCAGTATTTTATGAGTACTGTATGGAGGTATTTTATGTGCATTGTATGGTGGTATTTTATGTGCGCTTTATGATGATATTTTATGTGCACTGTATGGTGGTATTTTATGAGTACTGTATGTTGGTATTGTATGAGCACTGTATGGTGGTATTTTATGTGCATTGTATGGTGGTATTTTATGAGTACTGTATGTTGGTATTGTATGAGCACTGTATGTTGGTATTTTATGTGCACTTTATGATGACATTTTATGTGCACTGTATGGTGGTATTTTATATGTTCTGTATGGAGGTATTTTATGTGCATTGTATGGTGGTATTTTATGAGTACTGTATGTTGGAATTTTATGTGCACTGTATGATGGTGGTATTTTATGAGTACTGTATGGTGGTATTTTATGTGCACTGTATGTTGGTATTTTATGAGCACTGCATGGTGGTATTTTATGTGCATTGTATGGTGGCATTTTATGTGCACTTTATGATGACATTTTATGTGCACTGTATGGCAGTATTTTATGAGTACTGTATGGAGGTATTTTATGTGCATTGTATGGTGGTATTTTATGTGCGCTTTATGATGACATTTTATGTGCACTGTATGGTGGTATTTTATGAGTACTGTATGTTGGTATTGTATGAGCACTGTATGGTGGTATTTTATGTGCATTGTATGGTGGTATTTTATGTGCGCTTTATGATGACATTTTATGTGCACTGTATGGTGGTATTTTATGAGTACTGTATGTTGGTATTGTATGAGCACTGTATGGTGGTATTTTATGAGTACTGTATGTTGGTATTGTAGCACTGTGTGGTGGTATTTTATGTGCATTGTATGGTGGTATTTTATGTCCACTTTATGATGACATTTTATGTGCACTGTATGGTGGCATTTTATGAGTACAGTACGATGGTACTTTATGTGCACTTTATGATGACATTTTATATACACTGTATGGTGGTATTTTATATGTTCTGTATGGAGGTGTTTTATGTGCACTGTATGGTGGCATTTTATGAGTACAGTACGATGGTACTTTATGTGCGCTTTATGATGACATTTTATGTGCATTGTATGGTGGTATTTTA
Organism: Dendrobates tinctorius; assembly: GCF_039654945.1. Lineage (NCBI taxonomy): Eukaryota > Metazoa > Chordata > Amphibia > Anura > Dendrobatidae > Dendrobates > Dendrobates tinctorius. The sequence continues at coordinate 3,017,574 of NW_027361978.1, forward strand.
TGTCCACTTTATGATGACATTTTATTTGCACTGTATGGTGGCATTTTATGAGTACAGTACGATGGTACTTTATGTGCACTTTATGATGACATTGTATATACACTGTATGGTGGTATTTTATATGTTCTGTATGGAGGTGTTTTATGTGCATTGTATGGTGGCATTTTATGAGTACTGTATGTTGGTATTTTATGTGCGCTTTATGATGACATTTTATGTGCATTGTATGGTGGTATTTTATGAGTACTTTATGTGCACTTTATGATGACATTTTATGTACACTGTATGGTGGTATTTTTTGAGTTCTGTATGGAGGTATTTTATGTGCATTGTATGGTGGTATTTTATGAGCACTGTCTGCTGGTATTTTATGTGCACTTTATGATGACATTGTATATACACTGTATGGTGGTATTTTATATGTTCTGTATGGAGGTGTTTTATGTGCATTGCATGGTGGCATTTTATGAGTACTGTATATTGGTATTTTATGAGCACTGTATGTTGGTATTTTATGTGCACTTTGTGATGACATTTTATGTGCATTTTATGATGGTGGTAATTTATGTGCACTGTATGGCGGTATTTTATGAGTACTGTATGGAGGTATTTTATGAGCACTGTATGGTGGTATTTTATGTGCATTGTATGGTGGTATTTTATGAGCACTGTATGTTGGTATTTTATGTGCACTTTGTGATGACATTTTATGTGCATTTTATGATGGTGGTAATTTATGTGCACTGTATGGCGGTATTTTATGAGTACTGTATGGAGGTATTTTATGAGTACTGTATGGAGGTATTTTATGTGCATTGTATGGTGGTATTTTATGAGCACTGTATGTTGGTATTTTATGTGCACTTTGTGATGCCATTTTATGTGCATTTTATGATGGTGGTAATTTATGTGCACTGTATGGCGGTATTTTATGTGCACTGTATGGAGGTATTTTATGAGTACTGTATGGAGGTATTTTATGTGCATTGTATGGTGGTATTTTATGAGCACTGTATGTTGGTATTTTATGTGCACTTTGTGATGACATTTTATGTGCATTTTATGATGGTGGTAATTTATGTGCACTGTATGGCGGTATTTTATGAGTACTGTATGGTGGTATTTTATGAGTACTGTATGGTGGTATTTTATGAGCACTGTATGGTGGTATTTTATGAGCACTGTATGGTGGTATTTTATGAGCACTGTATGTTGGTATTTTATATGTTCTGTATGGAGGTATTTTATGCGCATTGTATGGTGGCATTTTATGTGCACTTTATGATGACATTTTATGTGCACTGCATGATGGTGGTATTTTATGTGCACTGTATGGTGGTATTTTATGAGTACTGTATGGAGGTATTTTATGTGCATTGTATGGTGGCATTTTATGAGTACTATATGGAGGTATTTTATGAGCACTGTATGTTGGTATTTTATGTGCACTTTATGATGACATTTTATGTGCACTGTATGATGGTGGTATTTTATGTGCACTGTATGGTGGTATTTTATGAGTACTGTATGGAGGTATTTTATGAGCACTGTATGGTGGTATTTTATGTGCACTTTATGATGACATTTTATGTGCACTGTATGGTGGTATTTTATGAGCACTGTATAGTGTTATTATATGAATAATGGTGGCATTACATAAGCACATCACTTTATGGTCGGATTTTATGAACACTCCTGCATGGTCTCTCTTACCCCTCCAAGCAGGGACATCGGCATACTCACTACTCTGGCCAAGCGTTGACTTCCTCGTCTCCTGCTCCTTCATTCCTATGCATGTCGCACAGGCTTCACAGTGGCGCACCTAGTGTGTGTGCGCGCGCCCCCTATTCTTAAAGAGGCAGTGTGCGCACCTTGAAAATGCCCTCCATCAAACAGCTGGGAGGCATCTTGTATAAAAGGCACCCTCCCCAATTGGGAGGTGCCTGAGCAACCTCTGCAGTTTCCCTACAACTCTTGTGTGAATGACTGCATTTTGCCTGAACCCTATTCTAATCTAGCGAAGTTCGTGTATTACATTGATTATGTTACCATATTCCTGTTTAGTGTGTTCATTACCCTGAAACCGCAACTGCGGTCCCTGAACCCACAACTGCGGTACCTGAACCCTAAAGCCTCTCTGGCGGTAGCTAAACCCTGAGCCCGCAACTGCGCTACCTAAACCCTGATGTCGCCCTTGTCCAGTGATTGTGAATCGAACTGTCTGAACTGGTTCCAAATGCAGTCCTGCCTTTGACCCCAAGTTCAGTGCATGTCAGCGAACCTGACGTTTGGATCACGGAGACTGCCTAGAAAAGGAACCTGGTGGCCACCTGCAGCTCAAACCTAAACGCTTATCTACACCCCTCCTAGGTAAGCCCGACCTTGTGGCACAATGGGTATTATATGTGCACTGTATGGTGGAATTACATGAGCACAGCACGGTATGGTGGTATTATGTATGCATTGTATGGTGTTATTATATGAGCACTGTATGGTGGTATTAAAAGAGCACAGCACTGTATGGTGGTATTACATAAGCACAGCATTGTATGGCGATATTATGTGTTCACTGTATGGTGGTATTATCTATGCACTGTGTGGTGGTATTATATATGTATTGTATGGTAACATAGTAACATAGTTTTGAAGGCTGAAGGAAGACCTTATGTCCATCTAGTTCAGCCTATTTTTAGTGCAGCTGTTCTGCATTGTTGATCCTGGGGAAGGCAAAAAATCCACAGAGTAGAAGCCAATTTTCTCCATAGGGAAAAAAATTCCTTCCCCTAAGCTGGGTCAACCATCTACCTATAATATTCTGTTATTCGTAACCTTCTATACTGTTACTCACAAGAAAAGCCTCCATTCCTTTCTTACATTCATTCAGTGAGTTGGCCATCACCACTTCCTCAGGAAGAGAATTCCAGAGCCTCACTGCTCTTACCGTGAAGAACCCTCTTCTATGCTGGTGCAGAAATTGTCTTTCCCCCAAACGAAGAGAATGCCCCCTTGTTCTTGTCACAGTCCTTGGTACAAGCAGTTCATTGGAGAGATCTCAGTATTGCCCTCTGATATACTTGTACATATATATTAGATCTCCCCTAAGTCTTCTCTTTTCTTGAGTAAATAGACCTCATTTTGATAACCTTTCTGGGTATTGTAGTGAACCAACTCCATTTATCATTTTAGTAGCCCGCCTTTGAACCCTTTCAAGTTCAGTAATGTGTTTCTTGAGCGCCGGCGTCCAAAATTGCACACAATCCTCCAAGTGTGGTCTGACGAGTGATTTGTACAGAGGGAGAATTATGTTTTCATCTCATGTCCCCAGACCTCTTCTAATGCATCCCATGACCCTATTTGCTTTGGTGGCAGCTGCCTGACACTGGGCACTCCAATTTAGCTTCTTATTGACTAAGATGCCTAAGTCTTTTTCCATGTCTGATTTCCCCAGCAGTTTCCCATTTAGTAAGTAATTGTAGCCTCTGTTTCTCCTTCCCATGTGCGTAACCTTACACTTATCTGTGTTAAACCTCATTTGCCATTTTTCAGCTCAATTCTCCAATTTACTCAAATCTGTCTGTAGTTGCAAACTGTCCTCCTTTGTGGTAACTCCCTTACATAGTTTTGTATCATCTGCAAATACTGATATTTTACTGTGTAAGCCATCCACTAGATCATTAATAAATATATTAAATAGTAGGGGGCCCAATACAGACCGCTGTGGTCCCCCACTAGTAACCCTGGCCCAATCTGAGGATGCCCCATTAATAACCACTCTTTGTTTTCTATCACTAAGCCAGCTCCCTACCCATCTACACACATTTTCCCCTAGCCCAAGCTTTCTCATCTTACCAATCTTTTATGTGGGACAGTGTCAAATGCTTCAGAGAAGTCGAGATAAATGACATCCAATGATTCTCCTTGGTCCATTTGGTGGTATTATATGAGCACTGTATACATTGTATAGCTCTGTTATACTGTATGTGTGGAGCTGTGATATTGCTATATGTACATATGTTGGTATTTCCAGTGTATATTATAGACAGAGTTTTGTAAGCACAGTATGTAGCATTATTGGAGGAAAATGTGGGGCTCCTCAAAATATTGTTTTCAGTTTCTGCCGATACTTGACTGTATGGTGATGTTGTTGAGGACCCACACTGTATGGTGATGTTGTTGAGGACACACACTGTATGGTGATGTTGTTGAGGACACACACTGTATGGTGATGTTGTTGAGGACACACACTGTATGGCGATGTTGTTGAGGACACACACTGTATGGCGATGTTGTTGAGGACACACACTGTATGGCGATGTTGTGGAGGACACACACTGTATGGTGATGTTGTGGAGGACACACACTGTATGGTGATGTTGTGGAGGACACACACTGTATGGTGATGTTGTTGAGGACACACACTGTATGGCGATGTTGTTGAGGACACACACTGTATGGCGATGTTGTGGAGGACACACACTGTATGGTGATGTTGTGGAGGACACACACTGTATGGCGATGTTGTGGAGGACACACACTGTATGGTGATGTTGTTGAGGACACACACTGTATGGTGATGTTGTTGAGGACACACACTGTATGGTGATGTTGTTGAGGACACACACTGTATGGCGATGTTGTTGAGGACACACACTGTATGGCGATGTTGTTGAGGACACACACTGTATGGCGATGTTGTGGAGGACACACACTGTATGGTGATGTTGTGGAGGACACACACTGTATGGCGATGTTGTGGAGGACACACACTGTATGGTGATGTTGTTGAGGACACACACTGTATGGCGATGTTGTGGAGGACACACACTGTATGGCGATGTTGTTGAGGACACACACTGTATGGCGATGTTGTGGAGGACACACACTGTATGGCGATGTTGTGGAGGACACACACTGTATGGTGATGGTGTTGAGGACACACACTGTATGGCGATGTTGTTGAGGACACACACTGTATGGTGATGTTGTTGAGGACACACACTGTATGGTGATGTTGTGGAGGACACACACTGTATGGTGATGTTGTTGAGGACACACACTGTATGGTGATGGTGTTGAGGACACACACTGTATGGTGATGTTGTTGAGGACACACACTGTATGGTGATGTTGTGGAGGACACACACTGTATGGTGATGTTGTTGAGGACACACACTGTATGGTGATGGTGTTGAGGACACACACTGTATGGTGATGTTGTTGAGGACACACACTGTATGGTGATGTTGTTGAGGACACACACTGTATGGTGATGTTGTGGAGGACACACACTGTATGGTGATGTTGTTGAGGACACACACTGTATGGTGATGTTGTTGAGGAGACACACTGTATGGTGATGTTGTGGAAGACACACACTGTATGGTGATGTTGTTGAGGACACACACTGTATGGTGATGTTGTGGAGGACACACACTGTATGGTGATGTTGTGGAAGACACACACTGTATGGTGATGTTGTTGAGGACACACACTGTATGGTGATGTTGTGGAGGACACACACTGTATGGTGATGTTGTTGAGGACCCACACTGTATGGTGATGTTGTTGAGGACACACACTGTATGGCGATGTTGTTGAGGACACACACTGTATGGCGATGTTGTTGAGGACACACACTGTATGGCGATGTTGTTGAGGACACACACTGTATGGCGATGGTGTTGAGGACACACACTGTATGGCGATGGTGTTGAGGACCCACACTGTATGGTGATGTTGTTGAGGACCCACACTGTATGGCGATGTTGTTGAGGACACACACTGTATGGCGATGTTGTTGAGGACACACACTGTATGGCGATGTTGTTGAGGACACACACTGTATGGCGATGTTGTTGAGGACACACACTGTATGGCGATGGTGTTGAGGACACACACTGTATGGTGATGTTGTTGAGGACACACACTGTATGGTGATGTTGTTGAGGACACACACTGTATGGCGATGGTGTTGAGGACACACACTGTATGGTGATGTTGTTGAGGACCCACACTGTATGGTGATGTTGTTGAGGACACACACTGTATGGCGATGGTGTTGAGGACACACACTGTATGGTGATGTTGTTGAGGACACACACTGTATGGTGATGGTGTTGAGGACACACACTGTATGGTGATGTTGTTGAGGACACACACTGTATGGTGATGTTGTTGAGGACACACACTGTATGGTGATGTTGTTGAGGACACACACTGTATGGCGATGTTGTTGAGGACACACACTGTATGGCGATGGTGTTGAGGACACACACTGTATGGTGATGTTGTTGAGGACACACACTTTATGGTGATGTTGTTGAGGACACACACTGTATGGCGATGTTGTTGAGGACACACACTGTATGGCGATGGTGTTGAGGACACACACTGTATGGCGATGTTGTTGAGGACACACACTGTATGGTGATGTTGTTGAGGACACACACTGTATGGTGATGTTGTTGAGGACACACACTGTATGGCGATGTTGTTGAGGACACACACTGTATGGCGATGTTGTTGAGGACACACACTGTATGGCGATGTTGTTGAGGACACACACTGTATGGTGATGTTGTTGAGGACACACACTGTATGGCGATGGTGTTGAGGACACACACTGTATGGTGATGTTGTTGAGGACACACACTGTATGGTGATGTTGTTGAGGACACACACTGTATGGTGATGTTGTTGAGGACACACACTGTATGGCGATGTTGTTGAGGACACACACTGTATGGCGATGTTGTTGAGGACACACACTGTATGGCGATGTTGTTGAGGACACACACTGTATGGTGATGTTGTTGAGGACACACACTGTATGGTGATGTTGTTGAGGACACACACTGTATGGTGATGTTGTTGAGGACACACACTGTATGGCGATGTTGTTGAGGACACACACTGTATGGCGATGTTGTTGAGGACACACACTGTATGGCGATGTTGTTGAGGACACACACTGTATGGTGATGTTGTTGAGGACACACACTGTATGGTGATGTTGTTGAGGACACACACTGTATGGTGATGTTGTTGAGGACACACACTGTATGGTGATGTTGTTGAGGACACACACTGTATGGTGATGTTGTTGAGGACACACACTGTATGGCGATGTTGTTGAGGACACACACTGTATGGCGATGTTGTTGAGGACACACACTTTATGGCGATGTTGTTGAGGACACACACTGTATGGCGATGTTGTTGAGGACACACACTGTATGGCGATGTTGTTGAGGACACACACTGTATGGCGATGTTGTTGAGGACACACACTGTATGGCGATGTTGTTGAGGACACACACTGTATGGCGATGTTGTTGAGGACACACACTGTATGGTGATGTTGTTGAGGACACACACTGTATGGTGATGTTGTTGAGGACACACACTGTATGGTGATGTTGTGGAGGACACACACTGTATGGTGATGTTGTGGAAGACACACACTGTATGGTGATGTTGTTGAGGACACACACTGTATGGTGATGTTGTGGAGGACACACACTGTATGGTGATGTTGTTGAGGACACACACTGTATGGCGATGTTGTTGAGGACACACACTGTATGGTGATGTTGTTGAGGACACACACTGTATGGCGATGGTGTTGAGGACACACACTGTATGGTGATGTTGTTGAGGACACACACTGTATGGTGATGTTGTGGAGGACACACACTGTATGGTGATGTTGTGGAAGACACACACTGTATGGTGATGTTGTTGAGGACACACACTGTATGGTGATGTTGTTGAGGACCCACACTGTATGGTGATGTTGTTGAGGACACACACTGTATGGCGATGTTGTTGAGGACACACACTGTATGGTGATGTTGTTGAGGACACACACTGTATGGTGATGTTGTTGAGGACACACACTGTATGGTGATGTTGTTGAGGACACACACTGTATGGTGATGTTGTTGAGGACACACACTGTATGGTGATGTTGTTGAGGACACACACTGTATGGTGATGTTGTTGAGGACACACACTGTATGGCGATGTTGTTGAGGACACACACTGTATGGCGATGTTGTTGAGGACACACACTGTATGGCGATGTTGTTGAGGACACACACTGTATGGCGATGTTGTTGAGGACACACACTTTATGGCGCTTGGATCATGACACCCCCTGGAGATCCCGACAGGGAACTATCCAATACAAAGTCTTCTCACTGCACACTGACTACTACCCTCAGTGTTTGGTCCGCAGATGGGTATATGGTCCTAGAAAGCCATCGAGAGCTGTGGACAATCTGCAGCGGTGGACAGCGGCTCCATGTTGGAGAGCGGCTCCGTCCTTAGACGTCATCCCATGATTGCACACAATTGTAGTGGAGATTCGGAGCCTCCATGACAGCAGCAGCCAGAAATGCGAATTAGTTCTGGAAAATGTGTTAAATGCGTAAACTACACGGAGTAATCCGGAGAGGATGAGACTGGGAATGACTGCGCTCAGCGCAGAGCGTCGGGGTGAGTCTGGGCTTGAGACCCCCGAGGCCGAGCCCAGAACTCAGCAGTAAGGTCATTACATCAAAGAAGTCTGGGAATGCGAATAGAAAGCGACACGGCCAAGTCTGGGGGATTACTGTTACAGTCACACATTACACACAGGCCGCCCCGCGGACACACAGTGTCTGCTCCACGGATATTCTGGGATTTACTGTCTGCCAAGTGACAAGGACACGTTCTACTGATCCCTGCTGGGGGTGTAAGGAAGACCCCTGGACCAAAGCTTCCCACACACAGGACTCACATCCAGAACCGGACGGACACACTGTACCCCATAACACATCAGCTCCAGATCACTGGAAGGCCTGGATTATGGAGCAATGTGATCAATGTGATCCTCAGTCCCTGTATACAGTATGGCAGTCTTTTCCTTCTTTGATCCCTGTATACAGTATGGCAGTCTTTTCCTTCTTTGATCCCTGTATACAGTATGGCGGTTTTTTATTCTTTGATCCCTGTATACAGTATGGGGGTCTTTTCCTTCTTTGATCCCTGTATACAGTATGGCGGTCTTTTCCTTCTTTGATCCCTGTATACAGTATGGTGGTCTTTTCCTTCTTTGATCCCTGTATACAGTATGGCGGTCTTTTCCTTCTTTGATCCATGTATACAGTATGGCGGTTTTTTATTCTTTGATCCCTGTATACAGTATGGGGGTCTTTTCCTTCTTTGATCCCTGTATACAGTATGGCGGTCTTTTCCTTCTTTGATCCCTGTATACAGTATGGCGGTCTTTTCCTTCTTTGATCCATGTATACAGTATGGCGGTTTTTTATTCTTTGATCTCTGTATACAGTATGGCGGTCTTTTCCTTCTTTGATCCCTGTATACAGTATGGCGGTTTTTTATTCTTTGATCCCTGTATACAGTATGGCGGTCTTTTCCTTCTTTGATCCCTGTATACAGTATGGCGTTTTTTTATTCTTTGATCCCTGTAGACAGTATGGCGGTCTTTTCCTTCTTTGATCCCTGTATACAGTATGGCGGTTTTTATTCTTTGATCCCTGTATACAGTATGGCTTTTTTTATTCTTTGATCCCTGTATACAGTATGGCGGTTTTTTATTCTTTGATCCCTGTATGCAGTATGGCGGTTTTTTATTCTTTGATCCCTGTATACAGTATGTCGGTCTTTTCCATCCCTGATCCCTGTATACAGTATGGCGGTCTTTTCCTTCTTTGATCCCTCTATACAGTATGGCGGTTTTTTATTCTTTGATCCCTGTATACAGTATGGCTTTTTTTATTCTTTGATGCCTGTATACAGTATGGCGGTTTTTTATTCTTTGATCCCTGTATACAGTATGGCGTTTTTTTATTCTTTGATCCCTGTATACAGTATGTCGGTCTTTTCCATCCCTGATCCCTGTATACAGTATGGCGGTCTTTTCCTTCTTTGATCCCTCTATACAGTATGGCAGTTTTTTATTCTTTGATCTCTGTATACAGTATGGCGGTTTTTTATTCTTTGATCTCTGTATACAGTATGGCGGTCTTTTCTATCCCCAATCCCTCCAAAACCATATTTAGGATAGAAAACCCATTAGGATGAAAATTGATTCCATAGAATACATACATATGGTCATGTATAATGAGTTTAACTTGATAGGATGAATAAGGACAATTGCATATAACATGGAAGTTACCACAAGAAAAAATAAAGCGATCAAAAAAAGTCTGAAAGACTCAGAATTACAAAGAATAAAATTAAATCTTTATTATAATGTGAACAGGAACAAGGAAACAGGGGGAAATTGAGTCAGAAATGACCATAGCAGCACAAAGGCAGACAACTGGGGCATGCATGGGATAAAAGGACCGAATAGGGATAAGGCATGGCTAAAGCATAATTACAATATAATATTTAATAATGCATTGCGCCAATCCCAAATTGTAAAATTTGACCAGACAGGTTAAATGGATGTAAATATTAGCATTGTATACAATTAGACAATAGAAAAACTTTACCTGTTAGGACAAAAAGTAGAGGTCTACCCACGTATGTACCCCCCCAACGCACGTTTCGGCAAATGGCCTTTCTCAAGGGGCCAATCCCTGTACACAGTATGGCGGTCTTTTCCTTCTTTGATCCCTGTATTCAGTATGGCGGTCTTTTCCTTCTTTGATCCCTGTATACAGTATGGCGGTCTTTTCCTTCTTTGATCCCTGTATTCAGTATGGCGGTCTTTTCCTTCTTTGATCCCTGTATACAGTATGGCGGTCTTTTATTCTTTGATCCCTGTATACAGTATGGCGGTCTTTTCCTTCTTTGATCCCTGTATACAGTATGGCGGTCTTTTCCTTCTTTGATCCCTGTATATAGAGTGGCAGTCTTTTCCTTCTTTGATCCCTGTATACAGTATGGTGGTCTTTCCATCCTTGATCCCTGTAAACAGTATGGCGGTCTTTTCCTTCTTTGATCCCTGTATACAGTATGGTGGTCTTTCCATCCTTGATCCCAGTAAACAGTTTGGCGGTCTTTTATTCTTTGATCCCTGTTTACAGTATGGCGGTCTTTTCCATCCTTGATCCCTGTATACAGTATGGCGGTCTTTTCCATCCCTGATCCCTGTATACAGTATGGCGGTATTTTCCTCCTTTGATCCCTGTATACAGTATTTTGGTCTTTTCTATCCCCAATCCCTATATACAGTATGGCGGTCTTTTCCATCCCTGATCCCTGTATACAGTATGGCGGTCTTTTCCTTCTTTGATCCCTGTATACACTATGGTGGTCTTTTCTATCCCCAATCCCTATATACAGTATGGTGGTCTTTTCATCCTTGATCCCTGTAAACAGTATGGCGGTCTTTTATTCTTTGATCCCTGTATACAGTATGGCGGTCTTTTCCTTCTTTGATCCCTGTGTACACTATGGTGGTCTTTTCTATCCCCAATCCCTATATACAGTATGGTGGTCTTTTCATCCTTGATCCCTGTAAACAGTATGGCGGTCTTTTATTCTTTGATCCCTGTATACAGTATGGCGGTCTTTTCCTTCTTTGATCCCTGTGTACACTATGGTGGTCTTTTCTATCTCCAATCCCTATATACAGTATGGTGGTCTTTCCATCCTTGATCCCTGTAAACAGTATGGCGGTCTTTTATTCTTTGATCCCTGTATACAGTATGGCGGTCTTTTCCTTCTTTGATCCCTGTGTACACTATGGTGGTCTTTTCTATCCCCAATCCCTATATACAGTATGGTGGTCTTTTCATCCTTGATCCCTGTAAACAGTATGGCGGTCTTTTATTCTTTGATCCCTGTATACAGTATGGCGGTCTTTTCCTTCTTTGATCCATGTATACAGTATGACGGTTTTTTATTCTTTGATCTCTGTATACAGTATGGCGGTCTTTTCCTTCTTTGATCCCTGTATACAGTATGGCGGTTTTTTATTCTTTGATCCCTGTATACAGTATGGCGGTCTTTTCCTTCTTTGATCCCTGTATACAGTATGGCGGTTTTTTATTCTTTGATCCCTGTAGACAGTATGGCGGTCTTTTCCTTCTTTGATCCCTCTATACAGTATGGCGGTTTTTTATTCTTTGATCCCTGTATACAGTATGGCTTTTTTTATTCTTTGATCCCTGTATACAGTATGGCGGTTTTTTATTCTTTGATCCCTGTATACAGTATGGCGGTTTTTTATTCTTTGATCCCTGTATACAGTATGTCGGTCTTTTCCATCCCTGATCCCTGTATACAGTATGGCGGTCTTTTCCTTCTTTGATCCCAGTATGGCAGTTTTTTATTCTTTGATCTCTGTATACAGTATGGCGGTTTTTTATTCTTTGATCTCTGTATACAGTATGGCGGTCTTTTCTATCCCCAATCCCTCCAAAACCATATTTAGGATAGAAAACCCATTAGGATGAAAATTGATTCCATAGAATACATACATATGGTCATGTATAATGAGTTTAACTTGATAGGATGAATAAGGACAATTGCATATAACATGGAAGTTACCACAAGAAAAAATAAAGCGATCAAAAAAAGTCCGAAAGACTCAGAATTACAAAGAATAAAATTAAATCTTTATTATAATGTGAACAGGAACAAGGAAACAGGGGGAAATTGAGTCAGAAATGACCATAGCAGCACAAAGGCAGACAACTGGGGCATGCATGGGATAAAAGGACCGAATAGGGATAAGGCATGGCTAAAGCATAATTACAATATAATATTTAATAATGCATTGCGCCAATCCCAAATTGTAAAATTTGACCAGACAGGTTAAATGGATGTAAATATTAGCATTGTACACAATTAGACAATAGAAAAACTTTACCTGTTAGGACAAAAAGTAGAGGTCTACCCACGTATGTACCCCCCCAACGCACGTTTCGGCAAATGGCCTTTCTCAAGGGGCCAATCCCTGTATACAGTATGGCGGTCTTTTCCTTCTTTGATCCCTGTATTCAGTATGGCGGTCTTTTCCTTCTTTGATCCCTGTATACAGTATGGCGGTCTTTTCCTTCTTTGATCCCTGTATTCAGTATGGCGGTCTTTTCCTTCTTTGATCCCTGTATACAGTATGGCGGTCTTTTATTCTTTGATCCCTGTATACAGTATGGCGGTCTTTTCCTTCTTTGATCCCTGTATACAGTATGGCGGTCTTTTCCTTCTTTGATCCCTGTATACAGAGTGGCAGTCTTTTCCTTCTTTGATCCCTGTATACAGTATGGTGGTCTTTCCATCCTTGATCCCTGTAAACAGTATGGCGGTCTTTTCCTTCTTTGATCCCTGTATACAGTATGGTGGTCTTTCCATCCTTGATCCCAGTAAACAGTTTGGCGGTCTTTTATTCTTTGATCCCTGTTTACAGTATGGCGGTCTTTTCCATCCTTGATCCCTGTATACAGTATGGCGGTCTTTTCCATCCCTGATCCCTGTATACAGTATGGCGGTATTTTCCTCCTTTGATCCCTGTATACAGTATTTTGGTCTTTTCTATCCCCAATCCCTATATACAGTATGGCGGTCTTTTCCATCCCTGATCCCTGTATACAGTATGGCGGTCTTTTCCTTCTTTGATCCCTGTATACACTATGGTGGTCTTTTCTATCCCCAATCCCTATATACAGTATGGTGGTCTTTCCATCCTTGATCCCTGTAAACAGTATGGCGGTCTTTTATTCTTTGATCCCTGTATACAGTATGGCAGTCTTTTCCATCCCTGATCCCTGTATACAGTATGGCGGTCTTTTCCTTCTTTGATGCCTGTATACAGAATGGCAGTCTTTTCCTTCTTTGATCCCTGTATACAGTATGGTGGTCTTTCCATCCTTGATCCCTGTATACAGTATGGCGGTCTTTTCCTTCTTTGATCCCTGTATACAGTATGGTGGTCTTTCCATCCTTGATCCCTGTAAATAGTATGGCGGTCTTTTCCTTCTTTGATCCCTGTATACAGTATGGTGGTCTTTCCATCCTTGATCCCAGTAAACAGTTTGGCGGTCTTTTATTCTTTGATCCCTGTTTACAGTATGGCAGTCTTTTCCATCCTTGATCCCTGTATACAGTATGGCGGTCTTTTCCATCCCTGATCCCTGTATACAGTATGGCGGTATTTTCCTCCTTTGATCCCTGTATACAGTATGGCGGTCTTTTCTATCCCCAATCCCTATATACAGTATGGCGGTCTTTTCCATCCCTGATCCCTGTATACAGTATGGCGGTCTTTTCCTTCTTTGATCCCTGTATACACTATGGTGGTCTTTTCTATCCCCAATCCCTATATACAGTATGGTGGTCTTTCCATCCTTGATCCCTGTAAACAGTATGGCGGTCTTTTATTCTTTGATCCCTGTATACAGTATGGCAGTCTTTTCCATCCCTGATCCCTGTATAAAGTATGGCGGTCTTTTCCTTCTTTGATCCCTGTATACAGAATGGCAGTCTTTTCCTTCTTTGATCCCTGTATACAGTATGGTGGTCTTTCCATCCTTGATCCCTGTAAACAGTATGGCGGTCTTTTCCTTCTTTGATCCCTGTATACAGTATGGTGGTCTTTCCATCCTTGATCCCTGTAAACAGTATGGCGGTCTTTTCTTCTTTGATCCCTGTATACAGTATGGTGGTCTTTCCATCCTTGATCCCAGTAAACAGTTTGGCTGTCTTTTATTCTTTGATCCCTGTTTACAGTATGGCGGTCTTTTCCATCCTTGATCCCTGTATACAGTATGGCGGTCTTTTCCATCCCTGATCCCTGTATACAGTATGGCGGTATTTTCCTCCTTTAATCCCTGTATACAGTATTTTGGTCTTTTCTATCCCCAATCCCTATATACAGTATGGCGGTCTTTTCCATCCCTGATCCCTGTATACAGTATGGTGGTCTTTTCCTTCTTTGATCCCTGTATACACTATGGTGGTCTTTTCTATCCCCAATCCCTATATACAGTATGGTGGTCTTTCCATCCTTGGTCCCTGTAAACAGTATGGCGGTCTTTTCCTTCTTTGATCCCTGTATACAGTATGGCGGTCTTTTATTCTTTGATCCCTGTATACAGTATGGCGGTCTTTTCCTTCTTTGATCTCTGTATACAGAATGGCAGTCTTTTCCTTCTTTGATCCCTGTATACAGTATGGTGGTCTTTCCATCCTTGATCCCAGTAAACAGTTTGGCTGTCTTTTATTCTTTGATCCCTGTTTACAGTATGGCGGTCTTTTCCATCCTTGATCCCTGTATACAGTATGGTGGTCTTTCCATCCTTGATCCCTGTAAACAGTATGGCGGTCTTTTCCTTCTTTGATCCCTGTATACAGTATGGTGGTCTTTTCCATCCCTGATCCCTGTATACAGTATGGCGGTATTTTCCTTCTTTGATCCCTGTATACACTATGGTGGTCTTTTCTATCCCCAATCCCTATATACAGTATGGTGGTCTTTCCATCCTTGATCCCTGTAAACAGTATGGCGGTCTTTTCCTTCTTTGATCCCTGTATTCAGTATGGTGGTCTTTCCATCCTTGATCCCAGTAAACAGTTTGGCGGTCTTTTATTCTTTGATCCCTGTTTACAGTATGGCGGTCTTTTCCATCCTTGATCCCTGTATACAGTATGGCGGTCTTTTCCATCCCTGATCCCTGTATACAGTATGGCGGTATTTTCCTCCATTGATCCCTGTATACAGTATTTTGGTCTTTTCTATCCCCAATCCCTGTATACAGTATGGCGGTCTTTTCCATCCCTGATCCCTGTATACAGTATGGCGGTCTTTTCCTTCTTTGAACCCTGTATACACTATGGTGGTCTTTTCTATCCCCAATCCCTATATACAGTATGGTGGTCTTTCCATCCTTGATCCCTGTAAACAGTATGGCGGTCTTTTATTCTTTGATCCCTGTATACAGTATGGCGGTCTTTTCCATCCCTGATCCCTGTATACAGTATGGCGGTCTTTTCCTTCTTTGATCTCTGCATACAGTATGGTGGTCTTTCCATCCTTGATCCCTGTAAACAGTATGGTGGTCTTTTATTTCGTGATCCCTGTACACAGTATGGCGGTCTTTTATTCCTTGATCCCTGTAAACAGTATGGCGGTATTTTCCTTCTTTGATTCCTGGATACAGTATGGCGGTCTTTTCCATCCTTGATCCTTGTATATAGTATGGCAGTCTTTTATTTTTTCCATTCCCAATCAGTAGATATAATATAGCAGTCTTTTCCATCCTTGATCCAGTATGGTGGTACTTTCCATGCTCAATCCCTGTATACTGTATGGCGGTCTTTACGATCTCCCATCCCTGTGTACAATTTGGTGGCCAATTCCATCCCTGATCCCTGGATACAGTGTGACGGTCTTTTCCAACTTTGATCCCTGCATACAGTATAGCTGTCTTCTTCAGCCCAGAACCCTGGATACAATGTAGTGGTCTTTCCCATTTACAGTCTATGGATACAATATAGCAGTCTTTTCCATTCCTGAACCAGTATGGCTGTACTTTCCAGCCTTGTTCCCTGGACACAGTATGGTGGTCTTTTCCATGCTCGATGCCTCTATACAGTATGGCAGTCTTTTCCATCCTTGACCATGGATACAGTGTGAGGGTCTTTTCCGTCCCTCGATCCCTGTATACAGTATGGCGGTCTTTTCCATCCTCGATCCCAGATGCAGTAAGGCAATTTTTTCATCACATTGGAGAATCCTTTCCATCTTTACGTTTATTCTTGAATTATATTTTGAGTTTTTTTCTCTTCAGACATAGCGTGCGCGAAACTTTACGATTCCGTCGAAAAGGTTATGTCAGTGGGAATAAATCTACACTTCGGGGAAGCAATTTTGGGCATTGAGTTTCCAAATGATGAAAATTCTTTTTTTTTATTGCATACTGAAAGTGTCAAACGCCTATAAAGAAATACACGGCAGTGAAGCCGAGCATCTTCTGTCAATTATTCCAGCTTTATTGAGTGTTTAAAGGCTACATTTTCTCCATTCCATGATCCGCACTGATGGAGCCAGCTTCTAAGCGCCTTGCCAATTCAGAACATATGGTACCAAGGACGTGCCGACCTCCCCTCAATATCTTCAAAGATCTCCGTGTGTCCCAAAGAAATAGGAAAATATCGTCAGTGCCACCCCCAAACTGCCAATGATGTCACATGCCGCCATAAACGACGATGTCCTAGAGATACTGGGGCATCATGGATGTGATTTTTTTTCCTTTATGACTGTGTCATGGTGGTCAACTGGGGGAAGCCACATTAAGGCACCTATTTTGTGGAAACATGGACTCAAGAATAATACATGGACATTCTGGTCCTTCAGGGTGGCTATGTCGCTTACAGAGAAGCTCCTGGCAGTCCAGATGGGAGAACCTTGTCTTTAGACATCCATATGCCCTCATAGTAATAAGCATGCAGGTTGTACCCCATTATGATCTTTTTTCTTCTTTTACTAAAGCCGCTTGAACATAGGATCGCCTGTCTATAACACGTTGAATATGGTACACTTTCTTAACTGTGGAGATGGCCGATCAGCACTGTATATGGCGAGAGGTGCTGAGAGACCGGCTATGGTGGATCAGTATAGATCAGTGACCAGTAGTGAGGTCCCAGGCCTCTGGTGGCTATAAACGTCATGGAGAAGCAAATGAACACTATAATAACTCATGGTAACATCTCTTACTGGCATTTCTGCTTGCGCTCCTGTCACCAGTATGTGACTATTTTGGGGCCACAACTTGGGAATCGGACTCCTTACAGGGATGAAGGCTGCATTATATGGTAGACCCAATAGATTCTGAGCCCAGTGTAGCCAGAGCAACACCAAGGCATTTTTGGTCCACATCTCTGATTATACCGCTAAAGATGGGACCCCCTGTCTGAGTCCACCTGCCACAGACTCCCCAATGTAGATGCTGGACTAGGGTTCTGGAAATCTCTTTTGCTTAACTCTATTAATAATTCTTTCATGTAGAGACCACAAAAAATCTGAGGACACGTTCTCCAACAATCAGCAATTCAATGACTATAATATCCACATCCAGTCTCTGAGGGCTTCTGCTGTCTCCATCTCATGCAGATGCTCCAGGAACATTTCCATAAAGAAGTGGAGAAACAGTGAAGGATTAGATGTCTAGGTGCTAATGGACTGATGGTGAAACAGGACAGAAGATCTGGTGGATAAGGTCTTAGGTCTGGATGGTGCTGGGATGAAGATGTAAGTCTCACATCTTCTGAGGCCTTTAGACTCAATCATGGTCCAGTCTGACACCATATCGACTCACCCATAAACAGATCATTGATAAATAGTTGTGCAGTGCAGATGGCAGCTTATTTGGCTAGGTGGCACCTGGAGAGCGGTGTATAGACTGCTTGCTGCAAACATGAACAGCTTTAGGATACGGCTGGTAAGACCAAGACGCCTGTTCTATAAAATGGACCTTTCATCATTGTTCTTTATTAATGTCAGATCTTGCATATTCCAAGAGGAAATCCACACCAAATCCCACACATCATGGGGAGCATTGATGAGGCGTAACTCCTTCAACCAGTGCTTTCCACAGATGGGGGCTCTGGTTTGGCTGACAATCCAAGTCATGTTTACAAGCTCTGCGTTGTCACCAGTTGGTGGCCCTAGAGGGATGGTCTTTCCGTTCGAGGTGAGAAATTTAGCAGTTTTTTGTTTAAAGACCATCATATATATATATATACCCCTTAGCGGTCACTGCCAAACTCCACAATAACAAAAGGAATTAGCCTCCACTACCATTTGTTTATACGGGCTGATTGGACAAAAGTTGCAAGTAGCATATGACTTCAGGGGTGCGGCTTACAGAGCAAGAGGAACAAAGCTATTACTTTTTTATATATTTAATCCAAAAAGTAGGCAGTGTTTATAAAACTATACAAAGATGTTACAAAGTGGGAACAAAACAATACAGTATAAGCAGTCACGTAAAATACAAAGGATAAACAGAAGAAATGCAATAAACCTGATGTCGCAGAGTTGGTTCTTTCTCTTATATAGGAAAGCTCTTCGTTATGGAGGGTAATGGTACAAAACTTCAGCACACTGTGTCTCCCAGGACTGACATTGATTAATTCAGCATTTGCTTTTGTTAACACGAGTCCACCCACATACCTCTCCTCCAGTGGTTTGTAACAGGGATGGTCAGACATGTGGCTAGTTCTTTAAGAAAATTATGGGATCCCCACCTTTCATGATATATTTGCCCCTGGAGGTGCCAGGAGACAGATACTTTTATCATGTTTCCTATCATGATTCTACCTTTCTGTAGATAAGAGATGTGGCATGGATAGCATGATCCATATTACGAAATTTATTTGGAGGTGTTCCCACCACCGTCCAGTGATGTAAGACCGTACGCTATGTTTGCCACTTTGTCACAAGTACAAAAATATGTCTTTCACTTCTGTCATATCTATGCCATCGATAATAACCCAATATTCACAATTTGCAAAGTAAGACAAAGGATTTTACAGTAATCCGCTTGCCTTTCTGGTCACAATGAGGCTAAAAGTGATAAGTTATCTCCACCAGTCTGTCACTATCCATTTTTGGATCTGTGGCAGATTTGGCATTTCATATTAAAACTATTTTCCTGTCAGGCCATCGGGGGTTAATATCAGTTTTCTTCCCCCGGTGGCCGCTGGTGTAATTGCATTGCTGATGCAGGTGGTGACCATTCCCACCTTCCTTCAAAAGGTCACCTGATGCATCAGCTGACTATTGCTGATACAGGTCCTTTTGGATACCAACCGTGCTGTAGTCTGGAGGATGCTGGTGCAGTGGTGCTTCAGTTGAATGCTGTGATCTGGTGCTTTACTCTGCTGTGCAGTGCATTGCAGCAAAGAAAGCTAAGTGTTGTTTTTGTGTTTCCTATTCCCTGTGGTGTTTGTCTTACCTTACCTTGTGTTGTTTTAGTGCAGCGGTGGGACCAGTGTCTACACTTGCCAATTCCATACTTAGGGATAGGGGCAGGGCAAGTGAGGGTTTAGGTATCCTGCTCAGCGACGGGTTGAAAAAACCCGCATAGGGGCATTAGTAAGAGCAGGGCTAGTGTTGAGCTTTCCGATACCGCAAGTATCAGGTATCGGCCGATATTTGCTGTATCGGAAATCCGATACCGATTCCGATATTTTTTTTATATCGGATACCGGAATCGGAAGTCCCAAATTGAACAGAGCCACATTTGTGCGGTTTGTGCGCATCATGATGCGCCGTCACTTCGGGCCTTCCGGGTGGTCTGTACCGGCCTGCCGAGGGGCTGTGCAGGCTCCGGGGGTCTGTGCAGGCATCGTCCGATGGGACTACAAGTCCCATCGGGCGATGCCTGCTACCATGACGGTGATTGACACATTTGCCAATGATGGGAAAGTAGTAGTCCCATCATCCGGCCTATGTGTTGAATGTAAAAAAAAAAAAAATTACATACATACATACTACATACATGCTACATACTACATACATGCTACATACATACTACATACATACTACATACATGCTACATACATACTACATACATACTACATACATACTACATACATACTACATACATGCTACATACTACATACATACTACATACATACTACATACATGCTATATACATACTACATACATACCACATACATGCTACATACATACTACATACATACTACATACATACAACATGCTACATACATGCTACACACATGCTACATACATGCTACATACATACTACATGCTACATACATGCTACATACATACTACATACATGCTACATACATACTACATACATACTACATACATGCTACATGCTACATACATGCTACATACATGCTACATACATGCTACATACTACATACATGCTACATACATACTACATGCATGCAACATACACGCTACATACATACTACATACATACTAAATACATGCTACATACATGCTACATACATACTACATACATACTACATACATACTACATGCTACATACATGCTACATACATGCTTCATACATGCTACATACATACTACATGCTACATACATGCTTCATACATACTACATGCTACATACATGCTACATACATGCTACATACATACTACATGCTACATACATGCTTCATACATACTACATGCTACATACATGCTACATACATGCTACATACTACATACATGCTACATACTACATACATGCTACATACATACTACATGCATTTGTTTCATTGTGCATTCTGTGCATATAAGGGTGTGACCGCCCTGTTTCTGAGTTGGAAAATCCATCCTGTCTGGCCTATACTATTACTGGTGGTTCAGTCCCTCTGTCCTTGTTCACATTTACGTCACTTGACAAGTGTAAAGGTTTTAAATACAAGAGTTAGGACTGTCCCACAAGGGTTGCCGTGACGTGGCGGGATGGCTTCTACATTATTTTGATCAAAATTATGGTAACTAAATACCCTTATTATTACTATTATTACTACCTTCATGCAATTTTTGCAATATATTTTTTTACTTTTTTATTCCAGGATATTTGTTTTGTGCTTTGTTTTTGGTTTTCTCTGTGTAAAGGTCATGTGTTCATATGCAATTACATTTTGCATGCACATTAATTTACTTTTTCTGCTCAGACCCAGTTTCTCATTTGTTTCATTGTGCATTCTGTGCATATAAGGGTGTGACCGCCCTGTTTCTGAGTTGGAAAATCCATCCTGTCTGGCCTATACTATTACTGGTGGTTCAGTCCCTCTGTCCTTGTTCACATTTACGTCACTTGACAAGTGGAAAGGTTTTAAATACAAGAGTTAGGACTGTCCCACAAGGGTTGCCGTGACGTGGCGGGATGGCTTCTACATTATTTTGATCAAAATTATGTTAGCTAAATACCCTTATTATTACTACCTTCATGCAATTTTTGCAATATATTTTTTTACTTTTTTATTCCAGGATATTTGTTTTGTGCTTTGTTTTTGGTATACTACATGCATGCGGCATACATATATACTACATACAATACATTCATACAATACATACATATAGACATACAGTACATATAACATAGAGTACATACTTACCATCACTTGTCACATTGTTCCCCGAAGCCATTGTTGTCTGAGGATATAAAATTAAAATAACAAACCACAAATATACTCACCCTTGATCTGCAGAATTCCACGTATGTCCCACGACGATTTTGTGTGGAGAACAGCAGCATCAGCTGATGCTACCGTTCTCTACGAGCGCCAGGAATCCAATGACGGAAGGTAGATATCCTTCCGCACTGTATTCCTCCGCCACTGTAAAAAAAAGTCCCTAGTCTCACTTTATGACACTTTGCCATAAAGTGAGACTCGGGCCTTTTTTTTACAGTGGATTCCAGGCGCTCGTAGAGAACGGCAGCATCAGCTGATGCTGCTGTTCTCCACACAAAATCGTCGTGGGGCATACGTGGAATTCTGCGGATCAAGGGTGAGTATATTTGTGGTTTGTTATTTTAATTTTTAATCCTTAGACGACAATTGCTTCGGGGAACAATGTGACAAGTGATGGTGAGTATGTACTCTATGTTATATGTACTGTATGTCTATATGTATGTATTGTATGAATGTATTGTATGTAGTATATATGTATGTTGCATGCATGTAGTATGTATGTAGCATGTATGTAGTATGTAGCATGTATGTAGTATGTAGCATGTATGTAGTATGTAGCATGTATGTAGCATGTAGCATGTATGTAGCATGTATGTAGCATGTATGTAGCATGTATGCAGCATGTATGTAGTATGCATGTAGCATGTAAGTAGCATGTATGTAGTATGTAGCATGCATGTAGTATGTAGCATGTATGTAGTATGTAGCATGTATGTAGCATGTATGTAGTATGTAGCATGTATGTAGCATGTAGCATGTATGTAGCATGTATGTAATATGTATGTAGCATGTATGTAGTATGTATGTAGCATGTATGTAGTATGTAGCATGTATGTAGTACGTATGTAGCATGTATGTAGCATGTAGCATGTATGTAGTATGTATGTAGTATGTAGCATGTATGCAGCATGTATGTAGTATGTATGTAGCATGTATTTATGTAGTATGTATGTAGTATGTATGTAATTTTTTTTTTTTTACATTCAACACATTAGCCGGATGATGGGACTACTACTGTCCCATCATTGGCAAATGTGTCAATCACCGTCATGGTAGCAGGCATCGCCCGATGGGACTTGTAGTCCCATCGGACGATGCCTGCACAGACCCCCGGAGCCTGCACAGCCCCCCGGCAGGCCGGCACAGCCCCCTGGCTTGCCGGCACCGACCCCCGGAGCCTGCACAGACCCCGGGGAGTCAGCACAGCCCCCCGGCAGGCCGGCACCGACCCCCGTAGCCGGCACAGAACCCCGGGGAGTCGGCACAGACACCCGGCAGGCCGGCACAGCCCCCCGGCAGGCCGGCACCGACCCCCGGAAGGCCCGTACAGACCCTCGAAAGGCTGTACGTGGGAAAAAAAGGGTATTTCTAATTCCGATACCGGAAGTCCCATAGACTTGAATGGGACTTCCGGTATCGGAATCGGCGATACCGATACTTTTTTTTAAGATCGTCCGATCCATTCCGATCCGATATTTTCAAGTATCGGCTGGTATCGCTCAACTCTAAGCAGGGCACATCCTCATGTGAGTGCAAGAGATGTCAATTCCCCCATTCCCTATCACAGTGACAGGGCCCACCATTGTTAAAGTTTTCCCTGGTGTGTTTTTTGTTTTGCCATTTAGTGATCGACCAATTGGTGGGTCGTGTCACACTAGGCAACCAGCGATGGAAGTGCGATGGGCAATCTTCTGCTGGCATCAGGTGAATGTGACATGTACCACTTACCTAAATATTCAACTCATGGAAGTGGGATTCCGCAATGGCAGTGACAGTGTCAGCAGGCTCATAGTTCACAGGTTTGGTCTGAGGAACATGACAAGACCATCAAGATCATGTCTTGTCTCCAAAATTACAGATCTCGATCTGATTGAACATCTGTGGGATGTGAAGGTAAAACAAGTTCCATTAAGGAGGAGCAGTAAGTAACTTATAGGACTTCCAGGACAGGATTTGCTGATGTCATTATGATACATAGATATCTCAAGAAATATAAAGAGGTCTTGTGAGACAGAACATGAGGGGAACAAGCACAAAAATTAATGTCTGAGCATATACCATATTCCTGTATGATCTGACATTGTGAGCGCAGAGATACAACTGCATGGTGAGCGTTCTAGTTGGACAGGTTGTGCGATGTCCAGCCTGTATATATACTAATTGTCCTGACTAGAGTTGAGTGAAACGGGTCGAAAAATTTCAAAAGTCCCCGACTTTTGGCAAAGTCGGGTTTCATGAAACGAAACCCGACCCTAGGATGAGGTCGGCCACGAGGTCGGCGACTTACACAACAAAGTCGCGTTTCAAAAGTTTGTTTTGTGCTCTTTTTCAGCCAATCAGGATCCACGGACACTGTGGGCAACGTGATGACATAGACAGGGGTCACCACCATCTTTCAGAAGGGCATGCAAGTGATTGGCTTGCTTTGGTGGGCGTCACAGGGGT
Organism: Dendrobates tinctorius; assembly: GCF_039654945.1. Taxonomy (NCBI): domain Eukaryota; kingdom Metazoa; phylum Chordata; class Amphibia; order Anura; family Dendrobatidae; genus Dendrobates; species Dendrobates tinctorius. Next base: position 3,042,158 of record NW_027361978.1, read on the forward strand.
TATAAAAGGGCTTGCACGCCGACCGCCATCTTACTTCTGCCGATCTTAGCATAGGGAGAGGTTGCTGATTCTGTAGGGAGAGCGTTAGGCAGGGAAGAAGAAAAAAAAACTGCTTCTGCTGCTAGCGATTGTACCTGTACAACACACCAGTTGTGTGTGCAGTGCAAGGGGAGGCTATATTGTGGTGGATCAGCGGTGTTGGTTGTTAGGCTGCCTTCTAAGGCTTCCTGACAGCTGCATTGCTGTTTACCCACTGCTCTGCAAACTGCTTTTTTAAAAGCAATCCCAATTTTTTTTTTTTGTCCTGCTGAGGTACTGAGCGTGCATTTATTCACACCATACAGCGTCAGTGGGCCTCACACAATCCAAAAGTGTCCAGTGTCCACTAGTGTCTGCAGAAATTCAAAATCTCCCTTATCCTGTAGTCACTTTTTTCACACCTGTGCCATCGAGCCTGTGACATAGCGCTCTGATATTCAGTGGGCCTCACACAATCCAAAAGTGTCCAGTGTCCACTAGTGTCTGCAGAAATTCAAAATCTCCCTTATCCTGTAGTCACTTTTTCACACCTGTGCCATCGAGCCTGTGACATAGCGCTCTGATATTCAGTGGGCCTCACACAATCCAAAAGTGTCCAGTGTCCACAAGTGTCTGCAGAAATTCAAAATCTCCCTTATCCTGTAGTCACTTTTTTCACACCTGTGCCGTCGAGCCTGTGACATAGCGCTCTGATATTCAGTGGGCCTCACACAATCCAAAAGTGTCCAGTGTCCACTCGTGTCTGCATAAATTCAAAATCTCCCTTATCCTGTAGTCACTTTTTTCACACCTGTGCCATCGAGCCTGTGACATAGCGCTCTGATATTCAGTGGGCCTCACACAATCCAAAAGTGTCCAGTGTCCACTAGTGTCTGCAGAAATTCAAAATCTCCCTTTATCCTGTAGTCACTTTTTTCACACCTGTGCCATCGAGCCTGTGACATAGCGCTCTGATATTCAGTGGGCCTCACACAATCCAAAAGTGTCCAGTGTCCACAAGTGTCTGCAGAAATTCAAAATCTCCCTTATCCTGTAGTCACTTTTTTCACACCTGTGCCATCGAGCCTGTGACATAGCGCTCTGATATTCAGTGGACCTCACACAATCCAAAAGTGTCCAGCGTCCACTAGTGTCTGCAGAAATTCAAAATCTCCCTTATCCTGTAGTCACTTTTTTCACACCTGTGCCATCGAGCCTGTGACATAGCGCTCTGATATTCAGTGGGCCTCACACAATCCAAAAGTGTCCAGTGTCCACTAGTGTCTGCAGAAATTCAAAATCTCCTTTATCCTGTAGTCACTTTTTTCACACCTGTGCCATCGAGCCTGTGACATAGCGCTCTGATATTCAGTGGGCCTCACACAATCCAGAAGTGTCCACAAGTGTCTGCAGAAATTCAAAATCTCCCTTATCCTGTAGTCACTTTTTTCACACATGTGCCATCGAGCCTGTGACATAGCGCTCTGATATTCAGTGGGCCTCACACAATCCAAAAGTGTCCAGTGTCCACTAGTGTCTGCAGAAATTCAAAATCTCCCTTATCCTGTAGTCACTTTTTTCACACCTGTGCCATCGAGCCTGTGACATAGCGCTCTGATATTCAGTGGGCCTCACACAATCCAAAAGTGTCCAGTGTCCACTAGTGTCTGCAGAATTCAAAATCTCCCTTATCCTGTAGTCACTTTTTTCACACCTGTGCCATCGAGCCTGTGACATAGCGCTCTGATATTCAGTGGGCCTCACACAATCCAAAAGTGTCCAGTGTCCACTAGTGTCTGCAGAAATTCAAAATCTCCCTTATCCTGTAGTCACTTTTTTCACACCTGTGCCATCGAGCCTGTGACATAGCGCTCTGATATTCAGTGGGCCTCACACAATCAAAAAGTGTCCAGTGTCCACAAGTGTCTGCAGAAATTCAAAATCTCCCTTATCCTGTAGTCACTTTTTTCACACCTGTGCCATCAAGCCTGTGACATAGCGCTCTGATATTCAGTGGGCCTCACACAATCCAAAAGTGTCCAGTGTCCACTAGTGTCTGCAGAAATTCAAAATCTCCCTTGTCCTATAGACACCTTGTACCTTGTTTTACATTACTATATAGTTTGTTGGATTTTGCCTACATTTCTACAAAAAATGAGGAAGGCTGGTGGAAGAGGCCGTGGAATTGGGCGGGGGTTGGCAGCTGGTAATGATGGTGTTGGTGGTGGATCTGATGGTAGTGGCAAGAGCAAAATAGGACCGAATGCAGGAGGTGTTGAGCCTGCGTCATCGTCTGGCTCCATAAGGCTTCGAAGGCTTAGTTTTCTAGGAGTTGGCAAACCGCTTTTAAAGCCAGAGCATCAGGAAAAAGTTTTGTCTTACATTGCTGATTCAGCCTCCAGCTCTATCGCCTCCTCTTCTGAAGTTGTAAAAAGTAAAAGCACTGAGTCGTCATTGGAGGCTCATGTTCATGAACCACACCTTTCCTTGTGTCCTTCACCCCAACCAAGATTGAAGGATGACGCAGGCCATACTACTGATTACTCCATGGAGCTGTTTTCACATACCATGCCTGGATTATCAAGTGAAATGGTGAATTACCCAGGCCAAGATGAATCTGACATGGAGTGCACTGATGCACAGCCGCTGATAGATGATTCTGCTGGTACATTCACTCAGAGCACTACATTGTCCTCGCAGTGTACAGAGCCAGATTCTGACCCTGATGAGACTCAGGTGCCCCTTCCCGCACACTATACCACCATACACGGTGACACAGAGGAAGGTGCACATCACATTGAAGAGGAGGTGATGGATGACCCAGTTGTTGACCCAGATTGGCATCCATTGGGGGAAGAGGGTGCTGCTTCCAATAGCTCAGATGAGGAGGAGCATTCACAGCAGACATCGACATCGCAACAGCTGTTATCTGGCAGGCCCGGAGCACTCCAAACACAGGTTCCAAAAATCAAAAGAGTTGCTGGACAGCTTGTCCAGACGGTCAAAAGATCACAGCGTGCTAGGCCGCAAAATGTCTGCCAAAGTAGGAAGAGTGCAGTGTGGCACTTTTTTGAACAAAATCCTCATGATCAGGCCAAGGTTATCTGTAAGAAGTGCGCAAAGACCTTTAGCCGAGGGAAAAATCTGAAAAATTTGAATACCAGTTGCATGCTTAGACATTTAACCAGCATGCACTTGCAAGCGTGGACACAACACCAAACCTCAAGTGCCACATGTGCAACTGATCACAAAGAAGGTAGTCAACAACGCTACATTGTTTCCCCCACTGTAAGCCCACCGGTTAGCACAGCAGCAAATGTTGAGGTGTCGTTGCAAGGCCACAGCAGTCAGGGAATCCCACTGTTATATCAATGAAATACTGAATCTAGGCCATCAGAAAGAACACCAACTCCATCACCATCATCAACCCTCTCTCAGTCCGCCCTGTCCACCGCTACTTCCACCATATGCAGCTCTCAAGTCCAGCTCACCCTCCCAGACACTATGAGTAGGTCAAGAAAGTACTCAGTCTCTCATCCGCGTACACTGGGTTTGAACGCCCACATTGCCAAACTAATCTCGTTTGAGATGATGCCCTATCGGTTGGTGGAAAGCGCAGCTTTCCGCGAACTCATGGCCTATGCAGTACCACGCTATGACCTACCCAGTCGCCACTTCTTCTCTCGCAAAGCCATCCCAGCCCTCCACCATCATGTAAAAGACCGCATTGTCCATGCACTCAAGCAGTCAGTGAGTGGAAAGGTGCACCTCACAACTGATGCATGGTCCAGTCGGCATGGCCAGGGCCGTTACATGTCCATCACTGCACACTGGGTTAATGTGGTGGATGCAGGGTCCACAGGGGACAGCGGTGGTGGGACAGTGCTGCCTAGCCCACGGTATAGGAAACAGTTGGCTGTAGGCGTTCGACCCTCCTCCTCCTCCTCCTCCTCCAGAAGCGAAAGCTCGTCCACAGAGCGCAGTCGTACAAGCACTCCATCTACAGCTGCCACTGTTGCACACGAGGTGTCCCCCTATCGAGAAGCTAGTGGAAAGCGTCAGCAGGCTGTGTTGCAGATGATGTGTTTGGGCGACAGACACACCGCCGAGGTGCTGGCCGAGAACTTGAAGCGACAAACTGAGTCATGGCTGGGCAGTGTACATCTTGAGGCAGGCAAGGTAGTTAGTGATAACGGCCGTAATTTTGTGGCAGCCATAGCCCTTTCAAAACTCAGCCACATATCTTGCTTGGCTCACACCTTGAACCTGGTGGTGCAGTGCTTCCTCAAAAATTATCCGGAGTTAACAGCCCTGCTCCAGAAGGTGCGAAGACTGTGCGCGCACATCCGCCGGTCGCCTGTACACTCCGTTCGTATGCAGAAGCTGCAGCGATTGCTCCACCTTCCCAACCACCGCCTCATTATCGACATTGCAACAAGGTGGAACTCCACCCTGCACATGGTGGAGCGGCTGTGCGAGCAGAGGCAGGCCATAATGCATTTGTGGGAGGATACACGGCCAGGCACTTTGAGAGCAGACATGAAGTTGACAGGTGTGCAGTGGTGGAAGCTGAAAGACCTTTGTAAAGTCCTTCAGTGTTTTGAGGAATGCACACGGCTGGTAAGCGCAGACGACGCCATCCTAAGCATGAGCATCCCACTTATGCGTCAGCTCATGCAAACTTTGACGCACCTTAAGGAGCAGGCGTCTGCAGCCAATGTTGATGAGGAGGAAGAGGAGGAGGGAATCCTTGATGACATTCAGCCATTGTCTGCTCAGGGACCTCTCCTGGACGAGGTGGAGGAAGAAGAGGAGGAGGAGGATGATGATGGGGATGATTACTTAGGGGAGGAGGATGCATCTCGTGGGGCAAGTGAAAATGTTGGCATGGCAAGGTCTGGTACAGGGTTTGTGCGTGACTGGAGGGATGTGGATTTGCCAGAAAGTGCTCCTCCACCCAGCACTCGCAGTGCATCATTGACACCGGAAACATTGGCCCACATGTCAGATTATGCCTTGCAGATCCTAAAAAGGGACCCCCGCATTGCCAAAATGATGAACGATGACGACTACTGGTTGGCCAGCATCCTGGATCCACGCTATAAAGGCAAATTACAAAACATCATGCCACAGGAGAACCTTGACCTAATATTGGCTAATAAACAAGCAACTCTGGTAAATCGGTTGCTTGAGGCATTCCCAGCACACAGCAGCGGTGATGGTTCTCACACGAGCCGTACGGGCCGGGGGCAGCTTGGCAGAGGTGTTCGTGGTGCACACAGCAGAAGTGGTGTTGGAGACAGGGGTTTCATGACAATGTTGTGGACTGATTTTTCAAGTACCGCTCACACAACTGGTAATACTGCATCGATGGAAAGTGACAGGAGACAGCAGTTGTCAACTATGGTTACAAACTACTTTTCCTCCCATATCTATGTTCTCCCACACAGGTCATTCCCCTTTGACTATTGGGCCGCTAAACTGGACACCTGGCCTGAATTGGCACAATATGCCTTACATGAGCTCGCTTGCCCAGCTGCAAGTTTGTTATCGGAAAGAGTCTTCAGTGCAGCTGGATCAATCCTGACAGAAAAAAGGACCCGTCTGTCAACCCAAAATGTGGATGATCTAACCTTCATTAAAATGAACCATGCATGGGTTTCCAAGGATTTTGTCCCACCTTCCCCTGATGACACATAGGGTGACAGAAAAATGGCTTGCTTTGGTCCACCTCTTCCTGGGACTTGACCTATTTCGCCTTTTGCATCAGCTGAATGTCCAACATCAACATATGCCACTTTTTAAAACTCCCTAACTGTGCTGCCTCCCCCCCCATGGCCGGGGTCACCACCTAGCGCACGACACCGTGCGAGTGCCGTTGCCCTGGACAGGTGGGTAGGCCGACTCTTGGGCGCGGGCACTGGCACAGGGTCCCTCATAGTGCAATCAAGTGTCTCTGACGGTGGTGGTGCACACCCGCCGTCAGACACACCGCCGTACTATGAGGGGCCCAGTGCAAGTACCGACGCCCACGAGTGGGCCCCCCTTGCTTGGGCAGGGCCCCAGCATTTGCAATCTTTACCTCTCCCTGCTCCTCCGCTGTGTAGTCTGGGCTGTCAAATCCACACTGTGCCTGACACCGTCTGAGCCTGCCTCCTGATGTATAGACATATATTTTGAATGTGTACGCTATCCATACATGTTATCCGGGGATACGGTACCCTTTCTCACCTTTGTGCAATCACGTGCAAGCCATACTGGGCCTAACACCGTCTGAGCCTGCCTCCTGATGTATAGACATATATTTTGAATGTGTATGCTATCCATACATGTTATCTGGGGATACGGTACCCTTTCTCACCTTTGTGCAATCACGTGTAATCCATACTGGGCGTGAGAACGGCTGGCGAGCTGTTAAGCAAGCTACAGCACCTGTGGTTTGCACACGTAAGTTTTTCATTTTTTCAGGAATGACGGTTAGGCCTAATTCCGGAACTGCGGTTGACCTGCACTTACTGGGAAATCATCGTTCGCGGGTAATAATTGTAATCACAGATCCCCATCACTAACGTTGTTCAGCGGGTTATCTGCACCTGTAAGCGACAAACGCTGGCCTTTTCAGTGTAGCGCACATGCAGCCACGGACATGTAAGGGCATGACACACCAGTTATTGGCCAATCTCATGTGCCAGAGCCTCACGTGTCCCTCTAGTAAGCCGGACTCGGACCGCGGGGCATGACGGAGTCTCGTTCGTTAACGGAATTAAGCTTGCAATGTGTGCATCTGTTCTGTAGCTGGCATGGTTGAGGTTTCCCAGGTGGAGTCGAATTTAACCGTAGGCTCCACTCCTGGTGGTGCCCTTCTGGACATTCCTTTAAGGTTCAGCTTTGCAACCATACTGCCCACGTAAAACAAACACTTTGCCTTCATGAACGCTGTTTGGAGGGTCATGACTCGTGGGAATAACGCCGCCCAATCAGTTAACCTGCTAGAGAGATCCTTCGTTGCTCCCAAGCATGACATCACACTCCCTAGGAAGAAGGTAATGCCACTGTGGCGACCGTACTCCTGGCGGCGACACAAGTGCACTGATGCCCAGCCACTGCTCGATGAATCTGCTGGTACATTGACCCAGACCACTACATTCCCCTCGCACGCTACACGGCCTGAATCTGACCCTGATGAAACTCAGGTTACCCTTCCCATATACAGTTCCATCTTACACGGTGACAAAGAGGAAGCTGCAGATGAAAGTGCAGGTTCGGCCCACCCGCCATCAGACACACCACCGTACTATCAGGGGCCCTGTGCTAGTGCCGTCGCCAACGAGTGGGCCCCCCCTGCTTGCTCAGGATCACAGCACTTGCAAGGTTGAAATACTGTGCAGTGAGATGGAAGATGGGGACGACGAGGAGTCCAGACTAGTACAGGGATTCCCTAGCGAGGAGACTTATTTGATTGTTTTCAATGTTGGGACAGCAATTTTTGGGGAGCACTATACTCTGGAGAATGATAGATGGGGCCCACCATACACTGGAACATTCCAAAGGTGGACATCAGACACTGGAGCAGCATTTACAGGGCCCATTATACACTAGAGCATTAGAAATGGGGCCCATTATGTTTGGAGCATTATTTGGGCCCATTAGACAGTGGAGCTTCATCCATGGGGACCAACATATACTGTAGCATTATGTGGAGCTCATCATATACTGTTTCAAACATTATATGGGACCAATGATTCTGTATGGAGAAATTGATGGGCCTCGTCATGACATGTAAAAAGTGAGGTATTTTTCATTGTACTATACCGCTATTTCTCTGCCGTATCGGAGCATGATGAGTTGTGGTATGTGTTAAAGGGGCGCTCTTTCGCCCAGGGCACATGAAAACCTGGAGCCAGCCCTCCCCCCCACAACTGTAGCCAAATAACCCCCATTTTTCAGTGCGTAACTTGTATTATGAAGTTAATTAAGGTTGACAAGCTTAAGTAAGAAGAATTGATGCTTTTGGCATTCAAATGGGCACTGTAGGTGTGTTTCCTGTCCTCCTCTCACTGCCGACTTTTATTCCCCATTGACTTACATTGGGTTTCGGGTTTCGGGACGACCCTGACTTTTCCCTATAATCGGCTGATCTTGCTCGACCCGACTTTTGGAAAAGTCGGGTTTCACGAAACGAAACTCGACCCTAAAAAACCAAAAGTCGCTCAACTCTAGTCCTGACCATGATAAATGTCCAACAGTTCTCTCTGCAACATCCCCGATGACAGGTGGGAGGGAGACTATGCCCGGACAACCTCTCTCATGTTATGGTTAATTGATGTATGTTATCTTCCTATATCATTATCTCCTACATTTACTATTATTTATTGTTATAGCGCCATTTATTCCATGGCGCTTTACATGTGAGGAGGGGTATACATAATACATAGAAGTACAGTAATCTTACACAATACAAGTCGCGACTGGTCCAGGAGGAGAGAGGACCCTGCCCGCGAGGGCTCACAGTTGACAAGGGATGGGTGAGGATACAGTAGGCGAGGGTGGAGCTGGTCGTGCAGCGGTTTGCTCGATCGGTGGTTACTGCAGGTTGTAGGCTTGTCATCTGTTCTGTTTTTTTTATTATGATCTATGTCTTTTCATTTTATATGGGTCATATGATATTTGTAATTTATGATCATGCTATCATCTTTGCTGTTTTTATCATCCATGCTATGCATTCTCACCTGTGTATTTCTCTATCATCTGTGACAGTTTTTTTCTCTGTGACACTTCTTGTCATTCAGGACATTCATTCTCATCCGTATCACTTTTACCATCTGTGACAGTTTTTCCTTTGTGACACTTATTATGTATGACATTCAATCTCACGTGTAAAGGCCCCATCTCACATGTAGCGAGATTGCTAATACGTCACCGATTTCGTGACGCCACAGCGATCTCGCTACATGTGACACATAGCGGCAAACTGCCCCCCGCTGGATATTGCTGAGGCTGGGGTCACACTGTGTTATGGCAGTCCGTTAACGCCGCCATAGACCCCCATTATGTGGCGCATCGCGAGACATGCCATAAAGCGGCACGCGTTCACGATGTGCCGTCAGGGCCGGCCCGAGAGATTACGGCGCCCTAGGCGAAACTATTTTGTTGCGCCCCTACTATTCTTGGCAGTAGATGAAAACTTGGGATATAAATTTAGGAGCAAAATAAACCACAACAACAATGATTAATTAACTCTCTCCTAACTCTTTAATCTTCTGAGAAGTTGTATAGGACAAATATATACAAAGTAATCAATAACACAAAACAAAAACGACCATAGGTAATTAAAATTTTTGTTTCCTTGCCTTTTTTTTGAAAAGGATGACACTAAGTCACCGAGATTAATTTGTTTAGCAACTTCAGATTCTATCGAAATTGTTGCCAACCCAACCAACCTCTCTTGCGTCATATTTGCCCTTAAATATGTACACTTTTCTTTCCATCCCTAAAACTTTTTGCCTTTTGAAAAGACTTTTTATAATTTTTTCTATTTTTTCTCTGGCGCCCCCTTTGGGTCGGCGCCCTAGGCGGGCTCCTAGTTCGCCTATACGTTCGGGCCGGCCCTGCGTGCTGTCATTCACTGATGGAGCCTCGGATGAGGGCTGCAGCGTCTGAGGCTCCGTTACAGCTAGCGCTGATGAATCATCAGCGCTAGCGGTATAGTATAACGCATATCGCACTATGCTATAGCATTAACGCAGCCCGTCAACGCTATGCTTTGAACGGTCTGTGATAATGCTGTGTGAACCTGGCCTGATGGGGCTCGAATGTCCTGGGACATTTTTTCATCTTTGGCAACGCAGGTCTCAGGGACGCAGGCTGGAATCGTTCAGAATAGCTGCTGTGTGACAACACACCAGCGATCCCTACCAGGTCGTATCATTGTCGGGAACGCTGATGCGTCGCTATGTGAAACGGGACCCTTATTCTCTATCATCTGTGACACGTCTTATCAATCAGGACATTCATTCTCACCCATATCATTCTGATCATCTGTGACAGTTTTTCCTTTGTGACACTTCTTATTATTTATATTATTTATTATGGTATATGAGAGCATTATACTGCCTCTGTACAAATCCCTGGTTAGACCGAACATGGAGTACTGGGTACAGTTTTGGACAGCGATGCTCAGGAAGGATATAATGGAACTAGAGCGGGTACAAAGGAGGGCAACAAAATTAATAAAGGGGAATGGGGACTACAATACCCAGAGAGATTAGCAAAATTAGGATTATTTAGTCTAGAAAAAAGACGACTGAGGGGCGATCTAATAACCATAAGTATATAAGGGGACAATACAAATATCTCTCCGAGGATCTGTTTATACCAAGGAAGGTGACGGTCACAAGGGGGTATTCTCTGCGTCTGGAGGAGAGAAGGCTTCTCCACCAACATAGAAGAGGATTATTTACTGTTAGGGCAGTGAGAATCTGGAATTCCCTGCCTGAGGAGGTGGTGATGGTGAACTCAGCCGAGGGGTTCAAGAGAGGCCTGGATGTCTTCCTGGAGCGTAACAATATTGTATCTTATAGTTATTAGGTTCTTTAGAAGGACGGAGATCTGGGGATTTATTCTGATGGGAATACAGGCTGAACTGGATGGACACATGACTTTTTTCGGCCTTACTATGTTACTAGTTACTAGCAAATGTTGTTCCTATCTTCAAAAAGGGAAAGAAGGTGGACCCAGGCAACTATAGGCCGGTGAGTCTGACTTCTATACCAGGAAAGATCTTTGAACAAATTATTAAACATGTATGTCAATACCTGGATAAGAATGAAGTGATTAAACAGAGTCAGCATGGGTTTGTAACTAATAAGTCATGTCAGACTAATTTAATTTCCTTCTATGATGGTATTACTGATTGGGTGGATCAAGGAAATGCTGTAGATATAGTATATCTTGACTTCAGCAAAGCATTTGACAAAGTCTCTCATACAATCCTTATTGAAAAAATGACTAAGTATGGAATGGACAAGGCAACTGTTAGGTGGATTCATAACTGGCTTAGTGATCGGACCCAAAGAGTGGTCGTAAATGGCTGCACATCCAGTTGGAAGAATGTCTCAAGTGGGGTACCACAGGGCTCTGTCCTGGGCCCTGTATTGTTCAACATCTTTATCAACGATTTAGATGAAGGAATTGAGGGTAAACTGATTAAATTTGCTGATGACACAAAGCTAGGAGGGATAGCTAATACTAGAGAAGAGAGAGAGAGGATTCAAAAAGATTTAAATAAACTGGAGAAGTGGGCAGCAACTAACAGAATGGTTTTTAACAGGGAGAAATGCAAAGTACTACATCTGGGCAATAAAAATGAAAAAAGCATATATAGAATGGGAGGAATAGGGCTAAGTGACAGCACATGTGAAAAAGACTTGGGTATACTAATAGATCACAGACTGAATATGAGTCAACAGTGTGATGCAGCAGCAAAAAAGGCAAATGCAATTCTAGGATGTATTAACAGAAGCATACAGTCTAGATCACGTGAAGTCATTATTTCCCTCTACTCCTCTTTGGTCAGACCTCATCTGGAATATTGTGTCCAATTTTGGGCACCACATTTTAAAAAAGACATCAACAAACTGGAGCAAGTTCAGAAAAGAGCGACCAGAATGGTGACCGGTCTGCAAACCCTGTCTTATGAGGAAAGGTTGCAGGATTTGGGAATGTTTAGTTTGCAAAAGAGAAGACTGAGAGGAGACTTATTAGCTGTCTACAAATATCTAAAGGGCTGTCACATTGTAGAAGGATCAACTTTATTCTCATTTGCACAAGGAAAGACTAGAAGCAATGGGATGAAGCTGAATGGGAGGAGACACAGATTAGATATTAGAAAAAACTTTTTGACAGTTAGAGTGATCAATGAGTGGAACAGGCTGCCACGAGAAGTGGTGAGTTCTCCTTCAATGGAAGTCTTCAAACAGAGGCTGGACAGACATCTAACTGGGATGATTTAGCGAATCCTGCTTTGATCAGGGGGTTGGACCAGATGGCCCAGGAGGTCCCTTCCAACTCTACGATTCTATGATTCTATGACTATGCTATGCCATTCATTCTCATCTGTTTAGTTTTCTATCACCTGTGACAGATTTTTCTCTGTGACACTGCTTATCGTTGAGGACATCTGTTCTGTCTGTCATTTTGTATCATCTGTGACATTGTTTTTCCTGTGTGACACTTTTTATTATTAGTGCAATTTTGTTCCTCATCTGTGACACATTTTCTCTTATATACTATGTTTTTATTATTGGATGTCTTTTATTAATCAGCATCTTGATCTTTAATTATAATCAGTCTTTCTTCATCTCATTACTTGTCCTTCTATAATCCGTGGAAATAACTTGTTAATGTTTGATATTGTTTTATGTTCCATTTCTACAGTGAACTTTAAGTTTTTGGAGTCAATTACTATCTGAACATTTTATCTACATGAAGTCACGGCATCGTTCAGCGCCTGAGATGTTATCTGTGCTATGGATCACATCATTATCCTGCTCTGACCGCTGATCGCTCCATTACAGTTCATCTGTTTCTCCCTTTAATAATTGAATAAGTTATCTTCATTAAAACAACAAAGAAAAACTTAAAACCCTTCAGAGTTTTTTGTCTGTAAATCCGGGGCCTCGTTCAGTAATTGGGTCTTATTAGAGCGCGGCTCCATTTATGTTAATGAAAGTCATGCGCAGTGGTCAGTGCCCATCATGTAACAGCTCCGATTGTATGTGACACTTTATATCTTTTCCCGTGTTTAGAATGTGGTTGTTTCCAAAGCTCCCGGCCAATATTTTTTCACTAACCAATGTAGACATAATGGATTCATTACAAGGACCACTATTTGTCCTGGCTTATATCACGTTCACTTTTTAAACTATTGCATTTATTTGACATGACCCGATATCTCCAAACATCAGCAGAACGTAACATTTGCTAATGGCGACGTTCTTGGCTCGCTGTAGCTGGAGTCCGCAGGTCATTGTTAGAGCACTTCTTTTACCCATGTTACAATAGGCACGATGGGAAGACGGGGCCAAAAGTCACAGTTGCCTTCGATATTGTTACAAGATGGAAAAACACGAACTGACTGTAGTTTGATGGATGAGGTGCTGGGAGTTTGTGGCTCTTTTAAGCTGCTCAGAACCCATTTCCCACTTACAGCCTGAGGGAAGAACTTTAGCTGATACATTAGTGTGGAGTAAAGCATGGGGCACAATTACTTTTTATTCCGGACACCCAAATGTAAAACTACGGATGCAAAGATTGTATTAAAACCTAGTAGAATAGTAGACTAGTTACTTTTGATAACAATCAACAATGTCCCTAAGCTGAGACCCCCACCCTTAAAAGACATTTTTTTTTAAGGCCAAAGCATATGGCAGCTCGCTGGCCCATTAGTTTTGATTGGAGTTACCAACCGGTCTACATTAGTGATAAGCGAGTATGCTCGTTATTCGAGTTTTCAGACCATGCTCAGGTGATCTCCAAGTATTTTGGCGTGCTCGGAGATTTAGTTTGTGTCGCCACAGCTGCATGATTTGCGGCTGCTAGACAGCCTGAATACATGTGGGGATTCTCAAAAAAGCAGGTAATCCTCACATGTATTCAGGCTGTCCAGCAGCTACAAATCATGCAGCTGAGGCGACAGAAACTAAACCTCCGAGCACACCAGAATACTTGGAGGACACCCGAGCATGCTCGGAAAACCCGAGCAACGAGTACTGTATACTCGCTCATCACTAGTCTACATGTATGAAACCTATGTTACAGGAAAGATGTATATCTTTGTACCGTGTTAGCCAGTAGATAGAGGATTCTCAGTTTTGAAACCTATGAGACATGTAATCAGTAGGCAGTAGGACAGTAATGGTCCACCAGCTTAGCTCTTGGAAATTTCTCCTGGACAACATTGTTTTCTTCAATAAGGTCTCATGATATATTGTGTGTATACACACACAATATATATATATGTACTGCTCAAAAAATAAAGGGAACACTTAAACAACAGAATATAACTCCAAGTAAATGAAACTTCTGTGAAATCAAACTGTCCACTTAGGAAGCCACACAGATTGACAATCAATTTCACATGCTGTTGTGCAAATGGAACAGACAACAGATGGAAATTATTGGCAATTATCAAGACACACTCAATAAAGGAGTGGTTCTGCACGCGGGGACCACAGACCACATCTCAGTACCAATGCTTTCTGGCTGATGTTTTGGTCACTTTTGAATGTTGGTTGCGCTTTCACACTTGTGGTAGCATGAGACGGACTCTACAACCCACACAAGTGGCTCAAGTAGTGCAGCTCATCCATGATGGCACATCAATGCGAGCTGTGGCAAGAAGGTTTGCTGTGTCTGTCAGCGTAGTGTCCAGAGGCTGGAGGCGCTACCAGGAGACAGGCCAATAAACCAGGAGACGTGGAAGGGGAAGTAGGAGGGCAACAACTCAGCAGCAGGACTGCTACCTCCACCTTTGTGCAAGGAGGAACAGGAGGAGCACTGCCAGAGCCCTGCAAAATGACCTCCAGCAGGCCACAAATGTGCATGTGTCTGCACAAATGGTTAGAAACCGACTCCATGAGGATGGTCTGAGGGCCCAACGTCCACAGATGTGCTTCACTCTAGACAGCACCGAGTCCCCATTGTGCTTTACTGTAGATATCAGCTTCACTGTACACATCATCGAGTGTTATGAATGAGTCACCGTAGGAGGCAAAAACAGAAATACTAGCTAAGTCCAGAGAACCAGAGAAGTTGGCAGCTATCGGATTACAGACCCCTGACATTATCAACAACAACTAGCAGTAGCCGTGGGGGGTTCCTACGGTGCCCTAGACCCCTCGATCACAGCCGGAGAACTACATAGGCCTAAGGACAGAAAGGGAAATCTAAACTGCCCCAGAGCAGACCCCAAAGCAATAGGCAGCCCCCAACATATAATGACGGTGAAGCAAGATGAAAAAACACTCACACAGATAAAAAGATAGGCTGAGCAAAAGATGGGGCCCAAGCTAACTACATAGGTCAGGATAGAAAAGCTCCTGTCTGTAATCCGCCAAAACCTTATCAAAACAAGAGCCAACAGCTGATAGCGAAAAAAGCCCTGAAGACGCTAGGCTTCAAAAAGACTATATCAGCACTCAGGTATCTTCTGAAGACAGAGCAAAAAGGATTTCAGCACACCCTAGCAGGGAATGGCAGAAATCCAGAAAAAACAAGGAAAAACAAAACCAAAACACAAATGCAAAAGGCAGAGCAGAAAACTTAGCTTTTGAGGAGCAGGAATCAGACTGGTCTCCTAGAATCCCTCAGAGAGATCACCAGCAAGGCAGAAGGGCGTCGACTGCCTTATATCCAGTCAGCAAATCCCATCACCCAGTCATCATCATCCTGCCCAGCTGCTTGGTAATCAGCCTCACTAACTTCCTTTACCAGAAGAGGGAGTTCATCAGACCTCAATGGTGAAGGGGAAAATGAACTCACAACAGTACCTCCCCCTTGAGGAGGGGTCACCGAACCCTCATCCACGCCACCAGGGCGATCAGGGTGAGCCCGATGAAAGGCACGCACCAATCTTTTGGCATGAATATGAGAAGCAGAGACCCAGGAATTATCCTCCTGACCATAACCCTTCCACTTAACCAAATACTGGAGTCTCCGTCTAGCCAGACGGGAATCCAGTATCTTCTCTACCTCATATTCCATGTTACCTTCAACCAATACAGGGTCCGGAGGTGCCACCCCAGGAACTACTGGTTCAACAAACCTCTTCAACAAGGACTTATGAAACATATTATGGATTTTAAATGTGACAGGAAGAGCCAAACGAAAAGAGACCGGATTAATAATCTCCAAAATCTTGTAAGGTCCAATAAATCTAGGCTTAAACTTAGGAGAAGCCACCTTCATAGCGATATTTTTTGATGATAACCAAACCGTATCACTAACCTTAAACTGGGGACCAATGGTCCTATGTCGGTTGGAAAACCGCTGGGCCTTTTCCAGATCTGGTGCATTCTCTCCACCACATTGTCAACACCTGGGCAGGCAGAAGGCTCCACCTGCCCTGAAGAAAATCGAGGATGAAACCCAAAGTTACAAAAAAAAGGTGACATCAAAGTGGCAGAACTAGCTCTATTATTTAAAGCAAATTCGGCCAAGGGCAAAAATGAAACCCAATCATCCTGATCGGCGGAAATAAAACATCTCAAATACGACTCCAAGGTCTGGTTTGTTCTCTCCGTCTGCCCATTGGTCTGAGGGTGAAAAGCAGAGGAGAAGGACAACTGAATCCCCAGCTTGGAACAGAAAGTCCTCCAAAATCTAGACACAAACTGAACTCCTCTGTCAGATACAATGTTCTCAGGGATCCCGTGCAAGCGAACCACCTGTTGCAAAAACAGGGGCACCAACTCAGAGGAAGATGGCAACTTAGGGAGTGGTACAAGATGAACCATCTTAGAGAACCTATCACAAATCACCCAAATAACAGTCATTCTCTGAGAGACAGGCATATCAGAGATGAAATCCATTGAAATATGGGTCCATGGCCTCCTGGGGACCGGCAAAGGCATCAACAACCCACTAGAGCGAGAACAAGGTTTAGACCACAGGACTGCACAAAATTTCTGACATCACGAGACAAGGCAGGCCACCAAAAAGACCGACTCACCAGATCTCTAGTATCAAAAATACCTGGATGACCAGCCAATGCAGAGCAATGAACTTCAGACATCACTCTCTACTTCCACTGGTCAGGAACATACAACTTCCCACTGGGACAACGCTCAGGTTTGTCCTCCTGGAGCTCTTCCAGAGTACGTCTCAAATCGGGCGAGATGGCAGAAAGAACTACCCCTTCGCCTAAGATGGTAGCAGGCTTGGTCACCACAGGAGAATCAGCAAAGAAGCTCCTAGAGAGAGCGTCAGCCTCAGGCTACTTTCACACTTCAGGTTTTCGGCGTCAGGCGCGATCCGGCGTCATGCCGGAACGCCGGATCCGGCAAATGTCTAGTAAAACCGGATGTGACGGATCCGGTTTTCTGCCGGATCCGTCTTTTTCTTGACAGACAAAACCGGATCCGTCTCATCCGGTTCATCCGTTTTTCTATCCGTTTTTCGACGGATTACGCCGGATCCGGTTTTTAAAATTGACCCTTGTGGCCTTCCGAAGGGGATTGGCTACTGGAAAACTATATATAGCATGTTCCTACAGCCCTTCTTTGACAGGTTGTAGAGGAGAAAGTGCAGGTTGGAGAGAAGAGCAAGTTACTGGCGAAGATGGATGTTGTCATTGGAAATATTTTGAAGAATTTGGCGGATTTTATAGCGGAGGCGAATCGTTTGAGGGTGATTGTTCTGGAGAAGGAGAGAGCGAGACAGCAGCGCATCAGGCATCGTAGACGACGTTTGTGGATCCACCCCATCACAGCCAAGAGAATGACGCGTGGGGTCTATTCTACACTCTGCATGGACCTTCGACGAAACCCGGATACATTTTTTGGATATGTTCGGATGAAAATGGAGAATTTTGATTACTTGGTGGAGCGCATTGCACACCTCATAAGAAAAGCGGACACCTATTGCCGCTTCTCTGTTTCACCCGCAGAGCGTCTGATGGTGACTTTAAGGTAAGCCACATTTATTGGATGTGATCGCATCAGAGCACACTTTCACTGCAATCTTGTTGGTGGTAGTTTGTATCTCCAAGTGTTATAGCTCAGTTTTGGTATGTAATGCTGTGATTTAAAACTAATTTATTGTTTTTTAATTCCCCACAGATTTCTTGCAACTGGAGAATCCCTTTCGTCACTGCATTTCCAGTACAGACTCGGGATTTCCACCATATCAGGAATAGTGAAGTACACATGCCATGCACTGTGGGACTCCTTAGCTGAAGAGTTTTTACCAGAGCCCACAACAGAGAGGTGGATTGAAATTGCTGACAAGTTTCAACAGATATGTCAGTTTCCCAACTGCTTGGGCGCTGTGGACGGGAAACATATCTGCATTGTAAAGCCAGCTGGATCGGGATCGGAATATTTCAATTACAAGAAATATTTTTCAATTGTCCTCATGGCCATCGCTGACGCGGAATACAAATTTATTGCGGTTGATATTGGGGCCTATGGCCGCTCCAATGACTCTCAAGTTTTCAAACTGTCTGCCATGGGGCGTAAACTGTATGGAAACACCTTCCAGTTCCCACCACCTAGACCGCTGCCGCAAACATCTGGTCCACCTATGCCATTTGTCTGTGTAGGGGGATGAAGCCTTCCAGCTGTCAGAACACCTTTTGAAACCGTACTCTAGCAGAGGATTGACAAGACCAAAACGCATTTTTAATTACCGCCTCACAAGAGCAAGAAGAATGGTTGAATGTACCTTTGGTATTCTGACAGCCAAATGGCGGGTCCTATTGACTGCGATCAACCTCAAGACAGAAACTGTGGACGAGGTGATCAAAGCGTGCGTGGTACTCCACAATTTTGTTATCTGCAAGGAACCCATTTCCATTGAGGACACCTCTGAAGAAACCACCTTGCAAGATTACCAGGACATTACCACTAGAAGTTCTGTGACGGTTTCAGTAATGAGGGACAATTTTGCACTATACTTTATGTCACCTCAAGGCAGAGTACACTGGCAGGATGACAGAGTGTGAAAGATTTGTGCCCAACCAAACTTGTGTACCTTCTGTACCAACAGTATATACCTTTGCCAACCAAAGTTGGCTATCTTGTCATGGTCTCTATTTTTAGCTTTAGGCCACAGGTGTGTACCTGGTTGTGTTTTATGCAAAGTATTTCACCTTTTAACAAAAGTTGTGTACATTGTTAAGAAATCACCAACAATAAACACAACTTTTTAGGTGAAATACTTTGCTTCAAACACAACCAGGAACACAACTGTGGCTAAAAGCTAAAATTTACCCACAGTTATATACCTGGTTTTGAATACCATTTCACCTTTTAAATACCCTGTATTTAACCTTTTTCGCCGCAGAAAGAAATGACAGACAACCAGTGTAAAATAATTTAACTTTTATTGAAAAATGTTTTTTTAGTAAACTTTTTTAAAATTTTAATAAACTTGTTTAATAAAGCTTTGAAACCATAAAACTGGTCATTTTTATTTAAATACACACATTATAACTCGGTGTAGTGTGGGGTGGAAATACTGCTGTAGGGGCTGCGGGACACTTCGACACTGGGAGTGTGGAGAGAGGACTGGGATCATGGTGGGGAAGGAACAGTTAGAGGTGAAGGTGTGGAAAAAACTACAGAATGGGTGGACATGTGGGAAGCAGAAGAGGTGGTGGGTGGTGGAGTGGAGGGTTGGGCAGGGACTGTAGGAGCAGATGATGTTGATGGCAAGTTGTATGGGGAAGGAGTTTGGTACGGGGCAGGTTGCTGGAAGTGGGGAGATGTCTGGTACGGGGCAGGTTGCTGGCAGTGGGGAGATGTCTGGTACTGGGGAGGTTGCTGGTACTGGGGAGGTTGCTGGTACTGGGGAGGTTGCTGGTACTGGGGAGGTTGCTGGTACTGGGGAGGTTGCTGGTACTGGGGAGGTTGCTGGTGCTGGGGAGGTTGCTGGTGCTGGGGAGGTGGATGGTGCTGGGGAGGTGGATGGTGCTGGGGAGGTGGATGGTGCTGGGGAGGTGGATGGTATGTAATAGGAGGGGGAGGATGGAAAGTGGCTGGAGGGGGTGTAGATGTAATAGGAGGGGGAGGATGGAAAGTGGCTGGAGGGGGTGTAGATGTAATAGGAGGGGGAGGATGGAAAGTGGCTGGAGGGGGTGCAGGTGGAGGAACTACTGTGGTGGGAGGAGGAGGTTGGGAGGTAACTTGCTGGAGAGCAGCGTGGCATGAATGCATTACATGCATCTGCTGGGCAGGAGAGAGCGTTTCCATGCGCTCCACAACAGACCTGAAAAAGGTGTGGTTTGGCGAAGATCTTGCTTCTGAATGCATGGTTTGCAGAAGTGTCTTCACCTCCAGAATGCTGGAGTTGATCTGCTGATAGCCTGCGGAGATTTGCTCTGACAAGACTTTTAGACAGTTCTGGAAAGATGCATTCAGATGCAAGAACTCTGGCGCATAAGTCTTTTCCTGACCCCTCTGCCGCTGCCGCCCAGTACCCGCAGGTGTACTAGAGGTGGCAGGGGCAGAAGGGTGGGGTAAAGGGAAAGCGATCTCCTCACCAGCAGCTTCATGTAATGTAGGCGGCCACGATGCTCCTGTGCTGGTGGATGGGACAGATGTGTCAAATGTGTGGGAAGGCTGGGAAGGTGCAGATGTACCGGGGCGGTCGAAGTGTCCCTCGGTGCCGGTCTCCTCAGGGATCGCCTCAGAAGGGTCCAATCGTGCAGGCTCCCGAGTGCTGCTCACCGTGCTGTGGAATAAAGAGAAAAAAAAACAATTAAAATAGTGACATGGTATGGCCCTGGCCAAAAAAAAGTTACATCTAAACATTTTTTTGTCACATGTGGTGTGTAATATTTACCTTCTGGTGAGCATTGTCTCCCGGAGGAACGACAGGGCTTCTGCGTACTTGTACTTGCTCCTGCGTCCCCCAGATCCACTCGGGGCCCGCATCTCTTTATTGAACTCCTTCTTGAAACGATCCCTCACAGACTGCCACCGCTTCACAATTCTCTCCCCTGAAACGAGAAAGGACAAAGTGGTTAGTATACAACATCAGTGTTTCCCAAACTCCAGTCCTCATGGTCCCCAGGGGTCATGTTTTCAGGATTTCCAAAGTAAATAGAAATCCTGAACACATGATCCGTGGGGACCACGAGGACTGGAGTTCGGGAAACACTGGTTTAAATCAAGCAACCGGTACTGTATATACTTACGCTCTTTAATCTGGGCCCGAGCTTCGAGGTCCTCCCAGCGGTCCACAAGGAGCGAACAGATTTCCTCCCAGAGTCGTCGGGTAACGATCAGGTCAGCGTGGCGTCGGTCAGCCATATTCCAGAGCGGCTCCCTTTCTCTGACGAGATCGATGAGGCGGTCCACATCAATCCCTCCATCCTCACCGTCAGAGTCGGGAGCACGCTGTGAAGGCTGTTAAAGAAAAAGACAAAAATAACATAATTAGCCTCCACAAAAGAAATGAAATAAAAAGTGCAAAAAAACAAAGCAAAAATATTTATACTTACACGCTGGTGACCGCCGCGTTGCTGTCGCCGACGACCCTGGGAGGCACTGCGAGGACCTCTTGGCCGAGCACCAGATTGGGAAGACTAGAGAAGAAAACAAAAAATGTTATGTCTTTGGATGTAGGCATTTGTTTGCATGTGTGTGGTCTGCAGAACATTGTTTTCTATGTGTTGTGTGTAGTGTAATGTTGTGTTTCTGCGTTTGATGCAAAAAACTTACCAATTGTGAGCCCACTCCAGGTGTCTGTCCACCCCTTCCTTCTTCTTCTGGGAGCTCCTCTTCATCTTGTGATTCCTGTTTTGAAATAAAAGGCAATGAATACACATATATTACAGAGATGATGGATTTTGGAAATAAAAACTTACCGTCAAACGCTGACGATGCGAGGGAGGGCTCCCTGAAGATGTGCTGTCTTCCTCATGGCCAGACTCCATGGCTGTGGGTGGTGTTTCTGCTGCTGCCATTGCTGCTGCTGCTGCATCTATTGGGCGGCTGTTGAATAAAGAGAAACAAAGGGCCAATGAATATCTTGATATTCCATAGCCCTAGTTTGGAGGAATGGGGGATTTGATAATTACCGTCTCTCATCTGCTGCTGGACTCCCCTCCCGCTGTTCTGCATGCTGCTCCATTTGGGGTGGTGCTGATGGTGCTGCTGCTGCAGATGTCTGCTGCCTTCTCCTGCTCCTGGTTCTTGGCTTGGGTGGCATGTTGGGTGTGGCTGAGGGTCCCATTGTCTTGCTTTTATATATGTCCCGTGGGCAGAGCTACTGAGCATGCTCAGACCAAAGAAACCGCATTGCGGCGCTCATAGGCTTTCATTGTATGAAAAAGCCGGACACGCCGGATCCGGCGTGTCCGCCTTTTTCGACGGATACAAAAAACGTTACAGTCAATGTTTTTTCCAGACGCTGGATCGCGTCACATTGCCGGATCCGGCGAAAATCGGATGAAACGCATGGCCATCCGGCTCGATCCGGCTCTAATGCAAGTCAATGGGGGGGAAACCGGATCCGGCATTGCATTTCGACGGATCCGGTTTTAGTCAAAAGCGCTGGATCGCGCCTGAAGCAGAAAACCTGATGTGTGAAAAAGGCCTTAACATTCTTAGTGCCAGGAAGAAAAGAGACCACAAAATCAAAACGTGTAAAAAACAAGGCCCACCTAGCCTGTCTAGGGTTCAAGTGTTTGGCCGACTCCAGGTAAATCAAATTCTTGTGGTCAGTGAGGACCACGACTTGATGTTTAGCTCCATCCAACCAATGTCTCCACTCCTCAAATGCCCATTTCATGGCTAACAGTTCCCGATTCCCCACATCATAGTTACGTTAAGATGGAGAGAACTTTCGGGAAAAGAAAGCACAGGGATTCATTTTAGATGTTACAGGATCCTTTTGGGACAAAACAGCTCCTGCACCAATCTCAGAAGCGTCCACCTCTACCTGAAACGGGAGTGAGACATCAGGTTGCCGCAAAACCGGGGCAGAAGTGAATCTTTGCTTCAGCTCCTGAAAGGAAGAAACAGCCTCCGGAGACCAATTCAACACATCAGCACCCTTCTTAGTCAGATCAGTCAATGGCTTGGCAATACTAGAAAATGTTGCTATAAATTTCCGATAAAAATTAGCAAAACCCAAAAACTTCTGGAGGGCCTTCAAAGAAGTGGGCTGAACCCAATCATAAATGGCCTGTACCTTGGCCGGGTCCATTTCAATAGTTGACGGAGACAAAATAAATCCCAAAAAAGAAATCCTCTGTACCCCAAAAAGGCATTTTGATCCTTTGACATACAGGGAATTCTCCCTCAAGATCCGGAACACAGTCCGAACATGTTCCACATGAGAATCCCAATCCTTGGAGAAGATCAAAATATCATCCAGATAGATAATCAAAATTTTTTCCACAAAGTCTCGGAAAATATCGTTCATTAAGCACTGGAAGACAGAAGGGGCATTAGTGAGCCCACAAGGCATCACCAGGTACTCAAAATGTCCCTCCGGAGTATTAAACGCCGTCTTCCATTCATCCCCATGCTTAATGCGGATAAGATTATACGCCCCCCTGAGGTCAAGCTTGGTAAACCAGCAAGCACCTTTAACTCTGGAGAATAGATCCGAAATCAGGGGTAACAGATACTGATATTTAACAGTAATTTTGTTGAGGACACGATAATCAATACAGGGCATTAATAAACCATCCTTTTTGGCCACGAAAAAAACCCAGCACCTAAGGGTGAAGAGGATGGTCTAATATGACCCTTCTCCAACGACTCCTTAATATAGGATCGCATGCAGATAAATTGAAGAGCCGACTCTTGGGAAATTTACACCCGGGGCTCAGTTCAGTTGCACAGTCATAACTCCTATGAGGAGGCAAAGACGCAGACTCATTCTCACAAAATACATCATAAAAATCCGCCAAATAGTCAGGAACATCATGCGACTGAGGTGAGGTGGAAAATACCGGAGCCTCACTAAGGGCACACCGACAACCCCAACTCACCACAGACACAGATTTCCAATCCAAAACTGGATTATGAATTTGCAACCAGGGAAACCCCAGAACAATGGTATCATGCAAATTATGCAACACCAAAAATCTTTATTTTTCGCCAAAGGAGTAACATCAATCCCCCTCAAAGGGATAGGCGTCTGCAGAGGTGTCATCGGAAATCCACAATGTTTAGCAAAATCCAAGTCCATTAGGTTCAGGGCTGCTCCCGAATCCACAAAAGCCTTGGCGGAAAATGTGGACAGGGAGCAGATCAGAGTAATTGCCAGAAGAAACTTAGGTTGAACACCACCCACAGAAAACGTGTGTGCAAAACGTTTCTCTCGTTTAGGACAGACAGAAATAATATGCGAGGCATCTACACAAAAAAAACACAGCTTATTACGCCTTCTGAACTCCTGACGTTGCTCCCTGGACAAAACTCTATCACATTGCATAGGTTCAAACACCTGTTCAACAGGTGGCAACACCTCTCGTGCAGTCCTGCGTTCACGTAAACGCCGATCAACCTGAATGGCTATTGACATAGAATCATCAAGACCAGAGGGAACAGGAAATCCCACCATAGTATCTTTTACGGCTTCTGACAAACCCTTCCGAAAGAGAGCTGCCAAAGCATTATCATTCAAGGTAGTAAGGACCGCCCACTTTCGGAATTTTTGACAGTACAATTCTGCAGAATCTCGACCCTGGCTCAATGCCAACAGGGTCTTTTCAGCCTGATCAATAGCATTAGGTTCGTTATACAACAACCCCAAGGCTTGAAAAAATGCGTTCACATTAGTCAGAATAGGATCATCTGGTTTCAAAGAAAACGCCCAATCCTGGGGATCGTCACGCAGCAAAGAGATCACAATTTTAACCTGCTGCGCGGAGCTCCCTGACGAGTTAGGCTTCAAGGCAAAAAATAATTTACAATTATTTTTGAAATTCAAAAATTTAGACCGATCCCCAAAAAACACATCAGGAGTAGGGATCTTTGGTTCAGCAGCATGTGAATGAGCAAGGTAGGCGGAAATTCCCTGCACTTCTGCAGCGAGCTGCTCCACACGATCAGACAATTGCTTTATCTCCATTGAGAGAGAAAAAAATTCCCCCTACGGCCTCAGACAAAGAGAGAAAAAAAATATACACTCTTTTTTTTTTTTTTTTTTTACAATTCTTTCCTGCTATTGAGTACCCTAGGATCTGCGGTATGGCTGGTGATTCTGTTATGAGTGAGTCACCGTAGGAGGCAAAAACAGAAATACCAGCTAAGTCCAGAGAACCAGAGAAGTTGGCAGCTATCGGATTACAGACCCCTGAACCTATCAACAACAACTAGCAGTAGCCGTGGGGGGTTCCTATGGTGCCCTAGACCCCTCGATCACAGCCGGAGAACTGCATAGGCCTAAAGACAGAAAGGGAAATCTAAACTGCCCCAGAGCAGACCCCAAAGCAAATGGCAACCCCCAACATATAATGACGGTGAAGCAAGATGAAAAAACACTAACACAGATAGAAAGATAGGCTGAGCAAAAGATGGGGCCCAAGCTAACTACATAGGACAGGATAGAAAAGCTGCTGTCTGTAATCCGCCAAAACAAGAGCCAACAGCTGATAGGGAAAAAAGCCCTGAAGACGCTAGGATTCAAAAAGACTACATCAGCACTCAGGTATCTTCTGAAGACAGAGCAAAAAGGAATTCAGCACACCCCAGCAGGGAATGGCAGAAATCCAGAAAAAAACAAGGAAAAACAAAACCAAAACACAAATGCAAAAGTCAGAGCAGAAAACTTAGCTTTTGAGGAGCAGGAATCAGACTGGTCTCCTAGAATCCCTCAGAGAGATCACCAGCAAGGCAGAAGGGCATCGGCTGCCTTATATCCAGTCAGCAATTCCCGTCACCCAGTCATCATCATCCTGCCCAGCTGCTTGGTAATCAGCCTCACTACCTTCCTTCACCAGAAGAGGGAGTTCATCAGACCTCAATGGTGAAGGGGAAAATGAACTCACAACAATCGAGTCCCCATCATGCTATACTGTAGACATCAACGAGCCCCCTCCGTGCTTCACCTTAGACATCACTAAGCCCATGCCATTCTTCATTGCAGACATCACTAAGACTCCACCATGCTTCATTGTAGAAATCCTTAAGATCCCGCCATTCTTCATTGTGTATCACCAAGCTCAAGCCATGCTTCACTGTAGACAGCAACGAATCCCTGCCATTCTTCACTGTAGACATCACATAACCCTTGCCATGCTTTACTGAAGATAACACTGAGGCCCCACCATGCTTTACTGTAGGCTTCACCGAGCCCTCACCATGCTTAACTTTAGAAGTCACTGAGCCTCCACTGTGCTTCACTGTAGACAACAATAATCATCTGCCATACTTCACTGTAGACATCACACAGCCAAAGCCATGCTTTACTGTGGGCTTTACCAAGCTCTTGGCATGCTTCACTGTAGACAACTCTGATCCCCATCATGCTTCAATGTAGGATTCACTGAGACCCGTCGTGCTTCACTATAGACAACATCAAGCCTCCACCTTAATTTACTGTAGACAACACCGAACACTTTCCGCTATTCACTAAAGGCTTCACTGAGCCCCTGCCATTCTTTACTGTAGACAACACGGAGCCCCCACCATACTTTATGGTAGACAACTCCAAGCCCTTGAACGTTACATTTTTTTGGGTTCAGAAAAGTGGATGTCTTGGAGTTCAGACATGGAGACCTTCAGTTTCAGTATGTTCTATACTGTGTAAATTAGAACTTCAGTGTCTGCTGAGACCAAAATTAAGTTGTAAGTCTTTTGCAGTCACTTCAGAGTATTTGACCACCTGACTACTCAGGAATCTTTTGGCAGCTGGTGACAGTAACCTGTTTCTGAGGCTTCCAGGTAGTTTCTATGTGACCTCTGCTTCAAGATGAATGTCAAAAAACATTGAATGACACAACATCCTGTATCCTTTTCCTTTTTTGTACAGTGATCTCTTCTTTTGAAAAGAAGAAGAATATTAGTATCCTCCATTGCCCATAAGTACTGGACTAAGATTCCTTGGGCACGCTCCCAGAAGCCAGTGTCTGGTGATGAATAACTTGTGCTGCTGGTCATAACAGCCAGAAAGAGGGGATGCAGGTCATAACAGCCAGAAGGGCTCTATTCAGTACTGAAAATGCTGATAATGAAAGGGTGAATAATCCTGGGATTACATGAATCAGTAAAAGTGATGGTTTGTGGTAAATTTGGAGAAACCACTTGTTAGTTTTTCGGGTATTTTCATTGTTCTTGTTTCATTGATTTATTTCAAAAAGCAGAAAGTTTGTGAATTTTACTAATAAACTTAGGAAGGAGGAAATAATTGTGATTGCAACATATTTATTTATGTACGGCAAATTGAAATGATGAATGCAACAAAAGCTTAATCCAAAAACAAATTCTGAAGATGAATCGGTGGAGCTCAGCCATAGCCCGTGGCTGATGAGGCATGGTGGGAGTTGTCATCTTACATCAGCTGTGCAGCCAGGAGTTGCGGATCATATAGTGCTATAAATTTAAGCCATGGCAGACATTAATCTTAGGTTGTATTTCTGATGGTCGCTGGGTGGTCCACACCAAAATTCCCATGTCATTCAATGATGCAATATCAGCATATACCCTAAGACTACGCCCCAGACTTCAGCCACAAATACCAGAAATATATCTCGTAAGTATCACATTAGTCATTTCCAGCTTGTCCTCTCCTCGGCCAAATACTACAGATATGACCCTTCAGAGAGCAATATAGGTTCTGCTTGACTTGGAAAAATAGGAGCGGCTGAACTATGGAGTAACTTATTCCACATATGTATGCAGAAATGTCAGGGTATGCTTTCTCTGGAGTGCGCCCCTTCTGTGACCGGACCTGCCAATGAACACCAAGTACGCAGGAGGGATCATTAGAGCGTTGGGATAATTTGGCAAGGAGCGGACACATTTACCAGGACAGTGACTCAGATTAGGTGCGGAAAGCTGCGCACTTGATGAATGATGGAAAGTTTACTTACATGAAAAGCGAGCGCTAAGTACAACGCTTAAAGCCCATTAAGAAAAGAAAATAATTTGTAATGTAAATGAGCGAGAGAAGTTCACGGCTCTGATGGGCTGCCAGACTGGAAAAAGATCAAGACGGAGGGTGAATGACGAGAAGCTCTAAGGTAAAAACACACAAATTATACACATGACTGCTCGTATTAGCACAGACACCAGCCACGCCAGGGCAAAGGCCACCACTGAAGAGACGCCATCCACCATCCACGAGGTCTGGAAGCTGCCTAAAAATTGGTGAGGAAGAGGAAATGATTAAACAGGAGCCAGAATGGACAGATGAAGAAGCGATGGATGACCAACCAGCAGCCACAGCACAGAGAACAGCCAGAGCAAACACCAGAAAGGTCTCATTCAGGACCTGGAAGAAAAGGCCAAAGGGACCGGCAGGGATCAGTCCTCCATGCTGAAGAGCATAAGCTCTTATGGTCAGCGGGGTCATCTGTCTCCTGTAGAGTGTAAGCTCTTATGGTCAGTGGGATACTCTCTCTCTCTCCTGTAGAGCGTAATCTCTTATGGTCAGCGAGGTCCTCTCTTTCTCCTGTAGAGTGTAAGCTCCTATGGTCAGTAGGGTCCTCTCTCTCTCCTGTAGAGTGTAAGCTCTTATGATCAGTGGGGTCCTTTCTCTCCTGTAAAGTGTAAGCCCTTATGGTCAGTGGGGTCTTCTCTTTCTCCTGTAGAGTGTAAGCTCTTATGATCAGTGGGATCCTCTCCTGTAGAGTGTAAGCTCTTATGATCAGTGGGGTCCTCTCTCTCTCCTGTAGAGTGTAAGCTCTTATGATCAGTGGGATCCTCTCCTGTAGAGTGTAAGCTCTTATGGTCAGTAGGGTCCTCTCTCTCTCCTGTAGAGTGTAAGCTCTTTTGATCAGTGGGGTCCTCTCTGCTGTAGAGTGTAAGCTCTTACGGTCAGCGGGATCCTCTCTCTCTCATGTAGAGTGTAAGCTCTTATGATCAGTGGGGTCCTCTCTCTCTCCTGTAGAGTGTAAGCTCTTATGGTCAGTGGGATCCTCTCTCTCTCCTGTAGAGTGTGAGCTCTTATGATCAGTGGGGTCCTCTCTCTCATCTGTAGAGTGTAAGCTCTTATGATCAGTGGGGTCCTCTCTCTCTCCTGTAGAGTGTAAGCTCTTATGATCAGTGGGGTCCTTTCTCTCCTGTAGAGTGTAAGCTCTTATGATCAGTGGGGTCCTCTCTCTCATCTGTAGAGTGTAAACTCTTATGATCAGTGGGGTCCTCTCTCTCATCTGTAGAGTGTAAGCTCTTATGATCAGTGGGATCCTCTCTCTCTCCTGTAGAGTGTAAGCTCTTATGATCAGTGGGATCCTCTCTCTCCTGTAGAGTGTAAGCTCTTATGATCAGTGGGGTCCTCTCTCGCTCCTGTAGAGTGTAAGCTCTTATGATCAGTGGGATCCTCTCTCTCTCCTGTAGAGTGTAAGCTCTTATGATCAGTGGGGTCCTCTCTCTCCTGTAGAGTGTAAGCTCTTATGATCAGTGGGGTCCTCTCTCTCTCCTGTAGAGTGTAAGCTCTTATGATCAGTGGGGTCCTCTCTCTCATCTGTAGAGTGTAAGCTCTTATGATCAGTGGGGTCCTCTCTCTCTCCTGTAGAGTGTAAGCTCTTATGATCAGTGGGATCCTCTCTCTCTCCTGTAGAGTGTAAGCTCTTATGATCAGTGGGGTCCTCTCTCTCATCTGTAGAGTGTAAGCTCTTATGATCAGTGGGATCCTCTCTCTCTCCTGTAGAGTGTAAGCTCTTATGATCAGTGGGGTCCTCTCTCTCTCCTGTAGAGTGTAAGCTCTTATGGTCAGTGGGGTCCTCTCTCTCTCCTGTAGAGTGTAAGCTCTTATGGTCAATGGGGTCCTCTCTCCTGTAGAGTGTAAGCTCTTATGGTCAGTAGGGTCCTCTCTCTCTCCTGTAGAGTGTAAGCTCTTTTGATCAGTGGGGTCCTCTCTGCTGTAGAGTGTAAGCTCTTACGGTCAGCGGGATCCTCTCTCTCTCATGTAGAGTGTAAGCACTTATGGTCAGTGGGATCCTCTCTCTCATGTAGAGTGTAAGCTCTTATGATCAGTGGGGTCCTCTCTCTCTCCTGTAGAGTGTAAGCTCTTATGATCAGTGGGGTCCTTTCTCTCCTGTAGAGTGTAAGCCCTTATGGTCAGTGGGGTCCTCTCTTTCTCCTGTAGAGTGTAAGCTCTTATGATCAGTGGGATCCTCTCTCTCTCCTGTAGAGTGTAAGATCTTATGGTCAGTGGGGTCCTCTCTCTCTCCTGTAGAGTGTAAGCTCTTAAGATCAGTTGGGTCCTTTCTCTCCTGTAGAGTGTAAGCTCTTATGGTCAGTGGGGTCCTCTGTGTCCTGTAGAGTGTAATCTCTTATGGTCAGTGGGGTCCTCTCTCTACTTTAGAGTGTAAGCTCTTATGGTCAGCGGGGTCCTCTCTTTCTCCTGTAGAGTGTAAGTTCTTATAGTCAGTAGGGTCCTCTCTCTCTCCTGTAGAGTGTAAGCTCTTATGGTCAGTGGGGTCCTCTCTCCTGTAGAGTGTATGCACTTATGGTCAGTGGGGCCCTCTCTCTTCTGTAGAGTGTAAGCTCTTATGGTCAGTGGGTTACTCTCTTTTTCCTGTAGAGTGTAAGCTCTTATGGTCAGTGGGGTCCTCTCTCTCCTGTAGAGTGTAAGCTATTATGATCAGTGGGTCCTCTCTCTCTCGCCTGTAGAGTGTAAGCTCTTATGGTCAGTGGGGTCCTGTCTCTCTCTCCTGTAGAGTGTGAGCTCTTTTGGTCAGTGGGGTCCTCTCTCTTTCCTGTAGAGTGTAATCTCTTATGGTCAGTGGGGTCCTCTCTCTCTTCTGTAGAGTGTAAGCTCTTATGGTCAGCAGGGTCCTGTGTCTCCTGTAGAGTGTAAGCTCTTATTGTCAGTGGGATACTCTCTCTTTCCTGTAGAGTGTAAGCTCTTATGGTCAGTGGGGTCCTCTCTCTCTCCTGTAGAGTGTAAGCTCTTATGATCAGTGGGGACCTCTCTCTCTCCTGTAGAGTGTGAGCTCTTATGATCAGTGGGGTCCTCTCTCTCTCCTGTAAAGTGTAAGCTCTTATGATCAGTGGGGTCCTTTCTCTCCTGTAGAGTGTGAGCTCTTATGGTCAGTGGGGTCCTCTCTCCTGTAGAGTGAAAGCTCTTATGATCAGTGGGGTCCTTTCTCTCCTGTAGAGTGTGAGCTCTTATGGTCAGTGGGGTCCTCTCTCTCTCCTGTAGAGTGTAAGCTCTTATGATCAGTGAGGTCCTCTCTGCTGTAGAGTGTAAGCTTTTATGATCAGTGGGGACCTCTCTCTCTCCTGTAGAGTGTAAGCTCTTATGGTCAGTGAGGTCCTCTCTCCTGTAGAGTGTAAGCTCTTATGGTCAGTGAGGTCCTCTCTCCTGTAGAGTGTAAGCTCTTATGGTCTGTGGGGTCCTCTCTCTCCTGTAGAGTGAAAGCTCTTATGATCAGTGGGGTCCTCTCTCTCTTGTAGAGTGTAAGCTCTTATGGTCAGTGGGGTCCTCTCTCCTGTAGAGTGTAAGCTCTTATGGTCTGTGGGGTCCTCTCTCTCCTGTAGAGTGTAAGCTCTTATGATCAGTAGGGTCCTCTCTCCTGTAGAGTGTAAGCTCTTATGGTCAGTGGGGTCCTCTCTCCTGTAGAGTGTAAGCTCTTATGGTCAGTGGGGTCCCCTCTCTCTCCTGTAGAGTGTAAGCTCTTATAATCAATGGGGTCCTCTCTCTCTTGTAGAGTGTAAGTGCTTATGGTCACTGGGGTCCCCTCTGCTGTAGAGTGTAAGTTCTTATGATCAGTGGGGTCTTCTCTGCTGTAGAGTGTAAGCTCTTATGATCAGTGGGGACCTCTCTCTCTCCTGTAGATTGTAAGCTATTATGGTCAGTGGGGTCCTCTCTCTCCTGTAGTGTGCAAGCTCTTATGGTCAGCGGGGTCCTCTCTCTCTCCTGTAGAATGTAAGCTCGTATGATCAGTGGGGTTCTCTCTCTCATCTGTAGAGTGTAAGCTCTTATGGTCAGTGGGATCCTCTCTCTGTCTCCTGTAGAGTGTAAGCTCTCATGGTCAGTGGAGTCTTCTCTCTCTCCTGTAAAGTGTAAGCTCTTATGGTCAGAGGGGACCTCTCTCTCTACTGTAGAGTGTAATCTCTTATGGTCAGTGTGGTCCTCTCTCTTCTGTAGAGTGTAAGCTCTTATGGCCAGTGGGGTCCTCTCTGTCTCCTGTAGAGTGTAAGCTCTTATGATCAGTGGGGTCCTCTCTCTCTCCTGTAGAGTGTAAGCTCTTATGGTCAGTGGGGTCCTCTCTCTCTCCTGTAGAGTGTAAGCTCTTATGGTCAGTGGCATCCTCTCTCCTGTAGAGTGTAAGCTCTTATGATCAGTGGGTCCTCTCTCTCTCTCCTGTAGAGTGTAAGCTCTTTTGGTCAGTGGGGTTTTCTCTCTTCTGTAGAGTATAAGCTGTTATGGTCAGTGGGGTCCTCTCTCTCTCCTGTAGAGTGTGAGCTCTTTTGGTCAGTGGGGTCCTCTCTCTTTCCTGTAGAGTGTAATCTCTTATGGTCAGTGGGGTCCTCTCCTGTAGAGTGTAAACTCTTATGGTCAGCGGAGTCCTGTGTCTCCTGTAGAGTGTAAGCTCTTATGGTCAGTAGGATACTCTCTCTTTCCTGTAGAGTGTAAGCTCTTATGGTCAGTGTGGTCCTCTCTCTCTCCTGTAGAGTGTAAGCTCTTATGATCAGTGGGGTCCTCTCTGCTGTAGAGTGTAAGCTCTTATGGTCAGCGGGGTCCTCACTCTCCTGTAGAGTGAAAGCTCTTATGATCAGTGGGGTCCTCTCTCTCTTGTAGAGTGTAAGCTCTTATGGTCAGTGGGATCCTCTCTTTCTCCTGTAGAGTGTAAATTCTTATGATCAGTGGGGTCCTCTTTCTCCTGTAGAGTGTATTTCTGGCACCCCTGAGGCTCAGTCGCCACAGAGTTACTCCACTTCTCCTAAGGTGTGGTGCCCCACCATCCAGGTAATTTGGGGGCTCCTGACCGTGCTCCAACACTCGCACCCCACACAATAGAGTAGTTCAGCAAAACCACATTGCGGCTCCTTGCTTAGAGAAGCAGAGCACCTTTGGTGGCTCCCTGCTTGGAACACTAGACGTGCTGGGAGGAGGGTGGAGTTGAGAATACATAAAGAGCGGGATGGTTCAAGATTACAGGTCAGTCAGTGAGTCAGTGAGGGAGACGGGGAGTCTGAAGCCACTCGGAGAGGAGTGGGGATCCCTGGAAGAGGGATGGAGGAAGGAGTGGTGCAGCTGACTCAGTGATCTGAGCCAGCTGGCACGGGAAAGGAAAGAAGGAGAAAGACATTGAACTGAAGCCTGAGCTTTCATAGGAGAGAAAGACAAGTACGGAATGCAGGAGTAAAAGGGAACACAGAGGACGTGGGTTAGAGGAAGAACCCTGCCTAGAAGTTCTAAGAGCAAGGCCGTGGCCCGGTCCCCGAGGTTGTATGGACACTAATGGTTCTGCAGCAGACACCGGTGGAGTAGTGGGCTGTAAATGCACTACTCCCATCTAAGACTTGAGGGCACAAAAGCAACACGGATAGAGAGCCGGGACTTAGGAATAGAGAGTCCCCGAAGCAGGCTACAGCTGTCTGCCGTACAAGTTCTTGGGAACATCTGTCAGGAGGAACTCCAGTGTAACTCAGTACTAGGAGATCTTCACACTTAAAGGCGCTATAGAGGAGACGTTCAGAAAAGGCACATAAGTTGGCGGAGCGTGGAAGGGAGCATTCCATCTTGCCTGGAGGTTGACTGAGTCCCTGACCCGGAGGACACGGCACAGAAGCGGGCACTACAGACTGTGAGTAAAGCTTTGGAACTACATGCCCTGGTGTCCTCCATTCCTTCCTGCGTCTGTCCACATGGCACTGCTATATCCCCTGCGCCAAACACTACACCATCTAAGTGGCTCCCGCTGATACCGGCCCGGTACCGAGTACCCCACGGCCCTGGGAGGGTGACCCATAAGCTCTTATGGTCAGTGGGGTCCTCTCTCTCCTGTAGAGTGTAAGCTTTTATGGTCAGCGAGGTCCTCTCTTTCTCCTGTAGAGTGTAAGCTCTTATGGTCAGTGGTGTCCTCTCTCTCTCTCTCCTGTAGAGTGTAAGCTCTTATGGTCAATGGGGTCCTCTCTCCTGTAGAGTGTAAGCTCTTATGGTCAGTAGGGTCCTCTCTCTCTCCTGTAGAGTGTAAGCTCTTTTGATCAGTGGGGTCCTCTCTGCTGTAGAGTGTAAGCTCTTACAGTCAGCGGGATCCTCTCTCTCTCCTGTAGAGTGTAAGCACTTATGGTCAGTGGGATCCTCTCTCTCTCCTGTAGAGTGTAAGCACTTATGGTCAGTGGGGTCCTCTCTGTCTCCAGTAGATTGTAATTTCTTATGGTCAGTGGGGTCCTCTCTCTCTCCTGTAGAGAGTAAGCTCTTATGATCAGTCGGGTCCTCTCCCTCATCTGTAGAGTGTGAGCTCTTATGGTCAGTGGCATCCTCACTCCTGTAGAGTGTAAGCTCTTATGATCAGTTGGGTCCTTTCTATCCTGTAGAGTTTAAGCTCTTATGGTCAGTGGGGTCCTCTGTGTCCTGTAGAGTGTAATCTCTTATGGTCAGTGGGGTCCTCTCTCTACTTTAGAGTGTAAGCTCTTATGGTCAGCGGGGTCCTCTCTTTCTCCTGTAGAGTGTGAGCTCTTATAGTCAGTAGGGTCCTCTCTCTCTCCTGTAGAGTGTATGCACTTATGGTCAGTGGGGCCCTCTCTCTTCTTTAGAGTGTAAGCTCTTATGGTCAGTGGGTTACTCTCTTTTTCCTGTAGAGTGTAAGCTCTTATGGTCAGTGGGGTCCTCTCTCTCCTGTAGAGTGTAAGCTATTATGATCAGTGGGTCCTCTCTCTCTCGCCTGTAGAGTGTAAGCTCTTATGGTCAGTGGGGTTTTCTCTCTTCTGTAGAGTATAAGCTCTTATGGTCAGTGGGGTCCTGTCTCTCTCTCCTGTAGAGTGTGAGCTCTTTTGGTCAGTGGGGTCCTCTCTCTTTCCTGTAGACTGTAATCTCTTATGGTCAGTGGGGTCCTCTCTCTCTTCTGTAGAGTGTAAGCTCTTATGGTCAGCGGGGTCCTGTGTCTCCTGTAGAGTGTAAGCTCTTATTGTCAGTGGGATACTCTCTCTTTCCTGTAGAGTGTAAGCTCTTATGGTCAGTGTGGTCCTCTCTCTCTCCTGTAGAGTGTAAGCTCTTATGATCAGTGGGGTCCTCTCTCCTGTAGAGTGTGAGCTCTTATGGTCAGTGGGGTCCTCTCTCTCTCCTGTAGAGTGTAAGCTCTTATGATCAGTGGGGTCCTCTATCTCCTGTAGAGTGTAAGCTCTTATGGTCAGTGGGGTCCTCTCTCTCTCTCCTGTAGATTGTAAGCTCTCATCGTCAGTGGAGTCTTCTCTCTCTCCTGTAAAGTGTAAGCCCTTATGGTCAGTGGAGTCTTCTTTCTCTCCTGTAGAGTGTAAGCTCTTATGGTCAGTGGGGTCATCTCTCTCTACTATAGAGTGTAATCTCTTATGGTCAGTGTGGTCCTCTCTCTTCTGTAGAGTGTAAGCTCTTATGGCCAGTGGGGTCCTCTGTGTCTCCTGTAGAGTGTAAGCTCTTATGATCAGTGGGGTACTCTCTCTCTCCTGTAGAGTGTAAGCTCTTATGGTCAGTGGGGTCCTCTCTCTCTCCTGTAGAGTGTAAGCTCTTATGGTCAGTGGAATCCTCTCTCCTGTAGAGTGTAAGCTCTTACGATCAGTGGGGTCCTCTCTCTTCTGTAGAGTGTAAGCTCTTATGGTCAGTGGGTTACTCTCTCTTTCCTGTAGAGTGTAAGCTCTTATGGTCAGTGGGATACTCTCTCTTTCCTGTAGAGTGTAAGCTCTTATGGTCAGTGTGGTCCTCTCTCTCTCCTGTAGAGTGTAAGCTCTTATGATCAATGGGGTCCTTTCTCTCCTGTAGAGTGTGAGCTCTTATGGTCAGTGGGGTCCTCTCTCTCTCCTGTAGAGTGTAAGCTCTTATGATCAGTGGGGACCTCTCTCTCTCCTGTAGAGTTTGAGCTCTTATGGTCAGTGGGGT
The DNA here is from genome assembly GCF_039654945.1 of Dendrobates tinctorius. Lineage (NCBI taxonomy): Eukaryota > Metazoa > Chordata > Amphibia > Anura > Dendrobatidae > Dendrobates > Dendrobates tinctorius. The sequence continues at coordinate 3,078,101 of NW_027361978.1, forward strand.
CCTCTCTCTCTCCTGTAGAGTGTAAGCTCTTATGATCAGTGGGGTCCTTTCTCTTCTGTAGAGTGTGAGCTCTTATGGTCAGTGGGGTCCTCTCTCCTGTAGAGTGTAAGCTCTTATGGTCAGTGAGGTCCTCTCTCCTGTAGAGTGTAAGCTCTTATGGTCAGTGGGGTCCTCTCTCTCTCCTGTAGAGTGAAAGCTCTTATGATCAGTGGGGTCCTTTCTCTCCTGTAGAGTGTGAGCTCTTATGGTCAGTGGGGTCCTCTATCTCTCCTGTAGAGTGTAAGCTCTTATGATCAGTGAGGTCCTCTCTGCTGTAGAGTGTAAGCTTTTATGATCAGTGGGGACCTCTCTCTCTCCTGTAGAGTGTAAGCTCTTATGGTCAGTGAGGTCCTCTCTCCTGTAGAGTGTAATCTCTTATGGTCAGTGAGGTCCTCTCTCCTGTAGAGTGTAAGCTCTTATGGTCAGTGGGGTCCTCTCTCTCTTGTAGAGTGTAAGCTCTTATGGTCAGTGGGGTCCTCTCTCCTTTAGAGTGCAAGCTCTTATGGTCTGTGGGGTCCTCTCTCTCCTGTAGAGTGAAAGCTCTTATGATCAGTGGGGTCCTCTCTCTCTTGTAGAGTGTAAGCTATTATGGTCAGTGGGGTCCTCTCTCCTTTAGAGTGCAAGCTCTTATGGTCTGTGGGGTCCTCTCTATCTCCTGTAGAGTGTAAGCTCTTATGGTCAGTGGGGTCCTCTCTCCTGTAGAGTGTAAGCTCTTATGGTCAGTGGGGTCCTCTCTCCTGTAGAGTGTAAGCTCTTATGGTCAGTGGGGTCCCCTCTCTCTCCTGTAGAGTGTAAGCTCTTATGATCAATGGGGTTCTCTCTCTCTTGTAGAGTGTAAGTGCTTATGGTCACTGGGGTCCCCTCTGCTGTAGAGTGTAAGTTCTTATGATCAGTGGGGTCTTCTCTGCTGTAGAGTGTAAGCTCTGATGATCAGTGGGGACCTCTCTCTCTCCTGTAGATTGTAAGCTCTTATGGTCAGTGGGGTCCTTTCTCCTGTAGAGTGTAAGCTCTTATGGTCAGTGGGGTCCTCTCTCCTGTAGAGTGTAAGCTCTTATGGTCAGTGGGGTCCCCTCTCTCTCCTGTAGAGTGTAAGCTCTTATGATCAATGGGGTCCTCTCTCTCTTGTAGAGTGTAAGTGCTTATGGTCACTGGGGTCCCCTCTGCTGTAGAGTGTAAGTTCTTATGATCAGTGGGGTCTTCTCTGCTGTAGAGTGTAAGCTCCTATGATCAGTGGGGACCTCTCTCTCTCCTGTAGATTGTAAGCTCTTATGGTCAGCGGGGTCCTCTCTCTCTCCTGTAGAGTGTAAGCTCTTATGGTCAGTGGGGTTCTCTCTCTCATCTGTAGAGTGTAAGCTCTTATGGTTAGTGGGATCCTCTCTCTGTCTCCTGTAGAGTGTAAGCTCTCATGGTCAGTGGAGTCTTCTCTCTCTCCTGTAAAGTGTAAGCTCTTATGGTCAGAGGGGACCTCTCTCTCTACTGTAGAGTGTAATCTCTTATGGTCAGTGTGGTCCTCTCTCTTCTGTAGAGTGTAAGCTCTTATTGCCAGTGGGGTCCTCTCTGTCTCCTGTAGAGTGTAAGCTCTTATGATCAGTGGGGTCCTCTCTCCTGTAGAGTGTAAGCTCTTATTGTCAGTGGGGTCCTCTCTCTCTCCTGTAGAGTGTAAGCTCTTATGGTCAGTGGCATCCTCTCTCCTGTAGAGTGTAAGCTCTTATGATCAGTGGGTCCTCTCTCTCTCTCCTGTAGAGTGTAAGCTCTTTTGGTCAGTGGGGTTTTCTCTCTTCTGTAGAGTATAAGCTGTTATGGTCAGTGGGGTCCTCTCTCTCTCCTGTAGAGTGTGAGCTCTTTTGGTCAGTGGGGTCCTCTCTCTTTCCTGTAGAGTGTAATCTCTTATGGTCAGTGGGGTCCTCTCCTGTAGAGTGTAAACTCTTATGGTCAGCGGAGTCCTGTGTCTCCTGTAGAGTGTAAGCTCTTATGGTCAGTAGGATACTCTCTCTTTCCTGTAGAGTGTAAGCTCTTATGGTCAGTGTGGTCCTCTCTCTCTCCTGTAGAGTGTAAGCTCTTATGATCAGTGGGGTCCTCTCTGCTGTAGAGTGTAAGCTCTTATGGTCAGCGGGGTCCTCACTCTCCTGTAGAGTGAAAGCTCTTATGATCAGTGGGGTCCTCTCTCTCTTGTAGAGTGTAAGCTCTTATGGTCAGTGGGATCCTCTCTTTCTCCTGTAGAGTGTAAATTCTTATGATCAGTGGGGTCCTCTTTCTCCTGTAGAGTGTATTTCTGGCACCCCTGAGGCTCAGTCGCCACAGAGTTACTCCACTTCTCCTAAGGTGTGGTGCCCCACCATCCAGGTAATTTGGGGGCTCCTGACCGTGCTCCAACACTCGCACCCCACACAATAGAGTAGTTCAGCAAAACCACATTGCGGCTCCTTGCTTAGAGAAGCAGAGCACCTTTGGTGGCTCCCTGCTTGGAACACTAGACGTGCTGGGAGGAGGGTGGAGTTGAGAATACATAAAGAGCGGGATGGTTTAAGATTACAGGTCAGTCAGTGAGTCAGTGAGGGAGACGGGGAGTCTGAAGCCACTCGGAGAGGAGTGGGGATCCCTGGAAGAGGGATGGAGGAAGGAGTGGTGCAGCTGACTCAGTGATCTGAGCCAGCTGGCACGGGAAAGGAAAGAAGGAGAAAGACATTGAAATGAAGCCTGAGCTTTCATAGGAGAGAAAGACAAGTACGGAATGCAGGAGTAAAAGGGAACACAGAGGACGTGGGTTAGAGGAAGAACCCTGCCTAGAAGTTCTAAGAGCAAGGCCGTGGCCCGGTCCCCGAGGTTGTATGGACACTAATGGTTCTGCAGCAGACACCGGTGGAGTAGTGGGCTGTAAATGCACTACTCCCATCTAAGACTTGAGGGCACAAAAGCAACACGGATAGAGAGCCGGGACTTAGGAATAGAAAGTCCCCGAAGCAGGCTACAGCTGTCTGCCGTACAAGTTCTTGGGAACATCTGTCAGGAGGAACTCCAGTGTAACTCAGTACTAGGAGATCTTCACACTTAAAGGCGCTATAGAGGAGACGTTCAGAAAAGGAACATAAGTTGGCGGAGCGTGGAAGGGAGCATTCCATCTTGCCTGGAGGTTGACTGAGTCCCTGACCCGGAGGACACGGCACAGAAGCGGGCACTACAGACTGTGAGTAAAGCTTTGGAACTACATGCCCTGGTGTCCTCCATTCCTTCCTGCGTCTGTCCACATGGCACTGCTATATCCCCTGCGCCAAACACTACACCATCTAAGTGGCTCCCGCTGATACCGGCCCGGTACCCAGTACCCCACGGCCCTGGGAGGGTGACCCATAAGCTCTTATGGTCAGTGGGGTCCTCTCTCTCCTGTAGAGTGTAAGCTTTTATGGTCAGCGAGGTCCTCTCTTTCTCCTGTAGAGTGTAAGCTCTTATGGTCAGTGGTGTCCTCTCTCTCTCTCTCCTGTAGAGTGTAAGCTCTTATAGTCAATGGGGACCTCTCTCCTGTAGAGTGTAAGCTCTTATGGTCAGTAGGGTCCTCTCTCTCTCCTGTAGAGTGTAAGCTCTTTTGATCAGTGGGGTCCTCTCTGCTGTAGAGTGTAAGCTCTTACGGTCAGCGGGATCCTCTCTATCTCCTGTAGAGTGTAAGCACTTATGGTCAGTGGGATCCTCTCTCTCTCCTGTAGAGTGTAAGCACTTATGGTCAGTGGGGTCCTCTCTGTCTCCAGTAGATTGTAATTTCTTATGGTCAGTGGGGTCCTCTCTCTCTCCTGTAGAGAGTAAGCTCTTATGATCAGTCGGGTCCTCTCCCTCATCTTTAGAGTGTGAGCTCTTATGGTCAGTGGCATCCTCACTCCTGTAGAGTGTAAGCTCTTATGATCAGTGGGATCCTCTCTCTCTCCTGTAGAGTGTAAGCTCTTATGATCAGTGGGGTCCTTTCTCTCCTGTAGAGTGTAAGCCCTTATGGTCAGTGGGGTCCTCTCTTTCTCCTGTAGAGTGTAAGCTCTTATGATCAGTGGGGTCCTCTCTCTCTCCTGTAGAGTGTAAGCTCTTATGGTCAGTGGGGTCCTCTCTCTCCTGTAGAGTGTAAGCTCTTATGATCAGTTGGGTCCTTTCTCTCCTGTAGAGTTTAAGCTCTTATGGTCAGTGGGGTCCTCTGTGTCCTGTAGAGTGTAATCTCTTATGGTCAGTGGGGTCCTCTCTCTACTTTAGAGTGTAAGCTCTTATGGTCAGCGGGGTCCTCTCTTTCTCCTGTAGAGTGTGAGCTCTTATAGTCAGTAGGGTCCTCTCTCTCTCCTGTAGAGTGTAAGCTCTTATGGTCAGTGGGGTCCTCTCTCCTGTAGAGTGTATGCACTTATGGTCAGTGGGGCCCTCTCTCTTCTGTAGAGTGTAAGCTCTTATGGTCAGTGGGTTACTCTCTTTTTCCTGTAGAGTGTAAGCTCTTATGGTCAGTGGGGTCCTCTCTCTCCTGTAGAGTGTAAGCTATTATGATCAGTGGGTCCTCTCTCTCTCGCCTGTAGAGTGTAAGCTCTTATGGTCAGTGGGGTTTTCTCTCTTCTGTAGAGTATAAGCTCTTATGGTCAGTGGGGTCCTGTCTCTCTCTCCTGTAGAGTGTGAGCTCTTTTAGTCAGTGGGGTCCTCTCTCTTTCCTGTAGAGTGTAAGCTCTTATGGTCAGCGGGGTCCTGTGTCTCCTGTAGAGTGTAAGCTCTTATTGTCAGTGGGATACTCTCTCTTTCCTGTAGAGTGTAAGCTCTTATGGTCAGTGTGGTCCTCTCTCTCTCCTGTAGAGTGTAAGCTCTTATGATCAGTGGGGTCCTCTCTCCTGTAGAGTGTGAGCTCTTATGGTCAGTGGGGTCCTCTCTCTCTCCTGTAGAGTGTAAGCTCTTATGATCAGTGGGGTCCTCTATCTCCTGTAGAGTGTAAGCTCTTATGGTCAGTGGGGTCCTCTCTCTCCTTTAGAGTGTAAGCTCTCATCGTCAGTGGAGTCTTCTCTCTCTCCTGTAAAGTGTAAGCCCTTATGGTCAGTGGAGTCTTCTTTCTCTCCTGTAGAGTGTAAGCTCTTATGGTCAGTGGGGTCATCTCTCTCTACTATAGAGTATAATCTCTTATGGTCAGTGTGGTCCTCTCTCTTCTGTAGAGTGTAAGCTCTTATGGCCAGTGGGGTCCTCTGTGTCTCCTGTAGAGTGTAAGCTCTTATGATCAGTGGGGTACTCTCTCTCTCCTGTAGAGTGTAAGCTCTTATGGTCAGTGGGGTCCTCTCTCTCTCCTGTAGAGTGTAAGCTCTTATGGTCAGTGGAATCCTCTCTCCTGTAGAGTGTAAGCTCTTATGATCAGTGGGGTCCTCTCTCTTCTGTAGAGTGTAAGCTCTTATGGTCAGTGGGTTACTCTCTCTTTCCTGTAGAGTGTAAGCTCTTATGGTCAGTGGGATACTCTCTCTTTCCTGTAGAGTGTAAGCTCTTATGGTCAGTGTGGTCCTCTCTCTCTCCTGTAGAGTGTAAGCTCTTATTATCAATGGGGTCCTTTCTCTCCTGTAGAGTGTGAGCTCTTATGGTCAGTGGGGTCCTCTCTCTCTCCTGTAGAGTGTAAGCTCTTATGATCAGTGGGGACCTCTCTCTCTCCTGTAGAGTTTGAGCTCTTATGGTCAGTGGGATCCTCTCTCTCTCCTGTAGAGTGTAAGCTCTTATGGTCAGTGGGGTCCTCTCTCCTGTAGAGTGTAAGCTCTTATGGTCAGTGAGGTCCTCTCTCCTGTAGAGTGTAAGCTCTTATGGTCTGTGGGGTCCTCTCTCTCCTGTAGAGTGAAAGCTCTTATGATCAGTGGGGTCCTCTCTCTCTTGTAGAGTGTAAGCTCTTATGGTCAGTGGGGTCCTCTCTCCTTTAGAGTGCAAGCTCTTATGGTCTGTGGGGTCCTCTCTATCTCCTGTAGAGTGTAAGCTCTTATGGTCAGTGGGGTCCTCTCTCCTGTAGAGTGTAAGCTCTTATGGTCAGTGGGGTCCTCTCTCCTGTAGAGTGTAAGCTCTTATGGTCAGTGGGGTCCCCTCTCTCTCCTGTAGAGTGTAAGCTCTTATGATCAATGGGGTCCTCTCTCTCTTGTAGAGTGTAATTGCTTATGGTCACTGGGGTCCCCTCTGCTGTAGATTGTAAGTTCTTATGATCAGTGGGGTCTTCTCTGCTGTAGAGTGTAAGCTCTGATGATCAGTGGGGACCTCTCTCTCTCCTGTAGATTGTAAGCTCTTATGGTCAGTGGGGTCCTCTCTCCTGTAGAGTGTAAGCTCTTATGGTCAGTGGGGTCCTCTCTCCTGTAGAGTGTAAGCTCTTATGGTCAGTGGGGTCCCCTCTCTCTCCTGTAGAGTGTAAGCTCTTATGATCAATGGGGTCCTCTCTCTCTTGTAGAGTGTAAGTGCTTATGGTCACTGGGGTCCCCTCTGCTGTAGAGTGTAAGTTCTTATGATCAGTGGGGTCTTCTCTGCTGTAGAGTGTAAGCTCCTATGATCAGTGGGGACCTCTCTCTCTCCTGTAGATTGTAAGCTCTTATGGTCAGCGGGGTCCTCTCTCTCTCCTGTAGAGTGTAAGCTCTTATGGTCAGTGGGGTTCTCTCTCTCATCTGTAGAGTGTAAGCTCTTATGGTTAGTGGGATCCTCTCTCTGTCTCCTGTAGAGTGTAAGCTCTCATGGTCAGTAGAGTCTTCTCTCTCTCCTGTAAAGTGTAAGCTCTTATGATCAGTGGGTCCTCTCTCTCTCTCCTGTAGAGTGTAAGCTCTTATGGTCAGTGGGGTTTTCTCTCTTCTGTAGAGTATAAGCTGTTATGGTCAGTGGGGTGCTCTCTCTCTCTCCTGTAGAGTGTGAGCTCTTTTGGTCAGTGGGGTCCTCTCTCTTTCCTGTAGAGTGTAATCTCTTATGGTCAGTGGGGTCCTCTCTCTTCTGTAGAGTGTAAACTCTTATGGTCAGCGGAGTCCTGTGTCTCCTGTAGAGTGTAAGCTCTTATGGTCAGTAGGATACTCTCTCTTTCCTGTAGAGTGTAAGCTCTTATGGTCAGTGTGGTCCTCTCTCTCTCCTGTAGAGTGTAAGCTCTTATGATCAGTGGGGTCCTCTCTGCTGTAGAGTGTAAGCTCTTATGGTCAGCGGGGTCCTCTCTCTCCTGTAGAGTGAAAGCTCTTATGATCAGTGGGGTCCTCTCTCTCTCTTGTAGAGTGTAAGCTCTTATGGTCAGTGGGATCCTCTCTTTCTCCTGTAGAGTGTAAATTCTTATGATCAGTGGGGTCCTCTTTCTCCTGTAGAGTGTATTTCTGGCACCCCTGAGGCTCAGTCGCCACAGAGTTACTCCACTTCTCCTAAGGTGTGGTGCCCCACCATCCAGGTAAGTTGGGGGCTCCTGACCATGCTCCAACACTCGCACCCCACACAATAGAGTAGTTCAGCAAAACCACATTGCAGCTCCTTGCTTAGAGAAGCAGAGCACCTTTGGTGGCTCCCTGCTTGGAACACTAGACGTGCTGGGAGGTGGGTGGAGTTGAGAATACATAAAGAGCGGGATGGTTTAAGATTACAGGTCAGTCAGTGAGTCAGTGAGGGAGACGGGGAGTCTGAAGCCACTCGGAGAGGAGTGGGGATCCCTGGAAGAGGGATGGAGGAAGGAGTGGTGCAGCTGACTCAGTGATCTGAGCCAGCTGGCACGGGAAAGGAAAGATGGAGAAAGACATTGAACTGAAGCCTGAGCTTTCATAGGAGAGAAAGACAAGTACGGAATGCAGGAGTAAAAGGGAACACAGAGGACGTGAGTTAGAGGAAGAACCCTGCCTAGAAGTTCTAAGAGCAAGGCCGGGGCCCGGTCCCCGAGGTTGTATGGACACTAATGGTTCTGCAGCAGACACCGGTGGAGTAGTGGGCTGTAAATGCACTACTCCCATCTAAGACTTGAGGGCACAACAGCAACACGGATAAAGAGCAGGGACTTAGGAATAGAGAGTCCCCGAAGCAGGCTACAGCTGTCTGCCGTACAAGTTCTTGGGAACATCTGTCAGGAGGAACTCCAGTGTAACTCAGTACTAGGAGATCTTCACACTTAAAGGCGCTATAGAGGAGACGTTCAGAAAAGGCACATAAGTTGGCGGAGCGTGGAAGTGAGCATTCCATCTTGCCTGGAGGTTGACTGAGTCCCTGACCCGGAGGACACGGCACAGAAGCGGGCACTACAGACTGTGAGTAAAGCTTTGGAACTACATGCCCTGGTGTCCTCCATTCCTTCCTGCGTCTGTCCACATGGCACTGCTATATCCCCTGCGCCAAACACTACACCATCTAAGTGGCTCCACATCTACCCTGCCCTGGGACAACATCCCTGCCTGTGGAGGGCTATAACATCATTGCTGCACCACACCATCTGTCCCGGAGGATCTGTCTGCAGCATCGGCTTAACACCTCCCTTGCCGAACACCACAGGTGGCGTCACAAATTATTCATCTAACTACATTCCACCATTCACATCTTCCTATTACTTGGGCGCCCAGGGCCACGGTCCGGGTCACCGCCACTGTGACATGTCCCGCTGATACCGGCCCGGTACCGAGTACCCCACGGCCCTGGGAGGGTGACCCATAAGCTCTTATGGTCAGTGGGGTCCTCTCTCTCCTGTAGAGTGTAAGCTCTTATGGTCAGTGGGGTCCTCTCTCTCTCCTGTAGAGTGTAAGCTCTTATGGTCAGCAGGGTCCTCTCTCTCCTGTAGAGTGTAAGCTCTTATGGTCAGTGGGGTCCTCTCTCCTGTAGAATGTAAACTATTATGGTCAGTGGGGTCCTCTCTCTCCTGTAGAGTGTATGATCTTATGATCAGTGGGGTCCTCTCTATTCTGTAGAGTGTAAGCTCTTATGATCAGTGGGGTCCTCACTCTCCTGTACTGTGTAAACCCTTATGGTCAGTGGGGTCTCTCTCCTGTAGCGTGTAAGCTCTTATGATCAGTGGGGTCCTCTCTCTCCTGTAGTGTGTAAACCCTTATGGTCAGTGGGTTCCTCTCTCCTGTAGAGTGTAAGCTCTTATGGTCAGTGGGGTCCTCTGTCTCCTGTAGAGTGTAAGCTCTTATGGTCAGTGTGGTCCTCTCCTGAAGAGTGTAAGCTCTTATGGTCAGTGAGGTCCTCTCTCCTGTAGAGTGTAAGCTCTTATGGTCAGTGGGGTCCTCTCTCTCCTGTAGAGTGTAAGCTCTTATGGTCAGCGGGGTCCTCTCTCCTGTAGAGTGTAAGCTCTTATGGTCAGTGGGGTCCTCTCTCTCTCCTGTAGAGTGTAAGCTCTTATGGTCAGTGGCACACTCTCTCTTTCCTGTAGAGTGTAAGCTCTTATGGTCAGTAAGGTCCTCTCTCTCCTGTAGATTGCAAGCTCTTATGGTCAGAGGGGTCCTCTCTCTCTCCTGTAGAGTGTAAGCTCTTATGGTCAGTGTGGTCCTCTCTCTCCTGAAGAGTGTAAGCTTTTATGGTCAGCAGGCTTTGGAGAGTGATGAGTAGAGTTGAGCGAAACGGGTCGGTTAATTTCAAAAGTCGCCGACTTTCGCAAAAGTCGGGTTTCATGAAACGAAACCCGACCATAGCGTGAGGTCGGCCGCGAGGTCGGCGACCATGGCGCCAAAGTCGCGTTTCAAAAGATGCTTCCAGCACCCTTTTTCAGCCAATGATGGAGGACGCACACTGTGGGCAACGCGATGACATAGGCAGTGGTCACCACCATCTTTGAGAAGGGCATGCAAGTGATTGGCTGGCTTTGTGTGGCGTCACAGGGGGTATAAAAGGGCGTGCACGCCGACCGCCATCTTACTTCTGCTGATCTCAGAATAGGGAGAGCTGCTGCTGCTGCTGATTCTGTAGGGAGAGCGTTAGGCATGGAAGAAGATACCAAAAACTACTTCTGCTGCTAGCGATTTTGCCTGTACAACACACCAGTTTGTGTGCAGTGACAGGGGAGGCTATATTTTGGTGCATCAGCTCTGTTGGTTATTAGGCTGCCTTATAAGACTCCCTGATAGCTGCATTGCTGTTTTCACACTGCTGTGCAAACTGCTTTTTTAAAAGCAAAAATACTTTTCTTCCTCTTTTCTGCACAGTTACCAAGCATTCATTTTTCCACACTTTTGTGTGCAGCAGTCCTGCTTATTAGGCTGCCTGCTGCCATACTTGGGACTGAGAGCATCATTGTCAGCGTCCTAAAATCTCTAGGGAGATTCAAATTCTCCCCAGTCCTATATAGACATTTTATACACCATCCAATTTCAGCCTGTTATATTGAGGTGTAATCTACACTGGGCCTGAGATAATAGTTCAGCGTCCTCAATTCTGTAGGGAGATTCAAATTCTCCCCAATACTATATACACCTTGTACCTTGTTTTACAGTACCATATTGCTGGTGGTATTTTGGGTGCATTTTCCCAAAAATGAGGAAGTGTGTTGGAAGAGGCTGTGGAAGTGGGCGGGGGTTGCCAGCTTGTAATGATGGTGTTGGTGGTGGTGGTGGGTCTGCTGGTAGTGGTAAAAGCACAATAGCACCTAATGCAGGAGGTGTTGAGCCTGCATCATGGTCTGGCTCCTCAAGGCCTCGAAGGCTCCCTTTTCTGGGAGTAGGTAAACCGCTTTTAAAGCCGGAGCTTCAGGAACAAGTTTTGGCTTACATTGCTGACACAGCCTCCAGCTCTATCGCCTCCTCTTCTGAACTTTCAAAAAATAAAAGCACTGAGTCGTCACCTTTCCTTGTGTCCTTCACCCCTACCAAAAGTAAAGGATACGGCAGGCCACACTACAGATTACTCCATGGAGCTCTTTTCACATACCATGCCTGGGTTATCAAGTCAAATCGTGAATTACCCAGGGCAAGAAGAATCTGACATGGAGTGCACTGATGCACAGCCACTGCTAGATTTATCTGCTGGTACATTCACTCAGAGCACTACATTGTCCTCGCAGTGTACTGAGCCAGAATCTGACCCTGATGAAACTCAGGTGCCCCTTCTCGCATACTATACCACCAGACACGGTGACACAGAGGAAGGTGCACATGACATTGAAGAGGAGGTGATGGATGACCTAGTTGTTGACCCAGATTGGCATCCATTGGGGGAAGAGGGTGCCGCTGCCAATAGCTCAGAAGAGGAGGAGGAGCATCCGCAGCGGGCATAGACATCGCAACAGCTGTTATCTGGCATGCCCGGAGCAGTCCAAAAACGGGTTACAAAAACCAAAAGAGTTGCAGAACAGCTTTGCCAGACGGTCAAATTAGCACAGCGTGCAAGGCCTCAAAATGTCTTCCATAGTAAGAAGAGTGCAGTGTGGCACTTTTTTTTATCAGAATCCTAATGATCAGGCAAAGGTTATCTGTAAGATGTGCGCAAAGACCTTTAGCCGAGGGAAAAATCTGAGAAATTTGAATACCATTTGCATGCTTAGACATTTAACCACCATGCACTTGCAAGCGTGGACGGACTACCAAGCCTCACGTACCACATGTGCAACTGCTCCCAATGAAGGTAGTCAGCAACGCTACATCGTTTCCCCCACTGTAAGCCCACCGGTTAGCACACCACCAGCAGCAAATGTTGAGGTGTCGTCGCAAGGCCAAAGCAGTCAGGGAATCACAATGTTATTGCTACGAAAGACTGAATCTAGGCCATCAGAAAGAACACCAACTCCATCACCATCATCAACCCTCTCTCAGTCCTCCATGTCCCACCGCTAGTTCCACCATATGCAGCTCTCAAGTCCAGCTCACACTACCAGAGACTATGAGTAGGACAAGAAAGTACTCATCCTCTCATCCGCGTACACTGGGTTTGAACGCCCACATTGCCAAACTAATCTCGTTAGAGATGATGCCCTACCGGTTGGTTGAAAGCAAAGCTTTCTGCGAACTCATGGCCTATGCAGTACCACGCTATGACCTACCCAGTCGGCACTTCTTTTCTCGCAAAGCCATCCCAGCCCTCCACCTTCATGTGAAAGACCGCATTGCCCATGCACTCAAGCAATCAGTGAGTGGAAACGTGCACCTCACAACAGATGCATGCTCCAGTAGGCATGGCCAGAGCCGTTACGTGTCCATCACTGCGCACTGGGTTAATGTGGTGGATGCAGGGTCCACAGGGGACAGCAGCGGTGGGACAGTGCTGCCTAGCCCACGGTATAGGAATCAGTTGGGTGTAGGCATTCGACCCTCCTCCTCCAGAAGCAAAAGCTCGTCCACAGAGCGCAGTCCACCGAGCACTCCATCCGCAGCTGCCAGTGTTGCACACTCGGTGTCCCACTATCAAACAGCTAGTGGTAAGCTTCAGCAGGCTGTGTTGAAGATGATGTGTTTTGGCGACAGACACACCGCGGAGGTACTGGCCGACTACTTTCAGTGACAAACTGAGTCATGTCTGGGCAGTCTACATCTTGAGGCAGGCAAGGTAGTTAGTGATAACGGCCAGAATTTTGTGGCAGCCATAGTCCTTTCAAAACTCCGACACATACCTTGCCTGGCTCACACCTTGAACCTGGTGGTGCAGTGCTTCTTCAATAATTATCCAGAGTTAACAGGCCTGCTCCAGAAGGTCCGAAGACTGTGCTCGCACATCCGCCGGTCGCCCGTACAGTCCAGTCATATGCAGAAGCTGCAGCGATTGCTCCAACTTCCCAAGCACCGCCTAATTATCGACGTTGCAACAAGGTGGAACTCCACCCTGCACATGGTTGAGCGGCTGTGCGAACAGAGGCAGGCCATAATGCATTTGTGGGAGGATACACGGCCAGGCACTTTGAGGGCAGACATGGAGTTGTCGGGTGTGCAGTGGTCGAAGCTGAAAGACCTCTGTAAAGTCCTTCAGTGTTTTGAGGAATGCACACGACTGGTAAGCGCAGACGATGGCATCATAAGCATGAGCATCCCACTTATGTGTCTGCTCATGCAAACTTTGACGCACATTAAGGAGCAGGCGTCTGCAGCCGAGGAGGAGGGAAGCCTTGATGATAGTCAGCCATTGTCTGCTCCGGGACCTCTCCTGGACGAGGTGGAGGAAGAAGAGGAAGAAGAGGATGATGATGGGGATGATTATTTATGGGAGGAGGATGCTTCTCGTGGGGCAAGAGAAAATGATGGTGTGGCAAGGTCTGGTACAGGGTTTGTGCATGACTGGAGGGATGTGGATTTGCCAGAAAGTGCTCCTCCACCCAGCACTCGCAGTGCATCATTGACACCTGGAACATTGGCCCACATGTCAGATTATGCCTTGCAGATCCTAAAAAGGGACCCCCACATTGCCAAAATGATGAACGATGACGACTACTGGTTGGCCAGCATCCTGGATCCACGCTATAAAGGCAAATTCCAAAACATCATGCCACAGGAGAACCTTGACCTAATATTGGCTAACAAACAAGCAACTCTGGTAAACTGTTTGTTTGAGGCATTCCCAGCACACAGCAGCGGTGATGGTTCTCCAACGAGCCGTAGGGGGTAACATGGAAGAGGTGTTCGTGGTGCACACAGCTGAAGTGGCGTTGGAGACAGGGGTTTCATGACCATGTTGTGGACTGATTTTTCAAGTCCCGTTTACACGACTGGTAATACTGCATCGATTGAAAGTGAAAGGAGACAGCAGTTGTCAACTATGGTTACAAACTACTTCTCCTCCCATATTGATGTTCTCCCTCACTGGTCATTCCCCTTTGACTATTGGGCCTCTAAACTGGACGCCTGGCCTGAATTGGCACAATATGCCTTACAGGAGCTCGCTTTCCCTGCTGCAAGTGTGCTATCGGAAAGAGTCTTCAGTGCTGCTGGATCAATCCTGACAGAAAAAAGGACCCGTTTCTCGACCCAAAATGTTGATGATCTAACCTTCATTAAAATGAACCATGCATGGGTTTCAAAGGATTTTGTCCCACCTTCCCCTGATGACACATAGGTTACCAGAAAAATGGCTTGCTTTTGTCCTCCTCTCCCTCGGACTTCTCCAATTCCTCCATTTGCAGCTGATGAATGTCCAAAATCAACATATGCCATTTTTTAAACCTCCCTAACTGGGCTGCCTCCCCCCCATGACCGGGGTCACCACCTAGCGCACGCAACCGTGCGAGTGCCATTGCCCAGGACAGGTGGGTGGGCTGACTCTTGGGCGCCGGGACTGGCACAGGGTCCCGCATAGTGCAATCAAGTGTCTCTGATGGTGGGGGTGCACACCCGCCATCAGACACACCGGCGTACTATGAGGGGCCCAGTGCCAGTACCGACGCCCATGAGTGGGCCCCCCTTGCTTGGGCAGAGCCCCAGCATTTGCAATATTTACCTCTCCCTGCTCCTCCGCTGTGTAGTCTAGGCTGTCAAATCCTTCCCTGGGACTGCCGCTACAAATTTGGTGAACTGATAGATGATGGTTAAGACGTCGCTATGCCCTGTCCTGCAGGCCGGTCTCTAGCTTCAGATGATGAATGGCTTCCATTTCTTATGGACGTCGACTCACAATGAGATGCAGTGGTGGTTTATCATCAGCTTTCACAGTTTTCCTACTCACAGACGTGTGACATTCCTGCCCACATTTTTAAATGTGCCCTCTCATGCCAATCCAGTAGAATCGCCTACAGCCTGTGGTTTTTGTCTTTTGCACTCCAAAGTTACCTGACAGATCATGATGGGCAGTGAGCACCATGTCTGCATCTCTCCCTGTGATCAAAATTTGATGGAAATGAGTAACGGTGTTGGGATCAACGGTACTGCGATACAGCAACCCTTTCTTCACAAAGAACTGTTTTCGCTGTCTCCACACACAAAGTAATTGAGGGTCAGCATCGCCTCTGAGAATTCTCCTGGGAGTTTTTCCCCTGTTTAGTAATTCCTAAATTTCTGCAATCACTCAACTTTATGTCTGTACTTTTATCCATCTTGTTTCCTCTTGTGGAGAGGCTGGACTGTCTTACTGAGACAGAAATATATATGAAGATTTAAAAATACCCCAACAGTGTATACTGGTGTATGCTTCAAAAACATTTCCTTTTTTCTACTTTTTAGATTGTTGTCTAATCCATACTGAGGCTGTGAGTGTCTTTGTCGGACTCCGGAAATAAACACGGAGATTTTAAATGTTTAAACTTTGCTATATATACCTGTTATCTGGTGATACTGTATGCTTTCTCAACTTTCTGCAATCTTGTCAAATCCATACTGTGCCTGAGACCGTCTGAGGCTGCCTCCTGATTACAGATGAGTGGTGTTTGAGTGGAACTGTTGGCCAAGTTCAAATTCTAGCTGTTTTGGGCGGTGATAGATCCGTTCGTCGAACTATAACACTTTGATTAAAATTCGGCTGTTCGAGTTTCGGTTCGAGAACGTTTCGTTAAACAAAAGCGTATCTTTTTTTTCACATTAATAATGGTTTTCAATGATAATAGACAGTTTTAGGGCATAGTAGCGGTGTCTGGTAGCCAGCGGTGTAGTACACCTGTGAAGCTACACCGTGTGTGTTTCTAATAATTTTTTACTGCATATTGTCCAGAAAATCCTTTTGGGCCTAGTAACTGTGTCTACTACCCAGAAGAGGAGCCCACCCGTGAACCGAGCTATGCCGCCTGTTTATGAAAGAACCAGTTTTTGACTGCATTTACACCACTTAATACTTTGGGCCTAGTAACTGTATATGCTACTCAGCAGAGTTGGCCACCCGTGAACCAAGCTATGCCGCCTGTTTATATAAGAACTGTGTGCTACTCAGCAGATGAGCCCAGCTGTTAAGCAAGCTACAGCACCTGTGGTTTGGACACTTCATTTTTTCACATTCTTTCTGGAATGCCGTTTAGGCCTAATTCCGGAATTACGGTTGACCTGCACTTACTGGGAAATGCTTGTTTGCGGGGAAGAATTGTATTCCCAGATCCCCATCACTAACGGGGTTCAGCGTGGTATCCGCACCTGTAAGTGATACACGCTGGTCCTTTCATTGCGGAACGCGTGCAGCCCCGGACATGTAAGGGCATGACAGACCTATTAATGATCGATCTCGCGTGCCAGAGCCTCGCGTGTCCCTCTAGTAAGCTGGATGCGGACCACGGGGGCATGCCGGAGTCTCGTTCATTAACGGAATTAAGCTTGCAATCTCTGCAGCTTTTTTGTGGATGGCATGGTTGAGGTTGCCCGTGTAGAGTCCAATTAAGCCGCAGGCTCCACTCCTGGTGGTGCCCTTCTGGACATTCCTTTAAGGTTCAGCTTTGCAACCATACTGCCCCCGGAAACCAAACACTTTTCCTGACAGTGACATTCTGGTCAAAGAGGATCCAAGAAAAGCACTTCTGAGCATCCGCGCTGCTTTAGTGATAAGCATTCTTCAGAAATCCATATAAATCTTTCAAGTTCTTTATTATATGTACTACAGAAACTACGCGTTTCGAGGTGACAAACCGCACCTCTTCTTCAGGTTACTGTGCTGTAACCTGAAGAAGAGGTGTGGTTTGTCACCTCGAAACGCGTAGTTTCTGTAGTACATATAATAAAGAACTTGAAAGATTTATATGGATTTCTGAAGAATGCTTATCACTAAAGCAGCGCGGATGCTCAGAAGTGCTTTTCTTGGATCCTCAACTTATGATACCTAGTGGACGCTGTCCACCTGCACGAGCTCTGCAGCAGCTATATGACTGCAACAAATGTTGAGAGAGTTTGTGTCTGAACACAACCCATAAAGGGTGAGTACTCCAGAGTACTTTTATATTTTAATTGATTTATACCAGGTGAAGCCCTATGTCTGCGCCCCCGCCCTTGTTTTCTCTTATTCTGGTCAAAGAGCGCGATGACATCACGTCTGTACGCCCTCTGCCTAAACAGTCCAAGTGCAGAGAGATGGAAGATGGGGACGACGAAGAGTCCAGAGTACAGGGATTCCCTAGCGAGGAGACTTATTTAATTGTTTTAACCCCTTCCTGCCATCCGACGTACTATCCCGTCCACGGTACCCGGGCCCGTATGACCGGGGACGGGATAGTACGTCGGCGCGATCAGCGGCGCCCACTTGGTGAGCGCCGCTAATCGCGGCCGGGTGTCAGCTGATTATCACAGCTGACACCCGGCACAATGTGTCAGGGGCGGTCACGGACCGCCCCCGACACGTTAACCCCTTGCACACCGCGATCAAACACGATCGCGGTGTACCGGGGGTTAAAGGGAAGCATCGGCAGGGAGGGGGCTCCCTCCGTGCTTCCCTGAGCCCCCCACGGCAGCGCAATGTGCAGCGCTGCTGCGGGGGACTCCCTTCCTCCAGGCCCCCGAATCCAAGATGGCGACGGGGGCCTTCGGGGGCCTGCGGAAGCTGGCTTCCTCAGTGCCTGCAAAGCGCAGGCATGAGGAAGCCTTCTGCACTGCCTGTGTCAGATCGCTGATCTGTCACAGTGATCTGTAATGTGACAGATCAGCGATCTGTCACAGGACAGTGATGTCCCACCTGGGACTATTTAATAAAGTAAAAAAAAAAATAAAAAAAAGTGTAAAAATAATTTTAAAAAAATCGCCAAATAAATTAGAAAAAAAAAAATAAATATTCCCCCAACAAATCCATTTTTTGGAAATAATAAAAAAAAAAACAATAAAAGTACACATATTAGGTATCGCCGCATCCGAAACGACCCGCCCTATAAAACTGTCCCATTAGTTAACCCCTTTAGGGAACCCCTTAAAAAATAAAAATAAAAAACGAAGCAAAAAATAATGATTTATTATCATACCGACAAACAAAAAGTGTAATAACGCGTGATCAAAAAGACGCATATAAATAGCCATGGTACCGCTGAAAACGTCATCTTGTCCCGCAAAAAACGAGCCACCACACAGCATCATCAGCAAAAAAATAAAAAAGTTATAGCTCGCTGAATAAAGCGATGCAAAAATAATTATTTTTTATATAAAATAGTTTTCATTGCATAAAACCGACAAAAACATAAAAAACGACCTAAATGAGGTATCGCTGTTACCGTACTGACCCGAAGAATAAAACCACTTTATTAATTTTACCGCACGCGGAACGGTGTAAACGCACCCCCCCCAAAAGAAATTCATGAAACGCTGGTTTTTGTTCATTCTGCGTCCCAAAAATCGGAATAAAAAGCGATCAAAAAATTTCACGTGCCCGAAAATGGTACCAATAAAAACGTCAACTCGTTCCGCAAAAAATAAGACCTCACATGACTCGGTGGGTCAAAATACGGAAAAATTATAGCTCTCAATATGTGGTGATGCAAAAACTATTTTTACAATAAAAAGCGTCTTTTAGCGTGCGACAGCTGCCAAATATAAAAACCGCCATAAACAGTAAATCAAACCCCCCGTTATCACCCCCTTAGTTAGGGAAAAATAATAAAATAAAAAAAAGTATTTATTTCCATTTTTCCATTAGGGTTAGGGCTAGGGTTAGGGCTAGGGGTGTGTTGGGGTAGGGTTAGGGTTAGGGTTAGGGCTAGGGCTAGGGTTAGGGTTAGGGTTAGGGTTAAGTGCGTGTTGGGGTTCGGGTTGGAGTTAGAATTGGGGGTTTCCACTGTTTGGGCACATCAGGGGCTCTGCAAATGCAACATGGCGTCTGATCTCAATTCCAGCCAATTCTGAGTTGAAAAAGTCAAATGGTGCTCCTTCCCTTCCAAGCTCTGCTATGCGCCCAAACAGTGTTTTACCCCCACATGTAGGGTATCAGCCTACTCAGGACAAATTGCAAAACAATTTTTGGGGTCCAATTTCTCCTGTTACCCTTAGGAAAATAAAAAATTGGGGCAAAAATATCATTTTTGTGGAAAAAAATGATTTTTTTATTTTCACGTCCGAGTGTTATAAACTTCTGTGAAGCACTTGGGGGTTCAAAGTGCTCACCACACATCTAGATAAGTTCCGTGGGGGGTCTAGTGTCCAAAATGGGGTCACTTGTGGGGAGTTTCAATAGTTTAGGTACATCAGGGGCTCTCCAAACGCACATGACACCCGCAGACCATTCCATCAAGTCTGCATTCCAAAACGTCACTGCTTCCCTTCCGAGCCCCGACGTGTGTCCATACAGTAGTTTTCTCCCACATATGGGGTGTCAGCGTACTCAGGACAAATTGGACAACAACTTTTGGGGGTCCAATTTCTCCTGTTACCCTTGGGAAAATGAAAAAATTGGGGACTAATTGATCATGTTTGTGGAAAAAATACGATTTTTTTATTTTCATGCCCTGGCATTATAAACTTCTGTGAAGCCCTTGGGGGTTCAAAGCGCTCACCACACATCTAGATAAGTTCCTTGGGGGGTCTCGTTTCCAAAATGGGGTCATTTATGGGGGGTTTCCACTGTTTAGGTACATTAGGGGCTCTCCAAAGGCAACATGACACCCGCAGACCATTCCATCAAAGTCTGCATTCCAAAACGTCACTACTTCCCTTCCGAGCCCCGACGTGTGCCCATACAGTAGTTTTCTCCCACATATGGGGTATCAGCATACTCAGGACAAATTGGACAACAACTTTTGGGGTCCAATTTCTCCTGGTACCCTTGGGAAAATAAAAAAATGGTGACTAAAAGATCATGTTTGTGGAAAAAATACGAATTTTTTATTTTCACGCCTGGGCGTTGTAAACTTCTGTGAAGAACTGGGGGGTTCAAAGTGCTCACCACACATCTAGATAAGTTCCTTTGGGGCTCTAGTATACAAAATGGTGTCATTTGTGGGGGGTTTCCACTGTTTAGGTACATTAGGGGCTCTCCAAAGGCAACATGACACCCGCAGACCATTCCATCAAAGTCTGCATTCCAAAACGTCACTACTTCCCTTCCGAGCCCCGACGTGTGCCCATACAGTAGTTTTCTCCCACATATGGGGTATCAGCATACTCAGGACAAATTGGACAACAACTTTTGGGGTCCAATTTCTCCTGGTACCCTTGGGAAAATAAAAAAATGATGATTAAAAGATCATGTTTGTGGAAAAAATACGAATTTTTTATTTTCACGCCCCGGTGTTATAAACTTCTGTGAAGCACGGGGGGGGGGGGGTCAAAGTGCTCACCACACATCTAGATAAGTTCCTTAGGGGGTCTAGTTTCCAAAATGGTGTCATTTGTGGGGGGGTTCCACTGTTTTGGTACATCAGGAGTTTTCCAAACGCGACATGGTGTCCGATCTCAATTCCAGCCCAAAACGTCAAATGGCGCTGCTTCCCTTCCGAGCTCTGCCATGCGCCCAAATAGTGGTTTACCCCCACATTTGGGGTATCAGCGTACTCAGGACAAATTGCACAATAACTTTTAGGGTCCTGTTACCCTTGGAAAAATAAGAATTGAGGGTGAAAAGATCATTTTTGTGGAAAAAATATGATTTTTTAATTGTATGGCTTTATGTTATAAACTTCTGTGAAGCCCATGGGGGTTCAAAGTTCTCACCACATATCTAGATAAGTTCCTTAGGGGGTCTAGTTTCCAAAATGGTGTCATTTGTGGGGGATTTCCACTGTTTTGGTACATCAGGGGTTTTCCAAACGCGACATCGTGTCCGAACTCAATTCCAGCCAAAAACGTCAAATGGCGCTGCTTCCCTTCCGAGCTCTGCCATGCGCCCAAATAGTGGTTTACCCCCACATGTGGGGTATCAGCGTACTCAGGACAAATTGCACAATAACTTTTAGGGTCCTGTTACCCTTGGGAAAATAAAAATTGGGGTGAAAAGATCATTTTTGTGGAAAAAATATGATTTTTTAATTGTACCGCTGTACGTTATAAACTTCTGTAAAGCCTTTGTGGGTTCAAAGTTCTCACCACATATCTAGATAAGTTCCTTGGGGGGTCTAGTTTCCAAAATGGGGTCACTTGTAGTGGGTTTCCACTGTTTAGGTACATCAGGGACTCTTCAAACGTGACATGGCGTCCAATCTGAATTCCAGCCAATTTTGCATTGAAAAAGTCAAATGGCGCTCCTTCCATTCTGAGCTCTGCCATGCGCCGAAACAGTCGTTCCCCCCCACATATCAGGTATCTGCGTACTCAGGACAAATTGCACAATAACTTTTGCAGTTCAATTTCTCCTGTTACCCTTGGTAAAATAAAAAAAATTGAACCTGAAGTATTTTTTTTATGAAAAAAGTTAGATGTTCATTTTTTTTTAAATATTCAAAAAAATTCCTGTGACGCACCTAATGGGTTAATAAACTTCTTGAATGTGGTTTTGAGCACCTTAAGGGGTGCAGTTTTTACAATGGTGTCACTTTTGGGTATTTTCTATCATATAGACCCCTCAAAGTGGCTTCAAATGTGATGTGGTCCTAAAAATAAAATGGTGTTGTAAAAACGAGAAATCGCTGGTCAACTTTTAACCCTTATAACTTCCTAACAAAAAAAAATTTTGGTTCCAAAATTGTGCTGATGTAAAGTAAACATGTGGAAAATGTTAGTTATCAAGTTTTTTGTGTGCCGTATCTCTGTGATTTAAGGGCATAAAAATTCAAAGTTGGAAAATCGCGAAATTTTCAAAATTTTCGCCAAATTTCCGTTTTTCTTACAAATAAACGCAAGTTATTTGAATGAAATTTTACCACTAACATGAAGTACAATATGTCACGAGAAAACAATGTCAGAATCACCAGGATCCATGGAAGCGTTCCAGAGTTATGACCTCATAAAGGTACAGTGGTCAGAATTGTAAAAATTGGCCCGGTCATGAACGTGCAAACCACCCTTGGGGGTGAAGGGGTTAAAGGTTGGGAAGCAATTTTTGGGGAGCACGATACTCTGGAGAATGATATATGGGGCCCACCATACACTGGAGCATTCCAAAGGTGGACATCAGTCACTGGAGCAGCATTTACAGGGCCCATTATACACTAGAGCATTAGAAATGGGGCCCATTATATATGGAGCATTATTTGGGCCCATAAGACAGTGGAGCTTCATCCATGTGGACCAACATATACTGTAGCATTATGTGGAGCTCATCATATACGGTTTCAAGCATTATATGGGATCAATGATTCTGTATGGAGAAATATATGGGCCTCATTACTCTGTATGGCGCACTATGCGTTGGCCATAATACTGTATGGAGGAATATACTGTCTGTTTTTGGAGCTATTGGAGAATTTAAAATGGATATCAGTCATGTGATGTAAGAATTGAAGTATTTTTCATTGTACTGTACAGCTATTTCTCTGCCGTATCAAAGGATCATGAATTGTGTCATGTGTTAAAGGAGCCCAGTGACACTCTTTGGCCCTGGGCCCAAGAAAACCTGGAGCCAGCACTACCCCCCCCCACAACTTTAGCCAAATAACCCCCAAGTTTCAATGCCTAACTATTATTATAAAGTAAATTAAGGTTGACAAGCTTAAGTAATAAGAATTGATGTTTTTGGCATTAAAATGGGCACTGTAGGTGTGTTTCCTGTCGTCCACTCACTGCCGACTTTTCTTCCCATTGACTTACATTGGGTTTCATGTTTCAGTCGGCCTTCGACTTTTCACGATAATCAGCCGATTTCGTTCGACGCGACTTTTGCGAAAGTTGGGTTTTATGAAATCCGACTCGACCCGAAAAAAGGCAAAGTCGCTCTTCTCTACTGATGAGAGTTAGCTGCTTTATTGCACAGCCATCATCCTCTCGTCACCATTAATACAAGTATGACATCTAATGGCTTCGACACATATTACAATCGGACCCTGCTCCTCCGTTATTTCTACCTCTCGGAGGTTTTCTCCTTCCATGAGATGATTGATAGTCGGGATTACACTCCAGCTTTAATAAAGCCGTTTTCCACAAGATCACAACGACCCGAAATATGTGACTATGAGAATCTCAGGAACACCATCGCCCTTTATAACCGGAGTTTCCCAGAGCAAAAGGAAACAAGATAATAAAATTCTTTAATGGGAAACACAATGTCGGGGGCCCGGAGCTTTGTATGGGGGGGCGGCGTCGCTCTGGAGACCCAGATACTTTATAATTAAATCTCTCTCTGGTAATATCGCTGTGTGCGCTCACGTGGCCTCCACCTTTATTGTTTTGTAAATGTGGGTAAAACTGATCAGAAAGCCCGAGGTCGGCGTGTAGACGCACAATCACAGCAGCTTCTCAGCAGCGGCTTCTACTTTTCATCTGTCTCTTTGTCTTCAGGAACTTTGGTTAAATGCCAGAATTAAACATCCAGCAGGATTACCCGGGATGTTCTTCATTACAGAGGAACCGAAAAGTGTGCGGCCGTTCAGTCAGACTGGGAAAAAGCAAAGTCTCTGCATTCAGACATTCGAGGACAACTCCACCCTAACTCCACTAGGAAATTATGGATGCAGATATTTTACTCACCGCCAAATCTCCCAACTCTGAAAGACAGGAAAGATGGATACACACTGAGGCCCAACAAATCTAAAGTTACACTAAACCACTTCTACAACCCATTAGTGTGACCACACATTGCTGTGCCGCTTTCCCAACCCAAACAGTACCTCCCACACCGTAGAATGTCCCAAACACTGTCTGATGCCCCCACAGCCCACCACTCAAATTATAATGCCCCCACAATCCCCCCACACACAGTTTGATGACTCAAATCTCCACTACACACAAACCAATGCCCCCATAGTCCTCCCACACAGTCTGATACCCCCGTAGGACCCCATACACAGACTTATACTCTCATAGGCCCCCACACAGTATGATGCTGCCATAGTCCTCCCACACAGTCTGATACCCCCACTGCCGCCTGCACACAGTACAATGCCCCTCATGTCCTACACACACACACACACACACACACACACATAGTTTGATGCCTCCATAGTCCTCACACACACAGTCTGATACCCCCAGAGGCCCCCAGGCACAGTATGGTGCCCCAATGATCCCCCCCACCCAGTTTGATACCCCTCAGTCATTCCATACAGTCTGATATCCTCTGTAGTGTGGCTAATGGTCGCATAGTCTATGGGAGGTATGTGTCACAGAGATGGCTTGTCTCTGTGATGTAACTGGAGCGCCCTCGGCGTGCAGCACACGGCGCAGGGCCGTGGGGTACTCGGTACCGGGCCCGTCGACTTCAATGGGGGACGGTGTCCCGGTGGCGGCGACCCGGTCCGTGGCCCTGGGGCGTCCATTAAATAATAAATAGTATAGGGGGAAAAGTTGCTTGTGATGTTGTTAGATGTAGTAAAAATGAAGATAAAGTTAATAGATAATTAAATACGTGACGCCACCTGTGGTATTCTGGTCAGAGGTGACCAGCGCTGCGGTGTTGTTCCCCTGAGATGGCTGAGCTGAAAATAGCTCTCCACAGGTAGAGCAATAGTCCCAGGGTAAAGATGTTTGATTAATAGTTAGGCTATGTGCACATGTAGCGGAACTCTTGCGGAAGTTACCGCGAGAATTCCGGAATTCCATTCCGCGGGAAAATCGCATTTTAAATTCCCGCGATTTTCCCACTGAAAAACTAGTGATTTGCAAGCGAAATTAGCTTGCAGAATGCTAGCGTTTTCCAAGCGTTCTGGAGCATCGCTTGGAGAACTGATTGACAGGATGGTCACACTCGTCAAACATAGTGTTTGACAAGTTTGACCAACTTTTTACTACTGAGGCCGACTATGCAGCATCAGTAGTAAAAGATAAAATATAAAAAATATTGTTATTCTCCCGTGAGATCTCGACGCCATCGCGGTCATTCTCGCAAAGGATTACTGAGACCGAGAGCGTGGAAAGAGGCGGGTAGGCTGCGCGGGACGCTGGAAGGTGAGAATAACAATATTTTTTATTTTAATTCTATTTTTTACAGGGATATGGTACCCAAAGCCCGGAGGACAGTCTCCTCTCCTCCGGACCGTGGGTACTGTCCGCAATTGTTCTGCTTACTTTTCGCATGGTGGGCACAGCCACATGCGGGAAGTAAGCGGAACAATACAATCCTATGGGTGCCGGATCGCCGTGGTTCCGCTAAATTAATGACCATGCTGCGTTTTTTACCGCCGCAGAAAAAAACACAGCATTAGCACAGCATTGTGGAATCCCATAGGATTGCATGGGATGCTTATTTTTCGCGTTTTGGCGGCAAAATAATGCGTTTAAAACTGCCGTGAAAACGCGAAAAAACCACGACGTGTGAACTCAGCATTAAGATGGCTGTGAACGTTGGGGTGCAGAGAAATGAGAGGAGGACACAGAGAGGTGCAGTTTCTTTACCAAAGAAGGATTCGCTAAGTCATCCCAGTCAGATGTCTGTCCAGCCTCTGTTTGAAGACTTCCATTGAAGGAGAACTCACCACTTCTCGTGGCAGCTTGTTCCACTCATTGATCACTCTGTCAAAAATTTTTTCTAATATCTAATCTGTGTCTCCTCCCATTCAGTTTCATCCCATTGCTTCTAGTCTTTCCTTGTGCAAATGAGAATAAAGCTGATCCTTCTACAATGTGACAGCCCTTTAGATATTTGTAGACAGCTATTAAGTCTCCTCTCAGTCTTCTCTTTTGCAAACTAAACATTCCCAAATCCTGCAACCTTTCCTCATAAGACAGGGTTTGCAGACCGGTCACCATTCTGGTCGCTCTTTTCTGAACTTGCTCCAGTTTGTTGATGTCTTTTTTAAAATGTGGTGCCCAAAACTGGACACAATATTCCAGATGAGGTCTGACCAAAGAGGAGTAGAGGGAAATAATGACTTCACGTCATCTAGACTGTATGCTTCTGTTAATGCATCCTAGAACTGCATTTGCCTTTTTTGCTGCTGCATCACACTGTTGACTCATATTCAGTCTGTGATCTATTAGTATACCCAAGTCTTTTTCACATGTGCTGTTGCTTAGCCCTATTCCTCCCATTCTGTATATGCTCTTTTCATTTTTATTGCCCAGATGTAGTACTTTGCATTTTTCCATGTTAAAAACCATTCTGTTAGTTGCTGCCCACTTCTCCAGTTTATTTATATCTTTTTGAATCCTCTCTCTCTTCTCTAGTATTAGCTATCCCTCCTAGCTTTGTGTCATCAGCAAATTTAATCAGTTTAGCCTCAATTCCTTCATCTAAATCGTTGATAAAGATGTTGAACAATACAGGGCCCAGGACAGAGCCCTGTGGTACCCCACTTGAGACATTCTTCCAAATGGATGTGCAGTCATTTACGACCACTCTTTGGGTCCGATCACTAAGCCAGTTATGAATCCACCTAACAGTTGCCTTGTCCATTCCATACTTAGTCATTTTTTCAATAAGGATTGTATGAGATACTTTGTCAAATGCTTTGCTGAAGTCAAGATATACTATATCGACAGCATTTCCTTGATCCACCCAATCAGTGATTCCGTCATAGAAGGAAATTAAGTTAGTCTGACATGACTTATTAGTTACAAACCCATGCTGACTCTGTTTAATCACTTAATTCTTATCCAGGTACTGACATACATGTTGTTTAAGAATTTGTTCAAAGATCTTTCCTGGTATAGAAGTCAGACTCACCAGCCTATAGTTGCCTGGGTCCACCTTATTCCCCTTTTTGAAGATAAGAACAATATTTGCTCTTCTCCAGTCTTCTGGCACTTCTCCTGTTCTCCAAGAATTTTCAAAGATTATGGAGAGGGGTTCAAAAATTTCTTCTGCTATCTCCTTCAGTACTCTGGGGTGTAATTCATCTGGACCTGGAGACTTGAATTCATTTAGGTTAGCTCAGTGTTTCCTCACTATCTTTCTGTTTATAGATATCCTGGATTCTTCTATTCCCTTAATAGGACAGTGAAGAACAGTTGATGTTACATTTCCTTTCTGAGAGAAAACAGATGCAAAATAGGAATCCGCTGCTGTGCCCTCAGATGTTCAATGTTGCACAGGAATTTACAATCCCCTGTACTTTCAGATTCGGCGATCGGGGCGTACAGCTTCTGTCAGCCTTGGACTCTAATGTCCCTTTTCTCTTTATTAGCGCTTCACTCAGGGGTCTGCTATATGCAGTTTTTAACTTCCCCAGAGCCTCTCTGTCTCTGCTCGTGTCCTTTTCCTCTTCACAGATCAGCTCCCCTCACCAGCTCCTAACAGATCAGCTCCCTGTCTTGAACTCACTGGATCTTCCAGAAAGATCTTTTTACCTCACGTTTTAACTGTCTTGTCATTTGCTCACAGCTGCTCTCGTTTCCATGACAACTCCCTCAGCTCACCTCTAGCTGACTCACCAACCCCCTCTGCTGACCAGAATTTATAAGGCAGCTCCCTTTTCTGACCTGCAGCAGGAAATTGTGATTTAATCTATGTTACCTGGCATGGGGTCCCCTTTCTGCCTCCAAGCATGACTTCACCTCTTAGAGGGAGGCAATGTCACTGTGACAACTGGACTCTGGGGTGTCACATAACCCAGAGTATTTTCTCTAGTGCATGAAAGCACTAAGAGGTTCGTTTGGTGCACCTGGGTCCAGGTTGCGGGGAGTGTTGTGAGTTCATTTTCCCCTTCATCGTTGATGTCTGATGAACTCCCTCTGCTGGTGAAGAGAGGTAGTGAAATTGATTGGGTTGGGAAGAACCTATCATCTGAACAGGTGGAGCCTGATTGGACACCTGGAATCACTGAGTGGATATAAGGCAGCCGACGCCCTACAGGGGTGCTGGTGATCCGGTCTGCTCTGAGCTCTTGCAAACCAGTTCAGTACCTGTCTTCTGAAAGCTAAGTATTTGCTCTCTTATTTTTCCATGAGATATTGTCTGTTTACTTAGTGTTTGTGTTCTGCCTGCCCTTGTTGGTACAGGCTGAGCTCCATTTTTGTCTCAGGTCAAGTTGATCTTTTGCTCAGTCTTCAGAATATTCCTGAGTGCTGATATTGTGTTTTTGAAGTCTAGTGACTTCAGGGCCTTTTTTTTATCAGACGTGTTGGACATTATTTTGGCAGTATTTTTGCGGATTGCAGCCAGCATCTTTTCTGTCCTTTCCTATTTAGTTAGTTGGGCCCCATCGTTTGCTCAACCTGTCTGTCTGTCTGTGTTTGTGTTTTCATCTGCTTTTCACCGACAATTAGTGTTGAGCATTCCGATACCGCAAGTATCGGGTATCGGCCGATATTAGCTGTATCGGAATTCCGATACTTAGTTCCGATACTTTTTTCATATCGAATACTGGAATCGGAAGTTCCCATAATGCTAGGAGCCCGCTCGATTTGATTCAGCCAATGGGGATCCTCAGAAGTGTGGGCATATCCTGTTAGACATGTAGGCATGTTAACTACTGGCATGGCTGTGATTGGCTGCTGAAATGATGTCATGATGCACTATAAAAAGCGCTGCAGCTGCCATTTCTGGTCACTCTGCTGTGAATTCAGTTAGGGACAGGCTGCTGTTGAAGACTGTGAGGGACAGTTAGAAATAGCGATTCCACAAAACATATAGTGCTTAACCCAGGCTACATAAACCACCACTGTAGCTTGCTTTTCCCTAGCAGCGCTGTTTTCACAGCTGTCTGCAAGGGCTGTGTGAGTGCAGACCCACGCTGTGTAGTGTGTCCTGCAGGCACGTCTGCTTGTAGTCCGGCCAGCGTGTGTCTCTGCCTCATACACATTTTTCTTTTATTGCTGCTTTTTTTTTCTCCTGTATAGTGTGCTTCCATACGTATCCATATACGTTGGTTGCAAACACTAAAGGAGTGGACAGCGGAGCCTTTCAGCAGCCTTTCAGTGCTATAGCCCATTTCTCTGCACTGTTTTTGGCTGTCTGATAGGTCTCTCTGTGTGTGAGTGCAGCTCACGTTGCAGTGTGTTCTACAGCCACCGCTAGCTGTAGTCCGCTCAGCGTGCGTCACTGCCTCATACATAGTCCTTTTTTTGCAGCTAATTTA
The DNA here is from genome assembly GCF_039654945.1 of Dendrobates tinctorius. Classification (NCBI taxonomy): domain Eukaryota; kingdom Metazoa; phylum Chordata; class Amphibia; order Anura; family Dendrobatidae; genus Dendrobates; species Dendrobates tinctorius. Next base: position 3,106,929 of record NW_027361978.1, read on the forward strand.
GCCAGATTTTTGCTCCTATATTAGTGTGCTTCTAACCGCATCCATTGTCATTGGTTGGTTGCAAACACTATATAGGATTAGACAGAGGAGCCTTTTTGCTGGCTTGTGCCCTTCAGGGCCAGCCAGGCTAGTATCACCCTATTTTTTGGAGCCTCATCAATTGCATTGTAGGTTAGCTTCCTGCATTGTAATCGCTCCAAAAAGTTTGTGATACTATAGCTTTCAAACTTTGGTCACATCCTTTCCTTTCCCCCCACCCAAAAAAAAGGAAATAAAGTTCACCAAACACTCCACTTTACAGTTGTCTAGGCCACATTAGATCATATTAAAGTGTAGTACACACACTCTTAGCCAAATTAGTGTTTCTTATACTGGTTAGCAGGTGTTCAGGAATAAGAACACTAAGCCACCCCTTTTTTACTTTTCTGCCTATCTTTATCAGTCTACCAAGATGAAGAAGGCAGGGAGTAAGGCACGTGGTCGTGGCCGTGGAGTTTCAGCAGGGAGAGGACGGGGGGATTCAGCAGGGAGAGGATGTGGGGATTCGGTATCTGCTGCGGCCACCAGTGACCCGGCATCCCCCACTTTTACCAGGCAACAGTCCTTCATGCGCAGCTTTGTAGGACCTCGCCGTACCCCACTGCTGCGTGACGAACAAATTGAAGCCGTTGTCGGATGGATGGCAGCTAACGCATCCACTTCAATGACTTCTGCATCCTCCCAAGGCCAGAGCACTGAAGAGCAACCATCTGTCTCTTCACCACCTGCAAAATTGCCCAGGCAGTCTGAGAGCCCTGGACAGGAGCCATCTCAATCTTTACTTCTGTTCTCAGAATCTGTTGGCTTGGAAAGAGGTGGCCAGCCAAGCAGCATTCTAGAGCGTGAAGAAGAGGGAGTATGCAGTGATGCGCAACTGCTTTGTCCCTCTGAATCTGAAGAGGCGGGTGGGCCAGTGCCTATGGTCAGCACACCTCAGTATGCATCAGATGATGATGAGACTCAGTTGCCAATTTCTGGTGCGTACGGTGCTGGCGAGACAACCCAGGACCAGCCGGTGCTTGAAGAGGGGAGTGGAGATGATGAGGTCCTTGACCCATCATGGCGTCAGCCACAGGAAGGTGGTGGGAGCAGCTCTGAGGAAGAGATTCCCCCGAACGGCCAAAAGAGGAGGGAGAGGGTGGGGGCAGACTTGGTTGCCTGTAGCCTCCACTTTGGCACCCGTGAGGAGCAATCCTCTTCCAAACACAAAACGGGCGCTCCCAGGACTTGCAGTGCGTGGCCTTTTTTTGACACAGTTGCAGATGACATTTGCTTTGTCAAATGCAAGCTGTGTCATCAGAAAGTGAAACGAGGGAAAAATGTTACCAACCTCAATACCACAAATATGTGGAAACATGTGCGTACCAAGCATGAGGTGGAGTTACACAGACACACTGAAGATGTAGGCCAACCTTCAGCAGCACCTACCACCTCTTCAGCTCGTGTTGGGGCCTCTTCCTCCAGCTCACACACAGCTGGTTCGGCTTCCTCACTGGAACGCCATGGAAGAACCACTGCCACTGTTGTCCAGAGACCCAGTGAAATTCCACCCACTGAACCACGTTCGCAGTCATCAGCACACTCCCAGGCCACTCACCAGCAATCGGTAGCACAGGCATGGGAGAAAAAGCGGCCATACTCGGCAAACCATCCCCGAGCACTGGCTCTGAATGCCGGCATTGCCAAACTACTGGCCCTTGAGATGCTGTCATTCAGGCTGGTGGAGACTGACACCTTCCGGAACTTTATGTCATTGGCAGTTCCACAATACAATGTGCCCAGCCGCTTTTATTTCAGCAGGCAAGCTGTCCCTGCCCTGCAAAAGCATGTGGAGGGAAAAATTAAAAATGCGCTACTAAGTGCTGTCAGTAGCAAGGTCCACCTGACCACCGATGCGTGGACCAGTAGCCATGGACAGGGACGATACCTTTCCCTCACTGCCCATTGGGTCAATGTTGTGGAGCCGGGTACAGATCTGGAGAGTGGCTCTGTACGTATTCTGCCAACTCCAAGCATTGCAGGAATGCAGTCTGTACATATTGAGTCCTCCTCCTACTCTAGTTCCTCGGAATCAGCACTGCGTGAGCCTGGTAGGCCAGATATGAGCACAGGTGTGGCCAAACGTCAACAGGCCGTCCTTAAATTAATTTCTTTGGGGAATCGGAGCCACACAGCACAGGAGCTCTGGAATGCCATCAAGCAGGAGAGCGATGTGTGGTTTGTGCCAGCGAATCTCCAGCCAGGTTTCGTAGTGAGTGACAATGGCCAAAATCTAGTGGCAGCTCTGGGCCTAGGCAACCTCACTCACATACCATGTCTGGCACACGTGCTCAATTTGGTTGTGCAGAGCTTTCTGAGGGACTATCCGGATCTTGATGCACTGCTGCACAAGGTTCGCCTAGAGTGTGCTCACTTGCGGCGTTCCAGCATGGCAAGATCGCGCATTGCATCTCTGCAACGCCGATTCCGCCTGCCAGAACATCGCATCGTGCCCTGTTAGTGTTCTCCCAGACGGCTCTTCCCCATTCAAGTATTGGGTCTCTAAGCTGGATACATGGCCAGAGCTTAGCCAGTATGCATTGGAGGTGCTGGCTTGCCCTGCTGCCAGTGTACTATCGGAACGTGTCTTTAGTGCTGCAGGTGGTGTGGTAACAGACCGTCGCACGCGACTATCCGCCGATAATGTTGACCGGCTTACTTTTGTGAAAATGAACAAGGCCTGGATCTCACCTGAATTTGCCAGTCCTCTTCCAGAATAAATAATTGGCTGGCAACAGGATCCAGGTCTCCTGTTGTGTTCATGTTTCTGTGACCTGAACTTTATTTCCTGGGCTACAGCAACGCCCGTTGTTGCTCAGAAGTGCTGTCCGCACAGACAAAACACTCGCTCATGTGTAAGTGGGGTTCGGTAACGTCAGCTGATCCCCTGCTGTGTGTACGGCAAACTCTCCTGCTGCCTACAACTTCTGACTACCTCTGATTTAATATGTTCTTTGATTTGCCCTCTGTCTCCACTCTGTTTTGAGTATTTCCTCCTGCCTACAACACCGCCTGTTTCTGCTCTCAAGTGCCGTCTGCACAATCCACACTTGTTCCTGTGTTACCGGGGTCCTGTAACATCTGCTCATCTCCAGAGGTGAGTCCGACAATGTCTCCTGCTTTGTCTACATTCCCACTACTTGTAGTGGAAATGTGGACAGAGCAGGAGACATTGCCTGACTCACCTATAGGGAGAAGCTGCTGTTACAGAACCCCAGTAACACAGGAACAAGTGTGGGTTGTGCAGACGGCATTTCAGAGCAGCAACTGGCGTGGTTGGAAGCCAGAGGAAATACTCGAAACAGAGTGAAGACAGAGGCCTAATTGGAGTACGTTGACAGTTAGTAGTAGTCTAGAAACAATCGCAAACTGCCACCAAGTAGGCCTCGGCCTACTACCTGATTTTCCCTGGGCTCCGACACCGCCAGTTGGTGCTCAGAAGTGCTGTCCGCACAGACAAAACACTCGCTCATGTGTAAGTGGGGTTCGGTAACGTCAGCTGATCCCCTGCTGTGTGTATGGCAAAGTGTCCTGCTCCCTCCACAGTCAAACAACCTCAGATTTACACCTGGCTCCAAGTAGGCCTCGGCCTACTACCTGATTTTCCCTGGGCTCCGACACCGCCAGTTGTTGCTCGGAAGTGCTGTCCACACAGAAAAACACACTCGTTTATGTGAAAGTGGGGTTCGGTAACGTCAGCTGATCCCCTGCTGTGTGGAGGGCAAACTGCTGCTGCCTCCAAATTGTAACTACTTCAGATTTAAACATTCTCTGATTTGGCCTCTGTCTCCACTCTGTCTCTAGTATTTCCCCTGACCTCCAACACCGCCAGTTCCTGCTCACAGTTGCCGTCCACGCATTCCACACGTGTTCCTGTGTTACTGAGGTTCTGTAACATCAGCAGATCCCCCAATATGTGTCTGCCACTGTCTCCTGCGCTGTCCACCTTCCCACTGCAAGCGGTGGGAATGTGGACAGAGCAGGAGACAGTGGCAGACACACATCAGGGGATCTGCTGACATTACAGAATCCCAGTAACACAGGAACACGTGTGGATTGGGCAGACGGCTGCTGTACGCATAAACTGGCGGTGTTGGTGGTCACGTGAAATCCTGGAAACAGAGTGGAGACAGATGCCTAATTGGAGCACGTTGACAGTCTGTTGTAGCCTACAAACAATCTAAAACTGCCACCAAGTAGGCCTCGGCCTGCACCCTGGTTCTCCCTGGGCTCCAACAATGCTAGTTGGTGCTCGGAAGTGCTGTCCACACAGAAAAACACACTCGTTCATGTGAAAGTGGGGGTCAGTAATGTCAGCTGATCCCCTGCTGTGTGGAGGGCAAACTGCTGCTGCCTCCAAATTCAAACAACGTCTTATCTTAAACTGCCTCCAAGTAGGCCTCAGCCTACAAAATGACTATCCCTGGGCTCCAACATCGCCAGTTGTTGCTCGGAAGTGCTGTCCACACAGAAAAACACACTCGTTCATGTGAAAGTGGGGTTCGGTAACGTCAGCTGATCCCCTGCTGTGTGGAGGGCAAAGTGTCCTGCTCCCTCCAAAGTCAAAATACCTCAGCTTTACACCTGGCTCCTAGTAGGCCTCGGCCTGCACCATGATTGTCCCTGGGCTCCAACACCGCCAGTTGGTGCTCGGAAGTGCTGTCCACACAGAAAAACACACTCGTTCATGTGAAAGTGGGGTTCAGTAACGTCAGCTGATCCCCTGCTGTGTGGAGGGCAAACTGCTACTGCCTCCAAATTGTAACTACTTCAGGTTTAAACATTCTCTGATTTGGCCTCTGTCTCCACTCTGTCTCTAGTATTTACACTGACCTCCAACACCGCCAGTTCCTGCTCACAGTTGCCGTCCACGCATTCCACACTTGTTCCTGTGTTCCTGGAGTTCTGTAACGTGAGCTGATCCCCCAATGTGTGTCCGGCACTGTCTTCTGCGCTGTCCACCTTCCCACTGCAAGTGGTGGGAATGTGGACAGAGCAGGAGACATTGGCAGACAAACATCAGGGGATCTGCTGACATTACAGAACACCAGTAACACAGGAACACGTGTGGATTGGGCAGACGGCTACTGTACGCATAAACTGGCGGTGTTGGTAGTCACGTGAAATCCTGGAAACAGAGTGGAGACAGATGCCTAATTGGAGCACGTTGACAGTCTGTTGTAGCCTACAAACAATCTAAAACTGCCACCAAGTAGGCCTCGGCCTGCACCCTGGTTCTCCCTGGGCTCCAACAACGCTAGTTGGTGCTCAGAAGTGCTGTCCACACAGAAAAACACACTCGTTCATGTGAAAGTGGGGGTCAGTAACGTCAGCTGATCCCCTGCTGTGTGGAGGGCAAAGTGTCTTTCTCTCTCCAAAGTCAAAATACCTCAGCTTTACACCTGGCTCCTAGTAGGCCTCGGCCTGCACCATGATTGTCCCTGGGCTCCAACACCGCCAGTTGGTGCTCGGAAGTGCTGTCCACACAGAAAAACACACTCGTTCATGTGAAAGTGGGGGTCAGTAACGTCAGCTGATCCCCTGCTGTGTGGAGGGCAAAGTGTCTTTCTCTCTCCAAAGTCAAAATACCTCAGCTTTACACCTGGCTCCTAGTAGGCCTCGGCCTGCACCATGATTGTCCCTGGGCTCCAACACCGCCAGTTGGTGCTCGGAAGTGCTGTCCACACAGAAAAACACACTCGTTCATGTGAAAGTGGGGTTCAGTAACGTCAGCTGATCCCCTGCTGTGTGGAGGGCAAACTGCTGCTGCCTCCAAATTGTAACTACTTTAGATTTAAACATTCTCTGATTTGGCCTCTGTCTCCACTCTGTCTCTAGTATTTCCCCTGACATCCAACACCGCCAGTTCCTGCTCACAGTTGCCGTCCATGCATTCCACACTTGTTCCTGTGTTCCTGGAGTTCTGTAACGTGAGCTGATCCCCCAATGTGTGTCCGGCACTGTCTCCTGCGCTATCCACCTTCCTACTGCAAGTGGTGGGAATGTGGACAGAGCAGGAGACATTGGCAGACAAACATCAGGGGATCTGCTGACATTACAGAACACCAGTAACACAGGAACACGTGTGGATTGGGCAGACGGCTACTGTACGCATAAACTGGCGGTGTTGGTAGTCACGTGAAATCCTGGAAACAGAGTGGAGACAGATGCCTAATTGGAGCACGTTGACAGTCTGTTGTAGCCTACAAACAATCTAAAACTGCCACCAAGTAGGCCTTTGCCTGCACCCTGGTTCTCCCTGGGCTCCAACAACGCTAGTTGGTGCTCAGAAGTGCTGTCCACACAGAAAAACACACTCGTTCATGTGAAAGTGGGGGTCAGTAACGTCAGCTGATCCCCTGCTGTGTGGAGGGCAAAGTGTCCTGCTCCCTCCAAAGTCAAAATACCTCAGCTTTACACCTGGCTCCTAGTAGGCCTCGGCCTGCACCATGATTGTCCCTGGGCTCCAACACTGCCAATTGGTGCTCGGAAGTGCTGTCCACACAGAAAAACACACTCGTTCATGTGAAAGTGGGGTTCAGTAACGTCAGCTGATCCCCTGCTGTGTGGAGGGCAAACTGCTGCTGCCTCCAAATTGTAACTACTTCAGATTTAAACAATCTCTGAATTGGCCTCTGTCTCCACTCTGTCTCTAGTATTTCCCCTGACCTCCAACACCGCCAGTTCCTGCTCACAGTTGCCGTCCACGCATTCCACACGTGTTCCTGTGTTACTGGGGTTCTGTAACGTCAGCAGATCCCCCAATATATGTCCGCCACTGTCTCCTGCGCTGTCCACCTTCCCACTGCAAGCGGTGGGAATGTGGACAGAGCAGGTGACAGTGGCAGACACACATCAGGGGATCTGCTGACATTACAGAATCCCAGTAACACAGGAACACGTGTGGATTGGGCAGACGGCTGCTGTACGCATAAACTGGCGGTGTTGGTGGTCACGTGAAATCCTGGAAACAGAGTGGAGACAGATGCCTAATTGGAGCACGTTGACAGTCTGTTGTAGCCTACAAACAATCTAAAACTACCACCAAGTAGGCCTCGGCCTACACCATGATTGTCCCTGGGCTCCAACAACGCCAGTTGGTGCTCGGCAGTGTCTTTGGCACGGGGACTCCCTGTTGCCCAGCCTGGTTCCAGCACGCCTGCTGTTTCCGGGTAGTGTCAAGGTCACTATGCCACCAATCCGTTGTCCTGTCGTCTTGCGGCCGGGTTAGCCGACTCTACGGTGCCTGCAGTTTAGGTGACTCCTATGTGGGCTGCGGGAACTGGCACTGAAGGCTGGATCCGTAGTGCCAATGGGACATGGACCCCCTGTAGGACTGTGGGTTTCGGTAACCGCGGCCGGCTTGCGGCCTGGCTACTTTGCTTTCAATGGGTACCTTCTGCTACCCACCCGGGTTCCAGCACTGTCTGCTGGTTCTCGCCAGAGCCTTTGGCCTAGGTGCCTCCATCTCGGTATCCGAGGTCCAGCACCGTCAGCTGGTCCTTGGTAGTGCTTTCTAGCACAGGTACCTCCTGCCTAGTAACCGTGGTCCAGCACCGTCAGCTGTTCCTCGGTAGTGCCATTGGCTCTTGTAGCTTTTGCTACCCATCTGGGTTCCAGCACCGTCACCTGGTTCTCGGCAGTGTCTTTGGCACGGGGACTCCCTGTTGCCCAGCCTGGTTCCAGCACGCCTGCTGTTTCCGGGTAGTGTCAAGGTCACTATGCCACCAATCCGTTGTCCTGTCGTCTTGCGACCGGGTTAGCCGACTCTACGGTGCCTGCAGTTTAGGTGACTCCTATGTGGGCTGCGGGAACTGGCACTGAAGGCTGGATCCGTAGTGCCAATGGGACATGGACCCCCTGTAGGACTGTGGGTTTCGGTAACTGCGGCCGGCTTGCGGCCTGGCTACTTTGCTTTCAATGGGTACCTTCTGCTACCCACCCGGGTTCCAGCACTGTCTGCTGGTTCTCGCCAGAGCCTTTGGCCTAGGTGCCTCCATCTCGGTATCCGAGGTCCAGCACCGTCAGCTGGTCCTTGGTAGTGCTTTTTAGCACAGGTACCTTCTGCTTAGTAACCGTGGTCCAGCACCGTCAGTTGGTCCTCGGTAGTGCCATTGGCTCTTGTTCCTTCTGCTACCCATCCGGGTGCCAGCATTGTCTGCTGGTTCTCGCCACAGCCTTTGGCCTAGGTGCCTCCATCTCGGTATCCGAGGTCCAGCACCATCAGCTGGTCCTTGGTAGTGCTTTTTAGCACAGGTACCTTCTGCTTAGTAACCGTGGTCCAGCACCGTCAGTTGGTCCTCGGTAGTGCCATTGGCTCTTGTTCCTTCTGCTACCCATCCGGGTGACAGCACTGTCTGCTGGTTCTCGCCAGTTTCTCAGCCTTCTTGTACCTTCTGCTACATTTCCAAGATCAAGCTTTTTGAAATTGTCTTTGGTAATCCTTATTGATCTCCATGACGATGACCCTGATGATGACGACCCTGAAGACCACACCAAAGAAGACCAGAAATATGACCCTAAATAATAAGACCAAGAGGACAAAGAACTGAAGACAACCACCAAGATACAGAACAAAAGACAGAAGAACAAGAAGCAGAAGAAGCAAAAGCAGAAGAACAGAAAGCAGAAGAACATTAAGCATAAGACAAAAAATCAGCATAGAAGAAATCAAAATTATAAGCAGAAGAAGACTAAGCAGTAAATGGGGGTGAGTCCGTTCCTCCTCGTGGTGCCCCTGGAAAATGCCTGCTGCTGCAGGCCAAACTGAACGCGGACAAATCCTGTTGTAAATCTTTTGTGACAGGCAGAACGTAAGGTGTAATCTTATAACTTTTATAGATAAGTACTACAGGAATGCCTGTCACCATAAGAAAATGAAGAAAAAGAAGAATAGGAAGAAGATGAAGAAATAGCATATGAAAATTAATAATAGCTGAATAAGAAGAATATGAAGAATGGAAAAAAAAAATTAATGGGAAGAAGGTGAAGAAGAAGAAGAAGATGAGAAGATGAATAAGGTGAAGAAAAAGTTGATGAAAAAAATGCTACTGATGCGGATCATGAAGGAGAAAGTGTGGGAGAAGTACAAAAGAAGATGAAGAGCATGGAAGTTGCGAAACATACATATCTGACTAAATATAAAAAAGTTAATATAGTCAATATCTTTTTAACTCCGAACGTCTTGAAAAAAAAAATTGGAATTAATGCTATGCCATGTGATTTGAATAAACCACTATGCTTTTAATGTCTCCTCCACCTCCCACAATACATTCTACATGATTCTTATTTGTTTTCAATTATGTAGAATTAGCCAACAAGGAAATAAAGGTCTTTTTTTAATTCCGATACCGGAAGTCCCATTGACTTGAATGGGACTTCCGGTATCGGAATCGGCAATACCCGATATTTTTTTCGTATCAGGCGATACTATCCGATACGATATTTTTGGGTATCGAACGGTATCGCTCAAAACTACCGACTAGAGTTGAGCGACTTTTGGTTTTTTAGGGTCGAGTTTCGTTTCGTGAAACCCGACTTTTCCAAAAGTCGGGTCGAGCAAGATCGTCCGATTATAGGGAAAAGTCGGGGTCGTCCCGAAACACGAAACCCAATGTAAGTCAATGGGGAATAAAAGTCGGCAGTGAGAGGAGGACAGGAAACACACCTACAGTGCCCATTTGAATGCCAAAAGCATCAATTCTTCTTACTTAAGCTTGTCAACCTTAATTAACTTCATAATACAAGTTACGCACTGAAAAATGGGGGTTATTTGGCTAAAGTTGTGGGGGGGGAGGGCTGGCTCCAGGTTTTCATGTGCCCTGGGCGAAAGAGCGCCCCTTTAACACATACCACAACTCATCATGCTCCGATACGGCAGAGAAATAGCGGTATAGTACAATGAAAAATACTTCACTTTTTACATCTCATGACGAGGCCCATCTATTTCTCCATACAGAATCATTGGTCCCATATAATGTTTGAAACAGTATATGATGAGCTCCACATAATGCTACAGTATATGTTGGTCCCCATGGATGAAGCTCCACTGTGTTATGGGCCCAAATAATGCTCCAAACATAATGGGCCCCATTTCTAATGCTCTAGTGTATAATGGGCCCTGTAAATGCTGCTCCAGTGTCTGATGTCCACCTTTGGAATGTTCCAGTGTATGGTGGGCCCCATCTATCATTCTCCAGAGTATAGTGCTCCCCAAAAATTGCTGTCCCAACATTGAAAACAATCAAATAAGTCTCCTCGCTAGGGAATCCCTGTACTAGTCTGGACTCCTCGTCGTCACCATCTTCCATCTCACTGCACAGTATTTCAACCTTGCAAGTGCTGTGATCCTGAGCAAGCAGGGGGGGCCCACTCGTTGGCGACGGCACTGGCACAGGGCCCCTGATAGTACGGTGGTGTGTCTGATGGCGGGTGGGCCGAACCTGCACTTTCATCTGCAGCTTCCTCTTTGTCACCGTGTAAGATGGAACTGTATATGGGAAGGGTAACCTGAGTTTCATCAGGGTCAGATTCAGGCCGTGTAGCGTGCGAGGGGAATGTAGTGGTCTGGGTCAATGTACCAGCAGATTCATCGAGCAGTGGCTGGGCATCAGTGCACTTGTGTCGCCCCCAGGAGTACGGTCGCCACAGTGGCATTACCTTCCTCCTAGGGAGTGTGATGTCATGCTTGGGAGCAACGAAGGATCTCTCTAGCAGGTTAACTGATTGGGCGGCGTTATTCCCACGAGTCATGACCCTCCAAACAGCGTTTATGAAGGCAAAGTGTTTGTTTTACGTGGGCAGTATGGTTGCAAAGCTGAACCTTAAAGGAATGTCCAGAAGGGCACCACCAGGAGTGGAGCCTACGGTTTAATTCGACTCCACTTGGGAAACCTCAACCATGCCAGCTACAGAAAAGATGCACACATTGCAAGCTTAATTCCATTAACGAACGAGACTCCGTCATGCCCCGCGGTCCAAGTCCGGCTTACTAGAGGGACACGTGAGGCTCTGGCACATGAGATTGGCCAATAACTGGTGTGTCATGCCCTTACATGTCCGTGGCTGCATGTGCGCTACACTGAAAAGGCCAGCGTTTGTCGCTTACAGGTGCAGATAACCCGCTGAACAACGTTAGTGATGGGGATCTGTGATTACAATTATTACCCGCGAACGATGATTTCCCAGTAAGTGCAGGTAAACCGCAGTTCCGGAATTAGGCCTAACCGTCATTCCTGAAAAAATTAAAAACTTACGTGTGCAAACCACAGGCGCTGTAGCTTGCTTAACAGCTCGCCAGCCGTTCTCACGCCCAGTATGGATTACACGTGATTGCACAAAGGTGAGAAAGGGTACCGTATCCCCAGATAACATGTATGGATAGCGTACACATTCAAAATATATGTCTATACATCAGGAGGCAGGCTCAGACGGTGTTAGGCCCAGTATGGATTGCACGTGATTGCACAAAGGTTAGAAAGGGTACCGTATCCCCAGATAACATGTATGGATAGCGTACACATTCAAAATATATGTCTATACATCAGGAGGCAGGCTCAGACGGTGTCAGGCACAGTATGGATTTGACGGCCCAGATTACACAGCGGAGGAGCAGGGAGAGCTAAAGATTGCAAACGCTGGGGCCCTGCCCAAGCAAGGGGGGCCCACTCGTGGGCGTCGGTACTGGCACTGGGCCCCTCATAGTACAGCGGTGTGTCTGACGGCGGGTGTGCACCACCACCGTCAGAGACACTTGATTGCACTATGAGGGACCCTGTGCCAGTGCCCACGCCCAAGAGTCGGCCTACCCACCTGTCCAGGGCAACGGCACTCGCACGGTGTCGTGCGCTAGGTGGTGACCCCGGCCATGGGGGGATGGCAGCACAGTTAGGGAGTTTTAGAAAGTGGCATATGTTGATGTTGGACATTCAGCTGATGCAAAAGGCGAAATAGGTGAAGTCCCAGGAAGAGGTGGACCAAAGCAAGCCATTTTTCTGTCACCCTATGTGTCATCAGGGGAAGGTGGGACAAAATCCTTGGAAACCCATGCATGGTTCATTTTAATGAAGGTTAGATCATCCACATTTTGGGTTGACAGACGGGTCTTTTTTTCTGTCAGGATTGATCCAGCTGCACTGAAGACTCTTTCCGATAGCACACTTGCAGCTGGGCAAGCGAGCTCCTGTAAGGCATATTGGGCCAATTCAGGCCAGGTGTCCAGTTTAGCGGCCCAATAGTCAAAGGGGAATGACCTGTGTGGGAGAACATCGATATGGGAGGAAAAGTAGTTTGTAACCATAGTTGACAACTGCTGTCTCCTGTCACTTTCCATCGATGCAGTATTACCAGTTGTGTGAGCGGTATTTGAAAAATCAGTCCACAACATTGTCATGAAACCCCTGTCTCCAACGCCACTTCTGCTGTGTGCACAACGAACACCTCTGCCAAGCTGCCCCCGGCCCGTACGGCTCGTGTGAGAACCATCACCGCTGCTGTGTGCTGGGAATGCCTCAAGCAACCGATTTACCAGAGTTGCTTGTTTATTAGCCAATATTAAGTCAAGGTTCTCCTGTGGCATGATGTTTTGTAATTTGCCTTTATAGCGTGGATCCAGGATGCTGGCCAACCAGTAGTCGTCATCGTTCATCATTTTGGCAATGCGGGGGTCCCTTTTTAGGATGTGCAAGGCATAATCTGACATGTGGGCCAATGTTCCCGGTTTCAATGATGCACTGCGAGTGCTGGGTGGAGGAGCACTTTCTGGCAAATCCACATCCCTCCAGTCACGCACAAACCCTGTACCAGACCTTGCCACGCCAACATTTTCACTTGCCCCACGAGATGCATCCTCCTCCCCTAAGTAATCATCCCCACCATCATCCTCCTCCTCCTCTTCTTCCTCCACCTCGTCCAGGAGAGGTCCCTGAGCAGACAATGGCTGAATGTCATCAAGGATTCCCTCCTCCTCTTCCTCCTCATCAACATTGGCTGCAGACGCCTGCTCCTTAAGGTGCGTCAAAGTTTGCATGAGCAGACGCATAAGTGGGATGCTCATGCTTAGGATGGCGTCGTCTGCGCTTACCAGCCGTGTGCATTCCTCAAAACACTGAAGGACTTTACAGAGGTCTTTCAGCTTCGACCACTGCACACCTGTCAACTCCATGTCTGCTCTCAAAGTGCCTGGCCGTGTATCCTCCCACAAATGCATTATGGCCTGCCTCTGCTCGCACAGCCGCTCCACCTTGTGCAGGGTGGAGTTCCACCTTGTTGCAATGTCGATAATGAGGCGGTGGTTGGGAAGGTGGAGCAATCGCTGCAGCTTCTGCATACGAACGGAGTGTACAGGCGACCGGCGGATGTGCGCGCACAGTCTTCGCACCTTCTGGAGCAGGGCTGTTAACTCCGGATAATTTTTGAGGAAGCACTGCACCACCAGGTTCAAGGTGTGAGCCAAGCAAGGTATGTGGCTGAGTTTTGAAAGGTCTATGGCTGCCACAAAATTACGGCCGTTATCACTAACTACCTTGCCTGCCTCAAGATGTACACTGCCCAGCCATGACTCAGTTTGTCGCTTCAAGTACTCGGCCAGCACCTCGGCGGTGTGTCTGTTGCCCAAACACATCATCTGCAACACAGCCTGCTGACGCTTTCCACTAGCTGCTCGATAGGGGGACACATCGTGTGCAACAGTGGCAGCTGCAGATGGAGTGCTCGTACGACTGCGCTCTGTGGACGAGCTTTCGCTTCTGGAGGAGGAGGAGGGTCGAACGCCTGCAGCCAACTGTTTCCTATACCGTGGGCTAGGCAGCACTGTCCCACCACCGCTGTCCCCTGTGGACCCTGCATCCACCACATTAACCCAGTGCGCAGTGATGGACACGTAACGGCCCTGGCCATGCCGACTGGACCATGCATCAGTTGTGAGGTGCACCTTTCCGCTCACTGACTGCTTGAGTGCATGGACAATGCGGTCTTTCACATGATGGTGGAGGGCTGGGATGGCTTTGCGAGAGAAGAAGTGGCGACTGGGTAGGTCATAGCGTGGTACTGCATAGGCCATGAGTTCGCGGAAAGCTGTGCTTTCCACCAACCGAAAGGGCATCATCTCAAACGAGATTAGTTTGGCAATGTGGGCGTTCAAACCCAGTGTACGCGGATGAGAGACTGAGTACTTTCTTGACCTACTCATAGTGTCTGGGAGGGTGAGCTGGACTTGAGAGCTGCATATGGTGGAAGTAGCGGTGGACAGGGCGGACTGAGAGAGGGTTGATGATGGTGATGGAGTTGTTGTTCTTTCTGATGGCCTAGAATCAGTCTTTCGTTGATATAACAGTGGGATTCCCTGACTGCTGTGGCCTTGCAACGACACCTCAACATTTGCTGCTGTGCTAACCGGTGGGCTTACAGTGGGGGAAACAATGTAGCGTTGCTGACTACTTTCGTTGTGATCAGTTGCACATGTGGCACTTGAGGTTTGGTGTTGTGTCCACGCTTGCAAGTGCATGCTGGTTAAATGTCTAAGCATGCAACTGGTATTCAAATTTTTCAGATTTTTCCCTCGGCTAAAGGTCTTTGCGCACTTCTTACAGATAACCTTGGCCTGATCATGAGGATTTTGTTCAAAAAAGTGCCACACTGCACTCTTCCTACTTTGGCAGACATTTTGCGGCCTAGCACGCTGTGATCTTTTGACCCTCTGGACAAGCTGTCCAGCAACTATTTTGATGTTTGGAACCTGTCTTTGGAGTGCTCCGGGCCTGCCAGATAACAGCTGTTGCGATGTCGATGTCTGCTGTGGATGCTCCTCATCTGAGCAGCACCCTCTTCCCCCAATGGATGCCAATCTGGGTCAACAACTGGGTCATCCATCACCTCCTCTTCTATGTCATGTGCACCTTCCTCTGTGTCACCGTGTATGGTGGTATAGTGTGCCGGAAGGGGCACCTGAGTCTCATCAGGGTCAGAATCTGGCTCTGTACACTGCGAGGACAATGTAGTGCTCTGAGTGAATGTACCAGCAGAATCATCCATCAGCGGCTGTGCATCAGTGCACTCCATGTCAGATTCATCTTGGCCTGGGTAATTCACCATTTCACTTGATAATCCAGGCATGGTATGTGAAAACAGCTCCATGGAGTAATCAGTACTTTGGCCTGCGTCATCCTTCAATCTTGGTTGGGGTGAAGGACACAAGGAAAGGTGTGGTTCATGAACATGAGCCTCCAATGACGACTCAGTGCTTTTACTTTTTACAACTGAAGAAAAGGAGGCGATAGAGCTGGAGGCTGAGTCAGCAATGTAAGACAAAACTTTTTCCTGATGCTCTGGCTTTTAAAGCGGTTTGCAAACTCCTAGAAAACTAAGCGTTCGAGGCCTTATGTAGCCAGACGATGACGCAGGCTCAACACCTCCTGCATTCGGTCCTATTTTGCTCTTGCCACTACCATCAGATCCACCACCAACACCATCATTACCAGCTGCCAACCCCCGCCCAATTCCACGGCCTCTTCCACCAGACTTCCTCATTATTGGTAGAAATGTAGACAAAATCCAACAAACTATATAGTAATGTAAAACAAGGTACAAGGTGTCTATAGGACAGGGGAGATTTTGAATTTCTGCAGACACTTGTGGACACTGGACACTTTTGGATTGTGTGAGGCCCACTGAATATCTGAGCGCTCTGTCACAGGCTCGATGGCAGAGCTGTGACCAAAGTCACTAGAGGATAAGGGAGATTTTCAATTTGTGCACACACTTGTGGACACTGGACACTTATGGATTGTGTGAGGCCCACTGAATATCTGAGCGCTCTGTCACAGGCTCGATGGCAGAGCTGTGACCAAAGTCACTAGAGGATAAGGGAGATTTTGAATTTGTGCACACACTTGTGGACACTGGACACTTATGGATTGTGTGAGGCCCACTGAATATCTGAGCGCTCTGTCACAGGCTCGATGGCAGAGCTGTGACCAAAGTCACTAGAGGATAAGGGAGATTTTTAATTTCTGCACACACTTGTGGACACTGGACACTTATGGATTGTGTGAGGCCCACTGAATAACTGAGCGCTCTGTCACAGGCTCGATGGCAGAGCTGTGACCAAAGTCACTAGAGGATAAGGGAAATTTTTAATTTCTGCACACACTTGTGGACACTGGACACTTATGGATTGTGTGAGGCCCACTGAATATCTGAGCGCTCTGTCACAGGCTCGATTGCAGAGCTGTGACCAAAGTCACTAGAGGATAAGGGAGATTTTTAATTTGTGCACACACTTGTGGACACTGGACACTTGTGGATTGTGTGAGGCCCACTGAATATCTGAGCGCTCTGTCACAGGCTCGATGGCAGAGCTGTGACCAAAGTCACTAGAGGATAAGGGAGATTTTGAATTTGTGCACACACTTGTGGACACTGGACACTTATGGATTGTGTGAGGCCCACTGAATATCTGAGCGCTCTGTCACAGGCTCGATGGCAGAGCTGTGACCAAAGTCACTAGAGGATAAGGGAGATTTTTAATTTCTGCACACACTTGTGGACACTGGACACTTATGGATTGTGTGAGGCCCACTGAATAACTGAGCGCTCTGTCACAGGCTCGATGGCAGAGCTGTGACCAAAGTCACTAGAGGATAAGGGAGATTTTGAATTTGTGCACACACTTGTGGACACTGGACACTTATGGATTGTGTGAGGCCCACTGAATATCTGAGCGCTCTGTCACAGGCTCGATGGCAGAGCTGTGACCAAAGTCACTAGAGGATAAGGGAGATTTTTAATTTCTGCACACACTTGTGGACACTGGACACTTATGGATTGTGTGAGGCCCACTGAATATCTGAGTGCTCTGTCACAGGCTCGATGGCAGAGCTGTGACCAAAGTCACTAGAGGATAAGGGAGATTTTTAATTTCTGCACACACTTGTGGACACTGGACACTTATGGATTGTGTGAGGCCCACTGAATATCTGATCGCTATGTCACAGGCAGAAATTGGCTAGTGTATCACAAACTACAAGGTGTATGTAGAATTGGGCAGAATAGGAATCTCCCTAGAGTGCAGGTCTGTAAGAACGGAACATGTCCTCGACTTATTCTCACAGAGTGACACACTGATAGCTTCACTGTGGCTGTGATAACAGCCGTTACACGGTACTGTGTGAGGAGCGTACACCGCTGTATGGTGTGAAAAAATGCACGCTCAGTACCTCAGCAGGACAAAAAAAAAAAATTGGGATTGCTTTTAAAAAAGCAGTTTGCGGAGCAGTGGGTAAACAGCAATGCAGGAATGTCAGGAAGCCTTAGAAGGCA
Organism: Dendrobates tinctorius; assembly: GCF_039654945.1. NCBI lineage: Eukaryota > Metazoa > Chordata > Amphibia > Anura > Dendrobatidae > Dendrobates > Dendrobates tinctorius. Next base: position 3,124,323 of record NW_027361978.1, read on the forward strand.
GCCCAACAACCAACACCACTGATACACCACTATATAGCCTCCCCTTGCACTGCACAGTGACTGGTGTGTTGTACAGGCAAAATCGCTAGCAGCAGAAGCAGTTTTTGGTGTCTTATTCCCTGCCTAACGCTCTCCCTACAAAATCAGCAGCAACAGCAGCTCTCTCTATTCTGAGATCAGCATGAGTAACATGGCGGTCGGCGTGCACGCCCTTTTATACCCCCTGTGACGCCCACCAAAGCAAGCCAATCACTTGCATGCCCTTCTGAAAGATGGTGGTGACCCGTGCCTATGTCATCACGTTGCCCACAGTGTCCGTGGATCCTGATTGGCTGAAAAAGAGCGCAAAACAAACTTTTGAAACGCGACTTTGGCGCGTAAGTCACCGACCTCGTGGCCGACCTGATCCTAGGGTCGGGTTTCGTTTCATGAAACCCAACTTTGCCAAAAGTCGGCGACTTTTGAAATTTTTCGACCCGTTTCGCTCAACTCTACTACCGACAATACATGTTGGGGGCTGTCTATTGCTTTGGGGTCTGCTCTGGGGCAGATTAGATTTCCCCTTTCTTTCTTTAGGCTTATTTAGTTCTCAGGCTGTGAATGAGGGGTCTAGGGCACCGTAGAAACCCCCCACGGCTACTGTTAGTTGTGTGAATAGGATCCGGGGTCTGCAATCCGATAGCTACCAACCTCTCCGGTTTTCTGGACTTAGCTTGTCATTTTATTTTTTCCTCCTTCGGTGACTCATTCATAACAGAATCACCAGCCATACCGCAGATTCTAGGGTACTCAATAGCAGGAAAGAATTGTAAAAAAAAAAAAGTGTCAGAATTTTTTTTTTTTGTTTTTGTGTATATTTTTTCATCTTTGTCTTTGAGGCAGTAGGGGGAATTTTTTTTCCTTCTCAATGGAGATGAAGCAATTGTCTGATCGTGCGGAGCAGCTCGCTGCTGAAGTGCGGGGAATTTCCGCCTATCTTGCTCATTCACATGTTGCTGAATCAAAGATCCCTACTCCTGATGTGTTTTTTGGGGATCGGTCTAAATTTTTGAACTTTAAGAATAATTGTAAATTATTTTTTGCCTTGAAGCCTAACTCATCAGGGAGCTCCGCGCAGCAGGTTAAAATTGTCATCTCTTTGCTGCGCGGCAATCCTCAGGATTGGGCGTTTTCTTTGAAACCTGATGATCCTATTCTAGCTAATGTGAACGCATTTTTTCAACCCTTAGGGCTGTTGTATGATGAACCTTATGCTATTGATCAGGCTGAAAAGGCCCTGTTGGCATTGAGCCAGGGTCAGGATTCTGCAGAGTTGTACTGTCAAAAATTCCGAAAGTGGGCGGTCCTTACTACTTGGAATGATGGTGCCTTGGCAGCTCTCTTTCGGAAGGGTTTGTCAGAAACCGTAAAAGATACTATGGTGGGATTTCCTGTTCCCTCTGGTCTTGACGATTCTATGTCATTAGCCATTCAGGTTGATCGGCGTTTGCCCGAACGCAAAACTGCACGAGAGGTGTTGCCACCTGTTGAACAAATGGCTGAACCTATGCAATGTGATAGAGTTTTGTCTAGGGCGCAACGTCAGGAGTTCAGAAGGCGTAATAAGCTGTGTTTTTTCTGTGGAGAAGCCTCTCATATTATTTCTGTCTGCCCTAAACGAGAGAAACATTTTGCACACACATTTGCTGTGGGCGGTGTTCAACCTAAGTTTCTTCTGGCAATTATTCTGATCTGCTCCCTGTCCACATTTTCCGCTAAGGCTTTCGTGGATTCGGGAGCAGCTCTGAACCTGATGGACTTGGATTTTGCTCAACGTTGTGGATTTCCTATGACACCTCTGCAGACACCTATTCCTTTGAGGGGTATTGATGCTACTCCTTTGGCGAAGAATAAACCTCAGTTTTGGACCCAGGTGGTAATGCGGGTCGCCCCACATCATCAAGAAAATTGCAGATTCTTGGTGTTGTATAATCTGCGTGATAACAATGTGCTGGGGTTTCCCTGGTTACAAATCCATAATCCAGTTTTGGATTGGAAATCTATGTCTGTGGTGAGTTGGGGTTGTCGGTGTGCCCTTAGTGACGCTCCTGTTTTCTCCACCTCTCCCCAGTCGCATGATGTTCCTGACTATTTGGCTGATTTTTATGATGTATTTAGTGAGAATGAGTCTGCGTGTTTGCCTCCTCATAGGAGTTATGACTGTGCAATTGAGCTGAGCCCTGGGTGTAAATTTCCCAAGGGTCGACTTTTCAATTTATCTGTACCCGAGCACGAGGCCATGCGATCCAATATTAAGGAGTCGTTGGAGAAGGGTCATATTAGACCATCCTCTTCACCCTTAGGTGCTGGGTTTTTTTCCGTGGCCAAAAAGGATGGTTCATTAAGGCCTTGTATTGACTATCGTTGCCTCAACAAAATTACTGTTAAATATCAGTATCCGTTACCCCTGATTTCTGATCTATTCTCTAGAGTTAAAGGTGCTTGCTGGTTTACCAAGCTTGACCTCATGGGGGCGTATAATCTTATTCGCATTAAGCATGGGGATGAATGGAAGACGGCGTTTAATACTCCAGAGGGACATTTTGAGTACCTGGTGATGCCTTTTGGGCTCACTAATGCCCCTTCTGTCTTCCAGTGCTTCATGAATGATATTTTCCGAGACTTTGTGGATAAATTTTTGATCATCTATCTGGATGATGTTTTGATCTTTTCCAAGGATTGGGACTCTCATGTGGAACATGTTCGGACTGTGTTCCGGATTTTGAGGGAGAATTCCCTGTATGTCAAGGGATCGAAATGCCTTTTTGGGGTACAGAGGATTTCATTTTTAGGATTTATTTTGTCTCCGTCAACTATTGAAATGGACCCGGCCAAGGTACAGGCCATTTATGATTGGGTTCAGCCCACTTCTTTGAAGGCCCTCCAGAAGTTTTTGGGTTTTGCTAATTTTTATCGTAAATTTATAGCTAATTTTTCTGGTATTGACAAACCATTGACTGATTTGACTAATAAGGGTGCTGATGTGCTGAATTGGTCTCCGGAGGCTGTTTCTTCCTTTCAGGAGCTGAAGCAAAGGTTCACTTCTGCTCCGGTTTTGCGGCAACCTGATGTCTCACTCCCATTTCAGGTAGAGGTGGACGCTTCTGAGATTGGTGCAGGAGCTGTTTTGTCCCAAAAAGATCCGGTAACATCTAAGATGAATCCCTGTGCTTTCTTTTCCCGAAAGTTCTCTCCGTCTGAACATAACTATGATGTGGGGAACCGGGAACTGTTGGCCATGAAATGGGCATTTGAGGAGTGGAGACATTGGTTGGAGGGAGCTAAACATCAAGTCGTGGTCCTTACTGACCACAAGAATTTGATTTACCTGGAGTCGGCCAAACGCTTGAATCCTAGACAGGCTAGGTGGGCCTTGTTTTTCACACGTTTTGATTTTGTGGTCTCTTTTCTTCCGGGCACTAAGAATGTCAAGGCAGACGCCCTCTCTAGGAGTTTCTTTGCTGATTCTCCTGTTGTGACCAAGCCTGCTACCATCTTAGGTGAGGGCGTAGTTCTTTCTGCCATCTCGCCCGATTTGAGACGTGCTCTGGAAGAGTTTCAGGAGGACAAACCTGAGCGTTGTCCCTTTGGAAAGTTGTATGTTCCTGACCAGTGGAGGAAGAGAGTGATGTCTGAAGTTCATTGCTCTGCATTGGCTGGTCATCCAGGTATTTTTGGTACTAGAGATTTGGTGTGTCGGTCTTTTTGGTGGCCCGCCTTGTCTCGTGATGTCAGGAGTTTTGTGCAGTCCTGTGGGACTTGCTCCCGGTCTAAACCTTGTTCTCACTCTAGTGGGTTGCTGATGCCTTTGCCTGTGCCCAGGAGGCCATGGACCCATATTTCAATGGATTTTATCTATGATACTCCTGTCTCTCAGAGAATGACTGTTATTTGGGTGATTTGTGATAGATTCTCTAAGATGGTCCATCTTGTACCACTCCCTAAGTTGCCATCTTCCTCAGAGTTGGTGCCCTTGTTTTTGCAACAGGTGGTTCGCTTGCACGGAATTCCTGAGAACATTGTATCTGACAGAGGAGTTTAGTTTATTTCTAGATTTTGGAGGACTTTCTGTTCCAAGCTGGGAATTCCTTCTCCTCTGCGTTTCACACTCAGACCAATGGGCAGACGGAGAGAACAAACCAGACTTTGGAGTCGTATTTGAGATGTTTTATTTCTGCTGATCAGGATGATTGGGTTTCATTTTTGCCCTTGGCCGAATTTGCTTTAAATAATAGAGCTAGTTTTGCCACTTTGATGTCACTTTTTTTTGTAACTTTGGGTTTCATCCTCGATTCTCTTCAGGGCAGGTGGAGTCTTCTGCCTGCCCAGGTGTTGACACTGTGGTGGAGAGAATGCACCAGATCTGGGACCAAGTGGTGGATAGGTTGTCTCTCTCTGAGGAAAAGGCCCAGTGGTTTTCCAACCGTCATAGGACCATTGGTCCCCAGTAGAGTTGAGCGACTTTTGGTTTTTTAGGGTCGCGTTTCGTTTCGTGAAACCCGACTTTTCCAAAAGTCGGGTCGAGCAAGATCGTCCGATTATAGGGAAAAGTCGGGGTCGTCCCGAAACACGAAACCCAATGTAAGTCAATGGGGAATAAAAGTCGGCAGTGAGAGGAGGACAGGAAACACACCTACAGTGCCCATTTGAATGCCAAAAGCATCAATTCTTCTTACTTAAGCTTGTCAACCTTAATTAACTTCATAATATAAGTTACGCACTGAAAAATGGGGGTTATTTGGCTAAAGTTGTGGGGGGGGGAGGGCTGGCTGCAGGTTTTCATGTGCCCTGGGCGAAAGAGCGCCCCTTTAACACATAATACCATAACTCATCATGCTCCGATACGGCAGATAAATAGCGGTATAGTACAATGAAAAATACCTCACTTTTTACATCTCATGACGAGGCCCATCTATTTCTCCATACAGAATCATTGGTCCCATATAATGTTTGAAACAGTATATGATGAGCTCCACATAATGCTACAGTATATGTTGGTCCCCATGGATGAAGCTCCACTGTGTTATGGGCCCAAATAATGCTCCAAACATAATGGGCCCCATTTCTAATGCTCTAGTGTATAATGGGCCCTGTAAATGCTGCTCCAGTGTCTGATGTCCACCTTTGGAATGTTCCAGTGTATGGTGGGCCCCATCTATCATTCTCCAGAGTATAGTGCTCCCCAAAAATTGCTGTCCCAACATTGAAAACAATCAAATAAGTCTCCTCGCTAGGGAATCCATGTACTTGTCTGGACAGGTGCTGTAGCTTGCTTAACAGCTCGTCAGCCGTTCTCACGCCCAGTATGGATTGCACGTGATTGCACAAAGGTTAGAAAGGGTACCGTATCCCTGGATAACATGTATGGATAGCGTACACATTCAAAATATATGTCTCAGGAGGCAGGCTCAGACGATGTCAGGCCCAGTATGGATTGCACGTGATTGCACAAAGGTTAGAAAGGGTACCGTATCCCTGGATAACATGTATGGATAGCGTACACATTCAAAATATATGTCTCAGGAGGCAGGCTCAGACGGTGTCAGGCACAGTATGGATTGCACGTGATTGCACAAAGGTTAGAAAGGGTACCGTATCCCCGGATAACATGTATGGATAGCGTACACATTCAAAATATATGTCTCAGGAGGCAGGCTCAGACGGTGTCAGGCACAGTATGGATTGCACGTGATTGCACAAAGGTTAGAAAGGGTACCGTATCCCCGGATAACATGTATGGATAGCGTACACATTCAAAATATATGTCTCAGGAGGCAGGCTCAGACGGTGTTAGGCCCAGTATGGATTGCACGTGATTGCACAAAGGTTAGAAAGGGTACCGTATCCCCGGATAACATGTATGGATAGCGTACACATTCAAAATATATGTCTCAGGAGGCAGGCTCAGACGGTGTTAGGCCCAGTATGGATTGCACGTGATTGCACAAAGGTTAGAAAGGGTACCGTATCCCCGGATAACATGTATGGATAGCTTACACATTCAAAATATATGTCTCAGGAGGCAGGCTCAGACGGTGTCAGGCACAGTATGGATTGCACGTGATTGCACAAAGGTTAGAAAGGGTACCGTATCCCCGGATAACATGTATGGATAGCGTACACATTCAAAATATATGTCTCAGGAGGCAGGCTCAGACGGTGTTAGGCCCAGTATGGATTGCACGTGATTGCACAAAGGTTAGAAAGGGTACCGTATCCCCGGATAACATGTATGGATAGCGTACACATTCAAAATATATGTCTCAGGAGGCAGGCTCAGACGGTGTTATGCCCAGTATGGATTGCACGTGATTGCACAAAGGTTAGAAAGGGTACCGTATCCCCGGATAACATGTATGGATAGCGTACACATTCAAAATATATGTCTCAGGAGGCAGGCTCAGACGGTGTTAGGCCCAGTATGGATTGCACGTGATTGCACAAAGGTTAGAAAGGGTACCGTATCCCCGGATAACATGTATGGATAGTGTACACATTCAAAATATATGTCTCAGGAGGCAGGCTCAGACGGTGTCAGGCACAGTATGGATTGCACGTGATTGCACAAAGGTTAGAAAGGGTACAGTATCCCCGGATAACATGTATGGATAGCGTACACATTCAAAATATATGTCTCAGGAGGCAGGCTCAGACGTTGTTAGGCCCAGTATGGATTGCACGTGATTGCACAAAGGTTAGAAAGGGTACCGTATCCCCGGATAACATGTATGGATAGTGTACACATTCAAAATATATGTCTCAGGAGGCAGGCTCAGACGGTGTCAGGCACAGTATGGATTGCACGTGATTGCACAAAGGTTAGAAAGGGTACAGTATCCCCGGATAACATGTATGGATAGCGTACACATTCAAAATATATGTCTCAGGAGGCAGGCTCAGACGGTGTCAGGCACAGTATGGATTTGACGTCCCAGATTACACAGCGGAGGAGCAGGGAGAGGTAAAGATTGCAAATGCTGGGGCCCTGCCCAAGCAAGGGGGGCCCACTCGTGGGCGTCGGTACTGGCACTGGGCCCCTCATAGTACAGCGGTGTGTCTGACGGCGGGTGTGCACCACCACCGTCAGAGACACTTGATTGCACTATGAGGGACCCTGTGCCAGTGCCCGCGCCCAAGAGTCGGCCTACCCACCTGTCCAGGGCAACGGCACTCGCACGGTGTCGTGCGCTAGGTGGTGACCCCGGCCATGGGGGGGGGAGGCAGCACAGTTAGGGAGTTTTAGAAAGTGGCATATGTTGATGTTGGACATTCAGCTGATGCAAAAGGCGAAATAGGTGAAGTACCAGGAAGAGGTGGACCAAAGCAAGCCATTTTTCTGTCACCCTATGTGTCATCAGGGGAAGGTGGGACAAAATCCTTGGAAACCCATGCGTGGTTCATTTTAATGAAGGTTAGATCATCCACATTTTGGGTTGACAGACGGGTCCTTTTTTCTGTCAGGATTGATCCAGCTGCACTGAAGACTCTTTCCGATAGCACACTTGCAGCTGGGCAAGCGAGCTCCTGTAAGGCATATTGGGCCAATTCAGGCCAGGTGTCCAGTTTAGCGGCCGAATAGTCAAAGGGGAATGACCTGTGTGGGAGAACATCGATATGGGAGGAAAAGTAGTTTGTAACCATAGTTGACAACCGCTGTCTCCTGTCACTTTCCATCGATGCAGTATTACCAGTTGTGTGAGCGGTATTTGAAAAATCAGTCCACAACATTGTCATGAAACCCCTGTCTCCAATGCCACTTCTGCTGTGTGCACCACGAACACCTCTGCCAAGCTGCCCCCGGCCTGTACGGCTCGTGTAAGAACCATCACCGCTGCTGTGTGCTGGGAATGCCTCAAGCAACCGTTTTACCAGAGTTGCTTGTTTATTAGCCAATATTAGGTCAAGGTTCTCCTGTGGCATGATGTTTTGTAATTTGCCTTTATAGCGTGGATCCAGGATGCTGGCCAACCAGTAGTCGTCATCGTTCATCATTTTGGCAATGCGGGGGTCCCTTTTTAGGATCCGCAAGGCATAATCTGACATGTGGGCCAATGTTCCCGGTGTCAATGATGCACTGCGAGTGCTGGGTGGAGGAGCACTTTCTGGCAAATCCACATCCCTCCAGTCACGCACAAACCCTGTACCAGACCTTGCCACGCCAACATTTTCACTTGCCCCACGAGATGCATCCTCCTCCCCTAAGTAATCATCCCCATCATCCTCCTCCTCCTCCTCTTCTTCCTCCACCTCGTCCAGGAGAGGTCCCTGAGCAGACAATGGCTGAATGTCATCAAGGATTCCCTCCTCCTCTTCCTCCTCATCAACATTGGCTGCAGACGCCTGCTCCTTAAGGTGCGTCAAAGTTTGCATGAGCAGACGCATAAGTGGGATGCTCATGCTTAGGATGGCGTCGTCTGCGCTTACCAGCCGTGTGCATTCCTCAAAACACTGAAGGACTTTACAAAGGTCTTTCAGCTTCGACCACTGCACGCCTGTCAACTCCATGTCTGCTCTCAAAGTGCCTGGCCGTGTATCCTCCCACAAATGCATTATGGCCTGCCTCTGCTCGCACAGCCGCTCCACCATGTGCAGGGTGGAGTTCCACCTTGTTGCAATGTCGATAATGAGGCGGTGGTTGGGAAGGTGGAGCAATCGCTGCAGCTTCTGCATACGAATGGAGTGTACAGGCGACCGGCGGATGTGCGCGCACAGTCTTCGCACCTTCTGGAGCAGGACTGTTAACTCCGGATAATTATTGAGGAAGCACTGCACCACCAGGTTCAAGGTGTGAGCCAAGCAAGGTATGTGGCTGAGTTTTGAAAGGGCTATGGCTGCCACAAAATTACGCCCGTTATCACTAACTACCTTGCCTGCCTCAAGATGTACACTGCCCAGCCATGACTCAGTTTGTCGCTTCAAGTACTCGGCCAGCACCTCGGCGGTGTGTCTGTCGCCCAAACACATCATCTGCAACACAGCCTGCTGACGCTTTCCACTAGCTGCTCGATAGGGGGACACATCGTGTGCAACAGTGGCAGCTGCAGATGGAGTGCTCGTACGACTGCGCTCTGTGGACGAGCTTTCGCTTCTGGAGGAGGAGGAGGAGGAGGAGGGTGGAACGCCTACAGCCAACTGTTTCCTATACCGTGGGCTAGGCAGCACTGTCCCACCACCGCTGTCCCCTGTGGACCCTGCATCCACCACATTAACCCAGTGCGCAGTGATGGACACGTAACGGCCCTGGCCATGCCGACTGGACCATGCATCAGTTGTGAGGTGCACCTTTCCGCTCACTGACTGCTTGAGTGCATGGACAATGCGGTCTTTCACATGATGGTGGAGGGCTGGGATGGCTTTGCGAGAGAAGAAGTGGCGACTGGGTAGGTCATAGCGTGGTACTGCATAGGCCATGAGTTCGCGGAAAGCTGTGCTTTCCACCAACCGAAAGGGCATCATCTCAAACGAGATTAGTTTGGCAATGTGGGCGTTCAAACCCAGTGTACGTGGATGAGAGACTGAGTACTTTCTTGACCTACTCATAGTGTCTGGGAGGGTGAGCTGGACTTGAGAGCTGCATATGGTGGAAGTAGCGGTGGACAGGGCGGACTGAGAGAGGGTTGATGATGGTGATGGAGTTGGTGTTCTTTCTGATGGCCTAGAATCAGTCTTTCGTTGATATAACAGTGGGATTCCCTGACTGCTGTGGCCTTGCAACGACACCTCAACATTTGCTGCTGTGCTAACCGGTGGGCTTACAGTGGGGGAAACAATGTAGCGTTGCTGACTACCTTCGTTGTGATCAGTTGCACATGTGGCACTTGAGGTTTGGTGTTGTGTCCACGCTTGCAAGTGCATGCTGGTTAAATGTCTAAGCATGCAACTGGTATTCAAATTTTTCAGATTTTTCCCTCGGCTAAAGGTCTTTGCGCACTTCTTACAGATAACCTTGGCCTGATCATGAGGATTTTGTTCAAAAAAGTGCCACACTGCACTCTTCCTACTTTGGCAGACATTTTGCGGCCTAGCACGCTGTGATCTTTTGACCCTCTGGACAAGCTGTCCAGCAACTCTTTTGATGTTTGGAACATGTCTTTGGAGTGCTCCGGGCCTGCCAGATAACAGCTGTTGCGATGTCGATGTCTGCTGTGGATGCTCCTCATCTGAGCTATTGGAAGCAGCACCCTCTTCCCCCAATGGATGCCAATCTGGGTCAACAACTGGGTCATCCATCACCTCCTCTTCTATGTCATGTGCACCTTTCTCTGTGTCACCGTGTATGGTGGTATAGTGTGCGGGAAGGGGCACCTGAGTCTCATCAGGGTCAAAATCTGGCTCTGTACACTGCGAGGACAATGTAGTGCTCTGAGTGAATGTACCAGCAGAATCATCCATCAGCGGCTGTGCATCAGTGCACTCCATGTCAGATTCATCTTGGCCTGGGTAATTCACCATTTGACTTGATAATCCAGGCATGATATGTGAAAACAGCTCCATGGAGTAATCAGTAGTATGGCCTGCGTCATCCTTCAATCTTGGTTGGGGTGAAGGACACAAGGAAAGGTGTGGTTCATGAACATGAGCCTCCAATGACGACTCAGTGCTTTTACTTTTTACAACTGAAGAAGAGGAGGCGATAGAGCTGGAGGCTGAGTCAGCAATGTAAGACAAAACTTTTTCCTGATGCTCTGCCTTTAAAAGCGGTTTGCCAACTCCTAGAAAACTAAGCGTTCGAGGCCTTATGTAGACAGACGATGACGCAGGGTCAGCACCTCCTGCATTCGGTCCTATTTTGCTCTTGCCACTACCATCAGATCCACCACCAACACCATCATTACCAGCTGCCAACCCCCGCCCAATTCCACGGCCTCTTCCACCAGCCTTCCTCATTTTTGGTAGAAATGTAGACAAAATCCAACAAACTATATAGTAATGTAAAACAAGGTACAAGGTGTCTATAGGACAGGGGAGATTTAGAATTTCTGCACACACTTGTGGACAGTGGACACTTTTGGATTGTGTGAGGCCCACTGATATCTGAGCGCTATGTGACACGCTCGATGGCACAGCTGCCTGTGACCAAAGTGACGAGAGGATAATGGAGATTTTGAATCTCTGCGCAAACTTTTGGACACTGGACACTTGTGGATTGTGTGAGGCCCACTGATATCTGAGCGCTATGTGACACGCTCGATGGCACAGCTGCCTGTGACCAAAGTGACGAGAGGATAATGGAGATTTTGAATCTCTGCGCAAACTTTTGGACACTGGACACTTGTGGATTGTGTGAGGCCCACTGATATCTGAGCGCTATGTGACACGCTCGATGGCACAGCTGCCTGTGACCAAAGTGACGAGAGGATAATGGAGATTTTGAATCTCTGCGCAAACTTTTGGACACTGGACACTTGTGGATTGTGTGAGGCCCACTGATATCTGAGTGCTATGTGACACGCTCGATAGCACAGCTGCCTGTGACCAAAGTGACGAGAGGATAATGGAGATTTTGAATCTCTGCGCAAACTTTTGGACACTGGACACTTGTGGATTGTGTGAGGCCCACTGATATCTGAGCGCTATGTGACACGCTCGATGGCACAGCTGCCTGTGACCAAAGTGACGAGAGGATAATGGAGATTTTGAATCTCTGCGCACACTTTTGGACACTGGACACTTGTGGATTGTGTGAAGCCCACTGATATCTGAGCGCTATGTGACACGCTCGATGGCACAGCTGCCTGTGACCAAAGTGACGAGAGGATAATGGAGATTTTGAATCTCTGAGCACACTTTTGGACACTGGACACTTGTGGATTGTGTGAGGCCCACTGATATCTGAGCGCTATGTGACACGCTCGATGGCACATCTGCCTGTGACCAAAGTGACGAGAGGATAATGGAGATTTTGAATCTCTGCGCACACTTTTGGACACTGGACACTTGTGGATTGTGTGAGGCCCACTGATATCTGAGCGCTATGTGACACGCTCGATGGCACAGCTGCCTGTGACCAAAGTGACGAGAGGATAATGGAGATTTTGAATCTCTGCGCACACTTTTGGACACTGGACACTTGTGGATTGTGTGAGGCCCACTGATATCTGAGCGCTATGTGACACGCTCGATGGCACAGCTGCCTGTGACCAAAGTGACGAGAGGATAATGGAGATTTTGAATCTCTGCGCACACTTTTGGACACTGGACACTTGTGGATTGTGTGAGGCCCACTGATATCTGAGCACTATGTGACACGCTCGATGGCACAGCTGCCTGTGACCAAAGTGACGAGAGGATAATGGAGATTTTGAATCTCTGCGCAAACTTTTGGACACTGGACACTTGTGGATTGTGTGAGGCCCACTGATATCTGAGCGCTATGTGACACGCTCGATGGCACAGCTGCCTGTGACCAAAGTGACGAGAGGATAATGGAGATTTTGAATCTCTGCGCACACTTTTGGACACTGGACACTTGTGGATTGTGTGAGGCCCACTGATATCTGAGCGCTATGTGACACGCTCGATGGCACAGCTGCCTGTGACCAAAGTGACGAGAGGATAATGGAGATTTTGAATCTCTGCGCACACTTTTGGACACTGGACACTTGTGGATTGTGTGAGGCCCACTGATATCTGAGCGCTATGTGACACGCTCGATGGCACAGCTGCCTGTGACCAAAGTGACGAGAGGATAATGGAGATTTTGAATCTCTGCGCACACTTTTGGACACTGGACACTTGTGGATTGTGTGAGGCCCACTGATATCTGAGCGCTATGTGACACGCTCGATGGCACAGCTGCCTGTGACCAAAGTGACGAGAGGATAATGGAGATTTTGAATCTCTGCGCACACTTTTGGACACTGGACACTTGTGGATTGTGTGAGGCCCACTGATATCTGAGCGCTATGTGACACGCTCGATGGCACAGCTGCCTGTGACCAAAGTGACGAGAGGATAATGGAGATTTTGAATCTCTGCGCACACTTTTGGACACTGGACACTTGTGGATTGTGTGAGGCCCACTGATATCTGAGTGCTATGTGACACGCTCGATGGCACAGCTGTGACAAAAGTGACTAGAGGATAAGGGAGATTGGATTGCTTTTAAAAAAGCAGTTTGCGGAGCAGTGGGTAAACAGCAATGCCAGCGTGTCAGGAAGCCTTAAAAGGCAGCCCAACAACCAACACCACTGATACACCACTATATAGCCTCCCCTTGCACTGCACACACAGTGACTTGTGTGTTGTGCAGGCCAAATCGCTAGCAGCAGAAGCAGTTTTTTTGTCTTCTTCCCTGCCTTACGCTCTCCCTACAGAATCAGCAGCAACCTCTCCCTATACTAAGATCGGCAGAAGTAAGATGGCGGTCGGCGTGCACGCCCTTTTATACCCCCTGTGACACCCACCAAAGCAAGCCAATCACTTGCATGCCCTTCTGAAAGATGGTGGTGACCCTTGCCTAGGTCATCACGTTGCCCACAGTGTCCGTGGATCCTGATTGGCTGAAAAAGAGCGCAAAACAAACTTTTGAAACGCGACTTTGGCGAATAAGTCGCCGACCTCGTGGCCGACCTCATCCTAGGGTCGGGTTTCGTTTCATGAAACCCGACTTTGCCAAAAGTCGGCGACTTTTGAATTTTTTCGACCCGTTTCGCTCAACTCTAGTTCCCAGTTTAAGGTGGGTGATATGGTTTGGTTGTTATCAAAGAATATCTCTATGAAGGTGGCTTCTCCGAAGTTTAAACCTAGATTTATTGGACCTTACAAGATTTTGGAGATTCTTAATCCTGTCTCTTTTCGATTGGCTCTTCCTGTTACATTTAACATCCATAACGTGTTTCATAAGTCTCTGTTAAAGAGGTTTGTTGAGCCAGTAGTTCCTGTGGTGGCACCTCCTGACCCTGTATTGGTGGAAGGTAATGTGGAATATGAGGTTGAGAAGATACTGGATTCTCGCCTGGCAAGACGGAGACTCCAGTATTTGGTTAAATGGAAGGGTTATGGCCAGGAGGATAATTCTTGGGTCCCTGCATCTGATATTCATGCCGAAAGATTGGTTCGTGCTTTTCACCGGGCCCATCCTGATCGTCCTGGTGGCGTGGATGAGAGTTCGGTGACCCCTCCTCAAGGGGGAGGTACTGTTGTGAGTTCATTTTCCCCTTCATCGTTGATGTCTGATGAACTCCCTCTGCTGGTGAAGAGAGGTAGTGAAATTGATTGGGTTGGGAAGAACCTGTCATCTGAACAGGTGGAGCCTGATTGGACACCCGGAATCACTGAGTGGTTATAAGGCAGCCGACACCCTACAGGGGTGCTGGTGATCCTTTCTGCTCTGAGCTCTTGCAAACCAGTTCAGTACCTGTCTTCTGAAAGCTAAGTATTTGCTCTCTTATTTTTCCATGAGATATTGTCTGTTTACTTAGTGTTTGTGTTCTGCCTGCCCTTGTTGGTACAGGCTGAGCTCCATTTTTGTCTCAGGTCAAGTTGATCTTTTGCTCAGTCTTCAGAATATTCCTGAGTGCTGATATTGTGTTTTTGAAGTCTAGTGACTTCAGGGCCTTTTTTCTATCAGACGTGTTGGACATTATTTTGGCAGTATTTTTGCGGATTGCAGCCAGCATCTTTTCTGTCCTTTCCTATTTAGTTAGTTGGGCCCCATCGTTTGCTTAACCTGTCTTTCTGTCTGTGTTTGTGTTTTCATCTGCTTTTCACCAACAATACATGTTGGGGGCTGTCTATTGCTTTGGGGTCTGCTCTGGGGCAGTTTAGATTTCCCCTTTCTTTCGTTAGGCTTATTTAGTTCTCCGGCTGTGAACGAGGGGTCTAGGGCACCGTAGGAACCCCCCACGGCTACTGTTAGTTGTGTGAATAGGATCGGGGTCTGCAATCCGATAGCTACCAACCTCTCCGGTTTTCTGGACTTAGCTTGTAATTTTGTTTTTTCCTCCTTCGGTGACTCATTCATAACAGGGTAGTTATGAGAGATGGGCAGGTCTGGCTACCCACATAGCTCAGCTCTGGGTGTGGTTACAGCCTATATGATGTAGGCTGTTGTTTGGCACATGGTCTGCGTGTTGGGAGGGAGAAGGCCTTCTGTGTGTGTGGCTCCAGACCGAGCCTGAGTACTGGACTACACCACTACAACCACTACACCTCGTAGTACCTTATGTGACAAATGGAAGTGGAGGCACAGGTGGTGATGTTCACATTCATTTATTTTTGGAGTGGAACCTCGGGACCACAGTCCGGGGGGCTCCGAAGGGGGAGTGACTAGTGAGCCCCAGGTAGCTGTAGTAAGACCCCTCAAACAGGATCTGAATGGAGTACCGGGGAGACACAGGTGCAACCTCCAGTTAGACCATAGACACGTGGCAGCTGTCCCAGCGAGACAAACAGGTAACCAAAATATACAGGTATGGTGGAGCTGACCGGTGGGAACCAGGTATACGGATAGAAGGTGGCACTGACGGTGACCGATGAATATCGGGTATGCAGGTGGAAGCTGACTCCAACGGAGCTGGCATAGTGCAGAGGCTCGGATGGCTTAGAATCATAGAATCATAGAATCATAGAATCGTAGAGTTGGAAGGGACCTCCTGGGCCATCTGGTCCAACCCCCTGCTCAAAGCAGGATTCGCTAAATCATCCCAGTCAGATGTCTGTCCAGCCTCTGTTTGAAGACTTCCATTGAAGGAGAACTCACCACTTCTCGTGGCAGCCTGTTCCACTCATTGATCACTCTAACTGTCAAAAAGTTTTTTCTAATATCTAATCTGTGTCTCCTCCCATTCAGTTTCATCCCATTGCTTCTAGTCTTTCCTTGTGCAAATGAGAATAAAGTTGATCCTTCTACAATGTGACAGCCCTTTAGATATTTGTAGTCAGCAATTAAGTCTCCTCTCAGTCTTCTCTTTTGCAAACTAAACATTCCCAAATCCTGCAACCTTTCCTCATAAGACAGGGTTTGCAGACCGGTCACCATTCTGGTCGCTCTTTTCTGAACTTGCTCCAGTTTGTTGATGTCTTTTTTAAAATGTGGTGCCCAAAACTGGACACAATATTCCAGATGAGGTCTGACCAAAGAGGAGTAGAGGGAAATAATGACTTCACGTGATCTAGACTGTATGCTTCTGTTAATACATCCTAGAACTGCATTTGCCTTTTTTGCTGCTGCATCACACTGTTGACTCATATTCAGTCTGTGATCTATTAGTATACCCAAGTCTTTTTCACATGTGCTGTCACTTAGCCCTATTCCTCCCATTCTATATATGCTTTTTTCATTTTTATTGCCCAGATGTAGTACTTTGCATTTCTCCCTGTTAAAAACCATTCTGTTAGTTACTGCCCACTTCTCCAGTTTATTTAAATCTTTTTGAATCCTCTCTCTCTTCTCTAGTATTAGCTATCCCTCTTAGCTTTGTGTCATCAGCAAATTTAATCAGTTTACCCTCAATTCCTTCATCTAAATCGTTGATAAAGATGTTGAACAATACAGGGCCCAGGACAGAGCCCTGTGGTACCCCACTTGAGACATTCTTCCAACTGGATGTGCAGCCATTTACGACCACTCTTTGGGTCCGATCACTAAGCCAGCTATGAATCCACCTAACAGTTGCCTTGTCCATTCCATACTTAGTCATTTTTTCAATAAGGATTGTATGAGAGACTTTGTCAAATGCTTTGCTGAAGTCAAGATATACTATATCTACAGCATTTCCTTGATCCACCCAATCAGTGATACCGTCATAGAAGGAAATTAAGTTAGTCTGACATGACTTATTAGTTACAAACCCATGCTGACTCTGTTTGATCACTTCATTCTTATCCAGGTATTGACTTACATGTTGTTTAATAATTTGTTCAAAGATCTTTCCTGGTATAGAAGTCAGACTCACCGGCCTATAGTTGCCTGGGTCCACCTTCTTCCCCTTTTTGAAGATAGGAACAACATTTGCTCTTCTCCAGTCTTCTGGCACTTCTCCTGTTCTCCAAGAATTTTCAAAGATTATGGAGAGTGGTTCAGAAATTTCTTCTGCTATCTCCTTCAGTACTCTGGGGTGTAATTCATCTGGACCTGGAGACTTGAATTCATTTAGGTTAGCTAAGTGTTTCCTCACTATCTTTCTGTTTATAGATATCCTGGATTCTTCTATTCCCTTAATAGGACAGTGAATAACAGTTGGTGTTACATTTCCTTTCTGAGAGAAAACAGATGCAAAATAGGAATTTAAAAGTTCAGCCTTCTCAACATCCTGTCTTACCATTTCACATCCTGTCTTACCATTTCAGGATGGGGCGGGATGAGGCGTAACTGAAGCAGCTGGTACAAATGTCATCCTGGATAGCCAAGTAACAGGTCACTGATATTCTGTGGAAGCAAACAGTGTAAGCCGAGTACTAGATGGAATACTGCAGGAGCGCAGAGCAGACACAGAACCGGAACTAGCAACAGTAGATACTCATTGCTCCGGCCTCCTCCCTATGGCGGAGGGGCCAGAAATAGCAATCGGCGTGCTGCCATTGGCTAATTACTCTTTTTGAAAAAAGTGCGCTGTCTCTTTAAGAGGCCTAGAGAACGCGCGTGGCATTAATCTCATACCATGGAATGTGCTGGCCGCACGCCAGGAAGCAGGAGAAGCAGCAGGACAGCTGAGGAACGGGCACAGATGTAACACCTTACACACATATTGATAGCCTCACCGCCTTCCCCACACAGTATGATGCCCGGATAACCTCTACACACATAGTTTGATGTCTCCTTAGTGCTTCCACACAATACGATGCCCCCATAACCACCTGCATACAGTAGGAAGTCCTGACCACCCCACTACAAAAACATTTTGATGCCCCCATTATCCCCCACACACAATGTGCTGCCCCTACAGCCCCCCGCACACCATACAATGTCTCTCTCTCGCTCTACACCCAGTATGCCTCTCCAGCACAGGCATCTCACTTGCTGGCTTGTCCTGGCATATCCTTCAGTCTCTGATGCCAGTCTCAAGTCAAGTGACCTGATGATGTCACTAATGGGTATACTAATAGATCATAGACTGAATATGAGTCAACAGTGTGATGCAGCAGCAAAAAAGGCAAATGCAATTCTAGGATGTATTAACAGAAGCATACAGTCTAGATCACGTGAAGTCATTATTTCCCTCTACTCCTCTTTGGTCAGACCTCATCTGGAATATTGTGTCCAGTTTTGGGCACCACATTTTAAAAAAGACATCAACAAACTGGAGCAAGTTCAGAAAAGAGCGACCAGAATGGTGACCGGTCTGCAAACCCTGTCTTATGAGGAAAGGTTGCAGGATTTGGGAATGTTTAGTTTGCAAAAGAGAAGACTGAGAGGAGACTTAATAGCTGTCTACAAATATCTAAAGGGCTGTCACATTGTAGAAGGATCAACTTTATTCTCATTTGCACAAGGAAAGACTAGAAGCAATGGGATGAAACTGAATGGGAGGAGACACAGATTAAATATTAGAAAAAACTTTTTGACAGTTAGAGTGATCAATGAGTGGAACAGGCTGCCACGAGAAGTGGTGAGTTCTCCTTCAATGGAAGTCTTCAAACAGAGGCTGGACAGACATCTGACTGGGATGATTTAGCGAATCCTGCTTTGAGCAGGGGGTTGGACCAGATGGCCCAGGAGGTCCCTTCCAACTCTACGATTCTACGATTCTATGATTCTATGATTAACCTATAAATGTCACATGATCTTAAAATCCCTACAGCTCCTTAAGACTCCATTCATACTATAATGTGGAGCATCTGAGGGCTCCGGCCCCATTGTTATTTTCAGCTACACCTGGGTCCTAGGGACACACACTGACCTCCCAGAGCAGTGGGAGCGCTCCCAAATGCAATACTGTCCCCCTGGATCCGTTTGGAGGAAAGCTCATCGCTTATCTTCTCATGACCCGAAGTCGTCATTGCTCCAAATAATGCTCTATATCAATATGGAGGATTTTCATTGCCCCAAGAAATGGTAAAGTTAGGAAGAAACTTTCACAAACTTTTACTTCAACAATCAACTGGAGAGTTAGGTTCTTGAAACTTTCAGTCCACATAAGCATGAAGTTTAGCACGGACTGAAGAAGGTGGACAAAGTGGAGCAGCGCATCGTATAAAGGCTGAGCAGCAACTGGAGGAGAAGAGAAATGGATCACAGAAAAGCTGGAGAATCATTAACCCCTTCACCCCCAAGGGTGGTTTGCACGTTCATGACCGGGCCAATTTTTACAATTCTGACCACTGTACCTTTATGAGGTCATAACTCTGGAACGCTTCCATTGATCCCGGTGATTCTGACATTGTTTTCTCGTGACATATTGTACTTCATGTTAGTGGTAAAATTTCATTCAAATAACTTGCGTTTATTTGTGAAAAAAATGGAAATTTGGCAAAAATTTTGAAAATTTCGCAATTTTCCAACTTTGAATTTTTATGCCCTTAAATCACAGAGATACGGCACACAAAAAACTTGATAAGTAACATTTCCCACATGTTTACTTTACATCAGCACAATTTTGGAACCAAAATTTTTTTTTGTTAGGAAGTTATAAGGGTTAAAAGTTGACCAGCGATTTCTCATTTTTACAACACCATTTTATTTTTAGGACCACATCACATTTGAAGCCACTTTGAGGGGTCTATATGATAGAAAATACCCAAAAGTGACACCATTCTAAAAACTGCACCCCTTAAGGTGCTCAAAACCACATTCAAGAAGTTTATTAACCCTTTAGGTGCGTCACAGGAATTTTTTTGAATATTTAAAAAAAAATGAACATCTAACTTTTTTTCATAAAAAAAATACTTCAGGTTCAATTTTTTTTATTTTACCAAGGGTAACAGGAGAAATTGGACTGCAAAAGTTATTGTGCAATTTGTCCTGAGTACGCTGATACCTGATTTGTGGGGGGGAACGACTGTTTCGGCGCATGGCAGAGCTCAGAATGGAAGGAGTGCCGTTTGACTTTTTCAATGCAAAATTGGCTGGAATTCAGATCGGACGCCATGTCACGTTTGGAGAGTCCCTGATGTACCTAAACAGTGGAAACCCCCTACAAGTGACCCCATTTTGGAAACTAGACCCCCCAAGGAACTTATCTAGATATGTGGTGAGAACTTTGAACCCACAAGGGCTTTACAGAAGTTTATAACGTACAGCGGTACAATTAAAAAATCATATTTTTTCCACAAAAATGATCTTTTCACCCCAATTTATATTTTCCCAAGGGTAACAGGACCCTAAAAGTTATTGTGCAATTTGTCCTGAGTACGCTGATACCCCACATGTGGGGGTAAACCACTATTTGGGCGCATGGCAGAGCTCGGAAGGGAAGCAGTGCCATTTGACGTTTTTGGCTGGAATTGAGATCGGACACCATGTCGCGTTTGGAAAACCCCTGATGTACCAAAACAGTGGAAACCCCCCACAAATGACACCATTTTGGAAACTAGACCCCCTAAGGAACTTATCTAGATGTGTGGTGAGAACTTTGAACCCCCATGGGCTTCACAGAAGTTTATAACATAAAGCCATACAATTAAAAAATCATATTTTTTCCACAAAAATGATCTTTTCACCCTCAATTCTTATTTTTCCAAGGGTAACAGGACCCTAAAAGTTATTGTGCAATTTGTCCTGAGTATGCTGATACCCCACATGTGGGGGTAAACCACTATTTGGGCGCATGGCAGAGCTCGGAAGGGAAGCAGCGCCATTTGACGTTTTTGGCTGGAATTGAGATCGGACACCATGTCGCGTTTGGAAAACCCCTGATGTACCAAAACAGTGGAAACCCCCCACAAATGACACCATTTTGGAAACTAGACCCCCTAAGGAACTTATCTAGATGTGTGGTGAGAACTTTGAACCCCCATGGGCTTCACAGAAGTTTATAACATAAAGCCATACAATTAAAAAATCATATTTTTTCCACAAAAATGATCTTTTCACCCTCAATTCTTATTTTTCCAAGGGTAACAGGACCCTAAAAGTTATTGTGCAATTTGTTCTGAGTATGCTGATACCCCACATGTGGGGGTAAACCACTATTTGGGCGCATGGCAGAGCTCGGAAGGGAAGCAGCGCCATTTGACGTTTTTGGCTGGAATTGAGATCGGACACCATGTCGCGTTTGGAAAACCCCTGATGTACCAAAACAGTGGAAATCCCCCACAAATGACACCATTTTGGAAACTAGACCCCCTAAGGAACTTATCTAGATGTGTGGTGAGAACTTTGAACCCCCATGGGCTTCACAGAAGTTTATAACATAATGCCATACAATTAAAAAATCATATTTTTTCCACAAAAATGATCTTTTCACCCTCAATTCTTATTTTTCCAAGGGTAACAGGACCCTAAAAGTTATTGTGCAATTTGTCCTGAGTACGCTGATACCCCACATGTGAGGGTAAACCACTATTTGGGCGCATGGCAGAGCTCGGAAGGGAAGCAGCGCCATTTGACGTTTTTGGCTGGAATTGAGATCGGACACCATGTCGCGTTTGGAAAACCCCTGATGTACCAAAACAGTGGAAATCCCCCACAAATGACACCATTTTGGAAACTAGACCCCCTAAGGAACTTATCTAGATGTGTGGTGAGAACTTTGAACCCCCATGGGCTTCACAGAAGTTTATAACATAATGCCAAACAATTAAAAAATCATATTTTTTCCACAAAAATGATCTTTTCACCCTCAATTCTTATTTTTCCAAGGGTAACAGGACCCTAAAAGTTATTGTGCAATTTGTCCTGAGTATGCTGATACCCCACATGTGGGGGTAAACCACTATTTGGGCGCATGGCAGAGCTCGGAAGGGAAGCAGCGCCATTTGACGTTTTTGGCTGGAATTGAGATCGGACACATGTCGCGTTTGGAAAACTCCTGATGTACCAAAACAGTGGAAACCCCCCACAAATGACACCATTTTGGAAACTAGACCCCCTAAGGAACTTATCTAGATGTGTGGTGAGCACTTTGACCCCCCCAGTGCTTCACAGAAGTTTATAATGCCCGGGCGTGAAAATAAATAATTCGTATTTTTTCCACAAACATGATCTTTTAGTCACCATTTTTTTATTTTCCCAAGGGTACCAAGAGAAATTGGACCCCAAAAGTTGTTGTCCAATTTGTCCTGAGTATGCTGATACCCCATATGTGGGAGAAAACTACTGTATGGGCACACGTCGGGGCTCGGAAGGGAAGTAGTGACGTTTTGGAATGCAGACTTTGATGGAATGGTCTGCGGGTGTCATGTTGCCTTTGGAGAGCCCCTAATGTACCTAAACAGTGGAAACCCCCCACAAATGACACCATTTTGTAAACTGGACCCCCCCAAGGAACTTATCTAGATGTGTGGTGAGCACTTTGAACCCCCCAGTGCTTCACAGAAGTTTATAACGCCCGGGCGTGAAAATAAAAAATTCGTATTTTTTCCACAAACATGATCTTTTAGTCACCATTTTTTTATTTTCCCAAGGGTACCAGGAAAAATTGGACCCCAAAAGTTGTTGTCCAATTTGTCCTGAGTATGCTGATACCCCATATGTGGGAGAAAACTACTGTATGGGCACACGTCGGGGCTCGGAAGGGAAGTAGTGACGTTTTGGAATGCAGACTTTGATGGAATGGTCTGCGGGTGTCATGTTGCCTTTGGAGAGCCCCTAATGTACCTAAACAGTGGAAACCCCCCACAAATGACACCATTTTGGAAACTAGACCCCCCAAGGAACTTATCTAGATGTGTGGTGAGCACTTTGAACCCCCCAGTGCTTCACAGAAGTTTATAACGCCCGGGCGTGAAAATAAAAAATTCGTATTTTTTCCACAAACATGATCTTTTAGTCACCATTTTTTTATTTTCCCAAGGGTACCAGGAGAAATTGGACCCCAAAAGTTGTTGTCCAATTTGTCCTGAGTATGCTGATACCCCATATGTGGGAGAAAACTACTGTATGGGCACACGTCGGGGCTCGGAAGGGAAGTAGTGACGTTTTGGAATGCAGACTTTGATGGAATGGTCTGCGGGTGTCATGTTGCCTTTGGAGAGCCCCTAATGTACCTAAACAGTGGAAACCCCCCACAAATGACCCCATTTTGAAAACTAGACCCACTAAGGAACTTATCTAGATGTGAGGTGGGCACTTTGAACCCCCAAGGGCTTCACTGAAGTTTATAATGCCAGGGCATGAAAATAAAAAAATCGTATTTTTTCCAGAAACATGATCAATTAGTCCCCAATTTTTTCATTTTCCCAAGGGTAACAGGAGAAATTGGACCCCCAAAAGTTGTTGTCCAATTTGGCCTGAGTACGCTGACACCCCATATGTGGGAGAAAACTACTGTATGGACACATGTCGGGGCTCGGAAGGGAAGCAGTGACGTTTTGGAATGCAGACTTTGATGGAATGGTCTGCGGGTGTCATGTGCGTTTGGAGAGCCCCTGATGTACCTAAACTATTGAAACTCCCCACAAGTGACCCCATTTTGGACACTAGACCCCCCACGGAACTTATCTAGATGTGTGGTGAGCACTTTGAACCCCCAAGTGTTTCACAGAAGTTTATAACACTCGGACGTGAAAATAAAAAAATCATTTTTTTCCACAAAAATGATATTTTTGCCCCCAATTTTTTATTTTCCTAAGGGTAACAGGAGAAATTGGACCGCAAAAATTGTTTTGCAATTTGTCCTGAGTAGGCTGATACCCTACATGTGGGGGTAAAACACTGTTTGGGCGCATGGCAGAGCTTGGAAGGGAAGGAGCACCATTTGACTTTTTCAACTCAGAATTGGCTGGAATTGAGATCAGACGCCATGTTGCATTTGGAGAGCCCCTGATGTGCCCAAACAGTGGAAACCCCCAGTTATAACTCCAACCCTAACCCCAACACACCCCTAACCCTAATCTGAGCCCTAACCCTAGCCCTAACCCTAGCCCTAACCCTAACCCTAACCCTAGCCCTAACCCTAGCCCTAACCCTAGCCCTAGCCCTAACCCTAAGGCTGTGTGCACACGCTGCGGATTTTGCTGCGGTTCCGCAGCGGTTTTGGCTGCTGCGGACCCGCAGCAGTTTCTGCTGCGGTGTACAGTACCATGATTCCCTATGGGAATCAAAAACCACAGTGCAGACGGTGCGGAATTTTCCGCGCGGATTATCTGCGGTTTTCAATCCGCAGAAAGAATTGACATGTCAAGTCTTTCTGCGGATTCTCCTGCGGTTTGCCATCTCCTCTATTGAGGAGATGAAAAACCGCAGGACAAAACCGCAGAGCAATCCACAGGTAAAACCGCAGGTCTTTTGACCTGCGGTTTCACCTGCGGATTTTACAAAATCCGCGCTGATGAATCCGCACCTAATCCGCAGCGTGTGCACACAGCCTTACCCTAACGGGAAAATGGAGATAAATACTTTTTTTTTAGTTTTATTATTTTTCCCTAACTAAGGGGGTGATAACGGGGGGTTTGATTTACTATTTATGGCGGTTTTTATGTTTGGCAGCTGTCACACGCTAAAAGACGCTTTTTATTGTAAAATAGTTTTTGCATCACCACATTTTGAGAGCTATAATTTTTCCGTATTATGACCCACTGAGTCATGTGAGGTCTTATTTTTTGCGGGACGAGTTGATGTTTTTATTGGTACCATTTTCGGGCACGTGACATTTTTTGATCGCTTTTTATTCCTATTTTTGGTACGCAGAATGAACAAAAACCAGCGTTTCATGAATTTCTTTTGGGGGGGTGCGTTTACACCATTCCGCGTGCGGTAAAATTGATAAAGCAGTTTTATTCTTCGGGTCAGTACGGTTACAGCGATACCTCATTTAGGTCGTTTTTTTATGTTTTTGTCGGTTTTATGCAATGAAAACTATTTTATATAAAAAATAATTATTTTTGCATCGCTTTATTCTGTGAGCTATAACTTTTTTATTTTTTTGCTGATGATGCTGTGTGGTGGCTCGTTTTTTGCGGGACAAGATGACGTTTTCAGCGGTACCATGGATATTTATATGCGTCTTTTTGATCACGCGTTATTACACTTTTTGTTTGGCGGTATGATAATAAATCATTATTTTTTGCTTCGTTTTTTATTTTTATTTTTTAAGGGGTTCGCTAAAAGGGTTAACTAATGGGACAGTTTTATAGGGCGGGTCATTACGGACGCGGCGATACCTAATATGTGTACTTTTATTTGTTTTTTTTTATTATTTCCAAAAAATGGATTTATTGAGGGAATATTTTTTTTTTTTTTCTAATTTATTTGGCGATTTTTTTAAATTTATTTTTACATTTTTTTTAATTTTTTTTTTACTTTATTACATAGTCCCAGGTGGGACATCACTGTCCTGTGACAGATCGCTGATCTGTCACATCACAGATCACTGTGACAGATCAGCAATCTGTCACAGGCATTGAAGAAGACTTCCTCTTGCCTGCGCTTTGCAGGCACTGAGGAAGCCAGCTTCCTCAGGTCCCCGAAGGCCCCCGTCGCCATCTTGGATTCGGGGGCCTGGAGGATAGGAGTCCCCCGCAGCAGCGCTGCACATTGCGCTGCCGTGGGGGGCTCAGGGAAGCACGGAGGGAGCCCCCTCCCTGCCGATGCTTCCCTTTAACTCCCGGTACACCGCGATCATGTTTGATCGCGGTGTGCAAGGGGTTAACATGTCGGGGGCGGTCCGTGACCGCCCCTGACACATAGTGCCGGGTGTCAGCTGTGATAATCAGCTGACACCCGGCCGCGATCAGCGGCGCTCACCACGTGGGCGCCGCTGATCGCGGTAGACGTACTATCCCGTCCACGGTCATACGGGCCCGGGTACCGTGGACGGGATAGTACGTCGCATGTCAGGAAGGGGTTAAAGGAAGAACGAATAAGCACAGCAGAGTAGACTGGTTGATGAAGCAGAGCTAAGTAGGTCAGTACGCTCAGTGCAGATAAGCTCAGCAGCACAGCAGAGATTAGTGTGTCAAGTAATGGTGTAAGCTGCCACAGCTTGCAAATCTGAGGAATTTAGGTGTCCCAAAAAGGTGGACCCAGGCAAGTATAGGCCGGTGAGTCTGACTTCTATACCAGGAAAGATCTTTGAGCAAATTGTTAAACAATATGTATATAAGTACCTGGACAAGAATGAAGTGATTAAACAGAGTCAGCATGGGTTTGTAACTAATAAGTCATGTCAGACTAACTTAATTTCCTTCTATGACGGAATCACTGATTGGGTGGATCAAGGAAATGCTGTAGATATAGTACATCTTGACTTCAGCAAAGCATTTGACAAAGTCTCTCATACAATCCTTATTGAAAAAATGACTAAGTATGGAATGGACAAGGCAACTGTTAGGTGGATTCATAACCGGCTTAGTGATCGGACCCAAAGAGTGGTCGTAAATGGCTGCACATCCAGTTGGAAGAATGTCTCAAGTGGGGTACCACAGGGCTCTGTCCTGGGCCCTGTATTGTTCAACATCTTTATCAACGATTTAGATGAAGGAATTGAGGTTAAACTGATTAAATTTGCTGATGACACAAAGCTAGGGGGGATAGCTAATACTAGAGAAGAGAGAGAGGATTCAAAAAGATATAAATAAACTGGAGAAGTGGGTAGCAACTAACAGAATGGTTTTTAACAGTGAAAAATGCAAAGTACTACATCTTGGCAATAAAAATGAAAAAAGCATATACAAAATGGGAGGAATAGGGCTAAGCAACAGCACATGTGAAAAAGACTTGGGTATACTAATAGATCACAGACTGAATATGAGTCAACAGTGTGATGCAGCAGCAAAAAAGGCAAATGCAATTCTAGGATGTATTAACAGAAGCATACAGTCTAGATCACATGATGTCATTATTTCCCTTTACTCCTCTTTGGTCAGACCTCATCTGGAATACTGTGTCCAGTTTTGGGTGCCACATTTTAAAAAAGACATTAACAAACTGGAGCAAGTTCAGAAAAGAGCGGCCAGAATGGTGACCGGTCTGCAAACCCTGTCTTATGAGGAAAGGTTGCAGGATTTGGTAATGTTTAGCTTGCAGAAGAGAAGACTAAGAGGAGACTTACTAGTTGTCTACAAATATCTGAAGGGCCATCACAGTGTAGAGGTATCATCATTATTCTCATTTGCACATAGAATCAAGAGAAGCAATGGGATGAAACTGAATGGGTATAGACACAGATTAGATATTAGAAAAAACTTTTTGACAGTTAGCGTGATCAATGAGTGGAACAGGCTGCCACGAGAAGTGGTGAGTACTCCTTCAATAGAAGTGTTCAACAGAGGCTGGACAGACATCTGTCTGGGATGATTTAGCGAAGGGGGTTGGACCAGATGGCCCAGGAGGTCCCTTCCAACTCTACCATTCTATGATTCTATGACAACTATGTCATATTTTTGGAGAACTTGGCCATTTGATGCATAGAGAGTTCATCCATATCTTCAGCTTGCACAGGCGGCCTGTAGTAAATGCCTACAATGGTGTCCTTTCCATTGTTCTGTCCTTGTATTCTTACCCAAACAGTTTCTACAGAACTCCCAGTCTCTGAAGCTTGGATCTCTGTGCAGATATACGCGTTTCTAACATACAATGTGACACCTCCTCCTCGTTTATCAAGTCTGTTTCTTGCAGATAAGTTGTATTCTTCTAGCCTTGTATTCCAATCATGTGTATTGTCCCACTAAGTTTCAGTGATTCCAAAGACATCATATTATTCTCCTGTGTTAGTAGTTTCAGTTGTCCTTGTTTGTTGCCCATGCTTTGTGCATTAGTATAGAAACATTTTAGTTTGTGATTGGATTGTCTTTCTCCAATATTTTTATTATTTAGATTCTTTTGTCTTTGTTCTTCCTTTCCACTTCTAATAGCAGAATCCTCAATAGCATTTGTCAGGTGTATGGATTTTTCTGGCCTTTTGCTTCTCTTCCCACATTGTTCTAGTTTAAAGCTCTCCTGATGAGTGTAGCAAGGTGACTTCCAAATACATGTTTTCCAGTCTTCGTAAGGTGCACCTGTGGGGAGGAGGACTCCCAGACAGTGACTGGGCCGGTACCCAGGGGACCGCCATCAGGGTTCCTGAGGGAACAATACTGGGAGAACAGTAAAGGGGAGAGACATGACTGGAGTTGTCAGGGCAACAGGGGGCGGGGCGAGGATAAAAGGAGCAAGGGGCGCGCTCAAGTGGCAGTTGGGAGAGAGTGTGACAGGAGGCAGGAAGCCGGGTGACTTGAGGAGACACGGACAGGGGCCTGTGAGGAGGATACTGCGCACTCACTGACAAGTGAGACATGAGAAACTTTTACCAGAGGCCGCTTCCCACCCACGTTCACAGAGAGACAAGCCCGCCCTCCCCCGCCCTTGTGAGACAGATCCCTTACCTCAGGTCGCGGCTGCGGCTACGCATAAAACGGCCACAGAGGCTTGGACACTGCCCCCCGGTCTTCTCCCACCGCGGCGACCCTGTCATCACCGGCCTCAGGGGATGCCACCTCGCCATAGGCGACATTAGAGGCCCTTGTCCCGGCTACGGAGGGACCCTTAGCGGAGGACATCCACTGGACATTTAGGGGAACTGCGTCATTACCGCACCCCACCAGCATCGTTTCTTCAGGGCCTGTTGTGCCCCACCGGCATCGTTTCTTCAGGGCCTGTTGTGCCCCCACCGGCATCGTTTCTTCAGGGCCTGTTGTGCCCCGCCGGCATCGTTTCTTCAGGGCCTGTTGCACCCCACCGGCATCGTTTCTTCGGGGCCTGTTGTGCCCCACCGGCATCGTTTCTTCAGGGCCTGTTGCGCCCCATCGGCATCGCTTCTTCAGGGTCTGTTATGCCCCACCGGCACCGTTTCTTCAGGGCCTGTTGCGCCCAAGCGACACCGTTTCTTCAGGGCCTGTTGCGCCCCATCGGCACCGCTTCTTCAGGGCCTGTTGCGCACCAAGTCTTCCCGGAATATCGAGGCGTCAAGACAGCTGCATCAACGATCTCAAAGCGGCCGCATCTGCGATCCCGAGTGATGCAAGGAAGGATAAGTGGACTATGCAATAAGTACCATAGTTTGGCCATATTTCGGTCTTTGACACCCAGACTAGCCGGGTACTTCCCGCTACTTAGAAAAGTATTGTTTATTTTATTGAGTTCCTGCAAGGACAGATTTGTGTTACCCCTTCTTCTGCCTGTTCAGCATAGCCCTAGTGGCGCCAGTTTATAAAAGTTAATTACACAAGTCATACCCTGTCTCGTGTCTCGTCACTGGATTCTGAGAATCTGCTAGACCCTACGCACCCAATCTCTAGCAAGTAGTCCATCGTATAGGTAATTCACTCCATGATCCAGAAATCCAAATCCTTGCTGACAGCACCATCGACGTAGCCAGTTGTTCACCTGCAGAATCTTATTCCACCTCCTTGTTCCTTGGCCATCCACTGGGAGGATGGAAGAGAAGACCACCTGCGCTCCCAGTTCTTTCACTTTCTTACCCAAGTTTTCAAAGTCACTGCAGATGGTTTCCAGGTCGTTTCTTGCGGTGTCATTTGTCCCCACATGTAGTAGCAGGAATGGGTAGTCATCAGTAGGTCTGAAGAGTCCTGATATCCTGTCAGACACATCTTTAATTTTTGCACCTGGAATACAGCACATTTCTCTTGAGGTTATATCCAGTCTGCAGATAGCGGCCTCTGTTCCTCTCAGCAGGGAATCCCCCATTACCACCACTCTCCGTTTCTTCTTCATAACATTTTTCTTTCTCCATCCGAGAGGACTCTGAAGGCGTACAAGGTTGCTGTTTGTGGGCAAAGTCTTATCCTGATGTATTTCTTCATCGTTCTCCTGTGTAAGAGACTGGTACTGGTTCCTGAGCAGTATGGGCGCTGACCGCCTCCCGATCCTCCTGCTTCTTTGGGTCACATGTTTCCATTCCTCTGTTTCTTCAGGTGCACTTCAAATTTCTTCTCTTTCTGTAACATGAAGAGATAATTCTGCTCTGTCTAAGAACTCTTCACCTTCCTTAATGATCCTCGTAGCTAACCTCTCTTCGAGATTTTGCAACTTTTCCTCCAACAGAGACACAAGCTTGTGTGTCACCCTCGCACACCCAGGGCAGCGGGGTACTCGGTACCGGGCTGGTGTCAAGGTGGGAATGTGTCACAGCAGCGGTGACCTGGTCATGGCCCTGGGGACCCAATATCAATGGCGGTGATGTTAATGGTGTTAAAGTTTATCTGAATAGTTTGTCACCGTGACGCCACCCGAGGTGTTTGGCAAGTAAGATGGTAAGCCAACACTGCATACAGATCCGCTGGGACTGATGATGTGGTGCAGCAAAGATGGTATAGCTCCCCACAGGTGGAGCTGTAGTCCCAGGGCAGTGTAGGTGCAATGGATGAGGAGAGGCGCAGAATGGTATGGAGGCTGGTACCCAGGTGTAGTAGTGCGGGAATAACTGGAGGACACCAGAGTATGCGGTTCCAAAGCTTTACTCACTGTTTGCAGTTCACTCAACTGCCTGCCTCCGTACTGTGTTCTCCAGGTCAGGGCTCCAGCCAACCTCCAGGCAGGATAGGATTCTCCCTTCCTCACTCCGCCAACATGTACCTTACTGAACGACTCCTCCAATGCGCCTGTAGGTGTGAAGCACTCCAGTACTTAGTTACCCTGGAAAGCCTCTCTCTAGGTGTTCCTAGTCTTTACTTGTATGACAGACAGCTGTAGCCTGCTTCGGGGACTCCACTCTGCGTCCCGGCTCTCTATTCAGTTGCTGTTGTGTCCCAAGTCTATGATGGGAGCAAGGCATTAGCAGCTCACTACTCCTCCGGTGTCTGTTGCCGGACATAGAGATCCAATCAACCTCGGGGACCGGGCCCCGGCCTTTGCACACTCTGGACTGGAAGGGTTCTCTCTCTTTCTCAACCTGCTTTCCACCGTCCTTCTACTCTCCTTCGTTCCGATCTGTTCTATCTCTCTTATGGAATCTGTAGTCTTCAGTCTACATCTCTTTCTCCTTCTCTTCCTTCCCTGAGGAGCTCGTTCCACTAAGACCAGTCCTCAGCCTCTCCTGACTGACTGCCTTCCTCCGCCTTGAGCTCCTCTCAGGCTGACCTGCTGTCAGCCTGCTCTCTCTCTGGGACTCACCCCAGACTGACCTTCTGTCAGACTGACTTGAAATCCTACACCTTCCCTCTCTTTTATATCTAACTCAGCCCACCTCCCCTGCACCTCTCGTGTTACGAAGCCAGGGACCACAAAAGGCACCCTATGACCTTTCCAGCATAAAGCATGGATGGGTCCCTGCTGAACTATCCTGTGTGTGGGTGCAGGTGTGGAATGCGGAAAGGAGTTCCCAGCCTACCTGGATGGTGGGGCACTACACCTTAGGAGAAGGTGCACTACCTCTGTGGCGACTGAAGCCTCAGGGGCGCCACACTTGCATTTGTGGCATGTGAAGTTTGGCTTTTCCACTGGTAAGTCTGTGAACATGTAGCAAGAAATGCAGCTCACTAATGGCTCCTGGCCTCTTACACACAGAGTGATCTATTTCACGGGTTTATTTCTGTTAGTGTTGATGATTATGGCTTACAGCCAATGAAAACCCAAAATTAATTATCTCAGTAAATTAGAATAATTAACAATAAACTCCTGTAAAGGCTCCTAAGAGTTTATAAAGGTCCCATAGTCTGTTTCAGTAGCTCCACAATCATGGGGAAGACTGCTGACCTGACAGATGTCCAGAAGGCAGTCACTGACATACTCCACAAGGAGGGGAAGCCACGAAGGTCTTCGGTAAAGAAGCCGGCTGTTCACACAGTGCTGTATCCAAGAATATTAATGGAGAGTGGAGTGGAAGGAAAAAGTGTGGTAGAAAAAGGTGCACAAGCAACCGGGATAACCGCAGTCTGGAAAGGATTGTTAAGAAAAGGCCATTCAGTAATGTGGGGGAGATTCACAAGGAGTGGACTGCTGCTGGAGTCATTGCTTCACACCACACACAGACGTATCCAGGACATGGGCTACAAGTGTCACATTCCTTGTGTGAGCCACTGATGACCAATAAAAAAAAAATGGAAAGAGAGGCGCAATGAGTGTACCCGTATGGGATTGATTACCCTAAACACATAAATGGGTGCTCACCTTACAGGGTTGTGCCACCCTTGCACAACCACGGTGTGAACGTTGACGATGGGTAGGGAACGTATCCTCTCACCCTGGGAGGGCACTGCAGGTGCTATCAGCAATCTCCGCTCTCCTGTTCGGTCCGTCTCTCACCGGCTCCCGGACATGATCCCAGGAGCAGCCACAGCCGTGAGCACAACACCAGTGATCCTGGAGCTTCTCAGCAATGCCCAACAGCCGCAGGTGCTCCCGCAAACAACTACCCTTCAAGCTGCTCCTGCCGCTTATCCTCAGAAAGAGGAAATTCAATAAGGAGCTGCAATAAAAGCTGAGTTTTTAATTTTCTTTTCGATTTCTGCCTCTCCTTTAGCGCTCCTATAGACGGCTTTATTGCAGCTCCTTACTGATGTCCAATAGACAACGCCAGAAGCGTCTTACCTGGGCCAAGGAGAAAAAGAACTGGACTGTTGTCAGTGGTCCAAGGTGTTGTGTTCAGATGAAGGTAAATTTTGCATTTCACTTGGAAATCGTGGTCCCAGAGTCTGGAGGAAGAGTGGAGAGGCCACAATCCAAGCTGCTGGAGGTCTAGTGTGAAGTGTCCACCATCAGTGATGGTTTGGGGAGCCATGTCATCTGCTGGTGTAGGTCCACTGTGTTTTATCAAGACCAAAGTCAGCGCAGCCATCTACCAGGACATTTTAGAGCTCTTCATGCTTCCCTCTGCCGACAAGCTTTATGGAGATGAAAATTTCATTCTCCAGCAGGACTTGGCCCCTGTCCACACTGCCAAAAGTACCAATACCTGGTGTACACACAACAGTATCACTGGGCCTGATTGGCAGCAAACTCATCTGACCTTAAAAGGAACCTGTCACCCCCCCAGGGCATTTTAAAGTAAAAGAGCCACCTTCAGCAGCACTAAGGCTGCATTCTGTGAAGGTGGCTCTTCCGTTTCTGACACCCAGTAACGCTGAAATATTAACTTTTATAAATAGCTCCTCATACCTGTAATGTGTCCCATAGGTATGGTGTGTCCCCCTGTATCAGCCGCCTCCCATCCGTTCATCATGCCTGTGTCTTGTGCCTGGGCACCGCCTACCATCCGTCCTTCATGCCACTTGTCTTGTGCCTGGGCACCACCCACCATGCCCCTGTGTGCCCCCACTCCTCCCATTTTGAATGCCGGCACCTGCGCTGTGACGAGTTCTCGGGCATGCACAGTGCGCGCTGCCCGAGATCCAACATCAGGCTATTGCGCCTGCATGTTGCTGAGGCCCCAGCCCCGCAATGTGAATACATCATAACACACTGCGGGGCGGGATCTGGGACCTTAGCAACACACAGGCGCAATAGCCTGATGTCGGTTCTTGGGCAGCGCGCACTGCGCATGCCCGAAATCTCTTGTCACAGCGCAGGTGCCGACATTCAAATCAGGAAACACCTTTAATGATGTTATAAATCTGAAAATATCAGAATTTTGTTTACACCCCTTCATCTGAAAACTTTACTTTACTGGACTCTCAAATGTAGGCAATCAATCTTCTAAAAAGTGATTTCCATCACTGCGACCACAGTTTCCCCAAAATGCTAGGGTGGTTTTCCAACCTTTACTGTGACCATCCCTTGATCTGACTTGACCAGTCATGGGTATTTGTTAAGATTTAATCCTCAAACTATTAAAATGTTGTACATACCTTCCAAACTTTACATTTCTGGGCTCAGACATTTAAACCAAAAAGTTGTTGACGTGTTTTACATCAGAAATCATCTTTTCCCCAAAGCCTAGATGGATAAATGGCCAAATATTGTCCAACCATTTCAGTATTTCAGAAGGAACGTGATCTGATCTTATATGGAATCCCTAACTGGATAGAGGTTTATTCTTTATTGCTCTCAGGTGTGAGTATCTCCATGACCTAACACCAATGCTCAATAAAATATGGTGTCACTCATCGACCTGGCAGAACAAGATGGAGCACCATGACCATTAATGATGAAAGATTTTCCATTTTTAGAGCTGAAGAGTCTTTAAACTAATCACACTTGTAATCTTTTAAAGGGCAAATGTGCGGTGACGTTCAAAGGTGTGGTGAATTCTTGGATTGAAACACAAGATCCAAATATGACATCGACTATTTTGGCTGCAAAAAGGGAATTGAGGAACTCCAGTTAAACCTTAACAAATATTTGCTCAATGTCTACAAAATGCAAGGTTGCATGCCAGGGTTCCTCACCACATAGAGTCACATCACACAGAAGTCGTTATAGTAACTCCATTGTTTACCAAAACAAGGAGCGAGCGTAATGGGCATTGTAAATGCCCTCATGAATCACAGGACACTCCGAAATCTCCAAAATATCTTTCTGTAGAACCTTGAGCACCTGAATGCCAAAAAAATGTCAACAGCCAAGGAGAAGACTATGAAGTGGTGGAGTCTGAATATCTAGGCGATCATTTGTGTTCACTTTTGCTATGGAGATGAGAAAAATGTTTTTTTCTTTTTCACAAGTAAACTGATATTTTATCCAGTAATGAAAACTGAATCTGAACTTGTGAAGAAAATCTGTGACAAAGACTCAATGTGTGAGATGTAAAATAAAACCTCACGGAGGCCAGGGATACGAAAATGGGACACAATGAAACAGATCCATCGATGACGTCTACATCAGATGTTTACTAACCTTTGACATGTCATTAAAATATGTCCCTGAGCTGTTTCCTCCACTAATCATGAGAATGAAGGACACGAGATTACTTCTAAACTCAAAGCCCCTAATTTATCAGTTGTCCCACAGACTTGAATGGACAAAACATTTCAAGATCGATGCTTGGCTCTAAACTAAGGAACATTACCAATAAAACTCCATACTCAGTTGGTTGCCCTACCAACGCAGTAAAATCAGCCAATCTGGAAATCATTGAAGCCCCACGTTAGATCGTCTCTAGAACATGTTCATTAAGGTGGTTCTCGCTGGAAGCGAGGCTAAGTGGTTGGTTATAGGTCCTTTCCTGGTGCCTTTGGCTAAGATCAAGTGCAGGATATTTTTAATTGGGGGCTAGTCTGGGCCACTGATGTAGATGTATGCTCAAATGCTAAAAGCAGAAGATTCAGGGTGTGCACCGGGTGACTCTAATAGTCATCCGATCAGGTGGTCAAGAACTCAGGATCGAAATCAAGGGTTGAGTGGTCTGAGAGACCCAGGAGTGATGATCTTGGGGACGTCCACTTCAGTTTTAGGCCCATTTGCACAGTACTTCAAACCTTCTTACTTTTGGGCACAAACCCTTACTTCGGGCCTTTTGGGTGCATTGGGACATTTTAACATTTTCCGACTGAAGGCTCAGTCAGTATTTACATAGATAAACCACCAACATTTTATTTTTATTGTTTCACGTTTGTGTCACCTTTTCATGTGTGCCCTTTTCATAAGGTCTTTTTAGGGTATTGATTCCCTCCTCCTGATCGTTGTAGTGGGACTGTGAGACCATTAGGTTCTGCTTACCCTTGTAAACCCGGGGTTGTTTTCCACTGGGAGGATAATAAATCTAGACTGAGCTCCTATTTCCTAGAAGGGTGGCAGCCCAGCTGGATGCCTTAAGTACGACCAGCTCTTCCTAATCTTTGGCAATCCCTGACTCTCGCTGAGGTCTTCTGGTCTACATTGACAGGTTTATTGGGGACCCTTCTCTGAACACATCCTTCAGCGCCCTTTATACTGTTCACTTTTTTGTGTGCCCTTGGTTGGAGAGCATAATCTTGATCGATCTTTAAATAAATGTGTCAGGAAAATATGCGTTATTGCATAAATAACCGAAGCTGCCCCTCCCCCATTAGGTTTGTGCAGTGTACACACGAAGTCCCATGTGCAGGCACAGCTCACAAGCATCCCCCCGCAGCCGCACCAGCCCCCTCTTTGTCCCTGATGGAATGTCCACTCGCCGCACCCTGCAGGTATACCAGCTTTATGTAATGTGAGCTCCTGACCGGTTAAATCCGGCTTTGCTTAAGCACATGATTCTTTGTTCCTTCAAACTCAAATTTAATAACACAGAATAGTCATAGGAGCAGGAAAAATATATTTCTGGAATCTGCATAACTAAAGCTATTCATAGCAGAGTTTTGTAGCTTGTGCAGATGTCCGAAACCGAGAAACAGACTTTTGCCCGCCTGCACCACCCAGACACGTTATGCCTGGTCTTGAATGAAAGATAATGTCGTAATAAGGAAAATGATACCCCTGTCATCTCTTTCCAAGGTTTTCACCCAGAGTTATGACAAATAGAAGTTTTGAAGAACTTTTTAGAACCGGGTGTATATCGTCTAGCTCAGCCCCCACCAAGAGAAGTCAGCAAGGGAAAGGTATAAATCTAGGATGCTCGATTAGGAAGTTGTCTTTTGCCTGGGGAATCAGCTGCAGGAGGCTGTGCATTTGTACCAGTTTGTTTTGGGAAGTTTCCCCTCCCCCCTCATCCACCCGGCGTACCAGTGACTAAGATGTGTAAGCTCTTATTTTTATCCCATTTATTTCTGTCTGTACATACTGTATTTTGTCTCTTTTGTAACATCTTTTGTATTTTTGTAAACCATGCCTATATTTTCTGGAGTAAATCTATAAAAAGTACTAGTTTCGCTTTCCTTGCTCTATGAACAGGCCGCCACGCCCTCCCCACTAAACTACGCTATCTTGTGGGTAGGCTCCTGACCTGATATTGGTTTTTCATGTCAAATGAGGAGCTAGTGGCATTAAAGTGTTCTGGGGGATTTGGGAGACCCTGGAAGTGATGGAATAGAGGTTTATGTGTGCATTTTCTGCCTGAGACTGTTGATATACATACCACCCTCACTGCAGAGTGCCCGATAGCCAGCACACGGCAAGGCAGCCTTTCTGGAGATTACTTGTTCTAGGTGTAGTTCCCTGACTGACCTGAGGGTAAGGGGGGGCGACAGAGAGCTGCAAGTTCCTAACTGGAACTGGAAAGTGGGACAGACAGATAAATACCAGACAAAATGTATCCCTAGATTATCTGTAATCTGCATCCTCTACCAACTGTGAATAACATAAGAGTAGAATTTTCTGTCAGTTTCCATTGGAAAACTGCAGGAATTCTGCAATCAGTGGTGCAAAACAGGAACTCGTATTCTGGACATATAGACGTTGTACGCTCAAAAAATCCCACTGCCTAATACCAGGAGAGCATAAAATGGCGGACCCTCTTACATACTGATAAGACTGGGGCCCAGGGTCTTCAGATTACCCTTCTATGAATGTGACTTCCCTCCAGCTCCTTTGCTTTGTGGGTCTTGACATCTTCCGATTCTTCCAACTCCATCTTGGATGCTCCTGATTATAGTCTGACCTCTCTGACATCATCCTTCACGTTCTCCCTCTTTATTGGAAACTTCTATATTTAATATATTAATTACAAGAATTGAAATAAATCCTTTTTGCCATATCTTTGCAATTAGAAATTGGTCAGGTATTTTCCATACAGGACGACACAAACAAGAATGTTACCGCCGTCGAGAAGCTCCCTGTAGATTGTATAAAGGGCTCGACGTATGATGGCTAATCTGGACGCAACTTGCATTTTTTCCATTGTGAAGCATATTTTAGTCGTGCGTGTAATTCAGCTGTACATCATCCAAGTGTTTCATTTGGAACTTGATCCAATCCACAAAGTCAGTAAAAGTATCAGAAGCTTTTGTATTTTTTTTCTTCCTCGAAACCTTCCAACAAGCCTAACTCCAGGGTGCAGACCTAAATCTTTGACTTGTGGGTGAGGGGTGCTTACACCTACATTTTTTACACCTTCTCACAGGTGCAGTACGACAACATTTTGGCTTGAAGACGTCGAGGTTATAAAAATCATCTAATCATGAAACAAGTCCCCGAGGAAATGTTACAGGTACGGAGTCGCGAGGATCGTGGAAAGGCTTCCATTTGTAGATGTGCCAAAATAAAATGTTATTATCCAAGTCCCTTGGCTGAACCAGAGACAAAATACCTCGAGGTCATGTGGCTCTTTGGGATAGTGGGTGGAATCCTAAAAAATATTTGTTTTCAATGTCCCAACAGTTTCTTTTAGAAAAAAACAAATAACAACCTACGAGGATTACATTTGGCCATGTGTGCTCAGGCCACCTGTGACTCGTCACCAGAAAGGCAAAAAGGCTTCATTTCTAGAGAAGGGATAGAATGAAAATACGAGCAAGGACGATGCACCCCAGGACGATCTGTTATGTAGGTTTTTAATTATCAATTGTAATGCAATATTGCCTAACACAAAACAAGAATAAAATAAAGTGGTAATTACATCATCACAAGGTGCAACAAAAGGAATGAAGTCTATCGATAAATAAAAATCAATAGAAGAAGATAAGACATCTTTAGGAATCGGGATCACAGTATATAAGGAAATTTTATGATATCAGTAAAAGAAACAATACCAGCTAAAAAAATCCATCAGTCTGAGTGCTGATGTGAGTGTGAGGAGGAGTCACACCAGAGGAGGCCAAGTGCTGATATGTGAGTGTGAGGAGGAGTAGTCACACCAGAGGAGTCTGAGTGCTGATGTGTGAGTGTGAGGAGGAGTAGTCACACCAGAGGTGTCTGAGTGCTGATGTGTGAGGAGTAGTCACACCAGAGGTGTCTGAGTGCTGATGTGTGAGTGTGAGGAGGAGTAGTCACACCAGAGGTGTCTGAGTGCTGATGTGTGAGTGTGAGGAGGAGTAGTCACACCAGAGGAGTCTGAGTGCTGATGTGTGAGTGTGAGGAGGAGTCGTCACACCAGAGGTGTCTGAGTGCTGATATGTGAGTGTGAGGAGGAGTAGTCACACTAGAGGAGTCTGAGTGCTGATGTATGAGTGTGAGGAGGAGTAGTCACACCAGAGGAGGCCGAGTGCTGATATGTGAGTGTGAGGAGGAGTCACACCAGAGGAGGTCGAGTGCTGATGTGTGAGGAGTAGAGATGAGCGACTTTGCCTTTATTTGGGTCGAGTCGGGATTCATGAAACCAGACTTTCTCAAAAGTCGAGTCGAACAAAATCGGCCGACTATCGGGAAAAGTTGGGGGTCCGAATGAAACACGAAACACAATGTAAGTCAATGGGGATGCAAAGTCGACAGGGAGTGGAGGACAGTAAACACACCTTCAGTGCCCATTTCAATGCCAACGACATCAATTCTTATTACTTAAGCTTGTCAACCTTAATTTACTTTATAATAATAGTTACACACTGAAAACTGGGGGTTATTTGGCTAAAGTTGTGGGGGGGGAGGGCTGGCTCCAGGTTTTCGTGTGCTCCGGGCCAAAGAGTGTCAGTGCGCCCCATTACCACATACCACAACTCATGATACTCCAATACGGCAGAGAAATATAGGTATAGTGCAATGAAAAATACTTCACTTCTTACATGACATGACTGATATCTATTTTAAATTCTACAATACCTCAAAAAACGGACAGTATATTACTCCACACAGTATTATGGCCACTGCATAGTGCACCATACAGAATAATGAGCCCCATATATTTCTCCATACAGAATAATTGGTCCCATATAATGTTCCATACAGTATATGATGAGCTCCACATAATGCTACAGTATATGTTGGTCCCCATGGATGATGCTCCAGTGTCTTATGGGCCCCATTTCTAATGCTCCAGTGTATAATGGGCCCCGTAAATGCTGCTCCATTGTCTGATGTCCCCCATTTGGAATGCTCCAGTATATGATGGGCCTCATGGATGATGCTCCAGTGTATGATGGGCCCAAATAATGCTCCATATATAATCTGCCCCATTTAGAATGCTCCAGTATATGATAGGCCCCATGGATGATCCTCCAGTGTCTTATGGGCCCAAATAATGCTCCATATATAATGGGCCCCATTTCTAACACTCCAGTGTATAATGGGCCCCGTAAATGCTGCTCCAGTGACTGATGTCCCCCATTTGGAATGCTCCAGTATATGATGGGCCTCATGGATGATTCTCCAGTGTATGATGGGCCCAAATAATGCTCCATATATAATCTGCCCTGTAACGGGGTCTACCCAAGCTGGGGTACCTCTTTCAGTACCACCCCGTGTTTTCGGAGGTCCGCTCTGCGTTGGCTGGAGTCTGAATGAATGACGCTGGCTGGAATTCCTTGGTTACATGGGCGCATATAAAAGATCACTGCTTCTCCACGTATTTCCAGTCTGACAACACTTTACTCACAGGACACAGAATACATCACACAGATACAGAGGGCAGGCCAATAGAAAAGCGGCAGGCCAGACATGCATTACAAAAGCCGCAGGTGGCCGGAGCTTGCCGATGTTTACTGTGGGAATTACAAAGGTGGGGGGAGGGCAGACAAAAGGAGAATATCGTGTCCCCTCTGCCCAGGGGCGCAGCCTGTGGGCTGATACATTAGGGACATGCATCTCCCATGGAACCTATTATACATACATATAACTGCACAACATATTCTGGGTGCTGAGTGGTTCTGTAACACGTAACACGGCTCCCCTTTTCAGCGACGCGATCGGCATACACAGTCTGATCCTCAACGGATCGGTTTGGGGATGACCGAAGTTTATGGGGTTGGTACAAGTTCCGTTTGTCGACTTAGTCCATCGGCGTTACCATTTTGTTTGCCGGGTCTGTGGTGGATGGTGAAGTCCAAAGGTTGTAGGGCTAAACTCCACCGCAGCAATCTGGCGTTGTCTCCGGAGACCCGATTAAGCCAGACTAGGGGATTATGGTCCGTTAGGAGGGAAAACTGTCGTCCATACAAATATGGTTGCAGCTTCTTGAGTGCCCAAACTACCGCCAGGCACTCCTTCTCGATGGCCGCATAGGTTACTTCACAGGGCAGTAGTTTCCGACTGAGGTAAGCTACTGGGTGGTGTTGGCCGTCCGGCCCGACTTGGCTCAGTACTGCCCCCAATCCAAACATAGAAGCGTCTGTGTGAACAAGGAAACGTTTAGTTGGATCGGGTGCGGCCAATACAGGGGTATTGGTGAGGGCGTCCTTTAGTTGGCGGAAGGCTTCTTCACACTCTGAGGTCCAGGTTACCTGGCGGGGTTGGATCATACGGGTCAAATCAGTGAGGGGCTTGGCTACGCTGCTCTAATTGGGAACGAATTTCCTGTAATACCCCACTGTCCCTAGAAACGCCATGACCTGGGTTTTAGTACGTGGGATGGGCCATTTGGCTATGGCCTCAATCTTAGCTGGTTCTGGTCTCTGTTTCCCACTTCCCACCCAATGCCCTAAATACTGAACCTCTCCTTGGCCCACGTGACACATGTTTGGGTTCAGGGTGATTCCGGCCTGGTGGATCCTGTCCAATACTGTCTCTAGGTGATTTAGATGCTCTTCCCATGTCGCACTGTAGATGGCGATGTCGTCCAGGTAGGCACAAGCATAGTCCTGGAGACCATCCAGAAGCCGGTCAGCCAGCCTTTGGAAGGTCGCCGGGGCATTCTTCATCCCGAATGGCATAACTCGAAACTGGAATAAGCCGAACGGGGTGACAAATGCCGACTTGGGAATAGCGTCAGGACTAAGGGGAATCTGCCAGTAGCCTTTGCATAGATCGATGGTGGTCAAATACTTTGCCCCGCCAGCCGGTCTAACAACTCATCCACACGCGGCATGGGGTATGTATCCGTCACTGTTTTCTCATTGAGCTTACGATAGTCAACAGAAAACCGTTTAGTCCCATCCTTTTTGGGCACTAACACTACAGGGGATGCCGAGGGACTATCTGACTCTTCAATTACCCCTAAACGCAACATCTCTTGTATCTCTTGTCGCATCCCCTCTCGTACAGACTCAGGGATGTGGAAGGGGTATTGTCGCGTGGGGGTCTGATCCTGGGTCTCAACCTTGTGTTGTGCCAAGCGAGTGTACCCCAGTCTTTCTGAAAACATCCTCTGTCGCAGCCTCAACAACTCCTCCGCCTGCTGTCTCTCCCGGGGGCCTAGGTCTTCACCCAAGTGTACCTGGTCCCATGTTTTAGACTGAGTCCTTTCCCCTAAGACATCCGGCAAGGGAAGTCCGGCTAAATCCTCTGCTTAAGGTGCACAGATGGCCACTACCTCTTCAGGGCACTCCCGGTAGGGCTTCAGCATATTCACGTGGAACATGCGGATAACTCTGGGGTTGTCACAATCGGCGACATTATAGGTTGTGTCGGCTATTTTCCCCACTACCTGGTAGGGCCCCTGCCATGCAGCTTGAAACTTATTCTGCTTAGCGGGCTCTAACACCAGGACCTTCTGTCCTATTTCCAAAGTGCGCTCTCTGGCCCTCCGATCGTACCATACTCGCTGGCGCCTATGTGTCGCCTGCAGGTTCTCACATACAACCTGGGTCAGCTCCTGTAGGCGGTCCCGGAATTCCAGCACATAGGGTACAATAGGTACCACTTCTATGAGGCCCTCCCATTCCCAGTGTTCCAGCACTAAGTCAAGGGGTCCCCTTACCCGTCTCCCGTATACCAGCTCGAACGTGGAGAACCCTGTGGATTCTTGGGGCACCTCCCGATAGGCAAACAGGAGGTGTGGCAAGAATTTCTCCCAGTCCCTGGAGGTCCTGGTAAAAGTCCAAATGAGCTGTTTTAATGTCCCGTTAAAGCGTTCACACAACCCATTGGTTTGCGGGTGGTACCGGGCGCTTCTAATGGACTTTACCCCGCACAGCTTCCACACTTGTTCACCTCTGCTGTAAACTGGGTATCCTGGTCCGAGATAATCTCTCGGGGAAATCCAACCTGTGAGAAAACCTGGAGCAGGGCAGCCGCCACTGTCTCTGCCAGTATGTTAGGTAATGCAACCACCTCTGGATACCATGTGGCATAATCTACCACTGTCAATATATACTTTTTCCCGGACGGACTGGGTTTGGCTAACGGCCCTATCAGATCGACCGCTACTAAAAGATCACTGCTTCTCCACGTATTTCCAGTCTGACAACACTTTACTCACAGGACACAGAATATATCACACAGATACAGAGGGCAGGCCAATAGAAAATCGGCAGGCCAGGCATGCATTACAAAAGCCGCAGGTGGCCGGAGCCTGCCGATGTTTACGGTGGGAATTACAAAGGTGGGGGGAGGGCGGACAAAAGGAGAATATCATGTCCCCTCTGCCCAGGGGCGCAGCCTGTGCACTGATGAATTAGGGACATGCATCTCACATAGAACCTATTATACATACATATAACTGCACAACATATTCTGGGTGCTGAGTGGTTCTGTAACACGTAACATGCCCCATTTGGAATGCTCCAGTATATGATGAGCCTCATGGATGATGCTCCAGTGTATGATGGGCCCAAATAATGCTCCATTTATATTGGGCCCCATTTCTAATGCTCCAGTGTATAATGGGCCCCGTAAATACAGCTCCAATGTCTGATGTCCCCCATTTGGAATGCTCCAGTATATGATGGGCCTCATGGATGATGCTCCAGTGTGTGATGGGCCCCATATATCATTCTCCAGTGTATAGTGCTCACCAAAAATTGCTACCAACCTTTAACAAAATTAAATACCTCTCCTCGCTGTGCACTTCTCTACTCTGGACTCCTCAGCGTCACCATCTTCCAGCTCTCTGCAGTTGGACTGTTTAGTGTGAACAAGCCACTATGTATGGGCAATTCAATTATATAAAAACAATAGGACAAAATATATATATAAAAAATAATCTTTAATAAGTCAGATTTAGGCAATCATAAAATTGTACAAAAACAAGTGCCAAAGACATACCAAACATTAATATGGAATCATAGCATACATATATACGATAATTTTATGAGATCTGTCAGATAAATAATATATAATAATATAGTACATTACATAATCTATCTCAGCATCACACACATATATACATAAAAAATGTGCATAGACTATAAACGGTGATATATAAACATAAGAAAATCAATCCATTACCAGGGCAGCACGGTGGCTCAGTGGTTAGCGCTGCAGCCTTGCAGCGCTGAGGTCCTGGGTTTGAATCCCACCAAGGACAACATCTGCAAGGAGTTTGTATGTTCTCCCCGTGTTTGCGTGGGTTTCCTCCCACATTCTAAAGACATACTGATAGGGAATTTAGATTGTGAGCCCCATCGGGGACAGTGATGATAATATGTGCAAACTGTAAAGCGCTGCGGAATATGTTAGCGCTATATAAAAATAAAGATTATTATTATATATCACAAAAAGTGATTCTACCCACAATTGGGTTATAAAAATCCATGTCAATAATGTGCCATAGTGATAACATCACATAAAAAAGCAGTGTATAACCGTTTAGTGATACTCAATGATATTTCGGCGTTTCGGAACTAGCGTCCTTCGTCAGGGGGGTGACGTACTGCTTAATGCCCCAGTTTAAATAGGGAAATACCAGGTGAACAATTGAT
The DNA here is from genome assembly GCF_039654945.1 of Dendrobates tinctorius. Lineage (NCBI taxonomy): Eukaryota > Metazoa > Chordata > Amphibia > Anura > Dendrobatidae > Dendrobates > Dendrobates tinctorius. The sequence goes on from NW_027361978.1 coordinate 3,168,915, forward strand.
GACCAGACGCCACTGGCGCGTGCGCGGCAGGAGCAACCCGGAAATCCATGCACAGACCGGCGTCATGTGACCTGACGCGCCAGGGAAACCCCACACGTCATACACATAGAGACGCCCACTGTCATGGCACCGGGAGCACATACCGCGCATGCGCACACGTCCGATCATGAAAAACACCCGCAGTGATCACTCCGTAAACAGGTATCTATACGGAGATACGCTCAATAATTTGAATACTAGTGTGAGTGGAATGAAAAGAGAAAAAAGTGCGATGACAATAATATACTAATTAGTGACACCAAAAGAATATATATAATGTATAACAGTGCATAAAAAATAAATAAAGAATATATTAAATTTATAAAAAATAGAAATAAATATAAATACACAAATAAATAATGACAAAAAAAGGGGGGGGAAGGAGTGAATATAGTTACAGTGCATAATTATATCTATACCACCTTAATGATCTATCAAAAATCATGTATCAGTCATAACAAACAAACTCACCACACTTATAAAAATCACAGACTTCAAATCAATACATAATATATCTAAATGACATTCACAAAAAAATCATCATGATATAGATAACACTTCTGTTGGTGTTGGAAGCTCATCTTAATCCTTCTCAAACTCATCTTACGAATTTTCAAACAATACACCAATAGAGTCTCGATCACATTATTCCTCTAAAACAAAAATAAAATATATATTAAAATTAAAACAGTACATAAAAAGCACAAAATAACACATACACTGACACCATTTGAGAAAATTCACTCCAATGGAGAGAGAATTCGCACAAAAAGAGAGAAACCAGTTATAAAAATGGGACAAAAGACATATGCTCATTAAGACCAAATGGGGACACAGAGTTTAATGTCCAAATCCACTTGGTCTCAAGTTTGGCTAGGGACACACTAACATTCCCTCCTCTCATTGTGGGTCTAATCATATCAATCCCTCTTACTTTCAACAATGAAGCATCACACTTGTGATGCAACTTAAAGTGTTTGGGCAAAGTCTTAAGTAATGAATAGTGTTGAGCATTCCGATACTGCAAGTATCGGGTATCGGCCGATATTAGCGGTATCGGAATTCCGATACGGACTTCCAATACTTTTGTCATATTGGATTCCGGAATCGGAATCGGAAGTTCCCATCATGCTATGAGCCTGCTTGCTTTGATTAAGCCAATGGGAATCCTCCGAAGTGTGGGCACATCCTGTTAGGCATGTAGGCATGTTAACTATTGGCATGGCTGTGATTGGCTGCCGAAATGATGTCATGATGCACTATAAAAGCCACCGCAGCCGCCATTTCTGGTCACTCTGCTGTGAATTCAGTTAGGGACAGGCTGCTGTAGAAGACTGTGAGGGACAGTTAGAAATAGCGATTCCACCAAACATCTAGTGCTTTACCCAGGCTACATAAACCACCACTGTAGCCTTCTTTGCCCTAGCAGCAGTGTTCACAGCTGTCTGCAAGGGCTGTGTGAGTGCAGCTCACGCTGTGGAGTGGGTCCTGCAGCCACGTCAGGTTGTAGGCCACCCAGTGTGATCACTGCTGCCTCATACATCTTTTATTTTTTGAGCTGCATTTTTTACATAATTTCAATCTAGTGTGCTTCCATCCGTATCCATATACGTTGGTTGCAAACACTAGTAGTAGACAGCGGAGCCTTTCTGCAGCCTTTCAGTGCTAGTGTCCACTTTGCTGCACTGTTCACGGCTGTCTGAGAGGTCTCTGACTGTGTGTGAGTGCAGCTCACGCTGAGTAGTGTGTCCTGCAGCTACGTCTGGCTGTAGGACGCTCAGCGTGCGTCAGTGCCTCACACATATTTTTATTTGAGTGCAGCTCATTTTTTCTTCTATTAGTGTGCATCCATCCGTCTCCATCTACGGTGGTTGCAAACACTATATAGGAGTACACAGCGGAGCCTTTCTGCAGCCTGTCAGTGCCAGTGCCCACTTAGCTGCACTGTTGACGGCTGTCTGAGAGGTCTCTGACTGTGTGTGAGTGCAGCTCACGCTGAGTAGAGTGTCCTGCAGCTGCGTCTGGTTGTAGGACGCTCAACGTGCGTCACTGCCTCACACATATTTGTCTTTGAGTGCAGCTCATTTTTTCTTCTCCTATTAGTGTGCATCCATCCGTATCCATCAACATTGGTTGGTTGCAAACACTATATAGGAGTAGATAGAGGAGCCTTTTTTTCTGGCTTGTGCCCTGCCGGCGCAGCCAGATTAGTATTACCCAATTTTTTTGGAGCCTCATCTTTTGCATTGTAGGTTACCTGCCTGCATTGTAATAGCTCCAAAAAGTTGGTGATACTATCAGTTTCAATTCTTTGTTCACATACTTTGAGTTTGTTTCCAACAAAGAAACCACAAAAAAAGTTCACCAAACACTACATTTGGAACTTGTGTAGGCCACATCAGCTCCTATTAAAGTGTAGTCCACACACACACACTTCATAAAATTAGTGTTTCTTGTACCTGTAACCAGCTGTTCAGGAATAAGCACACTAAGGCCCCCCTTTGTACTTTTCTGCCTATCTTAAGCAGTCTTGCAAGATGAAGAAGGCAGGGAGTAAGGCGCGTGGGCGTGGGCGTGGAGTTTCAGCAGGGAGAGGACGTGGGGATTCTGCAGGGAGAGGACGTGGGGATTCTACAAGTAGAGGACGTGGGGATTCTGGGCCTGCTGCGGGCACCAGTGGATCAGCATCCCCCAGTTTTAGCAGGCAACAGTCCTTTATGCGCAGCTTTGTAGGACCTCAACGTACCCCACTGCTGCGGGAGGAACAAATTGAAGCCGTTGTCGGATGGATGGCAGCTAACGCATCGACTTCAATTACTTCCGCATCCTCTCAGGGTCAGAGCACCGAAGAGCAACCATCTGTCTCTTCACCACCTGCCAAAGTGCCCAGGCAGTCAGAGAGACATGGACAGGAGCCATCACAGTCTCTACTTCTGTTCTCGGAATCTGTTGGCTTGGAAAGAGGGGGCCAGCCAAGCAGCATTCCTGAATGTGAAGAAGAGGGAGTATGCAGTGATGCGCAACTTCTTTGTCCCTCTGAATCTGAAGAGGCGAGTGGGCCAGTGCCTATGGTCAGCACACCTCAGTACGCATCAGATGATGACGAGACTCAGTTGCCACTTTCTGGTGCGTACGGTGCTGGCGAGACAACCCCGGAGAAGCAGCTGTTTGAAGAGGGGAGGGAAGATGATGAGGTCCTTGACCCATCATGGCGTGAGGAACAGGAAGGTGGTGGGAGCAGCTCGGAGGAAGAGATTCCCCTACCGGCCAAAACAGGAGGCAGAGGGAGGGGGAAGACTTGGTTGCCTGTACCCTCCACTTCGGCACCCGTTAGGAGCATTCCTCATTCCAAAGGCAAACCGGGCGCTCCCAAGAGTTGCAGTGCGTGGTCCTTTTTTGACACAGTTGCAGATGACATTTGCTTTGTCAAATGCAAGCTGTGTCATCAGAGAGTCAAAAGAGGGAGAAATGTCAGCAACCTCAATACCACAAATATGTGGAAACATGTGCGCACCAAGCACGAGTTGGAGTTGCAGAGACACCCTGAAGACGTAGGCCAACGTACAGCACCACCTACCACCTCTTCAGTTCGTGTTGGGGCCTCTTCCTCCAGCTCACACACTGCTGGTTCGGCTTCCTCACAGGATCGCCAAGGAAGAACCTCTGCCACTGTTGTCCGGAGACCCTGTCAGATTACACCCATAGCAGCACGTTCCCATCCATCACAGCCATCGGTAGCACAGGCATGGGATAAAAGGCGCCCTTACTCGGCAAACCATCCCAGAGCACAGTCTCTGAATGCTGGCATTGCCAAACTTCTGGCAGTTGAAATGCTGTCATTCAGGCTGGTGGACACTGACACCTTCCGGGACTTAATGGCATTGGCAGTCCCCCAATACAACGTGCCCAGCCGCTTTTATTTCAGCAGGCGAGCCGTCCCTGCCCTGCAGAAACATGTTGAGGGCAAAATAAAACATGCGCTACTAAACGCCATTAGTAGCAAGGTCCACCTGACCACCGATGCGTGGACCAGTAACCATGGACAGGGACGATACCTTTCCCTCACTGCCCACTGGGTCAATGTTGTGGAGCCGGGTACGGATCTGGAGAGTGGCGCTGTACGTGTTCTTCCAACGCCACGGATTGCAGGACTCCAGTCTGTACACATAGACTCCTCCTCCTACTCAAGTTCCTCAGAAACAGCAGAGCAGGAGCCTGTTACGACCGATATGAGCACAGCCGTGGCCAAACGTCAACAGGCTGTACTCAAATTAATTTCTTTGGGGAATCGAAGCCACACAGCGCAGGAGCTCTGGAATGCTATCAAGCTGGAGAGCGATGTGTGGTTTGGGCCAGCGAATCTCCAGCCGGGCTTGGTAGTGTGTGACAATGGCCGAAATCTGGTGGCAGCTCTTGGCCTAGGCAACCTCACACACATCCCATGTCTGGCACATGTTCTTAACTTGGTCGTGCAGAGCTTTCTGAGGGACTATCCGGATCTTGATGCACTGTTGCACAAGGTCCGCATAGAGTGCGCTCACTTTCGACGTTCCAGCACGGCAAGATCGCGCCTCGCTGCTCTGCAGCGACGATTTGGCCTTCCGGAACATCGCATCATATGTGACCTACCCACCCGGTGGAATTCAACGTTACATATGTTGGAGCGGTTGTGTGAGCAGCAGGCAGCAGTCATGGAGTACCAGCTGCATCAGGCGCAAACAAGTCGCACTGTGCGCCGTTCACACTTCAGCACCATTGAGTGGGCCTCTATGAAGGACATCTGCCTCGTTTTGCGTGCCTTCGATGAATCCACGCGGATGGCGAGTGCAGATGATGCACTAGTCAGCATGACTGTCCCCCTTATCTGCCTGCTTCAACAAACACTGCAAGCACTAAGGGATGAGGTTTCGGAAGAGGTGGAGGATGAGGAGTCCCAAATGCCATCTGCTTCTGGACAGTCTGCGCTACGTGTTTCCTCACAAAGGCCTAGGCAGGGGACACTTTGTGAGGAGGATGAGGAGGAGTCGATGGAGGAGGAAGACATCTCTCCAGAGGAGGGAGGTACACAAACCTCTACTCAGTATGTACAGCGAGGGTGGGGTGATGCAGAGCAGGCCGAGGTCACGCCTCAAACAGGGGACAGCGGTTCTTTGGCAGTTGGGAGTCTGCAGCACATGGTTGATTTCATGCTGCAGTGCCTGAGAAACGACCGCCGCATCGCCCACATTCTCGTCTCGGCTGATTATTGGGTGTACACCCTCCTAGATCCTCGCTACCGGGACAGCGTACAAAGGCTCATACCAATGTTGAACCGGGAGCGTAAAATGCGGGAGTACGAAGAGTCACTGGTGCAGTCCATAATGTTTTCCATTCCACCCGACAGCATTGTTGCTATTGCTTTAAAAAGCAGCTCTGTGCGTCGAGGCAGTGGAGGAAACTCTGCACAAAGAGGGAGCAGAGGCAGCGCCGCAGCACAAGGCAAGACCACTATGGCCCAAATGTGGCAAAGTTTTGTGTGTCCACCACAATTGTCTACACCATCAGCGACGCCTCGAGTCAGCAGGAGGCAACGCTTCCGTCAGATGGTGTCAGACTACATGTCTTGCCCTGTCGCTGTACTCCCAGATGGCTCTTCCCCCTTCAAGTTTTGGGTCTCTAAGCTGGATACATGGCCAGAGCTTAGCCAGTATGCATTGGAGGTGCTGGCTTGCCCTGCTGCCAGTGTATTATCGGAACGTGTCTTTAGTGCCGCAGGTGGTGTACTAACAGACCATCGCACGCGACTATCTTCCGATAATGTTGACCGGCTGACTTTTCTGAAAATGAACAAGGCCTGGATCTCAAAAGACTTTGCCATTCCTCTTACAGACTAAATTTGTGGTTGGCAACTGTATCCAGGTCTGCTGGTGTGTTCATTTTTCTACCACCTGAACTATAATCCCTGTGCTTCAACACAGCCAGTTGTCGCTCAGATGTGTCGTCTGCACAGAGAAACACACTAGCTCCTGTGTTAGTGGGGTTCAGTAATGCCAGCTGATCCCCTGCTGTGTGGACGGCAAAGTCACCAGCTCCATCAACATTCAAACCACTACTGATTTTTAACCGTGCCCAACTTAGGTCTCTGGCTCCACTGTCTCTACTATTTCCCCTGACCTCCAACCCCGCCATCTACATCTCTGAAGTGGCGTCAGCACAATCTACACTTGTTCCTGTGTTCCTGTGGCTCAGTCCCATCAGTTTATCCCCTGATGTGTGTCCGGCAAGGTCTCCTGCTCTGTCCACATTCCCATAACCAGTAGTGGGAATGAGGACAGAGCTGGCGAACTTGCCGGACAAACATCAGGGGATCAACTGACGGGACTGAGCACCAGTAACACAGGAACAAGTGTAGATTGTGCTGACGCCACTTCAGAGATGTAGCTGGCGGGGTTGGAGGCCAGGGTAAATAGTAGAGACAGTGGAGCCAGAGGCCTAAGTGGAGCATGGTTAGAATCAGTAGTAGTCCACAACCTCCATAAAAACCGCTGCCCATTGGCCTCTGCATGCGGCATGCGTAATCCTGGGCTCCAACAGTGTCAGTTGGTGTTCAGAAGTGTCGTCTCCACAGAGCCAAACACATTCGTTCGAGTGTTAGTGGGTTTCAGCACTGCCAGCTGTTCCCCTGCTGTGGAGATGGCAAGTCTCCTGCTGCCTTCTCCTGCCAAAATCCAGTAGGCCCCAGCCTGCTCCTCGCCTAATCCTGGGCTCCAACAGCGTCAGTTGGTGTTCAGAAGTGTCGTCTCCACAGAGCCAAACACATTCGTTCAAGTGTTAGTGGGGTTCAGCACTGCCAGCTGTTCCCCTGCTGTGGAGATGGCAAGTCTTCTGCTGCCTTCACCTGCCAAAATCCAGTAGGCCCCAGCCTGCTCCTCGCCTAATCCTGGGCTCCAACAGCGTCAGTTGGTGTTCAGAAGTGTCGTCTCCACAGAGCCAAACACATTCGTTCAAGTGTTAGTGGGGTTCAGCACTGCCAGCTGTTCCCCTGCTGTGGAGATGGCTAGTCTCCTGCTGCCTTCACCTGCCAAAATACAGTAGGCCCCAGCCTGCTCCACGCCTAATCCTGGGCTCCAACAGCGTCAGTTGGTGTTCAGAAGTGTCGTCTCCACAGAGCCAAACACATTCGTTCAAGTGTTAGTGGGGTTCAGCACTGCCAGCTGTTCCCCTGCTGTGGAGATGGCAAGTCTCCTGCTGCCTTCACCTGCCAAAATCCAGTAGGCCCCAGCCTGCTCCACGCCTAATCCTGGGCTCCAACAGCGTCAGTTGGTGTTCAGAAGTGTCGTCTCCACAGAGCCAAACACATTCGTTCAAGTGTTAGTGGGGTTCAGCACTGCCAGCTGTTCCCCTGCTGTGGAGATGGCAAGTCTCCTGCTGCCTTCACCTGCCAAAATCCAGTAGGCCCCAGCCTGCTCCACGCCTAATCCTGGGCTCCAACAGCGTCAGTTGGTGTTCAGAAGTGTCGTCTCCACAGAGCCAAACACATTCGTTCAAGTGTTTGTGGGGTTCAGCACTGCCAGCTGTTCCCCTGCTGTGGAGATGGCAGTCTCTCCTGCTGTCTCCGCATTCCAAAGACAGTAGGCCTCTGCCTACACCCTCCTATTTCCTGGGCTTCAACTCAGCCAGTTGTAGCTCGGAAGTGCCGTCCACATGGAAAGAGATACTTGCTCCCGTGTCTCAGTGGGGTTCAGTAACGTCAGCTGATCCCCTGCTGTGTGGATGGCAGTCTCTCCTGCTGTCACCTCATTCAAAATACAGTAGGCCTCTGCCTACACCCTCCTATTTCCTGGGCTTCAACACAGCCAGTTGTAGTTCGGAAGTGCCGTCCACACGGAAAGAGACACTTGCTCCCGTGTCTCAGTGGGGTTCAGTAACGTCAGCTGATCCCCTGCTGTGTGGATGGCAGTCTCTCCTGCTGTCACCTCTTTCAAAATACAGTAGGCCTCTGCCTACACCCTCCAATTTCCTGGGCTTCAACACAGCCAGTTGTAGTTCGGAAGTGCCGTCCACACGGAAAGAGACACTTGCTCCCGTGTCTCAGTGGGGTTCAGTAACGTCAGCTGATCCCCTGCTGTGTAGATGGCAAAGTCTCCTGCTGCCTACACAGTCGTACCACTACTGATTTTTAACCGTGCTCCAATTAGGCCTGTGGCTCCACTGTCTCTCGTATTTCCCCTGTCCTCCAACCCTGCCAGTTACAGCTCCGAAGTGGCGTCTGCACAATCTACACTTGTTCCTTTGTTACAGGTGTTCAGTCCGGTCAGTTAATCCCCTGATGTGTGTCCGGCAATGTCGCCTGCTCTGTCCACATTCCCATTATGGGAATGTGGACAGAGCAGGCGACATTGCCGGACACACATCAGGGGATTAACTGACCGGACTGAACACCTGTAACACAGGAACAAGTGTGGATTGTGCAGACGCCACTTCGGAGCTGTAACTGGCGGGGTTGGAGGACAGGGGAAATACGAAAATCAGTGAAGCCACAGGCCTAAGTGGAGCTTGGTTAAAATTAGTAGTCTACAACCGATCTTAAAATTTCTTCAATGCAGCCTCAGCCTGCTCCGTGCTTGTCCCTGGGCTTCAACACAGCCAGTTGTTGCTCGGAAGTGCCGTCTTCACAGAGTAAAACACTAGCTCCTGTGTTTGTGGGGTTCAGTAACGTCAGCTGTTCCCCTGCTGTTTTGATGGCAATCTGTCCTGCTGCCTCCCAATTGACAGCACATCAGGCCTCAGCCTGCTAAGTGCTTGTCCTGGGCTCCAACATCGCCAGTTGCTGCTCATAACTGACTTTGGCACGGGTACTCCCTCCTGCCCAGCTTGGTTCCAGCCCTGCCTGCTGTTTCCGGGAAGTGTCAATGTCAGTTTGCCACCCCAAGTTGCCATGTCGTGTTGCGGTTGGGTTAGCCGAGGCTAGGGTGCCAGCAGTTTAGGTGCTTCCTATGTGAACTGCGGGTTCTGGTAAGAAAGGCTTGTTCCATAGTGCCAGTAGGACAAGCACCCCCTGTAGGACTGTGTGATTCTGTAACTGCGGCCAGCTTGCGGCATGCCAACTTTGCTTTTCAGGGGTAACTTCTGATACCCCTCCGGGTTCCAGCACCGTCAGCTGGTTCTCGTCAGAGCCTTTGGCCTAGGTGCCTCCATCTCGGTATCCGAGTTCCGGCAATGTCTGCTGGTCCTTGGTAGTGCTTTGTAGCACAGGTACCTCCTGCTTAGTAACCGGGTTCCAGCACCGTCAGCTGGTCCTCGGTTGTGCCATTGGCTCTTATTCCTTCTGTTGGCCCTCCGGGTGCCAGCACTGTCAGCTGGTCCTCGCTATTTACATTTGCTCTTGCAGCTTATGCTACCCCTCCGGGTTCCAGCACCGTCAGCTGGTTCTCGTCAGAGCCTTTGGCCTAGGTGCCTCCATCTCGGTATCCGAGTTCCGGCAACGTCTGCTGGTCCTTGGTAGTGCTTTGTAGCACAGGTACCTCCTGCTTAGTAACCGGGTTCCAGCACCGTCAGCTGGTCCTCGGTTGTGCCATTGGCTCTTATTCCTTCTGCTGCCCCTCCGGGTGCCAGCACTGTCAGCTGGTCCTCGCTATTTACATTTGCTCTTGCAGCTTATGCTACCCCTCCGGGTTCCAGCACCGTCAGCTGGTTCTCGTCAGAGCCTTTGGCCTAGGTGCCTCCATCTCGGTATCCGAGTTCCGGCAACGTCTGCTGGTCCTTGGTAGTGCTTTGTAGCACAGGTACCTCCTGCTTAGTAACCGGGTTCCAGCACCGTCAGCTGGTCCTCGGTAGTGCCATTGGCTCTTGTTCCTTCTGCTGCCCCTCCGGGTGCCAGTACCGTCAGCTGGTTCAAGAGGACAAAGAACAGGAAGACAACCACCAAGATGCAGAACAACAAGAGAGAGAAGACAAAGAAGCATAAAAAAAACAAAGCAGAAGAACATTAAGCATAAGACTAATACTCTGAGCAAATGATATTATCTTATTTATAAGCAGAAGAAGACTAAGCAGTGTATGGGGGTGAGTCCGTTCCTCCTCGTGGTGCCCCTGGAAAAGGCCTGCTGCTGCAGGCCAAACTGAACGCGGACAAATCCTGTTGTAAATCTTTTGTGACAGGCAGAACGGAAGGTGTAAACTTCTAACTTTTCTAGATAACAACTACAGGAATGCCTGACACAAACAAGAATATGATGAAGAAGAATAGGAAGAAGATGAAGAAGTTGAATATGTAGAATAATAATTGTTGAATAAGAAGAATATGAAGAATGTAAGAAAAGGAAGAAGAAGAAGAAGAATGTAAAAAAAGGAAGTAGAAGAATTTAAAAAAGGAAGAAGAAGAAGAATGTTAAAAAAGGAATAAGAAGAAGAATGTAAAAAAAGGAAGAAGAAGAAGAATGTAAAAAAAGGAAGAAGAAGAAGAAGAATGTAAAAAAAGGAAGAAGAAGAAGAAGAATGTAAAAAAAGGAATAAGAAGAAGAAGAAGAAGAAGGTAAAAAAGGGAAGAAGAATAAGAAAGAAGAAGAAAGAAGAAGAAGACATACATGTCTGGCAAAATATAAATGAGGCTAACATAGTCAATATCTTTGTAACTCCTAACGTCTTTAAAAAAAAAGTTTAATTCCTGCTATTCCTTTTGATTGGGCTAAACCTCTATGGCTTTAATGTCTCCTCCACCTCCCACAATACATTCTACATTATTCTTAGTTGTTTTTCTTCATGTAGAATTAACCTACAAGGAAAGAAAGGGTTTTTTTTAATTCCGATATTTTGGCCCCATTGACTTGCATTGGTTCCCGGTATCGGAATCGGCGATACCGATATTTTTTTTTAAGATCGGCCGATCCATTCCGATCCGATATTTTCAAGTATCGGCTGGTATCGCTCAACTCTAGTAATGAAACATCCTGAATGTCTCTTGCTGCCAGAATCCCAAGGACATGTTCACGTACTCTAACTTTAAGCTGCCGGGTCGTCATACCCACATAAATAAGTGAACAGGGACATGTTGCATAATAGATTACTGCTTTGGGCAAGCAATTAATAGAGTGTTTGATCTCAAAAAATTGAGATCCATTCGCATTACTAAAGCTTTGTGTATTGATGATATTGGGACACGCTACGCAATGTCCACATGATCTACAGCCCAACGGAGATTTAAATCTAGAGAGAAATGTTGTACTCTGTTCCCCAACATAATGACTCTTCACTATACCATCTCTTAGATTCTGTGACCTTCTAAAAGTAATACATGGAGTCGTTCCAATATATTATTGATTATTTTTTATATATATATTTAGTCCTATTGTTTTTATATAATTGAATTGCCCATACATAGTGGCTTGTTCACACTAAAGAATCGAATGGTCTCCATTCAAATTTTGTGACATACAGTCATGGCCAAAAGTATTGACACCCCTGCAATTCTGTCAGATAATATTCAGTTTCTTCCTGAAAATAATTGCAAACACAAATTCTTTGGTATTATTATCTTCATTTAATTTGTCTTAAATGAAAAAACACAAAAGAGAATGAAGCAAAAAGCAAAACATTGATCATTTCACAAAAAACTCCAAAAATGGGCCGGACAAAAGTATTGGCACCCTCAGCCTAATACTTGGTTGCACAACCTTTAGCCAAAATAACTGCGACCAACCGCTTCCGGTAACCATCAATGAGTTTCTTACAATGCTCTGCTGGAATTTTAGACCATTCTTCTTTGGCAAACTACTCCAGGTCCCTGATATTTGAAGGGGGCCTTCTCCAAACTGCCATTTTTAGATCTCTCCACAGGTGTTCTATGGGATTCCGGTCTGGACTCATTGCTGGCCACCTTAGAAGTCTCCAGTGCTTTCTCTCAAACCATTTTCTAGTGCTTTTTGAAGTGTGTTTTGGGTTATTGTCCTGCTGGAAGACCCATGACCTCTGAGGTAGACCCAGCTTTCTCACACTGAGCCCTAAATTATGCTGCAAAATTTGTTGGTAGTCTTCTGACTTCATATGCCATGCACACGGTCAAGCAGTCCAGTGCCAGAAGCAGCAAAGCAACCCCAAAACATCAGGGAACCTCCACCATGTTTGACTGTAGGGACCGTGTACTTTTCTTTGAATACCTCTTTTTTCTCCTGTAAACTCTATGTTGATGCTTTTGTCTCATCTGACCAGAGAACATTCTTCCAAAATGTTTTAGGCTTTTTCAGGTAAGTTTTTGCAAACTCCAGCCTGGCTTTTTTATGTCTCAGGGTAAGAAGTGGGGTCTTCCTGGGTCTCCTACCATACAATCCCTTTTCATTCAGATGCCGACGGATAGTACGGGTTGACACTGTTGTACCCTCGGACTGCAGGGCAGCTTGAACTTGTTTGGATGTTAGTGGAGGTTCTTTATCCAACATCCGCACAATCTTGCGTTGAAATCTCTTGTCAATTTTTCTTTTCCGTCCACATCTAGGGAGGTTAGCCACAGTGCCATGGGCTTTAAACTTCTTGATGACACTGCGCACGGTAGACACAGGAACATTCAGGTCTTTGGAGATGGACTTGTAGCCTTGAGATTGCTCATGCTTCCTCACAATTTGGTTTCTCAAGTCCTCAGACAGTTCTTTGGTCTTCTTTCTTTTCTCCATGCTCAATGTGGTGCACACAAGGGCACAGGACAGAGGTTGAGTCAACTTTAATCCATGTCAACTGGCTGCAAGTGTGATTTAGTTATTGCCAACACCTGTTAGGTGCCACAGGTAAGTTACAGGTGCTGTTAATTACACAAATTAGAGAAGCATCACATGATTTTTCGAACAGTGCCAATACTTTTGTCCACCCTCTTTTATGTTTGGTGTGGAATTATATCCAATTTGGCTTTAGGACAATTCTTGGTGTACTAACAGACCATCGCACGCGACTATCTTCCGATAATGTTGACCGGCTGACTTTTCTGAAAATGAACAAGGCCTGGATCTCAAAAGACTTTGTCATTCCTCTTACAGACTAAATTTGTGGTTGGCAACTGTATCCAGGTCTGCTGGTGTGTTCATTTTTCTACCACCTGAACTATAATCCCTGTGCTTCAACACAGCCAGTTGTCGCTCAGATGTGTCGTCTGCACAGAGAAACACACTAGCTCCTGTGTTAGTGGGGTTCAGTAATGCCAGCTGATCCCCTGCTGTGTGGACGGCAAAGTCACCAGCTCCATCAACATTCAAACCACTACTGATTTTTAACCGTGCCCAACTTAGGTCTCTGGCTCCACTGTCTCTACTATTTCCCCTGACCTCCAACCCCGCCATCTACATCTCTGAAGTGGCGTCAGCACAATCTACACTTGTTCCTGTGTTCCTGTGGCTCAGTCCCATCAGTTTATCCCCTGATGTGTGTCCGGCAAGGTCTCCTGCTCTGTCCACATTCCCATAACCAGTAGTGGGAATGAGGACAGAGCTGGCGAACTTGCCGGACAAACATCAGGGGATCAACTGACGGGACTGAGCACCAGTAACACAGGAACAAGTGTAGATTGTGCTGACGCCACTTCAGAGATGTAGCTGGCGGGGTTGGAGGCCAGGGTAAATAGTAGAGACAGTGGAGCCAGAGGCCTAAGTGGAGCATGGTTAGAATCAGTAGTAGTCCACAACCTCCATAAAAACCGCTGCCCATTGGCCTCTGCATGCGGCATGCGTAATCCTGGGCTCCAACAGTGTCAGTTGGTGTTCAGAAGTGTCGTCTCCACAGAGCCAAACACATTCGTTCGAGTGTTAGTGGGTTTCAGCACTGCCAGCTGTTCCCCTGCTGTGGAGATGGCAAGTCTCCTGCTGCCTTCTCCTGCCAAAATCCAGTAGGCCCCAGCCTGCTCCTCGCCTAATCCTGGGCTCCAACAGCGTCAGTTGGTGTTCAGAAGTGTCGTCTCCACAGAGCCAAACACATTCGTTCAAGTGTTAGTGGGGTTCAGCACTGCCAGCTGTTCCCCTGCTGTGGAGATGGCAAGTCTCCTGCTGCCTTCACCTGCCAAAATCCAGTAGGCCCCAGCCTGCTCCTCGCCTAATCCTGGGCTCCAACAGCGTCAGTTGGTGTTCAGAAGTGTCGTCTCCACAGAGCCAAACACATTCGTTCAAGTGTTAGTGGGGTTCAGCACTGCCAGCTGTTCCCCTGCTGTGGAGATGGCAAGTCTCCTGCTGCCTTCACCTGCCAAAATACAGTAGGCCCCAGCCTGCTCCACGCCTAATCCTGGGCTCCAACAGCGTCAGTTGGTGTTCAGAAGTGTCGTCTCCACAGAGCCAAACACATTCGTTCAAGTGTTAGTGGGGTTCAGCACTGCCAGCTGTTCCCCTGCTGTGGAGATGGCAAGTCTCCTGCTGCCTTCACCTGCCAAAATCCAGTAGGCCCCAGCCTGCTCCATGCCTAATCCTGGGCTCCAACAGCGTCAGTTGGTGTTCAGAAGTGTCGTCTCCACAGAGCCAAACACATTCGTTCAAGTGTTAGTGGGGTTCAGCACTGCCAGCTGTTCCCCTGCTGTGGAGATGGCAAGTCTCCTGCTGCCTTCACCTGCCAAAATCCAGTAGGCCCCAGCCTGCTCCACGCCTAATCCTGGGCTCCAACAGCGTCAGTTGGTGTTCAGAAGTGTCGTCTCCACAGAGCCAAACACATTCGTTCAAGTGTTAGTGGGGTTCAGCACTGCCAGCTGTTCCCCTGCTGTGGAGATGGCAGTCTCTCCTGCTGTCTCCGCATTCCAAAGACAGTAGGCCTCTGCCTACACCCTCCTATTTCCTGGGCTTCAACTCAGCCAGTTGTAGCTCGGAAGTGCCGTCCACATGGAAAGAGATACTTGCTCCCGTGTCTCAGTGGGGTTCAGTAACGTCAGCTGATCCCCTGCTGTGTGGATGGCAGTCTCTCCTGCTGTCACCTCATTCAAAATACAGTAGGCCTCTGCCTACACCCTCCTATTTCCTGGGCTTCAACACAGCCAGTTGTAGTTCGGAAGTGCCGTCCACACGGAAAGAGACACTTGCTCCCGTGTCTCAGTGGGGTTCAGTAACGTCAGCTGATCCCCTGCTGTGTGGATGGCAGTCTCTCCTGCTGTCACCTCATTCAAAATACAGTAGGCCTCTGCCTACACCCTCCTATTTCCTGGGCTTCAACACAGCCAGTTGTAGTTCGGAAGTGCCGTCCACACGGAAAGAGATACTTGCTCCCGTGTCTCAGTGGGGTTCAGTAACGTCAGCTGATCCCCTGCTGTGTGGATGGCAGTCTCTCCTGCTGTCACCTCATTCAAAATACAGTAGGCCTCTGCCTACACCCTCCTATTTCCTGGGCTTCAACACAGCCAGTTGTAGTTCGGAAGTGCCGTCCACACGGAAAGAGATACTTGCTCCCGTGTCTCAGTGGGGTTCAGTAACGTCAGCTGATCCCCTGCTGTGTGGATGGCAGTCTCTCCTGCTGTCACCTCATTCAAAATACAGTAGGCCTCTGCCTACACCCTCCTATTTCCTGGGCTTCAACACAGCCAGTTGTAGTTCGGAAGTGCCGTCCACACGGAAAGAGATACTTGCTCCCGTGTCTCAGTGGGGTTCAGTAACGTCAGCTGATCCCCTGCTGTGTGGATGGCAGTCTCTCCTGCTGTCACCTCATTCAAAATACAGTAGGCCTCTGCCTACACCCTCCAATTTCCTGGGCTTCAACACAGCCAGTTGTAGTTCGGAAGTGCCGTCCACACGGAAAGAGACACTTGCTCCCGTGTCTCAGTGGAGTTCAGTAACGTCAGCTGATCCCCTGCTGTGTAGATGGCAAAGTCTCCTGCTGCCTACACAGTCGTACCACTACTGATTTTTAACCGTGCTCCAATTAGGCCTGTGGCTCCACTGTCTCTCGTATTTCCCCTGTCCTCCAACCCTGCCAGTTACAGCTCCGAAGTGGCGTCTGCACAATCTACACTTGTTCCTTTGTTACAGGTGTTCAGTCCGGTCAGTTAATCCCCTGATGTGTGTCCGGCAATGTCGCCTGCTCTGTCCACATTCCCATTATGGGAATGTGGACAGAGCAGGCGACATTGCCGGACACACATCAGGGGATTAACTGACCGGACTGAACACCTGTAACACAGGAACAAGTGTGGATTGTGCAGACGCCACTTCGGAGCTGTAACTGGCGGGGTTGGAGGACAGGGGAAATACGAAAATCAGTGAAGCCACAGGCCTAAGTGGAGCTTGGTTAAAATTAGTAGTCTACAACCGATCTTAAAATTTCTTCAATGCAGCCTCAGCCTGCTCCGTGCTTGTCCCTGGGCTTCAACACAGCCAGTTGTTGCTCGGAAGTGCCGTCTTCACAGAGTAAAACACTAGCTCCTGTGTTTGTGGGGTTCAGTAACGTCAGCTGTTCCCCTGCTGTTTTGATGGCAATCTGTCCTGCTGCCTCCCAATTGACAGCACATCAGGCCTCAGCCTGCTAAGTGCTTGTCCTGGGCTCCAACATCGCCAGTTGCTGCTCATAACTGACTTTGGCACGGGTACTCCCTCCTGCCCAGCTTGGTTCCAGCCCTGCCTGCTGTTTCCGGGAAGTGTCAATGTCAGTTTGCCACCCCAAGTTGCCATGTCGTGTTGCGGTTGGGTTAGCCGAGGCTAGGGTGCCAGCAGTTTAGGTGCTTCCTATGTGAACTGCGGGTTCTGGTAAGAAAGGCTTGTTCCATAGTGCCAGTAGGACAAGCACCCCCTGTAGGACTGTGTGATTCTGTAACTGCGGCCAGCTTGCGGCATGCCAACTTTGCTTTTCAGGGGTAACTTCTGATACCCCTCCGGGTTCCAGCACCGTCAGCTGGTTCTCGTCAGAGCCTTTGGCCTAGGTGCCTCCATCTCGGTATCCGAGTTCCGGCAACGTCTGCTGGTCCTTGGTAGTGCTTTGTAGCACAGGTACCTCCTGCTTAGTAACCGGGTTCCAGCACCGTCAGCTGGTCCTCGGTTGTGCCATTGGCTCTTATTCCTTCTGTTGGCCCTCCGGGTGCCAGCACTGTCAGCTGGTCCTCGCTATTTACATTTGCTCTTGCAGCTTATGCTACCCCTCCGGGTTCCAGCACCGTCAGCTGGTTCTCGTCAGAGCCTTTGGCCTAGGTGCCTCCATCTCGGTATCCGAGTTCCGGCAACGTCTGCTGGTCCTTGGTAGTGCTTTGTAGCACAGGTACCTCCTGCTTAGTAACCGGGTTCCAGCACCGTCAGCTGGTCCTCGGTTGTGCCATTGGCTCTTATTCCTTCTGCTGCCCCTCCGGGTGCCAGCACTGTCAGCTGGTCCTCGCTATTTACATTTGCTCTTGCAGCTTATGCTACCCCTCCGGGTTCCAGCACCGTCAGCTGGTTCTCGTCAGAGCCTTTGGCCTAGGTGCCTCCATCTCGGTATCCGAGTTCCGGCAACGTCTGCTGGTCCTTGGTAGTGCTTTGTAGCACAGGTACCTCCTGCTTAGTAACCGGGTTCCAGCACCGTCAGCTGGTCCTCGGTAGTGCCATTGGCTCTTGTTCCTTCTGCTGCCCCTCCGGGTGCCAGTACTGTCAGCTGGTTCAAGAGGACAAAGAACAGGAAGACAACCACCAAGATGCAGAACAACAAGAGAGAGAAGACAAAGAAGCATAAAAAAAACAAAGCAGAAGAACATTAAGCATAAGACTAATACTCTGAGCAAATGATATTATCTTATTTATAAGCAGAAGAAGACTAAGCAGTGTATGGGGGTGAGTCCGTTCCTCCTCGTGGTGCCCCTGGAAAAGGCCTGCTGCTGCAGGCCAAACTGAACGCGGACAAATCCTGTTGTAAATCTTTTGTGACAGGCAGAACGGAAGGTGTAAACTTCTAACTTTTCTAGATAACAACTACAGGAATGCCTGACACAAACAAGAATATGATGAAGAAGAATAGGAAGAAGATGAAGAAGTTGAATATGTAGAATAATAATTGTTGAATAAGAAGAATATGAAGAATGTAAGAAAAGGAAGAAGAAGAAGAAGAATGTAAAAAAAGGAAGTAGAAGAATTTAAAAAAGGAAGAAGAAGAAGAATGTTAAAAAAGGAATAAGAAGAAGAATGTAAAAAAAGGAAGAAGAAGAAGAATGTAAAAAAAGGAAGTAGAAGAATGTAAAAAAAGGAAGAAGAAGAAGAAGAATGTAAAAAAAGGAATAAGAAGAAGAAGAAGAAGAAGGTAAAAAAGGGAAGAAGAATAAGAAAGAAGAAGAAAGAAGAAGAAGACATACATGTCTGGCAAAATATAAATGAGGCTAACATAGTCAATATCTTTGTAACTCCTAACGTCTTTAAAAAAAAAGTTTAATTCCTGCTATTCCTTTTGATTGGGCTAAACCTCTATGGCTTTAATGTCTCCTCCACCTCCCACAATACATTCTACATTATTCTTAGTTGTTTTTCTTCATGTAGAATTAACCTACAAGGAAAGAAAGGGTTTTTTTTAATTCCGATATTTTGGCCCCATTGACTTGCATTGGTTCCCGGTATCGGAATCGGCGATACCGATATTTTTTTTTAAGATCGGCCGATCCATTCCGATCCGATATTTTCAAGTATCGGCTGGTATCGCTCAACTCTAGTAATGAAACATCCTGAATGTCTCTTGCTGCCAGAATCCCAAGGACATGTTCACGTACTCTAACTTTAAGCTGCCGGGTCGTCATACCCACATAAATAAGTGAACAGGGACATGTTGCATAATAGATTACTGCTTTGGGCAAGCAATTAATAGAGTGTTTGATCTCAAAAAATTGAGATCCATTCGCATTACTAAAGCTTTGTGTATTGATGATATTGGGACACGCTACGCAATGTCCACATGATCTACAGCCCAACGGAGATTTAAATCTAGAGAGAAATGTTGTACTCTGTTCCCCAACATAATGACTCTTCACTATACCATCTCTTAGATTCTGTGACCTTCTAAAAGTAATACATGGAGTCGTTCCAATATATTATTGATTATTTTTTATATATATATTTAGTCCTATTGTTTTTATATAATTGAATTGCCCATACATAGTGGCTTGTTCACACTAAAGAATCGAATGGTCTCCATTCAAATTTTGTGACATACAGTCATGGCCAAAAGTATTGACACCCCTGCAATTCTGTCAGATAATATTCAGTTTCTTCCTGAAAATAATTGCAAACACAAATTCTTTGGTATTATTATCTTCATTTAATTTGTCTTAAATGAAAAAACACAAAAGAGAATGAAGCAAAAAGCAAAACATTGATCATTTCACAAAAAACTCCAAAAATGGGCCGGACAAAAGTATTGGCACCCTCAGCCTAATACTTGGTTGCACAACCTTTAGCCAAAATAACTGCGACCAACCGCTTCCGGTAACCATCAATGAGTTTCTTACAATGCTCTGCTGGAATTTTAGACCATTCTTCTTTGGCAAACTACTCCAGGTCCCTGATATTTGAAGGGGGCCTTCTCCAAACTGCCATTTTTAGATCTCTCCACAGGTGTTCTATGGGATTCCGGTCTGGACTCATTGCTGGCCACCTTAGAAGTCTCCAGTGCTTTCTCTCAAACCATTTTCTAGTGCTTTTTGAAGTGTGTTTTGGGTTATTGTCCTGCTGGAAGACCCATGACCTCTGAGGTAGACCCAGCTTTCTCACACTGAGCCCTAAATTATGCTGCAAAATTTGTTGGTAGTCTTCTGACTTCATATGCCATGCACACGGTCAAGCAGTCCAGTGCCAGAAGCAGCAAAGCAACCCCAAAACATCAGGGAACCTCCACCATGTTTGACTGTAGGGACCGTGTACTTTTCTTTGAATACCTCTTTTTTCTCCTGTAAACTCTATGTTGATGCTTTTGTCTCATCTGACCAGAGAACATTCTTCCAAAATGTTTTAGGCTTTTTCAGGTAAGTTTTTGCAAACTCCAGCCTGGCTTTTTTATGTCTCAGGGTAAGAAGTGGGGTCTTCCTGGGTCTCCTACCATACAATCCCTTTTCATTCAGATGCCGACGGATAGTACGGGTTGACACTGTTGTACCCTCGGACTGCAGGGCAGCTTGAACTTGTTTGGATGTTAGTGGAGGTTCTTTATCCAACATCCGCACAATCTTGCGTTGAAATCTCTTGTCAATTTTTCTTTTCCGTCCACATCTAGGGAGGTTAGCCACAGTGCCATGGGCTTTAAACTTCTTGATGACACTGCGCACGGTAGACACAGGAACATTCAGGTCTTTGGAGATGGACTTGTAGCCTTGAGATTGCTCATGCTTCCTCACAATTTGGTTTCTCAAGTCCTCAGACAGTTCTTTGGTCTTCTTTCTTTTCTCCATGCTCAATGTGGTGCACACAAGGGCACAGGACAGAGGTTGAGTCAACTTTAATCCATGTCAACTGGCTGCAAGTGTGATTTAGTTATTGCCAACACCTGTTAGGTGCCACAGGTAAGTTACAGGTGCTGTTAATTACACAAATTAGAGAAGCATCACATGATTTTTCGAACAGTGCCAATACTTTTGTCCACCCTCTTTTATGTTTGGTGTGGAATTATATCCAATTTGGCTTTAGGACAATTCTTGGTGTACTAACAGACCATCGCACGCGACTATCTTCCGATAATGTTGACCGGCTGACTTTTCTGAAAATGAACAAGGCCTGGATCTCAAAAGACTTTGTCATTCCTCTTACAGACTAAATTTGTGGTTGGCAACTGTATCCAGGTCTGCTGGTGTGTTCATTTTTCTACCACCTGAACTATAATCCCTGTGCTTCAACACAGCCAGTTGTCGCTCAGATGTGTCGTCTGCACAGAGAAACACACTAGCTCCTGTGTTAGTGGGGTTCAGTAATGCCAGCTGATCCCCTGCTGTGTGGACGGCAAAGTCACCAGCTCCATCAACATTCAAACCACTACTGATTTTTAACCGTGCCCAACTTAGGTCTCTGGCTCCACTGTCTCTACTATTTCCCCTGACCTCCAACCCCGCCATCTACATCTCTGAAGTGGCGTCAGCACAATCTACACTTGTTCCTGTGTTCCTGTGGCTCAGTCCCATCAGTTTATCCCCTGATGTGTGTCCGGCAAGGTCTCCTGCTCTGTCCACATTCCCATAACCAGTAGTGGGAATGAGGACAGAGCTGGCGAACTTGCCGGACAAACATCAGGGGATCAACTGACGGGACTGAGCACCAGTAACACAGGAACAAGTGTAGATTGTGCTGACGCCACTTCAGAGATGTAGCTGGCGGGGTTGGAGGCCAGGGTAAATAGTAGAGACAGTGGAGCCAGAGGCCTAAGTGGAGCATGGTTAGAATCAGTAGTAGTCCACAACCTCCATAAAAACCGCTGCCCATTGGCCTCTGCATGCGGCATGCGTAATCCTGGGCTCCAACAGTGTCAGTTGGTGTTCAGAAGTGTCGTCTCCACAGAGCCAAACACATTCGTTCGAGTGTTAGTGGGTTTCAGCACTGCCAGCTGTTCCCCTGCTGTGGAGATGGCAAGTCTCCTGCTGCCTTCTCCTGCCAAAATCCAGTAGGCCCCAGCCTGCTCCTCGCCTAATCCTGGGCTCCAACAGCGTCAGTTGGTGTTCAGAAGTGTCGTCTCCACAGAGCCAAACACATTCGTTCAAGTGTTAGTGGGGTTCAGCACTGCCAGCTGTTCCCCTGCTGTGGAGATGGCAAGTCTCCTGCTGCCTTCACCTGCCAAAATCCAGTAGGCCCCAGCCTGCTCCTCGCCTAATCCTGGGCTCCAACAGCATCAGTTGGTGTTCAGAAGTGTCGTCTCCACAGAGCCAAACACATTCGTTCAAGTGTTAGTGGGGTTCAGCACTGCCAGCTGTTCCCCTGCTGTGGAGATGGCAAGTCTCCTGCTGCCTTCACCTGCCAAAATACAGTAGGCCCCAGCCTGCTCCACGCCTAATCCTGGGCTCCAACAGCGTCAGTTGGTGTTCAGAAGTGTCGTCTCCACAGAGCCAAACACATTCGTTCAAGTGTTAGTGGGGTTCAGCACTGCCAGCTGTTCCCCTGCTGTGGAGATGGCAAGTCTCCTGCTGCCTTCACCTGCCAAAATCCAGTAGGCCCCAGCCTGCTCCACGCCTAATCCTGGGCTCCAACAGCGTCAGTTGGTGTTCAGAAGTGTCGTCTCCACAGAGCCAAACACATTCGTTCAAGTGTTAGTGGGGTTCAGCACTGCCAGCTGTTCCCCTGCTGTGGAGATGGCAAGTCTCCTGCTGCCTTCACCTGCCAAAATCCAGTAGGCCCCAGCCTGCTCCACGCCTAATCCTGGGCTCCAACAGCGTCAGTTGGTGTTCAGAAGTGTCGTCTCCACAGAGCCAAACACATTCGTTCAAGTGTTAGTGGGGTTCAGCACTGCCAGCTGTTCCCCTGCTGTGGAGATGGCAGTCTCTCCTGCTGTCTCCGCATTCCAAAGACAGTAGGCCTCTGCCTACACCCTCCTATTTCCTGGGCTTCAACTCAGCCAGTTGTAGCTCGGAAGTGCCGTCCACATGGAAAGAGATACTTGCTCCCGTGTCTCAGTGGGGTTCAGTAACGTCAGCTGATCCCCTGCTGTGTGGATGGCAGTCTCTCCTGCTGTCACCTCATTCAAAATACAGTAGGCCTCTGCCTACACCCTCCTATTTCCTGGGCTTCAACACAGCCAGTTGTAGTTCGGAAGTGCCGTCCACACGGAAAGAGACACTTGCTCCCGTGTCTCAGTGGGGTTCAGTAACGTCAGCTGATCCCCTGCTGTGTGGATGGCAGTCTCTCCTGCTGTCACCTCATTCAAAATACAGTAGGCCTCTGCCTACACCCTCCTATTTCCTGGGCTTCAACACAGCCAGTTGTAGTTCGGAAGTGCCGTCCACACGGAAAGAGATACTTGCTCCCGTGTCTCAGTGGGGTTCAGTAACGTCAGCTGATCCCCTGCTGTGTGGATGGCAGTCTCTCCTGCTGTCACCTCATTCAAAATACAGTAGGCCTCTGCCTACACCCTCCTATTTCCTGGGCTTCAACACAGCCAGTTGTAGTTCGGAAGTGCCGTCCACACGGAAAGAGATACTTGCTCCCGTGTCTCAGTGGGGTTCAGTAACGTCAGCTGATCCCCTGCTGTGTGGATGGCAGTCTCTCCTGCTGTCACCTCATTCAAAATACAGTAGGCCTCTGCCTACACCCTCCAATTTCCTGGGCTTCAACACAGCCAGTTGTAGTTCGGAAGTGCCGTCCACACGGAAAGAGATACTTGCTCCCGTGTCTCAGTGGGGTTCAGTAACGTCAGCTGATCCCCTGCTGTGTGGATGGCAAAGTCTCCTGCTGCCTACACAGTCGTACCACTACTGATTTTTAACCGTGCTCCAATTAGGCCTGTGGCTCCACTGTCTCTCGTATTTCCCCTGTCCTCCAACCCTGCCAGTTACAGCTCCGAAGTGGCGTCTGCACAATCTACACTTGTTCCTTTGTTACAGGTGTTCAGTCCGGTCAGTTAATCCCCTGATGTGTGTCCGGCAATGTCGCCTGCTCTGTCCACATTCCCATTATGGGAATGTGGACAGAGCAGGCGACATTGCGGGACACACATCAGGGGATTAACTGACCGGACTGAACACCTGTAACACAGGAACAAGTGTGGATTGTGCAGACGCCACTTCGGAGCTGTAACTGGCGGGGTTGGAGGACAGGGGAAATACGAAAATCAGTGAAGCCACAGGCCTAAGTGGAGCTTGGTTAAAATTAGTAGTCTACAACCGATCTTAAAATTTCTTCAATGCAGCCTCAGCCTGCTCCGTGCTTGTCCCTGGGCTTCAACACAGCCAGTTGTTGCTCGGAAGTGCCGTCTTCACAGAGTAAAACACTAGCTCCTGTGTTTGTGGGGTTCAGTAACGTCAGCTGTTCCCCTGCTGTTTTGATGGCAATCTGTCCTGCTGCCTCCCAATTGACAGCACATCAGGCCTCAGCCTGCTAAGTGCTTGTCCTGGGCTCCAACATCGCCAGTTGCTGCTCATAACTGACTTTGGCACGGGTACTCCCTCCTGCCCAGCTTGGTTCCAGCCCTGCCTGCTGTTTCCGGGAAGTGTCAATGTCAGTTTGCCACCCCAAGTTGCCATGTCGTGTTGCGGTTGGGTTAGCCGAGGCTAGGGTGCCAGCAGTTTAGGTGCTTCCTATGTGAACTGCGGGTTCTGGTAAGAAAGGCTTGTTCCATAGTGCCAGTAGGACAAGCACCCCCTGTAGGACTGTGTGATTCTGTAACTGCGGCCAGCTTGCGGCATGCCAACTTTGCTTTTCAGGGGTAACTTCTGATACCCCTCCGGGTTCCAGCACCGTCAGCTGGTTCTCGTCAGAGCCTTTGGCCTAGGTGCCTCCATCTCGGTATCCGAGTTCCGGCAACGTCTGCTGGTCCTTGGTAGTGCTTTGTAGCACAGGTACCTCCTGCTTAGTAACCGGGTTCCAGCACCGTCAGCTGGTCCTCGGTTGTGCCATTGGCTCTTATTCCTTCTGTTGGCCCTCCGGGTGCCAGCACTGTCAGCTGGTCCTCGCTATTTACATTTGCTCTTGCAGCTTATGCTACCCCTCCGGGTTCCAGCACCGTCAGCTGGTTCTCGTCAGAGCCTTTGGCCTAGGTGCCTCCATCTCGGTATCCGAGTTCCGGCAACGTCTGCTGGTCCTTGGTAGTGCTTTGTAGCACAGGTACCTCCTGCTTAGTAACCGGGTTCCAGCACCGTCAGCTGGTCCTCGGTTGTGCCATTGGCTCTTATTCCTTCTGCTGCCCCTCCGGGTGCCAGCACTGTCAGCTGGTCCTCGCTATTTACATTTGCTCTTGCAGCTTATGCTACCCCTCCGGGTTCCAGCACCGTCAGCTGGTTCTCGTCAGAGCCTTTGGCCTAGGTGCCTCCATCTCGGTATCCGAGTTCCGGCAACGTCTGCTGGTCCTTGGTAGTGCTTTGTAGCACAGGTACCTCCTGCTTAGTAACCGGGTTCCAGCACCGTCAGCTGGTCCTCGGTAGTGCCATTGGCTCTTGTTCCTTCTGCTGCCCCTCCGGGTGCCAGTACCGTCAGCTGGTTCAAGAGGACAAAGAACAGGAAGACAACCACCAAGATGCAGAACAACAAGAGAGAGAAGACAAAGAAGCATAAAAAAAACAAAGCAGAAGAACATTAAGCATAAGACTAATACTCTGAGCAAATGATATTATCTTATTTATAAGCAGAAGAAGACTAAGCAGTGTATGGGGGTGAGTCCGTTCCTCCTCGTGGTGCCCCTGGAAAAGGCCTGCTGCTGCAGGCCAAACTGAACGCGGACAAATCCTGTTGTAAATCTTTTGTGACAGGCAGAACGGAAGGTGTAAACTTCTAACTTTTCTAGATAACAACTACAGGAATGCCTGACACAAACAAGAATATGATGAAGAAGAATAGGAGGAAGATGAAGAAGTTGAATATGTAGAATAATAATTGTTGAATAAGAAGAATATGAAGAATGTAAGAAAAGGATGAAGAAGAAGAAGAATGTAAAAAAAGGAAGTAGAAGAATTTAAAAAAGGAAGAAGAAGAAGAATGTTAAAAAAGGAATAAGAAGAAGAATGTAAAAAAAGGAAGAAGAAGAAGAATGTAAAAAAAGGAAGTAGAAGAATGTAAAAAAAGGAAGAAGAAGAAGAAGAATGTAAAAAAAGGAATAAGAAGAAGAAGAAGAAGAAGGTAAAAAAGGGAAGAAGAATAAGAAAGAAGAAGAAAGAAGAAGAAGACATACATGTCTGGCAAAATATAAATGAGGCTAACATAGTCAATATCTTTGTAACTCCTAACGTCTTTAAAAAAAAAGTTTAATTCCTGCTATTCCTTTTGATTGGGCTAAACCTCTATGGCTTTAATGTCTCCTCCACCTCCCACAATACATTCTACATTATTCTTAGTTGTTTTTCTTCATGTAGAATTAACCTACAAGGAAAGAAAGGGTTTTTTTTAATTCCGATATTTTGGCCCCATTGACTTGCATTGGTTCCCGGTATCGGAATCGGCGATACCGATATTTTTTTTTAAGATCGGCCGATCCATTCCGATCCGATATTTTCAAGTATCGGCTGGTATCGCTCAACTCTAGTAATGAAACATCCTGAATGTCTCTTGCTGCCAGAATCCCAAGGACATGTTCACGTACTCTAACTTTAAGCTGCCGGGTCGTCATACCCACATAAATAAGTGAACAGGGACATGTTGCATAATAGATTACTGCTTTGGGCAAGCAATTAATAGAGTGTTTGATCTCAAAAAATTGAGATCCATTCGCATTACTAAAGCTTTGTGTATTGATGATATTGGGACACGCTACGCAATGTCCACATGATCTACAGCCCAACGGAGATTTAAATCTAGAGAGAAATGTTGTACTCTGTTCCCCAACATAATGACTCTTCACTATACCATCTCTTAGATTCTGTGACCTTCTAAAAGTAATACATGGAGTCGTTCCAATATATTATTGATTATTTTTTATATATATATTTAGTCCTATTGTTTTTATATAATTGAATTGCCCATACATAGTGGCTTGTTCACACTAAAGAATCGAATGGTCTCCATTCAAATTTTGTGACATACAGTCATGGCCAAAAGTATTGACACCCCTGCAATTCTGTCAGATAATATTCAGTTTCTTCCTGAAAATAATTGCAAACACAAATTCTTTGGTATTATTATCTTCATTTAATTTGTCTTAAATGAAAAAACACAAAAGAGAATGAAGCAAAAAGCAAAACATTGATCATTTCACAAAAAACTCCAAAAATGGGCCAGACAAAAGTATTGGCACCCTCAGCCTAATACTTGGTTGCACAACCTTTAGCCAAAATAACTGCGACCAACCGCTTCCGGTAACCATCAATGAGTTTCTTACAATGCTCTGCTGGAATTTTAGACCATTCTTCTTTGGCAAACTACTCCAGGTCCCTGATATTTGAAGGGGGCCTTCTCCAAACTGCCATTTTTAGATCTCTCCACAGGTGTTCTATGGGATTCCGGTCTGGACTCATTGCTGGCCACCTTAGAAGTCTCCAGTGCTTTCTCTCAAACCATTTTCTAGTGCTTTTTGAAGTGTGTTTTGGGTTATTGTCCTGCTGGAAGACCCATGACCTCTGAGGTAGACCCAGGTTTCTCACACTGAGCCCTAAATTATGCTGCAAAATTTGTTGGTAGTCTTCTGACTTCATATGCCATGCACACGGTCAAGCAGTCCAGTGCCAGAAGCAGCAAAGCAACCCCAAAACATCAGGGAACCTCCACCATGTTTGACTGTAGGGACCGTGTACTTTTCTTTGAATACCTCTTTTTTCTCCTGTAAACTCTATGTTGATGCTTTTGTCTCATCTGACCAGAGAACATTCTTCCAAAATGTTTTAGGCTTTTTCAGGTAAGTTTTTGCAAACTCTAGCCTGGCTTTTTTATGTCTCAGGGTAAGAAGTGGGGTCTTCCTGGGTCTCCTACCATACAATCCCTTTTCATTCAGATGCCGACGGATAGTACGGGTTGACACTGTTGTACCCTCGGACTGCAGGGCAGCTTGAACTTGTTTGGATGTTAGTGGAGGTTCTTTATCCAACATCCGCACAATCTTGCGTTGAAATCTCTTGTCAATTTTTCTTTTCCGTCCACATCTAGGGAGGTTAGCCACAGTGCCATGGGCTTTAAACTTCTTGATGACACTGCGCACGGTAGACACAGGAACATTCAGGTCTTTGGAGATGGACTTGCAGCCTTGAGATTGCTCATGCTTCCTCACAATTTGGTTTCTCAAGTCCTCAGACAGTTCTTTGGTCTTCTTTCTTTTCTCCATGCTCAATGTGGTGCACACAAGGGCACAGGACAGAGGTTGAGTCAACTTTAATCCATGTCAACTGGCTGCAAGTGTGATTTAGTTATTGCCAACACCTGTTAGGTGCCACAGGTAAGTTACAGCTGCTGTTAATTACACAAATTAGAGAAGCATCACATGATTTTTCGAACAGTGCCAATACTTTTGTCCACCCTCTTTTATGTTTGGTGTGGAATTATATCCAATTTGGCTTTAGGACAATTCTTTTTGTGTTTTTTCATTTAAGACAAATTAAATGAAGATAATAATACCAAAGAATTTGTGTTTGCAATCATTTTCAATAAGAAACTGAGTATTATCTGACAGAATTGCAGGGGTGTCAATACTTTTGGCCATGACTGTATAAGGAGGATTGGTTGGTTTCAAGAAATTGAATATATGCACTATTTGATTTAATTTAATTGATTCATTACATGAAGATTGGTGCAATTTTTATTTGTTATCATTTTCCTTCTGCTGTGTCTATTTTGTTAGTAGTTGGACTGTTTAGGCAGAGGGCATACAGACGTGATGTCATCACACTCTCTGACCTGAATGTCGCTGTCAGGAAACAGGGAAGACGTCACTGCGGTGGAACAGGGAGAGGTAAGTATTGCAAGTGCTGTGATCCTGAGCAAACAGGGGGGCCCACTCATGGGCGACGGCACTGGCACAGGGCCCCTCATAGTATGCCGGTGTGTCTGACAGCGAGTGGGCCCTCCCACCGGCTGAGACACTTTTGCGTACTATGAGGGGCCCTGTACCAGTGCCGTCGCCCACGAGTATGCCCCCCCACCTGCTCAAGGAACCGGCACTTTCATCTGCACCTTCCTCTGTGTCACCGTGTAAGGTGGTATAGTGTGCGGGAAGGGGCACCTGAGTCTCATCAGGGTCAGATTCTGGCTCAGTAGACTGCAATGGAAATGTAGTGCTCTGAGTGAATGTACCAGCAGAATCATCTATCAGCGGCTGTGCATCAGTGCACTCCATGTCAGATTCATCTTGGCCTGGGGAATTCAGGATTTGACTTGATAACCCAGGCATGGTATGTAGGGATGAGCTTTCCGATATTGAAATATCGGAAATCGGCCCGATATTTGCGATATCGGAATTCCGATTTCCGATTCCGATATTTTTTTCACATCGGAAATCGGAAATCCCATAATCCTTCAGCCTCTGACCGCTCCGTGGAGCCAATCAGGAGCTGAAGAATTGCTGACAACATTGTGTAACTCCCCTAAGCTTGATAGGAGGCGTCCAAACCTGCTAGCTAGGGGCTGCGCTGCGATTGGCTGGCTAGATGGTGTGATCAGGCAGTATAAAAGGCTGCGCCTGCCATTTTAGCCTCACTCTACTGTGAAAGCAGATAGGGATAGGTTGCTGTTGGAGATAGGGAGAGATCTCGGATCTAATAGCGATACAAATTGTTTTTCAGCGACTGTAGCAGCCCCTGTGTGTTACAGAAGCAGTCTTTTTCCTCACTGACCCCGCTCAGTTTCATTTTTTGTGCTGTGCAGGCTCTCAGTGAGGTGCTTAGTGAGACCGTGCAGCGCACATTCACTGCAGCTGCTGCAGCTCCTCTTGCTGCAGCTCTGTGTGGTGTGTGTCACACTGCCTTTTCTTTTCTTCCCTTGAATCCCCTTTCTCTATTTTTTCCTGAAAGTTAAACACTATATAGGGATTGTGCTGTGAGGGACCCAAACAACCTCTGTGGCTGGTGCCACACAGCACCTGGCCCAGTCCCGGAGAATCCTTTTTTTTTGGTATCAGAGCAGTGTAATTTACTGCGCTGTGACATCCGACCGTAACGTGTACACCAACACCACAAACACACGTTACTCTTTGTGTAGGCCACACTAGATTCAAATAAAGTGTAGCAGACACACCATCATCATACAGTGCCATTAGTGTTTCTTATCCCTGTTTGTAGTCCTACAGGAATAAGCACACTAATCCCTAATAATTACTTTCTTGCCGTTCTGGATCCATCGATAGAGATGAAGAAGGCAGGGAGTAAGGGACGTCCCTGCGGCGGCCGCGGAAGAGGTGCATCAGCAGCTAGACATGGTGGACATCCATGGCAAGCAGCAGGCCCAAGTCACTCAGCACCTACTTTCACCCGGCAGCAGTCATTTATGCGCAGCTTGTTAGGAGCGCAGGGCCATAGGCTGATAAGAGAGGATCAAGTAGAAACCGTTGTTGGTTGGATGGCAGCTGAGGAATCCACCTCAATGAGCGCAGCATCCTCCCAGGACCTCTCCACCACATCGGGTCAGGCCACTGAAGAGCAGCACCCATCTGCTTCTTCAACGCCCACTAAATTGCCCAGACATTCAGAGGGCCAGGAGCCAACCTTAATCCTCTTCTCAGAATCTGTTGTCTTGGAATCTGTGTGCCATCCAGACAGCATTCCTGCAGCTGAAGAAGAGGTAGTGTGCACAGATGCGCAACCACTGTGTCCGTCTGAGGAAGAAGTGGAGGGTGGGCCAGTGCCCACAGTGACCAGACCCCAGTCAGCAGATGATGATGAAACTCAGCTGCCAGTTTCTGCCAGTTGTCGGCTCCCTCAACTTCAGCACCCGTTAGGAGCAGGGCTCTTTTAAAGAACACAAGGGGTGCGCCCAAGAGTTGTGGTGCATGGGCATTTTTCGACCAAGTTGCAGATGACGTTACAGTAGTCAGATGCAAGCTTTGTCGACAAACTGTGCGGAGAGGGAAGAACGTCAGCAACCTTAATACCACCAATATGTGGACGCATGTCAGGAAGAGGCACCCTGTGGAGTGGCAGCATCACACCCAAGATGATTCGCCACCTGCAGCTGGTTCCCCACCTTCCATCTCTTCAGCCACAGCGGCCACCTCTTACTCCAGCTTGCAAACAGCTGCTCCCGCTTCCTCGCCAGAATGCCAGGGTGCATCTGCAGGCAGTGTTGTACGGCGGCACACTGTCTGTACTTCGTCAGCATCAGCATCCCAATCGCTGGCATCCTCACACTCCCAATCCAGTGTGCAGCCATCTATCACACAGGTGTGGGAGAAAAGGCGCCCGTACTCGGCAAACCACCCACGAGCACAGGGCATGAATTCTCGCATTGCCAAACTGCTTGCAGTGGAAATGCTACCATTCTGGCTGGTGAGCAAGCCAGCCTTTATCGATATGTTGGGGTTTGCAATCCCACAATACAGCGTTCCCAGACGCTTCTACTTCAGCAGGCAAGCCGTCCCCGCCCTGCAACAGCATGCGGAGTGTAAAATTAAGCATGCGCTACAAAATGCAGTTAGTAGCAAGGTCCACCTGACCACCGAAGCGTGGACCAGTCAGCATGGCCAGGGACGCTACATTTCCATCACCGCCCATTGGGTAAATGTAGTTGAGCCTGGAACTGAAGTAGACAGTGCAAGTGCGCGGGTCCTGCCTACTCCACGGATTGCAGGCCACTCCTCCATACAAATTGACTCCTCCTCATACTCCTCGTCAGACTCGCCTGCACCCAGACGTACCACAACAACCGATTTCAGCACTGCATTGGCCAAACATCAACAGGCCATGTTGAAATTGGTTCATCTGGGTGATGTTAGCCACACCGCAACCGAGCTGTGGAACATGCTCAAGGAGCAGAGCGACATGTGGCTTGCGCCGCTCAACCTCCAGCCAGGTATGGTGGTGTGTGACAACAGCCAAAACCTGGTCGCTGCTCTGGGCCTAGGTGGTCTGACTCACATTCCATGCCTTGCCCATGACCTAAACTTGGTGTTGCAGAGTTTCCTTAGGAACTATCCTGACCTTGAGGAGTTGCTGCACAAAGTCAGATATGAGTGCTCTCATTTGCGGCGTTCAAGCATGGCTGCATGGCGCCTTTCAGCCATGCAGCGCAGATTGGGCCTGCCCGAGCACCGCATCATTGTTGACCTCCCCACCAGGTGGAATTCAACTTTGCATACTGTATGCTGCGGAGGTTGTGTGAGCAGCAACCTGCAATTATGGAGTTGCAGCTGCAGCAGGCGCAAAGTAGGCGACACACATCTCAGCCCTCCCACTTTACAACCACAGAGTGGGCATCCATGAAGGACATATGCACCATTTTGAAGTGCTTTGAGGACTCCACTCTGATGGTGAGCGCGGATGCTGCCCTACTCAGCCTGACTGTTCCCCTTATATGCCTTATAGAATCATCACTTAAAGGACTAAGGGATGAGGTTTCTCTGGAGGAGGAGGAGTATGATGAGACACTTGCACCAACCAGGCAATCTTCATCGGCCCGGTTGGTACAACGCTCTGTGGGTGCCTCACAAAGGTCCAGGCAGGACACAGCAAGCGAGGAGGATGAGGAGGACTATGAGGATGAGCCAGAGGAGGAAAGTACACAGCGCTCTACTAGTAGTCACCAGATAGAGCGTGGATGGGGTGATGCAGAGCAGCCAGAGCACATTCCTCCAGTTGGTGACAGCGATGCATGGCCAGTTGGCAGCCTTCAGCACATGAGTGACTTCATGCTGCAGTGTCTGAGAAACGACCCTCATGTGGCTCGTATTCTCCACACAAATGACTACTGGGTGGTCACCCTCTTAGATCCAGGTTACCGGGACAGCCTTCAAAGCCTAATTACACCATTGAACCGGGCGTGTAAAATGCAGGAGTACCAAGATGCACTGGTTAATTCACTCATGTACTCTTTTCCACCGCATAGCAGTGATGCGCGTGCACTACCAGGCACCTCAGTGCGTCCTGTCCCCAGCGGAATCCGTTCCGAAGCCGGTAGCAGAAGCAGTACATCTGCTACTGACAGGTTCAGTATACCCAACCTGTTCCAACGGTTTCTGAACCCACAAACAGTTCAGGCACCATCAGCATAGACAGTGCAACGCACTAGGAGGCAACGTTACCGTGACATGGTGGCACAATACCTCTCCACCCCTGTCAGTGTGCTTCAGGATGGATCTACCCCCTTCAAGTTTTGGGTCTCCAAGTTGGATACATGGCCCGAGCTTAGCCAGTATGCCTTGGAGGTCCTGGCTTGTCCTGGTGCCAGTGTGATTTCTGAACGTGTCTTTAGTGCAGCTGGCAATGTACTAACAGACCAACGTACCAGACTATCCGCTGCAAATGTGGACCGACTTACATTCCTAAAAATGAACCAGACCTGGATTTCTGGTGACTTTTGCTGCCCTGGGCCAGAATAGACAGGTTACATGTGGGTCGCCCCTGCTGGCTTCACCCAGGGCTGTGGGGTACTCTGTACCGTGCCAGTGTCAGGGGGATGTTGTGTCACAGCAGCGGTGACCCGGTCCGTGGCCCTGGGCCCCAATATCAATGGCGGTGGTGTTTGTTTGTAATGTAAATTTCGTGACGCCACCCGTGGTATTTGGTAAGTAAGATGGTAAGCCAATGCTGCTTGCGGATCCACTGGGACTGATGGTGTGATGCAACTAAGATGGTGTAGCTCCCCACAGGTGGAGCTGTAGTCCCAGGGCAGTGTATAGGTGCGATGGAGGAGTAGGGACACAGAATGGTGTAGATGTTGATACCCCCAATGTAGCGGTTCTGATGCGGGAATGAATGGAGGACACCAGGGCTTGCAGTTTCAAAGCTTTACTCACAGTTCGTAGTGCACACAGGTGCCCGCTTCGGTACCGTGTCCTCCGGGACAGAGGCCCAGCCAACCTCCAGGCAAGATAGGGCTCTCCCCGCCAGCACCCCTCCAACATGTGCCTTTGCTGAACGACTCCTCTATAGAGCCTATTGGCATGAAGAGCTCCAGCACCGTGGTTCTCTGAAGTTCCTCCTGTCAGATGTTCCTAACAACTCTCTCACTTGTATGACAGACAGCTGTAGCCTGCTTCAGGGACTCCCTTCTCCTGAATCCCGGCTCTCTATCCGTTTCGCTGTTGTGTCCCAAGTCTTGGATGGGAGTAGTGCATTTACAGCCAACTACTCCACCGGTGTCTGCTGCAGAACCATAAGTGTCCATACAACCTCGGGGAGCGGGCCCTGGCCGTGCGCTGAGAACCTATAGGCAGGGTTCCTATCCAACCCACTCCTCCTCTCTGTTCTCCTTCCACTTCGCTCCGTACTTGGCTTTCTCTCTCTTATGGAAATGCAGGTTACAGTTCTACGTCTCTCTCTCTCTTTCTTCCAGGGACCCTCACTCCTGTCTGAGTGGCTTCCGTCCCAACTGACCTTCTGTCAGCCCGTCCTAACTCTCTCTGACGGCCCCCTAAGGGACTGACCTCGACTCCCCTCTGGGAGACTGACCTGTAATTCTATCTTTCCCATTCTTTTTATACTAACTCCACCCACTTCCCAGCACATCTCGTGTTACGAAGCAGGGTTCCATGAAGGGTGCTCCTCTACCCCCAGCCTGAAGCTGCTAGGTGTCCCTGCTGAACTATCCTGTGTGTGGGATGCAGGTGTTGGAGCGTGGCAGGGAGTTCCCACCTTACCTGGATGGTGGGGCACTACACCTTAGGAGAAGGTGCAGTACCTCTGTGGTGACTGAGCCTCAAGGGCGCCACACTCCCCCCGTTAAACACAGCACGTCCGTGGGCTGCAAGGAAACAAAGCATACAGCAGAGAACCATACAAATTTTTATATTGCATAAACAACTTTTCTTACTCTAAGCTTCCAAATATAGGAGGTACTCATCTTAAACATTACCAACAATCCTATCAAAAATTCTGTTAAACAGTGCAAATATCTAAGTGCAATTCTTACTTTTCTCTCTTTTCTGTCACTTTACTCTCATTTTTCTTTTCTTTCTCATTCTACTAGACGCAAGACACTGACCTCACATACTTGGCCTGTCACCTGTCTCTATCAATTCTTTATCTACATTGCTCATCTCTACATCAGACATTCCTAATTCTAGCTACATAAAGGCCATTTCTCAAATATCAACTTTCTTATAAAGCACATTATCAAATACTTTTTCAATAAAACATTATAAACATTCTTGTAAGTGCTGGACACTGCTCCCAGCTGGGATCTCTTGCAGTGTCCTTTGAGGTAGACATCATTCTTCAAAAAGTGTCCATTCAAAAACATCATCTTCGCAAAGTGTCTATATCTGTAAAACATTATCTTCACAAAGTGTTCCTTTATGAAAAACCAAAAAAGGGCACCTAAAGAGGTGCAACTATTTACAATATGAGTTCGGATCAATCAGCGTCTATGATCTCCTTAGTTCCATTTCAAAAACAACGCTGCCAATCAAAACTGGGCAACAAAATAAAAAATAGCAAAAAGGCACAACTGGTGCAACAAACCCTCCTGGGTAACGAGAATTGTAGAAAATTTAGCGCTGATCCCCTCCTGGGATTCTGGAAGCTGGACTGGAACTGTTCTGGTTGCTTGCCGTAGGGTAGCCCGACAACGGGCCTCATTCTCCTCTTCCTCCTCCGAGACCTGCTCTCACCCACTGGGGCTCGTGGTACCACCGAAAGGGGTTCAGGTGTCTCCCCCTTGGGGCTAGCATCCCGGTCCCAGATGAGGTCCAACACGACCTGTCCCACCGCCACTACGGGCGCGCACCCCAGGGCCTTCCCATGCGCAGGGCCTGCAGTCCTACCTGGGACCTCCTGGCGGTGCTCCGGTTCTATTTCAGGCCCGAAGCGGTGGGGTGTTGCGGGGACATCTTCCAGAATGGTGGGTCCGGGTGCTGGCGTTAGTGGAGTAGGTGGCGGCTCAGTTGGGATCTGCGCGGCCGCGACAGGTCCGGGCGGGTGCACGGTCTTAACTCCCGGGTCCTCCGATATTCTCTTCTGGCCAGCGGCACTCAGCTGCACGGACAGCATGGATGTGAATTTTAGCACTGCCGGAGGACAGTCCAGTGCAGCGGTAGCCGGTACCGGTTTGACGGGTGCCACTGGTGTAGGCCCAGCCGGGACGCGCTGCTGCCTCAGCTCTGCCAGGGCCTCCTGCCTCAGCTGCAGATGGCAGGTCAGTTTGGCGATCTCCGCTTCTAATTGTTGGCGCTCAATGCTGCAATCAGGGTTGGAGCCGTCAGCCATGGCGCCGGGGATATGCACTTCCCTGCACTCCGCAGGCCTCCTTCCCTTGCTCTCTAAGATGGCGCTCTCGTGTTTCTCTTCCTGCCTCGGCCCCTCTCCCACCACTGGCTTCTTCTGCCCCTCCTTCCGGGGGCGGCGTCTTCTTCCAGCGCCTCAATACCAAGCCAGTACGCAAACCCCTCGGGGGGTGGGCCATGTATCTGTCACATAGTAATTCAGGCAGGGCAGTTCCAATACTCTTCGCGGTCTTTTCTTAGGACCTCCTATCTCTTCACGCCCTTCTTCTCCACGCCAGGGGCCATTTCTAATGTCCATTTCACAGTCTATCAAATCAGGTCTTCTACACATTTTCAAAAAGTCAAAGTTCAATAGATTTCAGGCACACAGGACCCGATGGTGTCGGGTCTCGTCATCCTGTTCGTGACGCCAAAATTGGGTCGCCCCCGCTGGCTTCACCCAGGGCTGTGGGGTACTTGGTACCAGGCCGGTGTCAGGGGGATGATGTGTCACAGCAGCGGTGACCCGGTCCATGGCCCTGGGCCCCAATATCAATGGCGGTGGTGTTTGCTTGTAATGTAAAGTTCGTGACGCCACCCGTGGTATTTGGCAAGTAAGATGGTAAGCCAACGCTGCTTGCAGATACACTGGGACTGATGGTATGATGCAGCTTAGATGGTGTAGCTCCCCACAGATGGAGCTGTAGTCCCAGGGCAGTGTATAGGTGCGATGGAGGAGTAGGGACACAGAATGGTGTAGATGTTGATACCCCCAATGTAGCGGTTCTGATGCGGGAATGAATGGAGGACACCAGGGCCTG
Source organism: Dendrobates tinctorius (assembly GCF_039654945.1). NCBI lineage: Eukaryota > Metazoa > Chordata > Amphibia > Anura > Dendrobatidae > Dendrobates > Dendrobates tinctorius. The sequence goes on from NW_027361978.1 coordinate 3,205,595, forward strand.
CAGTTTCAAAGCTTTACTCACAGTTCGTAGTGCACACAGGTGCCCGCTTCGTTACCGTGTCCTCCGGGACAGAGGCCCAGCCAACCTCCAGGCAAGATAGGGCTCTCCCCGCCAGCACCCCTCCAACATGTGCCTTTGCTGAACGACTCCTCTATAGCGCCTATTGGTGTGAAGAGCTCCAGCACCGTGGTTCTCTGAAGTTCCTCCTGTCAGATGTTCCTAACAACTCTCTCACTTGTATGACAGACAGCTGTAGCCTGCTTCGGGGACTCCTTTCTCCTGAATCCTGGTTCTCTATCCGTTTCGCTACTGTGTCCCAAGTCTTGGATGGGAGTAGTGCATTTACAGCCAACTACTCCACCGGTGTCTGCTGCAGGACCATAAGTGTCCATACAACCTCGGGGACCGGGCCCCGGCCGTGCGCTGAGAACCTATAGGCAGGGTTCCTATCCAACCCACTCCTCTCTGTTCTCCTTCCACTTCATTCCGTACTTGGCTTTCTCTCTCTTATGGAAATGCAGGTTACAGTTCTACGTCTCTCTTTCTCTCTCTCTCTCTTTCTTCCAGGGACCCTTACTCCTGTCTGAGTGGCTTCCATCCCGACTGACCTTCTGTCAGCCCGCCCTAACTCTCTCTGATGGCCCCCTAAGGGACTGACCTCGACTCCCCTCTGGGAGACTGACCTGTAATTCTATCTTTCCCATTCTTTTTATACTAACTCCACCCACCTCCCAGCACATCTCGTGTTACAAAGCAGGGTTCCATGAAGGGTGCTCTGCTACCCCCAGCCTGAAGCTGCTAGGTGTCCCTGCTGAACTATCCTGTGTGTGGGATGCAGGTGTTGCAGTGTGGCAGGGAGTTCCCACCTAACCTGGATGGTGGGGCACTACACCTTAGGAGATAGTGCAGTACCTCTGTGGCGACTGAGCCTCAGGGGCGCCACACATGCATGGTTGGTAGAAGTATGCATGCTCTGTCATGTGCCTATGTTACACACAGCAACATCTGTTATGCCAGTGCTCTGGCCTCTACTACCAACATCTAGCTCCTGGTTCTGTGACTGACTCTTTCACCTCATACTGTTTTCCATGGGCTCTAGTACCACCAGCTAGTGCCCATTTCTGTGACTGCCACTTTCACAGCATGCTGTGTTTCTGGGCAACAGTAACGCCAGCTGTACCTCGTTAGACCAAAGTGGAAAAAATGGACGACAGATGCCAAACACCTATAGGCAGAAGCACAAGAGGCGGGATCCAGCCACGCCGACTGTTTCCTGACAGTGAAGTGCGGACACAGATGCCTCCCCCGAGGGGTAAACTGAGTTCCAGCATCATCACCTGGTTCTCGGGAGTGCCCAAGGGCACGGGTACCTCCTGCTCCAAACCGTGTTTCGACAACGCTCGTCGTTACACGGTTGTGTCCGCCGCACTGTTCCACACCCCCGCCTGTTGTGAGTTCATTTTCCCCTTCATTACTGAGGCCCGAAGAACTCCCTCTTCTGGTAAAGAAAGGTAGTGAGCCTGATTATCAAACACCTGAGGCTGATGATGATGACTGGCTGAGTGGAGTTACTGACTGGATATAAGGCTGCCGACGCCCTTCTGCCCTGCGGGTGATTTCTCTGTGGGATCCTTGGAGACCAGTCTGAATTCCTGCTCCTCTAAAGCTAAGTTTGCTGCTCGGCCTTTTGCTTTGGTGCTTTGACTTTGTTTTGCTTTGTTTTTCTGGATTTCTGCCATTCCCTGCTGGGGTGTGCTGAATTCATTTAGCTCTGTCTTCTGAAAATACCTGAGTGCTGATTTAGTTTTTGAAGCCTAGCTGCTTCAGGGCCTTTTTCATATCAGCTTGTTGGCTTATGTCTTTGATAGGGTTTTGGCAGATTGCAGACAGCAGCCTTCCTGTCCTTTCCTATCTAGGTAGTTTTGGGCCCCATCTTTGCTCAGTCTATCTTTCTGTGTTAGTATTTTCATCTTGCTTCACCGTCATTATATGTTGGGGGCTGCCTATTGCTTTGGGGTCTGCTCTGGGGCAGTTTAGATTTCCCCTTTCTTTCTTTAGGCCTATGTAATTCTCCGACTGTGATCGAGGGGTCTAGGGCATCGTAGGAACCCCCCACGGCTACTGCTAGTTGTGTTGATAGGTTCAGGGGTCTGCAATCTGATAGTTGCCAACTTCTCTGGTTTTCTGGACTTAGCTTGTATTTCTGCTTTTGCCTCCTACGGTGACTCATTCATAACACCCGCCGTATATCATTCTGGCTCAGTTTGCTGTTATCCGTGGTGTCAGCAGTGTAGGAGCCCCCTACGTGGACTCGGGGACCTGGCGCTCAACGCTGGTCTCGACAGTGCCAGTAGTCCCTCCTCCTCCCCTGCTGCGACTGCGGGGTAAAGAAGACTGTGTCCGGGTTGCGGTGGCAAATGTGGCTCTTGCACCTTCTGCCAAGAAGACATTACTTCTGTAGAATACCCAAGACAGGAAGACAGATGCAAAAGACCCAAGAGAGGAAGACAGATGCAGAAGACCCAAGACAGGAAGACAGATGGAGATGTCCCCGGACTCCAGTCTTTTTGCTCTTGAACTTGCATCTTTGTAGGGGTTTTTTGGGCTTCTCGGCAGTGCTTTTGGATTATGTCACTACTACATTGTGGTATCCGGGCTACAGTAATGTCAGCTGTTGCCCAGTACAGCCACTGGCACTTTTACCTTCTGCTGCTTATCTGGGTTCCAGTAACGTCAGCTGGTTCTCAGTAGAGTCAATGGCTTAGGTCCCTCCTTGGTGGTATCCGAGTTCCAGTAACGTCTGCTGGTCCTTGGTAGTGCATTCTGGCACAGGTTACCTCCTGCCTAGTTATCGGCCTCTGGTAACGTCAGCTGGTGCCCGTTAGTTCCATTGGCTCTTATGCTGATTTCTGCTGCCTATACGGGTTCCAGACTCACCAGCTGGTTCTCTCAAGTTCCTGTGCCTACGGTTACTTCTGCGTATTTCCTCTGGGTTTGGGACATACTGCGACCAGCCAATAGCAGGATAACCATAGACAGAGGTTTAGGAAGCAGTAGGAGCAGATGTGCATGAACCAAAAGCAGAATATCAATATGCAGAATTACTGAATAACAGTAATATAATCAGCAGAAGAAGACTAAGCATGGTTTAAAGGGAGTGTATCCGTTCCTCCACGTTGTGCTCCTGGAAACTCCCTGCAAAGCAAGGTGAGCTGAACGCGGACACATGTCAGTCAAAGGGCATATTGACACCACCACCGGCAGTTTTAATTTAAAAATGTAAAATCACTAACCCTAACTATCCCTAACCCCTAACCCTTACCCTAACCCTTACCCTACTAACCATAAACCCTAACCTTACCCCAACTAATCCTAACCCAAAGAAAAAACACCGCTGTTAAGAAGATGTTTTCCTGCTACAGCTTTCGCTCTGTGCATTTTTCTAGCGATTTTTTTGCTCCTCTGCCTCTGCAAACTCCTTCCCCATTATCCTGAGGTGTTTCCCCTCCATTTTATCCATTATATAGCACTGTAGTGTTCATTTTGTAATTCCGATTTTTTTCTCCCATTGACTTGCATTGATATCGGAAATCGGAAATTCCGATATCCGATATTTTTTCAATATCGGAAATCGGAATTCCGATACGATATCGGGCAATATCACTCATCCCTAATGATATGTGAAAAGAGCTCCATGGAGTAATCTGAAGTGTGGCCTGCCGCATCCTTCACTTTTGGTGTGGGTGAAGGACACAAGGAAAGGTGTTGCTCCAGACCAGAAGCCTGCACTGACAACTCAGTGCTTGCAGTTTTTGAAACTTCTGAAGAGGAAGCAATAGAGCTGGAGGCTGTTTCGGCAATGTAAGCCAAAACCTGTTCCTGATGCTCCGGCTTTAAAAGCGGTTTACCTTCTCCCAGAAAAGGGAACCTTAAAGGCCTTCTTGTGACAGATGATGACGCAGGCTCAACACCTCCTGCCTTAGCTGCTATTGTGCTTTTGCCATAACCAGCAGATGCACCACCTCCACCATCAGTACCAGCTGCGCTCCCCCGCCCACGTACGTGGCCTCTTCCACCATACTTCCTCATGCTTGGGAAAATGTACCAAAAATACCAGCAGAGATATGGTACTGTATGAGGAGCGTACAGCTGTATAAGGTGTATGGAAAAATTTAAATCTCAATATATATTTCCTTAGTCACAGACGCGCTCCCAGTATGTATTTGACCGTAATCCAACAAGCAGATATACGGTACTGTATCAGAAGTGTACAGCTGTATATGTTTTGGGGGAAAATGTCAATCTCTGTATATTTGTTTCCGGAGTCACACACAGACGCTCTTCCAGTATTTATTTGACCATAATACAACCAGCAGATATACGGTATTGTATGAGAAGCAGACAGCTCTATACGGTGTATGATAAAATGGAAATGTCCCTATATGTCTTTCCGGAGTCTCACACACACACGCTGTCTCTGTATAGATGTGACAGTAATCCGAACAGCAGATAAACGATACTGTTTGAGAAGCGGACAGCTCTATACGGTGTATGTATGGAAAAATGTAAATCTCCGTGTATTTTTTTATGGAGTCACACACAGATAGCATGTATTTGTCCATGATACCAGCCGGTACACGGTAGTTTGTGAGGAGCGTACAGCTCTAGATGGTGTGGGAAAAAATGAACGCTTGGTAACTGTGCAGAAAAAAGGAATAAAAGTATTTTTGCTTTGAAAAAGCATTCTGCACAGCAGTATACACACAGCAATACAGCTAGCAGGTAACCTTTTAAGGCAGCCTAATCACCACCAGCGCTGCTGCACACCACAAAATCCTCCCCTGTCACTGCACACTAACTGTACAGCGAAAAGCGCTATCAGCAGAAGCACAGATTTTTTTTTCTTTCCTGGCTAAACACTCTCCCTATTGAGAACGAGCAGTAGCAGCCTCTCCCTATGCTAAGAATGTCAGAAGTAAGATGGCAGTCGGCGTTCAGGGCTTTTATAGCCACTGTGACGCCACACAAAGCCAGCCAATCACTTCAATGCCCTTCTGTAAGATGGTGGTGCCCGCTGCCCATGTCATCGCGTTGCCCACAGTGTGCATCCGTGATCATTGGCTGAGAAAAGGCGCTGGAAGCATTATGGGAAACACGACTTTGGCGCTCGAGTCGGCGACTGCATGGCCGACCTCACGCTGTGGTCGGGTTTCGCTCGGCGAAACCTGACTTTAGCGAAAGTCGGTGACTTTTGAATTTGATCGACCTGTTTCACTCAACTCTAGTGAGGAGGAGAAGTCACACCAGAGGAGTCTGAGTAGTGATGTGTGAGTGTGAGAAGGAGTAGTCACACCGGAGGAGTCTGAGTGCTGATGTGTGAGTGTGAGGAGGAGTAGTCACAACAGAGGAGTCTAAGTGCTGATGTGTGAGTGTGAGGATGAGTAGTCACAACAGAGGAGTCTGAGTGCTGATGTGTGAGTGTGAAGAGGAGTAGTCACAACAGAGGAGTCTAAGTGCTGATGTGTGAGTGTGAGGAGGAGTAGTCACAACAGAGGAGTCTGAGTGCTGATGTGTGAGTGTGAAGAGGAGTAGTCACAACAGAGGAGTCTGAGTGATAATGTATGAGTGTGAGGAGGAGTAGTCACACCAGAGGAGTCTGAGTGCTGATATGTGAGCGTGAGGAGGAGTAGTCACATCAGAGGAGTCTGAGTGCTGATGTGTGAGGAGGAGTAGTCACATCAGAGGAGTCTGAGTGCTGATGTGTGAGGAGGAGTAGTCACACCAGAGGAGTCTGAGTTCTGATGTGTGAGTGTGAGGATGAGTAGTCACAACAGAGGAGTCTGAGTAGTGATGTGTGAGTGTGAGAAGGAGTAGTCACACCGGAGGAGTCTGAGTTCTGATGTGTGAGTGTGAGGATGAGTAGTCACAACAGAGGAGTCTGAGTGCTGATGTGTGAGTGTGAGGAGGAGTAGTCACAACAGAGGAGTCTGAGTGCTGATGTGTGAGTGTGAGGAGGAGTAGTCACAACAGAGGAGTCTGAGTGATAATGTATGAGTGTGAGGAGGAGTAGTCACACCAGAGGAGTCTAAGTGCTGATATGTGAGCGTGAGGAGGAGTAGTCACACCAGAGGAGTCTGAGTGCTGATGTGTGAGGAGGAGTAGTCACACCAGAGGAGTCTGAGTGCTGATGCATGAGTGTGAGGAGGAGTAGTCACAACAGAGGAGTCTGAGTGCTGATGTATGAGTGTGAGGAGGAGTAGTGATACAAGAGCAGTTGAGTGCTGATGTGTGTGGAGGAGTCACACCGAAGGATTCTAAGTGCTGATGTGTGTGGAGTTCCTATGTTAGCCCTTCTTATTAACATTGGCATCACTATTATACCTTATACTTTATTCATTTATTTTCATGACACCATCATATAGTTATTTGAACTAAATGTACTGTTTGTTATATACATTTTCTTTATGTTCTCGTTCAGTTCTCGCACACTTGAGCGATGGTAATCCTCTGCAATTCATCCTCTCAAGTTTATTTTCAAGTTTATCTTCAACTTCAATGATAATGTCCATAATTATTATGATACATCTTAATTTTCTTACATTTTCTTTATTAAAGGGAACCTATCACCAGGTTTGTCTGATGTAAGATACGGCCACCGTCTTTCAGGGCTTATCTACAGCCATTCTACAATGCTGTAGATAAACGCCCGATCCAACCTGAAAGAGAAGAAAGATAAGTTTTATTATACTCACCTGCGGGACGGTCCAGTTCGATGTGTGTCACAGGTCTGGGTCCGGCGCCTCCCATCTTCTTGCGATGCTGCCCTCCTGCTTGATTCACAGGCGCCCCAGCATCATGCTCCTGCGCAGGCATACTTATCTGCCTTGTAAAGTATTGCAGTGCGCAGGTGCTGGGCCTCTCTAACCTTTCCCGGCGCCTGTGCACTGCAGTACTTTGCTCTGCCCTTAACAAGGCAGAGAAGTACGCTGGCGCAGTAGTGCGATGCCAGGGAACCTGTGAAGCAAGCAGTAGGGCGGCAATGCAAGAAAATGGGAGGCGCCGGACCTGGACCTGTGACACCCATCAGACTGGACCGTCCCCCGGGTTATAATAAGAATAATGAAACTTATTTTTCTTATCTTTCAGGTTGGATCGCGGGCTTATCTACAGCTTTATAGAATCCTTTAATATCTCATTATATGTGGTATTTCTATGTTTTATTTAGATAACCATAAACGAGGCCTATGTTGGCTGAAATGTCGGTCCTCCTGTCTATGCCAAACGCGTGTTAGTTATCACAATAAACTACGAATTACATCTTTGGAATCACTTATGTGTCTTAAGGTTTTTCTATACAATGTAAAGAGGAGGAGTAGTCACACCAGAGGAGGCCGAGAGTGATTGTGAGTAGTAATAACCATATCAGAGGTGTCTGAGTGCTGATTTGTGACTTAAGGAGGTATTGCCACACCAGAGGTATCACAACTCTGTTGTCGGTTATCCTGGGACCAGGAGCGCTTTTCTGTTCCTAACTCTAGGGCTCTCTAGCTCGCTCTGTTCCACGGATTACTGCTGATGGTGAAGACGCCACGGCCACGTACCTTGCCTTAGCTCCTGAATCCGCCCGCTGTCTGAACTCTTCCCCCACCCAGGTAAGAGGGGAATAGTAGTGTACGTACCAAAACACACCAACCAGACTGACAAGGTAATATGAACAGGGATAAAGGAAGATACTAATCATACAATTATACTCACACTAACAACAGAGGTAAACACCGGGGAAAAAAGAAAGGAGGTGAAGAAGAGAATCAGCATATACCCAAAACCTTGCAAGAGTCTCAGATAAATCCAGCAATCGCATTCTCAAACAACTATCTCCTAGTCACGCAGCATAAGCTATCTCTGGCAATGAGTGCTAGCCAGGGCCCAGATTATACAGGAGATGAGAGTGGATAACAGTGCACAGCTGAGAGCCTTAATGCAGGAACGCTTCCAAGAGCTAGGGCAGCATGGTTGCTCAGTGGTCAGCAGGTCACCATCTGCAAGGAGTCTGTATGTTCTCCTCTTGTTTGTGTGGCTTCAAATCCAAAGACATACTGATAGGGAATTGAAGGTGAAGTACTTCTGATCAGTGCAGGAGTAGGACAAATCAGACACTGCTGTCTTCTGGCTCCTCTCTGTCGCGGTAAACCCATGACAAGAGAAGTCTGAGTGTGAGGAGGAGAAGTCACATCAGAGGAGGCCGAGTGCTGATGTGTGAGTGCGAGGAGGAGTAGTCACACCAGGGGAGGCCGAGTGCGCCTAGTATTAATGTCTTAGAAACAGCCAGATAGATATACCTGTGTGTGAGGATCTATAAGTAGATCGTTGAATTACAATCTGAAAGAGCACAGAATTTCCAGATAAGTGTTACTGCAGAATATTGCTTTCTGGAATGCCAATGGCGATAGAGGGAGGAGATGTGTCCAGCACCGTGAGCATGTGAAGTGTTGTGTAGAAAGTGCTGCTGAGGACAGTGCCAGCAGACTGCTCCAAGTACAAGTGGCACTAGATTTGCTGCGGTATATCAACAGTTAACCTTATGATTTCTGTTAATCCATCATACTTGTTGCATTCTAAAGCGTATTGTTGTGGAACTGTCCTCTCAGGATATCTGCCTTCTTCAGCTATGCCTAATTGTTGGGGAGACAACCATTCTACCTCCATGGGCTATGGCATAGAATATGAATAAAGAGGTACAGTAAATAACTGATTATATATATATATATATTTATATAAGTGCTGTTCTACTTTCTAGTACACAAAAGGAATCCAAACCTTTTGCAAGGTCACTCAAGGTTAAAGTTGACGTCCATCACTAATTGAAAAAAAACAACGCCTGTGTGAATTAATGTCTGCTCACACTAATAATCACCAGCGCTCCTCTCCCGTGCTGTCAGGGTCCCGATCTTTGGGTTTCTTCTTCAAGGTGGATGAGAATGTAACAGCTAATGTCACTGGTTGCAGTGGTGAACAATGCTGCAGCCAGTGATTGGGTGCAGCGGTTATGCTTGAGGGCAAATCCTCCAGTACAGACTTGGCTACATAATATGCAGTATTTCTAAGATGTAACGCTGAGCGGCAGTATGGATGCTGCTGGCTGAGCGGCAGTATGGATGCTGCTGGCTGAGCGGCAGTATGGATGCTCCTGGCTGAGCGGCAGTATGGATGCTCCAGACCGTCCGTCAGTATGGATGCTCCAGACCGTCCGTCAGTATGGATGCTCCTGACCGTCCGGGAGTATGAATGCTCTTGGCTGAGCGGCAGTATGGATGCTCCTGGCTGAGCGGCAGTATGGATGCTCCAGACCGTCCGTCAGTATGGATGCTCCAGACCGTCCGTCAGTATGGATGCTCCTGACCGTCCGGGAGTATGGATGCTCCTGGCTGAGCGGCAGTATGGATGCTCCTGGCTGAGCGGCAGTATGGATGCTGCTGGCTGAGCGGCCGTTTCCTGACACTTTCGGGCTGCTCTCTGCTCTTTTTTCAGCTCGTTGCGTTTCACTTTCACAAACCAGAGCTAATGAGTTATAATGTTTTGCTTGCACAGTATGAGAAGTCCTGGAAGGGCAATAGTCAAGCGTCTCCTGATGTTTTCTTGCTTTAGCCTAGTAGTCTACATTAATACTTGGATTACTGAGTGTAAACTCTTCTATGGGGTCACTAAGAAATCGTGGACAAGTAATGTTTTGGATCTCTACTATCTGGTGTAATTTCAGCCGCCCGGCAGCAGTCACATTCCATCATCTTTGTATTTATCCACATGCACCTGAGGAGAGGATCCTAGAAAAGCTTGGCCTATGAAGATACACAGCTTTCTGGGCAGCACGGACGATTGGGATCAGCGCTTCTTTGATATTTTCCAGTATCTCATTATTTCATTTTATGGCCAGTTGTTGCTGACGGCACCTCATCCTCACTCCAACGTGGAGTCCCGGGGTGCTTGTTGTGGGTGGAGATCGATGAGTGAGACATGATGGGATCTGCTCTGGTCTATTCTCTCCGACCTCTGAGCCTATTGAACAAGACAGATCCAATGATATCAAGCGCCATTGCTTTGTCTCATAGATGGTGGAGACAGAAAATAATTACGCTGAATCCTCTGCTTTTTCAGCATCTTGGATTGTGAAGTTTTGTATTTTTGCAGGTGTCCAGGTTATTCGGTGGATGCCCCCATGGAGCAATCACTTCTCCATAGTTTAGGAATCGCGCGCCGTCTTGTGACATCAGCTTAGTCTCCTGCAGCCAAACGTTTGTGTTGCGATTATCAGGGCAATTAACACCAATCCCCTCAGTTGCTTCAGGGCTCAGAGTAACTGATGTCATATAAAAATTCCACAATATTATCAAAGCTTTGCCGCGGAGCCCCACAAACCACCAGGGCCCAATATGGAAGTGAAGCACGGAGAGGCCAGCTCTGGAGGTCAGAAGACAGATGAGCACAAGGTGCACATTACACCACTCCACTAAATGGAACCAGAGAGCAAAAGGAAAGGAATCCAGCGGCTGAGACGCATGCGATACATGACGGGATGCAGCGTTGCTATGTATTTGTTGCACAGAATTATATATCGTCGCTGATAGATACGGTGGACTTTGTGGACGACCATTTGTTTCACTTCATTTGTAGATGACGGTTTCTAAAAAGATCAGAACGCCACATAAAGCAGACAAAGGTGGTACCGTACCTGTGCGCCAAGAAGACAGGAGTGCCGAACTCTTCTGAACTCCACATAACGCCACAGATAATACCAAAAAATCGAAGACTTGATGGGCAGAGATTGACATGGGGGACATGGAGAAGTGATGTGACTGGTGGGTGTGAAGCTTCGACAAGCTGAGTCCTCCACTATGACGCCTACAGGACACACAAGGACGGTCATCTTCCCTGAAATACTACAATTATTCTGCATTTTCCTACAACTGCTGTGGCTTTCCTGAAGAGTTCTATAAATCGCTATATTTTACAAAAATGTTTACCAATCCTGCTATAACCTCATCAATAATTAAAGGTATAACAGCAAAAGCTCTGAATTGGCAAGCCTGCCAGGACATCACAGCAGAAGTCCCAGAATAGCCCTGTCGTCTGGCGTGGAAAGGTCACACAGAAGGGTTATGATCATCAGAGCCTCCAGATCTTCAGTGGTAATGAGGGTCTATGCAACGTAAACTGGAGCCTAGATAGTGTCAAGAAGACTATCTACTGGCTAACACGGTACAAAGATATACATCTTTCCTGTATCTAGATAGTGTCAGTGATATTGAGGGTCTATGCAACATAATAACCAAAACTGAAGCCTACAGAACTTCAGTGATGATGACGGTCTACGCAATGTAATAACCAAAACTGGAGCCCCCAGAGTGTCAATGGTAATGAGGGTCTATGCAATATAATAACCAAAACCGGTGCCTACAGAGTGTCAGTGGTAGTGAGGGTCTATGCAATGTAAACACCAAAACTGGATCCTCAAGCGCATCAATGGTAATGAGGGTCTACGTAACATAATAACCAAAATTGAAGCATCCAGAGTGTCAGTGGTAATGAGGGTCTATGAAATGTAGCAAGCAAAACTGGAGCCTACATAGCGTCAGTGATAATGAAGGTCTACACAACGTAATAATCAAAACTGGATCCTCAAGAACAACAGTGTTAATGAGGGTCTATGCAATGTAATAACTAAAATTGAATCATCCGGAGCATCAGTGGTCATAAGAGTCTACACAACGTAATAACCAAAATTGGAGCCTCCAGAGCATCAGTGGTCATAAGGGTCTACGCAACATAATAGCCAAACCTAGAACCTACAGAGCGTCAGTGGAGATAAGGGAGCTACTGATGGTCTACACAACCCTTGGGTGACCACAAAAACCTGCAGGCTAAAGATGAGTGAACCTTTTAGGGTTCGGTTCGGTTTGATTCACTGAACGATTAGACGTTCGACGAACTGTTTGACGAACGTACCGGAACCACATTAGATTCAATGGGAGGCTAAACCAAACGTATACACAACACCTTAATGGGTGAGAAAAGGCTTCCTAAACAGCTAAAATTAGGGACAGACACCATGAAAAGTGGCATCAATTGACCCACAGTAGAAATTTGCAAATGCCACAACAGCAGTCAGCCATGGGCCATGCATGAGGTATCAGGGTCCAGCGCAGCATTTACAGCTTGGAATTAAAGTTTCAATAAGGATCTGGTGGTTAAGGGAGTGGTGTAAGCCTTCCTAGCTGGGAGACCTCACAACTCAGGCAACACCTCCAATATTTGTTTTTATTCCAGCCACATTCAGATGGCACAAACATCAGTTTCATAGACTACTATTGGTAGAAAAATGTAAGAATAGTAACACAGGTAGTTGACTGAAAGTAAGTGCAGGCCTGCCTGTCTGGAAGCCCTACTTACAAGGGCAACCCTCCAGATGAAGACACAACTTGGAGTCTCCACATTTAAAATACAGTAATAATTGTCACACACCACTAAAGTGGCATCGATTTCCTCAGAGTAGAAACAGTATCATAGGCCTCTGACACACCTTCACTGCAGACAACCCACCAGATGGAGACACAACTTGGAGTCTCCACATTTCAAAAATTTTTTAACAGCAGCAGCAATAGTAAAAGCAGGCACAGAAGACACCACAAAGATGGCACAGACTGCAATAATGCGAGATCAATGCATGACACTAAAAACTGCACCGTTGCCTAGTCTGTCCAGTCTGCGACTAAGGTACAAAAGTCATTGGACATCCATTTCGATGAAAGTTAGGAGGTCTACACTTTTAGGGGACAGCCGGATGCGCTTATCCGTCAGGACAACAACAGCACCGCTGAAGACAAGTTCTGAGAGAAAGCTGGCTACTGGGTATGACAAAACCTTCAAAGCATAACAGACGAGCTCAGGCACTCTTCCATTTTTGAAGACCAAAATGCAAAATTGTCCAAATTCCCCCTGATGGCATTAATATTGAGCTCCAGATACTCCTGCACCATCCTCTCCAGTCGTTAGCAACGTGTCAGACTTGGACTGTCTTCTGTTGGTGCACGGGATGGTCTAAGAAATGCATGAAATGACTCACAGAAATTGCTGATGCCACTTACACTGTTGCTGCTGCTAACGTTTTTGCGATGACGCCCTGACATTCCCTGGGTTGGACGTCTTTAAATTATATGCACACTGTGTTCTTCACTGTTGTCTTGGGGAAAACCACGATTAAAAAGTAGCAAGAAAAGCAGCACTCACCCAATCCTTCTTTAAAAATCGGGTGAGTGCTGCTCATGTGCAATGTGGAAGTCCATCGTGTCGGAACATCACAAATCCAAAAATCACAAATCAAATGGTAAACCAGTAAGGCTGAAAGACCTTTATAGTGATGCAAGTCGATGACCTGCAGGGTGTGATCCATGAAAGTGAGCACTCAGAGACTGTGCTTCTTGCACCAGTGGATCCAGACCGGGATAGTGGGTCGCCCTCCCAGGCTTCACCCAGGGCTGTGGGGTACTCGGTACCGGACCGGAGTCAGGGGGATGAGGTGTCACAGCAGCGGCGACCCGGTCCGTGGCCCTGGGCGCCCAATGTCAATGGTGGTTGTTTTTGTGGTTTAATGTAATAATACTTTGTGATGCCACCCGTGGTGTTTGGCAAGTAAGGTGTTAGCCAATGCTGCGTGCAGATCCTCTAGGGCTGATGGTGTGTTGCAGCTTAGATGGTGTAGCTCCCCACAGGTGAAGCTGTAACCCCAGGACAGTGTATAGGTGGTTGGCACGGGGATGTAGCAGTGCCAACAGGGTAGGAAGCAGACGAGACACAGCGGGGTGCAATTTCTGTACCTTTACTTGGTAACTGCAGTCCAGGGTCCTGATTACAGATGGTATTGGAGCAGGCTAGCCTGGAAGCAACTCAGGGATTCTCTCTCGCAGAGGGGCTGTGCAGTCTCCTTCCTAGCGCTTGTGTGGTGTGAAGCACTCCAGTACTCAGTTACTCTGAAGTTCCTCCTGTCAGATGTTCCTAGAACTCTACTTGTATGACAGACAGCTGTAGCCTGATCAGGGATGCTCACTCCCGGCTCTCTATCTGTTTTGCTGTTGTGCCTCAAGTCTTAGATGGGAGTAGGGCATTTACAGCCTCCTACTCCTCTGGTATCTGTGACAGGACCGTTAGTATCCGTACCACCGTGGAGACCAGACTCCAGTTCTTGCGCTCTCAAGCTGAGGGAGCTCGCCTTCTGCAGCTCAACCTCCAGCTTCTCACTCCACGTCTGCACACTTCACCCTCTGCAGATTAACTAACTCTCCCCTCCTCTTGGCCCACAGAGAGCACTCCTCCCCTCAATCCTGGGTCAGAGCTCCCCCCGCTGGCCAGGAGTGGAACTGTGTTGCATGTATGGAATGACTGTGAGAGAGACCCATCATTGCCTCCAAGCCTGGCATTACCCTCCCCTGGAGGAAGGCAAAGCCAGTGTGGCGACCATACTCCTGGGGGCGCCACATTCCCCACTAGTGAAAGTCAGCACTCCTGGGCAGAACAAAAAGAAACATATGATAATACACAAATACTTAAACAATAATAATTTGTACAAGACTGAAAAAGGGAAAAATGTACAAAAACCAAGTGTTTCCATAAATGGTCCTATGATGATAAGTCCAGCATCAATGTCCATGGTCCATTCCTGGGCAAATGGTAATTATTTATAAAGAAAGTTTTTGACCACACACAAGTCCTGTGGTTCAGTGTCCATAAAAATTCAAAGGGAACTCTTACAGGTTACCTATAGGCACAAAACTTGGAAAACAGTTACATATTTACATTCAATTTCAATATTCACATTTACTTTATAAGCGGAACCTAACTGGTAGTATTCCCTGTGTGGTACGAGTACAGTAGATCTGCGCAACACTGGTGCTGTAGCGTGTGAGGTACTGGATACACTACTAGGGATTCTACCTGGCACAGGGGTACTTGTTTGTCTGTGAACTCTTGGACTCACCAGGGGCACAACAGGTTCACCACTGGCAGGGCGAGGGTTCTCTGGCTCCACTGCTGGTGTGGCTTCTGCTACCTGATTTTCCTGATCCTCTCGAGTCACGCCCTCCTGTGCTTCCACTTGGGGAAATAACAACACTGGTACCACTATTGCATCATTAATTCTAGTCCAATTCGCAGGGAACTCCCCAAGCACTGTGCTGATCTTCTTTTCTTCGGCCTCTACGGGTTGGAGGTTATCTGATTCTTCTGCTCTTTCTTTCAATTGGTCAGGGCATAACTTCAAATGATCCCTGGATACCGCTGCTGAGGTCTCTCCTCCATCTTTACTAACAAGGCATACTTTAGCATTATCAAAGTTTGAGGGCAGAATGGTATAAGGTTCAGCCTCCCATTGATCGTCCAGCTTGTGCAACCTCCTCTTCCTTTTGAGGACGAGTTCTCCCGGCGAAAAGGGGACAGCAGGTGCATTCTGATTGTAAAGCTTCTCCTGCTTTTGACTCGCCTGGGCCAGACTCTTCTCTACACACTCCTGTACTCTTCTGTACTGCCGCTGCCTCTCCTGGTCCCAGTCAGCACCTGGCGACGTGGCCTCCGGCGTGAGGACTCCCATGTCCAAATCCACAGGCAGCCTACCCGGTCTTGCTCTCATCAGGTATGCTGGAGTACAGTTGGTACAGTTCACTGGAATATGGTTGTAGAGGTCTACCAGATCTGGCAACTTCTCAGCCACAGACTCCTCTCCTCCAAGGGCAATGTCTTCAGTAGGTCAATCACTACCTGGTTCATCTTCTCGCACATGCCATTGGTCTGTGGGTGATAAGGTGTTGTCCGGATCTTCTTACAACCATACAAGTTGCAGAACTCATGGAACACTTCTGCCTCGAAAGCTGGACCTTGATCGGTGAGTACTCTTTCAGGATACCCATGTGGCCTACAGAAGTGCTGTTGGAAGGCTCTGGCTGCTGTCCTAGCAGTTAGATCTTTGACAGGCACTACTACCAGGAATCATGAGCAGTGGTCCACAATGGTAAGATCATAGATGTAGCCCGACAGGCTTGGAACCAGCTTCACATGGTCCAGGGCTACCAACTCGAGGGGCTGTTTCGTGATGATTGGTTGCAGGGGAGCGCTCTGGCTGTCTCGATCCTTTCTGCGCAGGTTGCATCGTCCACACTCCCGGCACCACCTCTCAATGGCTTTCCTCATACCAGCCCAGTAGAACCTCTCTCGGAGCAATGCTTCCAACTTCTTCCATCCGAAGTGTCCAGCTCCTTGGTGGTATGCTTCCAGGACCATTGATGCCTCTCTCTTTGGGCCTATTACCTGCCAGACCAGTTCATGTGTGCGGGCATTGATACTCCTCTGACACAGCTTCCCTTCGTAGATAAACAGCCGGCCTCTCTCCTTCCACAACTGCTGGGTTTCTTCAGGAGCATCCACCTCTGGGCGTAAGTTAGCTCGTATCAACAGCTCCTTCAGGCAGACTGCAGGGTCACTATCTTGCGTTTCTGCCCAGTCATGATGGGGCAAAGTATTCCGGGTGACCTCCTTCAAGCCAGACCGTCTGTCTCTCACTCCTTTAGCACGTTGGGCCGCCTGTGGCCGGTGGAAGGGAGGTAGCTCTATCTCTTCAAGAGCCTCAGGGTCTTCTCCTGCATCTGGTAGGTTAGGCATCCTGGACAGCGCATCAGCATTGGCATTCTTGTGCCCTGCTCGGTACTTGATAGTGAACTCGTAGTTAGATAGCCGAGCCATCCATCGCTGTTCCAGTGCACCTAGCTTTGCAGTGTCCAAGTGAGTCAACGGATTGTTGTCCGTGAAGATTGTAAACTTGGCGGAGGCTAGGTAATGCTTGAATCTTTTGGTGACAGCCCAGACTATGGCAAGGAACTCCAACTTGAAAGAACTGTAGTTATCAGGGTTCCTTTCTGTGGGACGCAACTTCCTGCTGGCGTAGGAGATCACTCTTTCTTTTCCATTCTGTACCTGAGACAGTACCACTCCTAGTCCCACATTGCTGGCATCTGAGTACAGCACAAAGGGCTTCTCATAATCTGGGTAGGCCAAAACTTCGTCACCTGTGAGAGCCATCTTCAATCTGGTGAAGGATTTCTCTAACTCTTCAGTCCATTCAAAGGTGGAATTTTTCTGCTTGTTCTTCTTGGACTGCCCCACCAGAAGGGTTTGCATAGGGCTAGCTATTTCAGTAAAGCCCTTGATGAATCTTCGGTAGTAGCCTACCAGTCCAAGGAATTGGCGTACTTCATGAAAGTTGCTGGGCTTCGGCCCATCCCTGATGACTGTGACCTTGTCAGGATCTGGTGCCACACCTTCTGCACTGACCACATGACCGAGGTACTGTACCTTGGGCTTCAAGAGGTGGCATTTGGAGGGCTTCACCTTCAGGCCAAAATTGGACAAAGCTTCAAACACTTCAGCCAGGTGTTCCAGATGCTCTTCATAGGTTTTGGAGAAAACAATGACATCATCCAGGTACAGCAGGACCGTCTCAAAGTTCATGTGTCCCAGGCAGCACTCCATCAGCCGTCGAAATGTCCCTGGAGCAGTGCAGAGCCCAAATGGCATATAATTGAACTCACAGAGACCCATTGGAGTGGTAAATGCGGTTTTCTCCGTGTCTGCCTCTGTCACGGAAACCTGCCAATACCCACTGGTGAGATCCAAGGTGGAAAAGTAATTAGCAGTTTTAAGTGCAGCTAAGGATTCCTCAATCCTAGGTAATGGGTAGGCATCTTTATGTGTAAAGGCCCTTTTACATTTAGCGATGCACCAGCGATCCGACCAGCGATACGACCCGGTCAGGATCGCTGGTGCATCGCTAAATGGTCGCAAGTGAGCTTCCACACAGGAAGATCTCACAGCGATGCAGCAGCGACGCAGCGCACGATACTCACCTTTCACACACAGCGATCCAGACGTCCTCCCGCCCGCGTCCAGCGTCGCTCGTCGTCACAGCAGGAAGCCCAGCAGGAAGCAGACGACGAGAAATGGAGCTGCCCGATCTCGCTCGATCAGCGATGGACAGCGGGGGAGCCGGTCGGAGGTAAGTATCACACATAGCGATATCGCTAGCTATATCGCTGCTACGTCACAAAATCGGTGACATTTTAGCGATATTGCTAGCGATATCGCTATGTGTAAAACCCCCTTAATGCTGTTAATTTTCCTGTAATCAACACACATTCTCATGGTACCATCCTCTTTCTTTACAAAAACTATTGGAGCTGCCCAGGGGCTACAACTGTCTCAGATAACCCCTGCCTCCTTCATCTCCCTCAACATACTCTTAGCACACTGGTACTGTGTTGGGGGTATAGGTCTGTACCTCTCCTTTATGGGTGGATGGTCCCCCCATGGGGATATGATGTTGGACCCCTTTTGCCTGCCCAAAATCTAATGTGTGTTTGCTGAATACCCGCTCATACTCTTGTGTCACTCTGTAGACCCCAGTTCTCTGGTATGATGAATCATAGAATCATAGAACCATAGAAACGTAGAGTTGGAAGGGACCTCCTGGGCCATCTGGTCCAACCCCCTGCTCAAAGCAGGATTCGCTAAATCATCCCAGTCAGATGTCTGTCCAGCCTCTGTTTGAAGACTTCCATTGAAGGAGAACTCACCACTTCTCGTGGCAGCCTGTTCCACTCATTGATCACTCTAACTGTCAAAAAGTTTTTTCTAATATCTAATCTGTGTCTCCTCCCATTCAGTTTCATCCCATTGCTTCTAGTCTTTCCTTGTGCAAATGAGAATAAAGTTGATCCTTCTACAATGTGACAGCCCTTTAGATATTTGTAGACAGCTATTAAGTCTCCTCTCAGTCTTCTCTTTTGCAAACTAAACATTCCCAAATCCTGCAACCTTTCCTCATAAGACAGGGTTTGCAGACCGGTCACCATTCTGGTCGCTCTTTTCTGAACTTGCTCCAGTTTGTTGATGTCTTTTTTAAAATGTGGTGCCCAAAACTGGACACAATATTCCAGATGAGGTCTGACCAAAGAGGAGTAGAGGGAAATAATGACTTCACGTGATCTAGACTGTATGCTTCTGTTAATACATCCTAGAATTGCATTTGCCTTTTTTGCTGCTGCATCACACTGTTGACTCATATTCAGTCTGTGATCTATTAGTATACCCAAGTCTTTTTCACATGTGCTGTCACTTAGCCCTATTCCTCCCACTCTATATATGCTTTTTTCATTTTTATTGCCCAGATGTAGTACTTTGCATTTCTCACTGTTAAAAACCATTCTGTTAGTTGCTGCCCACTTCTCCAGTTTATTTAAATCTTTTTGAATCCTCTCTCTCTCTTCTCTAGTATTAGCTATCCCTCCTAGCTTTGTGTCATCAGCAAATTTAAT